>NC_089239.1:29820629-30490036 GCF_963924675.1 Phocoena phocoena | reverse complement strand
CCCTCACTTTGCATCCAGTGCATACCTTGGTTATGTCGACAGTGACTGTAGCTGTCTGCACATACTGTGATGTTCCTTGACTAGTTTGTGTATTTGGTCATTCTGTGCTCTCGGCCAATCTCATCTTCCTTTGCTTGAATAATTCCTGTGTATCATGGAATAACAGTAATGCAGGCATCCCCTCTTTAAGAGGATTTTGTGAACTACACAACATACCATCTTAGAGGGAAGACTCTGCAGTGTCCCTGCCAGGTCCCTTGAGGCAGGGGTTTCCTTTGTTTGTGGCGGTACTTCCAGCACCTAGCTCAGTGCTTGGCACATAATAGGCAACAGACACGTGTTGAATGGAATCAAACAAAGCTCATGTTTTTGCTCTCTGTCATTTGCTAATTTGCACATTAAACACGCCCGGGACAATGGCAGCTGCAGCTGACTCACAGTAGGGAGGAATTGTCCCAAGAAAACGCTCTTCACCTGCTTAATTTTTCAATGAAGTTCATTAGCTGAGTAATGGATAATTGTCATGGGTCTCTAAGATGAACCTTTTGCCTGTCGTCTCAAGTTATGCTGTTTAAAAGGCAGACACTTAACGTATGTTGGGATAACAGATTTAGCACATAAAGACTTTCTGTAAGTGGTAAAGAATCTGGTGTTTTGTGCCTTTTCTGACTTTTCATCAAAATACTCTCATGAGTAGTTAATTTCTTGTCTTCATCTTTGTAGCGTGGGCAGTAGATCAGGCAGAAAGGAAAAGCTTTTTTGGCTTTACTTTAGAGAAAAGGAATAGTGAAAAGAGAAATTGAGGCCTTGGCAAAATTTCTTATTTTTCTGTCTTTTTCTTTTCATTATGCTGAACGACTTAGAGTTCTGTGCAATAAAAATACAGTCATGGGCTTGCAGTCTTTCTTTCTTTAAAACTTATGTATTTATGAAAAAAACTTACGCATTTATGATCATAAATTCTCTGTAACAGAGATTTAGCGCATACCAGAGGTTTTGAGATATGCCCTCTTTTCATTATTATTTATTTCAAAATACATTCTAATTCTTAAAATTTCTCCACGGGTGATATTGGAACTATATTGCTTAAATTTGACATATTTGGAAGTTTCCCTAGTTTAAAAACTATGCCTTTGTAACAGTTCCACTTTGGTGAGAGAATACAATATATTTCAAATTTTTTGACATTTGATGAAACTTATTGCTTACTCTGTGGCCTATTTTGGTAAATGTTCCATGTGCGTATGATAATAATGTATATACTACAGCTTGTGGTTGTGCTATTAAGTGTCAGTTTAGTCAGTTTTTAATCATTTTATCGCTTGTGTACTGGTCTTGACTTTATGCTTCATTGTTCATTCAGTTACTAACATATACCTGCTAAACGCTTCGACTGTGATTTTTGTACTTCCTTATTTCTCCTTTTAATTCTGTTATTGCATTCAGTGTTTGATGCTGTTTAATTAGGTATCTAGAAATTTACAATTATTTTATATTCCCTTTGAATTAAATCTTTAATTGTGTGAAATGTCCCTCTTTTTCTTCAGTGATAATTGTCTCCTTAACATTTATTTTGTCTGATATTAGGATTGATGTATGACCTTTTTTGTTCAGTATTTGTGTGTTATACCTTTTTCTCTGCCCTTTTATTTTTCATCTTTCTGTGTCCTTACATTTAAAGGTTTTTTTAAAAAATTGTAAGAAGCGTATCATTTTCTTTTCTGACCTTCATCTTTTAATTGCAGTATTTAGTCCATTTACATTTATTTGAATTAATAATATATTTTTGTCCAAATCTACCATTTTTCTTTCTTCTCTTTGTCTTTACTGCTGTTTGTTCATTCTTTTCTCCTCTTACCTTATTTTATATTAATCATATTTTAAAAATTTTCCTCCTTATTAGTGTGTTAATATTAATTCCTTTTTAAAATTATTTTATTGGAAAAAAAAATTATTTTATTGGTTCCCCTAGAAATTGCAACATGCATTCTTAAGTTATTTGAGCCTACCTTAATTTGAGCCTACCTTAAATAAAACATATACAGATTTTGAGACTTTGTACTCTACTTTGTTTCTACTTACCTCAGTCCTTTTGTACTTTTATTAACATTTAATTTAAAAGTACTTGTATTTGGAGTCACATATTTTTAAAAAGATCAGTTAGTATTCATCTAAATTTACCCCCCAAATTTAGGCTTTCTGATGCTTTTCCTTACTCTTTGTCTGTCCTGCTTCTATCTGGCATCATTTTCCTTCCATATGTTTGTGTCTCTAAAAAGAAAAAAGAAAAGAAAAGAAAACTCTAGTTTGTTTTCCCTTTCTCTGCTTTTGTTCCTGAAAAATATTTCCTTTTTCCACTTTAACTCTTTAAATAGATCATGTCTTTGGCTTCCATCATTCATGTTGTGAAATCAGCAAATTTGGGGCTTTCCTTGATTCACTTTTCTTCAGGATTTTTGCCCCTCACATTATAGCTGCTTTGATTACTTATGGAGGCTTTAACACACCTGCTTTTGTGTTAGTTTTTATATTTATCCAGCTTTACTTTTGTTTTCTGCAGGAAGATTATTCCAAGAAACAGATTTTGTAACCAGAACTGAATATCCAATAGCTCAGTCTTAAATGTTCATTATTTTAAATGTCTATTTTCTGATGTCTACTTCTATAAACATTCCCAAATAATGAATTTTGTGAACATAGCTATTAAATACAAAGAGGATCAAATAATGTAGAGAAAAGTAGTAGACAGTGTAATCCAGTTTTTGGAAATGAATATTTAAAAAGTCACTGATAGTGCTTCCCTGGTGGCGCAGTGGTTGAGGGTCCGCCTGCCGAAGCAGGGGACACAGGTTCGTGTCCCGGTCCAGGAAGATCCCACATGCCGCGGAGCGGCTGGGCCCGTGAGCCATGGCCGCTGAGCCTGCGCGTCCAGAGCCTGTGCTCCGCAACGGGAGAGGCGAAAAAAAAAAAAAAGTCACTGATAAACCAATGTATTATTATTATTATTATTTGCGGTACGCGGGCCTCTCACTGCTGCAGCCCCTCCCGCTGTGGAGCGCAGGCTCCGGACGCGCAGGCTCAGCGGCTAGGGCTCATGGGCCCAGTTGCTCCGCGGCATGTGGGATCTTCCCGGACCAGGGCACGAACCCGTGTCCCCTGCATCGGCAGGCGGACCCCCAACCACTGCACCACCAGGGAAGCCCAGTGTATTATTGATGTAGCCGTATATCTGCATATCAGTTTCATAAGTGCTTTTGGGAGTTTAATTTACATTTTAAGCATGTGAGACATTGTGCAACTTTATCTACTCCATGATACAATAGAGCATTTACAGCCACTTTGGAACAAACCAACCTGCGCTGAAGGAGTAGAGGGAATTATTTTATATTGTGGATGTACATGGTTCAGACATCAGAACTGCATCCTGTCCCACTTCATAAAATAAGTACTCCAAGGAAATTATGAGTATCTGGTACTTACTTGGGTAAATACTCTTTCAATTTAGCCTAGTTCAGGCGAAATTTTTTATACATGTTTTGCCCCGACAGATTTTATTTTCAAAAACTATTCAGAATATTTTTTATAAAATAATGACTATAAATATTACATTATCAGTTGGTTCCCCGGAGCACATGTGGGCTTTAGTTAGGATAATTTACTTCTTGCCTCTAACTCTCTCTGCTTCTTACTCTTCCTTCCATGAATGCCATTGCCCTGATTTTAAGTTACCATCGATTGTTAATTTACTAAGAACTTTTCAGGGGAAAAAAAATGAATTTTTGCTTAAAATTATACAGTAATTGTAAGACAGATCCCCAAAATATTAAAATGTGAAACAGACTTATATTATGAATTTGAGAAGTTATGGAATATATTATCGCCAACTAAATGCTGGTTACTGTGGTGATCAGCGAAGAGAAGTAGATGAAACATTTTAGGTTGAACGAGTCCGAAACCTAAATTAGCAATGCAAATCCATAAGTATAACAATCTGATAAGTCCATTGGCTTGGTATGTCTGAAGGTCCCGTGGGAGCCTGGTAGAAGATGAGGCTGTTAGTCATATTCCAATAATGAAGGGTCATGAATTTCCTGTGGAGAAAGTTAGGATGGCTTTAATTAGCAATTATATCCGCAGATACATACTTCAGAAGCTAAGAATAGAGGCACTGTGTAATGCATACAATTCTTAATAGTCTGAACTAAGATGGTAATGATGAAGAAGCAGACTGGATGTGGTTTTAGAGTCAATTTAGGAGATTCAGATAGCGAGGAGTCTGGTGACTGTAGGGAAAGGAGGTATGCAGGGACAAAAGGAAATCTCTCACGTTTCTAGTGTGTGGTTTTGTGTTTCTGATTTGAGTGGTTTTGAGCCCTATCAGCGTTTACAAGGTAATGCACAGATAATTTATCCTGGATTATGTCGAGTTTAAGGTACCTGTGTATATGTTGGAGAAGCAATTAGACAGTTCTGGTGCATGGGAGACCATTTGTACTACAGAGAGAAATTTGAGACTAAAGAGGTAATTTTCGAAATTGTGATAACAGGTGAGATCATGAAGGAAAGGGGTGCATTGTGGAAAGATGATAGACTCCTGGGAGCCAGCAGTATTTATAATATGGAACAGGGAAGGGAGCCCGGAGGGAGACGAAGAAGTTGGAGGGAATGGAGAACTGGGAAGGAATGGTGTTAAAGAGGACAGATCTTCAGGACAGCAAAGTTAGTGATGCCAGATGCTGTGGAAATCTTCAAATGAGGGAACTGAAAAGCTTTACTTAGATCCGGAATGTAGGGGACTGCTAGTGGCCTCTCTGAGAGCCACTTCAATGGAATGATCAGGTGACCTCAAACTGTAGAGTCAAAATTGTCGAGTCAAATCTGAGGACTGGGGGAAGAAAGGGAGTAGAAACAACGAGTGACATTTCAGTAGTATTTACTAGGCAGTTGCGCTCTTGAACGTTAGAACTAGGATAAACTTACAGTCTGGGTCTTTATGCATTTATCTGCCCATACTTTCGTTCTTTTCATACTTTCCTATTTGCTGGTGACATTTAGAGGGCTGCTTCTAAAACGCCTTTCATCGGTTTCTGTAGCGCTACTTAAAATGCCACCCTTTCAAAACCTTCTTTTGGTAGCCCTTTACATTTGACAGTATTTGAAAGAAACATGAACATGAAATAAACTTCTCAAAGCTAAAACAGTAAAATCAATTATAATAAAATAAAAACGAAACGTTTTTCTAATCTAACAGCTGCTTATCTCTCTGCATAGATATATACATAAAGCAAAAGTCATCCGCCTCCGAAATGTTTCCAGGGCTCGAACTATATCACTACGGAGGTATATTAATTTAGTTTTTTTCTTCATATTTGAGGCATTCATAGGAAAATTTTCAAGAAAACAGAATTAGAGATTTTTTTCTGCTGAAGAAGTTTGTAATAACATTTGCCAGTCTTTGACACTAGGTTCCACAAAGGAATTCATTTTAATGGTTTTAACTGAAATTTCTAAATTTAAATTCTATCCGTAATTTGCATGTACTGCTCCTTCTTCACAAATTTAAGTGGACACAAAGTATCATCCAAAAATGTGTAGTGGCAGAGTGTTTTAAGACTCATGTCCCCATGTGCGTTATTTTTATTATACAACTAGTGATTTTAGTAGGATTTCTACCTTAAATTAAATATATTACCCAACAGAATGTGGTTCCAGCAGCCATTTGGTAATTTTTGAGTGTTTGTTCAGATCAGGTGAATCAAAATATGTTTGATATGATAACCTAAATTTATTAACCTGTTCCTTCTGAACTCCCTAAAATTTAACTAAGTTAACCAAAAAGAAAAATAAACCCTGTGTTTTAGAGACAATTTTTTCTGTATATTTATTTTAGCAAGCCATTGGTCAAATATTCTTTACTACTTTTTAAGGTATTTTTGGAGTACTTTGCTTTATATCTTCTATTTTCTGTAATAGTTTTAGAAAATTCTCACATTTGTCTGAGGAATAAAATGATCAGTAACAAAACCCTTTTTGCAAAAAGAAAATATGGTTTGATAATTTCTGAAAACTTCACTTCTTCATACTTAGAGCTGGATTACCGTGTTAAAAGGAAAGTCTTAAATGGTGGCTTAACACACTGGGAGAAGTCAAGTGTCTCTGGCTTCTGATGGCTCATCAAAGTATTTTTATTTTTAAAACTTTTTTGTTCTATTTATTTATTCTTTTGCCGCACCATGCAGCTTGCAGGTTCTTGGTTCCCCAACCTGGGATTGAACCCGTGCCCTCAGCAGTGAAAGCTCAGAGTCCTAACCACTGGACCAGCAGGGAATTCCCTCATCAAAGTATTTTTAAATTGTCCTGTTTTACTACCTTACGAATTAGAGGTTTAATATTATAGGGTCATTTACTTATAAAAATGTGACTCATGAATGACATTCATTAAGAAAAAAATTCTCTGTGTTTTCAGAACAACTTAGGCAATCTACCAATCTTTACATTTCATGTATAAAGAATTTTTCCCCATGCATGTTGTTACCTTTTAATAACACTTGGTTCTTAATTATTACTCGTTCTCAAATTGGAAATTGCCAGAATTAAACTACAGGCATTTGTGATATGGAAGCTTAGAGAGAACATTTGTTTCTAAGAATAGACGGTGTGTGTGTGTGTGTGTGTGTGTGTGTGTCTAGAAAATATGGTAGATTTTTGTGCCTGAGACCTTGTGAAAGAAACCTCTGTCCATAGATACTTGACAAAATGCATCTCATCTATTACTATTTATAATTGAATTTGTATTTCTTTAGCAGAAATACATTCCCTAGTTGACTACATGACATGACATTAAATGTTGAGAGGAGAATAAGGTAAGCAGAAACACATATACCAATTTTTAAATTCAGGCAACAAACTTAGGGAGAATAATTGGGAGCTGATCCTGTCAAATGAAAAAAACTAAAAGAAAATAACTTCCATTCAACACCTTGTCAGCCACAGCTGTGGTTTTCTTTAGCGCTTGCTTTAGAATTACCAAATGCTCTCTAGTTTTTTAGAATAAGACCACCTCCACAAATTATGTCAGTTTCGTAGTTAAATTTCTTTTTCATGAAAACAAAGGCTACTAGCCTTCAAAAACAAGCCGTGAGTTTTTAGAATTAAGGTTTTAAAAGTCAACCTGATTTCCACCCCACCTATAACTTTGTGTATCTAAAACAAGTAGCAGATGGTGTGTGGGGTGGGTTGGAGTGTAGAAGGCATCTGAAATGAAAAGTCATGGAATTCCATTGACTCAATCAAATTATCTGCACATTTAATTCTTTACAACATGAACACACTGCTCCGTTTTAAATTCAGAATTGCACTTAAAAATTATCTTTGCATTTTGTTTATTTACCAGCGTACTTATGCACTCCTTGTCTAGGATAGAAAAAAGTTTTAAAATAACCTCAGATTACTCTCCATTCCATCTCTGAACCCTTCATCTTCCCATTTCTTTGGGCCCCACTTTGCCATTTCACTCCCTCCTTGTGAATACCTTCAGAGACACAGTGCAGAGTACAGCCTTGCTGAGGCCTTTGCCTGCTGATTCAGTGTCTGCATTTAGTTTGCTTGGCATGGTTTCAACAAACGGTAGGGAGGAGATTTTCTCAAGTGAGTGCCACCCACAAAAGCAAGATGGTAGTACCGGCCATAAGACATACTGGCGTTTTCAGGAGTTGTTAGTGTTTGAAGGTGGGTGACCAAGAGGTGCTTTGGGATGGAAGCGCACCAGAGCGGTGAGCATTCCCAGCTGCTGTGGATTTCTACAAGCCTCCTCTGAACCCTGTAAAGCGTAAATAATGATCATATTTATTGAACATTTCCTGTGTACCAGGTTCAGTGGTAAGGACTTCCGTGTATCAAGTTTGCCCCCCATGTAGCCACTTTTAAATTAAGTAAGCTTTCATCCTGCACCCAGTATTGCAAAGGCCTGGTAACCTAGCCCAAGTCCAGAGGCTGAGCCGGCCCTTCATAGGTTATACTCTTCTCCTCCTCCAGAGGGGCAGAAAGAATCTTTCCATTTGAATTTATCCAGGCTAAAATGGCATTATTGATTCCATAGTGACAAATTTCCAAAGTATTTTTGAAGCCTGTCAAAATAGGATGTTTCTCCAAATGAAATTTTTTGATTTAGGGAAAGAATATTAGCATCCTGATCATCAGTGATTACCTATTTCTAGCTAGTCTCATCAACTACTGCAGAGGTTAACACCAATTACCAATAGCAGAGGCTTACAAACCGCTTCGTTCTGAAAGATTAGCATAGTTAGGGATGTGATGGTAAAAACGTTGCTGGAGCTGCTTCCTCTGTCCTGGACGTTCTTCCCCAAACACCCACACTCGACTCTCTCCCACCCCCATCAAGAGTCAAGTTTTTGTTCAACTCTCACCTTTACGATGAAGCCTGCCGTCCTGCTCTGGCCACCCTATTAATACTGCCCCCTGCCCATCTTCTCCCCACCCCAATCTTTGGATCACCCCTTTTCTTGCTCTGCCTTTTCTTTGTGCCGTTGCTCTTGTCACATGTTCACCTACTTAATGGTTTTTAATTGTTTTCTTGCCTATTGTTTATTGTCTCTTTGCCACTCTCCAGGATGTAAGACCCATATGGAGGCAGAGATCTTTGGGATGTTCACCCATGTAATCCAAACGATTAGGAAAATGCCACTAAATGAGTGCAAGAATATTAGAATGATTTTTATTTTGGGGCATTGGCGACAGACTCCCATCCCACAGTTAGGCTTTTCAGAAAGCAGTGTCATTGATAACTCGAGAATATTTAGTGGATGTGGTTAAAAATAGTCAATAGAAGGCTCTTTTAGTTTGCTTTAGCAGTCTCATGGCTGGGGAAGTAGGTTGAATTCCACATAATTTCCTCCCTAGAAGACATGATCTCAGGCATCCTGCCAGGGTGGGTTTCCTCAGAGGCTCAGTGAAAACGTCACCTTATCTAAAACCCTCCCTGCCTTCCTTCAGCTGTTAGATTGAACTGTTCCGTTTTGTGAACCAGGTACTGCTGGGGGAGAGCAGTGAACAAAGGAGACAAAATCCCTGCTTCACTCAATTTACATTGAGGTGGGAGGAGACCGGCAAGTGACAACGAAGTAAACAATTAAAAAAAGATCACCGGAAAGTTAAAAAATAATTAAGAATGGAAGGAGAGTAAGTTGTCCCCAGAAGTCAGGAGGATGACAATTTTAATTTGGGGGAGGTGTTGGGGACACTCCCACAGAGCACATCTGAACAAGAGCTTGAAGAATGTAAGGGACTGAGGCGGGTGGAAATTGGGATGTTGCATTGGTAGAGATTGGGGTATTCGAGGCAGAGGAACACAGGGTGAAAAGGCAGGAGGTGGGGTGGAATCCCATGCCTTGGGGGTCAGGTTGGCTGGAGCTGAGAGTGAGGGCATGAGGTCAGTGAGACAGTGGCAGAAGTTTTCAGGGTCTGTCGTTGTCTGTTTGTCTTGCTGGATTAGGAACATCCCGAAAATAAGATAAAGTCTTCCTGACACAAAACTGAGTGTTCCGTATACCGCAGGTACTCAGTAAATGCTGTTCAACATTGACTAAAACTTTCCTCCCATGCTTTACTTTTCTTGGCCGACAATTTAAAAATCAAGACATCATTTGCAATAAATAAGCTTTTACCCGGCACATATCTCATCAGCTATTAAAATATCTCCTTCAAATGACACTTTCTCTCTTTTCACATTTATACCAAAAATGCAAAAGGAACTAACAGCATGCCTTCAGCTAAATAGAAATAGTAGTAAGTTTTTTAATTTCCTGAAGTCAGTTTCTGGATACTGTCATTTTGATTAATATTTGTAACTATTTTTTCATAGAGCTAGGAATAGGATAATAATTTTATTTTAAGGAAAACACATTTCATTTCATGAAAATTCTTTTGACCCGAAAATCCATATATGTCAGAAGTGTCTCCTATAAAAACAGCATGCAAATTTATCTTGTAATTAATACAGTTTGCTTATTTTTGCTTGTTTTTATCTTATTACCACTAGCCTCTAACTGTCTTTAAAAAGTTGTTTTATACGAGTAAGCATACTTGCCAAAATAAGTCTTATGGCTGTGTTTTGCTACAAGTTTTCACTTGGTGAATTTAGCTGTTTGGGGATATTATTTAAGATCTATTTTTATTTCAACAACATAAAGCTGCTTTTATAGAGGAAAAAATTATCTTCTTTATTAGAGCATTTAAATCATTTTCAAAGAGAAATTAAAAAAAAAAAAGAACAACTTGGTATTGTTTATGCTATTTGGTGCCCCAGGAGACAATCATTTGGTAGTGAGATGGTCAATCTAAGACAGTAAGCAGGGTGGAGCCTCATGTGTCAAGACCTCAGGTTGGTTTATTTACATTTTATAGGTTCCTCCTGCTAAGAGTCCTTTCTATAAGAAGCCATTGTTTTAGTCTCAGGGAACTCTTGGGTGAAATCCACCAGATTGAGTTTGGAAAGGGATGTGATCGCCTTTGTATTTTTATGCAGATCTATTTTTAAATGACTCTGTTTATTTTCCAGACCCATTTGTGCTCTCAGAATCATAAATATGGTTATTTGTAATATAGGCCCCAAATCTGTATTCTTTGGGTTAATGATTTTTATTTGTGAAAAACTTACAGTAGTATTATATGTGCATTCACTACATTTACAGCTTGATGACAGTATTTGTCCTTCTTGGAGACTAAGAATGGACCACTTAATAGCAATAATTTGGAATAACAGCTTCTTCTTGTTTCCCAAATCAGACAGAATTAAGGACCAAATCTGAATATAACTATAGTCAATTTTATCTTTATATGACTTTGAAGATCTTAAACTCTTAAAATCTAGACTCAGTTGTTTTTAGTTTCCCTGTTTAATGCCCACACTCACTCTTCATGGTGTAAATTTGTGGAAGGTATTTTTTCAGAAAGAATAAGTGTTGCTATTCTAGATTTTAGAAACTCAGAATACACTGAAGCAATGGAACAATCCTGAAGGATGTACTTTGAAAACTGTTTAGGTTGTGCTAAGTGACCCACGTAAAACATAGAATAGAAAGCATCATTCTGAACAAAGATAAATACTGTTTCGTGACATTTTTAAAACAAGCATTCAACAATTGCTTATTGGTTTATTGGAAAGCATATGTAGTATGACAGAGTTCTTATAAATAGATCATTCTCAAAGGTATAATCTAACTCCAGAAAAAGTTGAGATTCCAAATACAAAAACAGATTAAGGAATAGTTTACCTAAGGTAAATATTAAAGCATTTTTTTAAAGTGAGGGACTGGCTGCGTTTGAAATAATTTGATGTAAGTTGAGGAACCTTGAAAACTAGCAAAGATTGACAACTATATGTGAAACAGAAGACCAGTGCACATTTTTGAGTAGGGAAATGACGAATGGAAGGTGGTGAAGCGTGTTAACTGATGACTCTTTGGATGTATATTAGAAAAAAGAACAACTAGAAGCAAGGGAGGAGAACAGGATTCTGAGCCATAAATCTAAGTAAGAATTGAAGGATTACAAGTTACAGTGGCAGCACTGGAAATTTCAAGGAAACGTTGAACTAAAGAAAAAAAATATGTATTTGGCAGAAAATAATATAGGCAACCAAAGGGAGGGATTTAATCAAAGTACACTTAATTTTTCTAGCTTGGAATAATGGAAGTCAATTTGAAAGAGATGACAAAAGTTCAATTTTGAAAATGTTGAATATGACAAAACATCAAACATGGCACACTCTATAGGAATTTAGATGTTTAGGCTGAAGGATTAAATAGGAATGCTATTAATATGATTATAATGAATGACAACATTTTAATCTAAATGAAACAAGTTCTCAAACAGGAATTAAAGTACTATTTTAGAGATAGTTTAAGGTTACTTTTTAAGCAAAATTAAGTGTCTGTACTATGTACCCACTACTCTTTTTTTTTTTTTTTTGCGGTACGCGGGCCTCTTACTGCCGTGGCCTCTCCCGCTGCGGAGCCCAGGCTCCAGACACGCAGACTCCGCGGCATGTGGGATCTTCCCGGACCGGGGCACGAACCCGTGTCCCCTGCATCGGCAGGCGGACTCTCAACCACTGCGCCACCAGGGAAGCCCCCCACTACTCTTAAACATGCAATCGGGCTAAGAAACTATGCAGATAGAAGACTTAGTCTTTAACCTGGGTATTTGTATCCTGTTCTTCTTCTGGTCCCTCAGAGATAGAACGACTGAGTTTAGATATTGGGTGAGTAAAGTAAAAAGCACATGTTGACTTGTGAGAAACATCTGCTTCATGGGGGAAAGCTATTAGTATTGTTAAATCTCCAGTAGATACTTCTCCCCATGTAGGTTAAACAAAAGCAGAGACAAAGGATAATTGAGTTTACTTTCAAAAAATAGCTCGAACTGTTTAGATAGCTTGATTTCTCAGTGTTTTTATGTTTTTCACAAGCAGCATACTTTTCATAGGGAGGTAATGTTATACAGTAATAAACCGTTTCACCCCAGGGCTAAAATCTTCAAGAGGGAAGTAGCACGTCAGTTTCACTCATCATTACATTGCCTGAACCTAACATGGGTCTGACACTCAGTAGATCTGACTTATAGTTTAGCTCTGCTCCTGCAATCTGTGTGGCCTTAGACAAAGCAGTTCATATCTCCATGGCTGAGTTTCCTCAGGATATAAAATACAGATAATAACATAGAACCATTGAGTAACCATTGGCTTAATAGATGGGAAATCTCTGCAAAATTCAAACTTCTCTATATATGTACATCCCAGTATTATTTCATAACATTTCTGAGACGAGTGACAAGTTAATGAAAACCTTCAATTATATAAAGGAATATTATACAGAGACATCAGTAAGGTCTCGTGGTATCAGCTACTGCAAAGCAACCTTAAACTGGAGCATTAAGTCTTTGAGTTAGTTACATAAGGGTAATATTTTCATGTCGAAGGATTCTCTTTATCTGTATATGTTTTTAAGATACGGGATGGAATATTTCTTATCTGTTGTAACATAAATGTGTCATTTACTGAAACTAATGGAAACCCTCCAACATCCCTTGCTACTTGAGATTAGATGGATAAGCTTAATGAAAAAAAGGTACATGTAGATATACATACACACATGTACACACATATTCTCATGGAAAAATCTGTCCCCCTCTTTAAAAAGATATGGGCATTACGACATTTGAGAATTAAGTGACCTACTCAAAATTAGGTAATTAATTTATACCAATTGTAACATGTAATTTGAGTCTTTTTTCAAAACAAGTATTTGTAGAACACATGCTCGATGCCAGATGTTTCCAGATGCATAGTCTCCTTTAACGGGGGTTACCCTGTATTACAGTTTTTCAGGATCATCTCAGTTTATCCAGAACAATCTCAATTATTGTTGTCCAGACTTAATTATCGAGAGCACCCTTTCTTATTCTCAAAAGTATCCTGAATTGGGAGTTAATTTTATTCTCACATTTCATACTTGTAAAAAAAAAACCCTCAGAGGTGGGTGTTTTATAAAAGAAAAAAATTACTGAGTTGGTTTTAAACCCAAACCCCTAGGAAGTGGCTGGCCTAGAATTTTCAGCCAGTCTATTAGTTTCCACACCTGCTCTGCTTTCTCATTTCTGATGCCTAGTCCAGTCCCACAGATATTCAGCATCATTTGTTACTACATCTGAAAATAAAACTAAGACAATTTGAGGTGCATGTCTACGATTTGCAAAGATTGTAGAAGAGTGCCAAGTTACATATCAAAGTTTAGCTTCCATGCCCGCAGTCTACACATTCTGCTCAGGGTCTCCATGTATTTTGTTTGTCCTACAGATGCGCCTATTGATTCTCGTGCCTTTATTTCTTTATGTTCATATGAAAATCTGTTCCATGTGTAGATAAAGCCTTTTCTCTGGATTCTGACTTTCATTTCTCATTGTTATGAAGGGCAGATAAACATTTGATTTTATTAACTGTAGTATAATGACAGGCTTACAATGACAATTAGAAAAAAAAATGTGTATATATATATGTATTATTTTTCTAAGAATATATATTTAATCTACATGGCATTTACTGGTTAAGACTCCTATTCCCACTTTAGTAGGTAAGAGAGATTAATCTGATGGTCATGATTTTTTATTTAATCAACAAATATGTATTGAGCATGTTCTATTGTATATTCCAGACACTGTCCTAGGTGCTGAAGATACAGCAATGAACAAAGCAGGCAAGAAGTTCTTACAGATCTTACATGCTAAGAGCGTATACATATTGAATTTAAATAGTATGCTAGAGGTATACTAGAAGGCAGTAATTACTATGGGAAAAATACTGAAGAATGGGGAATATCAGAGTTTTAGATAAGATTTTAAAAGATGGGCCCTACTGTAAAAATAACACTTGAGGGCTTCCCTGGTGGCGCAGTGGTTGAGAGTCCGCCTGCCGATGCAGGGGACACGGGTTTGTGCCCCGGTCCGGGAAGATCCCACATGCCGCGGAGCGGCTGGGCGCGTGAGCCATGGCCGCTGGGCCTGCGCATCCGGAGCCTGTGCTCCACAACGGGAGGGGCCACAACAGTGAGAGGCCCACGTACCGCAAAAAAAAAAAACGGAAAACGAACACTTGAGCAGAGATGAGGAGATAAAGGGAAAAACCTTGCAGATGTCTTCCAGGCATTGCGCTGAGCACTAAATATATGACATTGAGCAAAACCATAGACTTTACCCTCGTGCAGAGCAACATTGCCTAAGAGTCAAACGCATGCTTGAGGCCACGGTCTCAGTGAAGTGACCTTATCAGGGAGATCGGGAAAGGTTGTCTCATGAAGTAACCATTAAGTGGGGAGATCAAAAGAAGTATAGAAGTTAAGTAGGTGAAAATAAAGGTGCAGAGTGTGTGTGTGTGTACGTTTGGGAGTGCATTCCAGACCCTGGGGATATAGTCCTGTATCAGAGAGGAACTCCAGGAGCCCAGTGTCAGCTGCCACAAGAGATAAAGATCCAGTAAGCAGAGACCTGAGGATGAAGTGTTCTGAAAGCCAGGCTAAGGGTTTGTCCTTATTCAGAGATCAAGAACATTATAAACTCTTCTAAGACAAAAGTCATTCATGTATTATAAAGCAAAGAAAGGACATAAAATTTATATTCAAAGTATTCTGATTGAGATGGGCCAGTGGAGATGATGCAAGACCCATTAAGGGCACTTTCAGTATCTGAAAGAGAGAGGGTGGCCGGAAGGATGGTCAGGATTTAGAACCTTGGTAGAAGAAGATAGAGGCAAAGAAGTAGAGGGGGAGATGCCAGAGAGGCAGGGAGAAAACCAACAAGCCAGACACCTGTTGGGTCGTGAAACCCAAGTAAAAGCAATGTCAAGAAAGCGGGAGGGGTGATCGGTGGTCAGTTTAGGGGAGAAGTGAATCCTGTACATTGGTGAACGTAGGAAACTGTGGGAAATGGTTTCAGTGTAGTGATGGATCGGGAAGCTAAACCAGAGGGATGGCTTGCAGAGCCAGATGGAGATGACTGCAAGAGGCAAATATGTCAGCAGCAACTAGAAACCATTTCTCTATGAAAGGGAGAAGGAAACCATTTCTCTATGAAAGGGAGAAGGAAACCATTTCTCTATGAAAGGGAGAAGGAAACTAGGTCAAGAGCCACATGTTATGTGCCAGGATATGTAGAAATACGGGAGAGCTTTGAAAAATTTTGTTTTCAAACTAAAAAATATTTAAGGACTTTTGGAAGCCAATGGGAAAATCCAGTGGAGGAGAAGTTCAATATGCATGAAAGAATAAACTGATTATACAAGAGTCTGTAGATATCAGGAGGGGAGGAATTAGCTTTAAATAAGTACAGAGATCTTCTCACTTGTCACCTGTGAAGGGAATTCCATTTCTGAAATAGGAGAAAATTAGAACAGAGTCAAGAGTGAAGGCATTGGCAGATCGATGTGATTGGCGCCAGGAGGAAGAGAGCGTTCTAATCCTGTGTTTCTATATTCCCGACAATGGGATGACCATATGGGATGTGCATGTCATCCAAACTAGCACACCTTGAGGCATAAATGTAGGTACTAGTAATAATTAAGCTGGGATTGTTTTGGCAACTGGAATTTATGGTCACCATCTTTGAGTTCCCCTAGAAACTGCCCCTGGTGCAGAGATTTGAGGTTATTTATTTGAAATGCAAAGGAAATACCACTAGAAGAGTGGGAAACGGAGGCAGCTAATGAAGTTTGGGGAAAGAAGGACACTGATAAAGCATGCATTATCAAGCCAGCTATCACTTAGGAGAGTCAGGACCTCATCCAGCTGGGGAAACATTGAGAGCCAATGCAGATCACACATCTCTAGAGCTGTCTCACCCCAGGAGAGAAGCTGGGATATTTATACTCAACTCTGTCAATCATTAGATGGGGGTTGTTCTCAGGTGGACATTAATTTCCCTACTACGCTCACCCAACTGGCAGACAAAACGTTTGTGGGACGAAAGACACCTGTGGGGAAAAAAATGCAAATGCTAAAGGTTGGAAGTTGAGCTATCACGTAACTAAGAGGAGATGTAATACGGAGAGGGCACCAAAGGCTCTCATGATACTGAGTTACGTGCAAGTTCAGGGGAGCTCTTGAGAGTTAGGAGATGGATGAGAAGTTGGAAGGAGCATAGAGCAAATATAAACAATGATATGAGGAAATATGACTATTATTATTGTGGATGCTATAGGTCTTTACACAACAACTAGGCAAATTTTAGCCATGGTTGAGATGGTAGTGATGGTGGCTTTTATTTTCATCTTTATCCGCGTTTGTCAGACAGAACTGCCCCACGGAAAAGTAAATATATAATAAGTCACAAGGACCATGAATAAAAAGCCTGGAAAACCAAAGCATGCACTCTGGCTTCAGATGCTCTGTGTTCTTTTCAAAAGAGCACCTGTCAAAGATCTGTTCACTGAAGTTTTTTAATATGTTTTATTTAGTTTGGTTCGACTGGTGATGGATCACTTTTAATCTGTGTTTTTAATGGGAAAGACTTCCTTGTTCTCTTAGATTCTCACAGGAAAACGACTGTAATCCATTTGCATGGATTCACATGTTTTATGGTTAACTCTACCCAATAGTATTTCTAAATACTTACCTATAATTTGATATGATAATATTCCTTCTGATGATTAATAGTAATAAATCAATTAAATGAGTGCATAGTTGCTCCATTCCTGTGAGAAGTATGTAAGAAATGAGATTATCTGAAGTTATTTTGAATATTTTCTAGACACACCCTGTTAGAAGTTTTTGTAATTGTATAATGACGTTATTGGAAGAAATGAGTGGATAATTGGTGACGAGAAGGCAGTGTATCACTGGGGGATAGGTTTTCTAATCTACTGTTAGACACATACACAGCAAACCAGGCCACATTGGTTTACAGTTTTCCCCATGGAACTTACTCATAATACTTGGCAAATGAGTTATTTAATTAAAAAGACAGAAATTGCCCTATTTCTTATCTTTCTCATAGATTTGTGACCAAAAGTTTATGATACTGAATGACTACAGACGAGGTAACTTTGTTCTTTGCTGTGTTTCTTTCTCCATTAAATGAGCATTTTTTTCTTCATTTGCAACTTTAGAAGATTATTGATTCTTCCTCATTTCTTTTTTTTAAAGAAATTTATTTATTATTTGTTTATTTTTGGCTGCGTTGGGTCTTTGTTGCTGCGCGTGGGCTTTCTCTAGTTGTGGCAGATGAGGGCTACTCTTCGTTGTGGTGCGTGGGCTTCTCATTGCGGTGGCTTCTCTTGTGGAGCACGGGCTCTAGGCGCGCGGGCTTAGTAGTTGTGGCTTGCAGGCTCAGTAGTTGTGGCGCACAGGCTTAGTTGCTCCACGGCATGTGCGATCCTCCCAGACCAGGGCTCGAACCCGCGTCCCCTGCACTGGCAGGCAGACTCTCAACCACTGCACCACCAGGGAAGCCCATATTTCTTGTATTTTTAAATGTATTATCAAATACTTGCAAAGTGAGAAAATATACTAGTGTAGCACATTTTCGAACCCTACCCTTTGAAAGACCTCTAAGGTTCAAAACATCACACTCGGCTATAATATTACACACTTCCTGTATAGACTCTGGTGGGTGGACCAGTGACAGCAGTGGACCAGGTCATGAGCACCCCTTATCCTCCCAAAAGCCTCCTGGAGAAAGGGAGACTCAAGGAGCCATGGGTGCTTCTTGAAGACAGGTCATAGGTAGACATGAAGGGCAGCCCAGTACTCTGTCCTCCAGAGGCACTTTCTCCCCGTGTCCCCCTGAATGTGGCGATGAGTCTGGGAAGCCCCTTCTTGTCACGTGATGCTTAGTCATAACTGGGTTAAAGCTTTCTGGAATAATAAAAAGACTCTCTTTCTCCCTGTGTCCGGAATACATTGTTATGATCTCCTGAGCATTGGAGGAAGAAAATCAAACCCGCTGAATTTTTTGAAAGATTGTTAAAAACATTTTATAAGCAGAAAGAGACCTTAGAGGCCATTCAGTCATTGGATCCTTTAACAATGAAGGAAAGTTAAGAGACTTGCCCTTAGCAGCCAAGTTGCTGGCTCCCTGCTCTAGGCTCTTTGCCACTGAATCTTAACTAGCTCTTGTCTTGTCTACCATAGAATCATTTAGAACATATGCTTAAAATTTGTCATCCTAGATAGTAACTCTATCTGTACAATTTTCTTTGTGAAACAGTGCAATATTTATGGCTACAGTACAAGTAGACTTTCTGTTTTGATGTGTTTCTTTGTTTTTTAAGCTAAGAGGAGAAATGTTCCACAAAGTGAGATGGAGTGGTAGCTAAACCTTATGCTTCCTTCTATTTCTGGAAATACCTGTCATTTTTATCAGATTGGTGGTTGCAGTCATTGGGAAATGATATCTTTATGTATGGACTCTATGGCTAAATTTCTAAAGTCTCCAACTAATGCTACAGTTTTACTTCCCCGGAGTTTTGTAGGAGCTCTTGCGGTGTTGTGGGAAACCAGGATCCAGTCAAATGACTGTGCACTCTTTTCTTTGAGTTATGGAATATATAGTGCAGTTTTTAATATGAGGTTATCGTGTATCTTTCTGGCTATGGATTTGATTTTTTTTTTATTTTAATTTATATTTTGACTAAGAGTATATAATATATTAAATATAGTTTTTTATTGCTAAATAGAAATGCATTACTTCCAAATACACATGCATGTAGGATATTAGATATAAACTCTGTATCTTTTAAGCAACTTCTTTTTGTTATTTTCCTTGTTGACTGTGAATTCTAGGTTTTTACCTGGCAGTCATAAGCATAAGCTTATATGTATATAAAAGGTAATATTCAGTCAACAAATGTTAATTGAGGACCAACTGTGTATGAGCCTACACTCCAGTGGAGAAGACAGATAAGCAAGAGATAGAACAGGGGGAGTAAACTTCGTATCATGTGGGAAAGGAATGTGGAAATAAGACAAAGCAGAGCAGAGTCACAGGAATTGGAGTCTTCAGCCGTGAGTATGGGGAGAGCAGGATACAATTCGTGAACTGGATAGGCAGGATAGAAATTGAGCGAAAACTTGGAGGACGTGAAGAAGTAGGGTCCCCAGGTATCCGAGGGAAGAATATCTGTGAGAGAGAGCATAGCTTCTGGCAATGCCCAAGGCTGGGTATTCATCACAGCAAGGAGGTCGGAGAGGTGATGAGGGAGAACCTCAGGCAGGGGCTCGGAAGCCCTTGTAAGGCCTTTGGCTTTGCTCCAAGGGAAATGAAGTGCTGTGCATGTTATGAGCTGTACCCACCCGCAAGGCCTGTCTTTCTGTTCTCACCTGACCCTTGAGCTCTCTCATTGCCGTAGTCAGGCAAGTTCATTGTTCACTAACAATTCACACATAGAATATAATGCACAGTACATTGTAATATGCTGTTTTCAATATTAGAATTCCAAATATATTGATGTTAATGTCTGGACTCCTAGATATTGTTCATTTATCTATTATTTGTCTAGCAGTAGAGTCAACATTTAGTAACTTATGTCTTTACAAATAAAAGTTCAGCTCTCTCCTTCTTTTTCAAAAGCAACCAGGCTATTAGATGAATGTTTCATATTTTCTCTTAATTTAGATTATAACTGATGTAAATATAATAAGTCTACCTGCTCAGACTCTGGGACTCTTTGGAAAAATGCAGTATTCTGGCCAGACTCCTCCAGAAATATCCTTTTCGGTTGTTCTTTAGAACTATGGCAACTGCTCAATTTTTAAATGGATAGGCTTCCTGATTAGTTAGCTACATCTATATAGTTTACAAACCAAATACATGGTTGAAATGGGAGTCATGATAATGCTGAAAAAGAGGGAGAAAATCCCAACAGACAGTGACTTTGCTTTCATTGAATGTTTGGGATCAAACATAAATAGAGCCCAAGTCCCTTGGGGACATTTGCTTCCTAGTCACGAGATGGTCAGGGTGCCTTTTGTAGCGTATTTTCCCCTGGATTTTCCTTATTCAGTTCTGTTTGTGAAATACTTCAAGTCTGGTGGTTTCTTAAGTGAAAGGAAATAATCTTAGGCATGTGTATCATCTTTGTGTAACTAAACAGCAGGACATATAGATCTCATTTTCAGTCTGATTATGAGACTAAACCACTGGAGTTACTGTAAGCTCTTCTCTCAGAATATTATCTAAAACTGTTAATAGCATTTTTTAGAAAATATGTTATTTTTACCAGTAGAGAGAAATCTTTACATACGATACATTATCCATAATATAATTTTATAAATTATTGTAGGAGGTTTGGTCACGTTTGAGAGCTCAAAGGAAGTAGCAAAAATTACCATATCATTGGAATACATTTGTCACTGTCACTAATTAAACAATTTTAAATGTCCTTCACTACAGTTCCTTTCACTCACTTCCAAGTTCCGTCTTAACATGAACATTGTCAGATGTGTTGGATAAAAATAATCCTTTGAATTATCTAAATTTGACCATATGTACCTGTCAAAACTGCAGGAAGTGTCAACAGTTTTTATCATGAATACAAAACACTGTCCTCCATGTTTCAATGCCAGTGTGTTTATTTAGTAAGCAGAGTCTTTAAGGATGATCCAACTTAGACTTTCCAATGATTTGAGAAAAACATTAAGCTAATGAGTTTATACAGCAGCTTTAAGGGTAATAAAGCCAGTTCTATACCCCACACAGTCCCTCAATGGAGTTTTTTAAAATTAGATTTTGCTTATTTAAAAACAGATAAAAACAAACACTAGGTAAGTTTAACTAACTGCTACTTATTGAAAAAAGCAGAAATATAACATTAATGGTGCTACTGTCTTCGGGGTTCTTTTCCATCATACCCTCAGCAGTGACCAGTCCTGGCCAAAGACAGAAATCACTATTTTTCTTTACATTGTGTAATATACTTGTAAGGTTTCCTCGAGTCAAGCTCCATCTTTGTATTCTATTGCTGTGAATCTAATATTTTTTTCCAGTATAATTTGAGTGGGCAACATGTTGAAATTGAAGTTTACTTATCCTTCCTGTACATAGGTAACTAAAAGAAGAAAAAAACACACCAAATAGAGGTAGAAGGTACATGCTAGGGGTTATTCCATGCTTGCTGTGTTCGTGAACCAAAGTATAGGAAAACCTGGATGTGTAAAGATGCATAAATCCCAGTCTCTGATCTCAGAAGCTGATTGTCAGCCCACATGCAAACTGCAACACAGGAATGCTATACCCAAGCGTAGAGTATATCCCAGAGATTGTAAAAACCTAATGCTTTATGTAATGTATCTGTCTTTGCAGTTTTCCGTGGACATTCTTCTATTACTTTTGCAGCAATTCTTACTGTAACTCGACAGCCACTCGAAGTGACTGGCAGGAACTGGAAATGAGCTTTGTGTGTTTTCACAAAATTCTGGGGATTAGTAACATGAAATAAAAAGATTTATGGGAAGTACAGGTTCTCACACACAGGCTGATCTCTCTTAAAGATGTGCCCCGTGGTGAGCAGAATACAAAAACAGCTAAAAGGCAGATTCCCGTGTAACATGTTCACAGGCTACTTTGTTGTCGTTTTATCTCTCTCTTAAACCTTGATTTCTCAACCACCACTATCTAGGAGTCATATGGGATCTGATCAAAAGGAGCAAGGGACATGAAATGTGTGGAGTATGGGACAAATTAGTCGGGAATGAAAATCGCTGTAATTAAAAAACTGTGCATCTGTGTTTTGTGATTACAATGCTCATTCAGATTGTAACAGAAGCAACAAAATGGCAGGCCTCTGCTTGGCTCAGATAAAATCAACATTTCCTCTACAACATTTAAAAAGATTTACTAGAGACTTTGAGCTAGTACTTCCCTGGCCTTTAGGGAGCCGAGCATAGGACCATAGCTCCTCTGATGAGAGAGGTAGAGGGAGAGAAAAGAAAAATATTCTGTTGATTAAAAAAATATATTTTAGCTTTTTAAAGTCTCTGGCACTTGAGAAAAGATAGCGCTTGCAGAAGTGACATTTCTACTTTGCAATGGTGCCATTTTGCCTACTTCCAAATATACATTAGACAATTCAGACGCCCTTAACAGCACTTCAGGACTAGGGAAGAGAGTTTTCCTTCTAATAAATTATGACGGCTTGTGACTAATTGTCAAAAAACAACTGATTGTGAAACTAAGTGTGAAAAAATATACTCATTTTGAAAGTTCCGCTAATGTTCACGGGAAAACATCTTAATATGATCATCAGGAGATGATTTGCTTTGTTCTCTATTCCATACAGATTTTGAAATAACATTTTGATGTAAGAAACTCTACTTTAAAATATTCTTATCATGTTCATGTTTCAGACGATGACTTTACATTTTGTCTCATACCAAATTTTTGTATACTTGTAGTAACTATGAAATAGAAAATGTTAATACCTGCCTTTCTGAAAAAGCTAGTTTTAAATTTAGAATAAATATGTAAATTCTAAAATACCAGATTGCATTAAAAAACCTACCATTGTGTTTAGAGAAATATGGTTGTATCTGCAAATGCCATAGTGAATTTCTACAAACTAAATTAAAGAAATAAACTTTCCATCAGTAATTCACACTATCTTTAAAAAGAGAATTTATATTTTTTTATTTTCTAATTTTTCTTTCACAACTTTAATTCATAATTTGGGATTATTACATAGTTCTTTTTTTTGCAGTACGCGGGCCTCTCACTGTTGTGGCCTCTCCCGTTGCGGAGCACAGGCTCCGGACACACAGGCTCAGCAGCCATGGCTCACGGGCCCAGCCGCTCCGCGGCATGTGGGATCCTCCCGGACCAGGGCACAAACCCGGGTCCCCTGCATCGGCAGGCATACTCTCAACCACTGCGCCACGAGGGAAGCCCTACATAGTTCTTTTAGTCACTAACTTTTAAAGTTATATTTTTATTTTCAAGAATGTCTTCAAATTACTCAATTATATATATATATCTTTTTTTATATTCAGCAATTGGGAGTATACTTTAATGTCTCTTACCCATGGAATATTACATGAGGTTTTTATAGAGATATATATCTGTTTGTAACATGTAGTTCTGATGGAAGAAGTTATCTAAAAAAAGACATGGAAGCAAAGAAAAAATATGCAGGAAATGCAAATTGATTTATATATATATATATATATATATATATATATATATATATATATATATATATATATAGTTGACCCTTGAACAAGTTAGGGGTTAAGGACACAGATCCTTTGTTACTCAATTATATTTTAAGTATATTCCAGTTGGATATAAAATATGTATTCGATCATTTACTTGGATTATGATAGTAGATGATCCCATTTTGCCTTTTTTCACTGGAGTTTCAAAGAAAACACTGATCAATACTTTTTTTAAAAAATTGTCATAGGGTTTAAACATGGAGCAATATATTTTTTGACCAATTTAATTTTTAAAATATAAATGTTATTTTTTAAGATTAATTTTAAAAATTTCCTTATTCTTTTGTTATTTTTAAAGTAGCAATATAATCATAGAATATTAGGATACTTGATCTAGAATCCAGACTCCTATATTTAATTGGTGCAATTTCACAAAACCGTATATACTGTTTAAAGTTTAAAAATAACCTAATGCCATATTGCTTCATTACGTAACGCATAATGTTTATTTCACAACACAGAACACCTTATCACACTGAAAATTCTGGGCAATTATAGCAGCTCCTTTGTGATGTGCAGAAGACATTTAAAATTTTTTTTATAATACATGGTTCACCATATTAGCCAAGAATGAAAAGTGCAGGCTTAATTGTGTAATTCACATAAGTATGAAGTATTTTCCGTTAAAACAGCATATCCCCAATTTTTCCTAGAGGATCCATTTCATCACCAGGTCCTTCCTTCTTCTAGTTGTCTTGACAAGTTTGTTTATCTAAAGAGACTTAAGTAAAGATTATTTTTTATTTTATTACTCATGTATATGTACATATGTGGAAATGACAGTTAACACCACTGCTACTCTACTGTAGTATAAAATTCCAGCAAAAGCAAAATGTTGACAGTTGGGGCAGTCTCATCATTAGTGACCAAGTGATAAGTACTGATGTAGAAAAATACATCTTTAAAAAATAAATGTTAATGAATGATGAGCTTGAAGATACACTGTGCTTAAGGGAATTCTACCCTACCATCAGTGAATACACCATTTCCACTAGACTTGTTTAGTATTGAAAATAGGATCCTCTTTCATGAATGATAAAGGGGATTCTCACTAAGGAAGAGACGTGGAGACTTGGGGGAGGAAGGAGCCTAACACGGGGAGAGCGTCGGAAGCAGGCGGAGGGGCAGCATGGGTGCAAAGGCTTGTCTTTAAGGCACTGAAAGGTGGCCGTTGCGGCTGGTGTGCAGCGCCGGCCACGTCGGGTGGGAAGTGACGCTGCAGAGATCACAAGCGGCACTCCGGTGTGCAGGCAGCTGATGGAAGGCGTACTGGTGAGCAAACCTGATAGAAAGTCAGGGAAGGATTTCAAGCAGGAGAGTGATACAGCTCCACTTACGTTTTGAAATACTTCCTCCAGCTTTTGAATTAGTGTTATGTGAGGAAAGACAGAGAATACACCCATTATTAGGAAGGCAAAGCTGCTTCAGAAAAAACATATCCGGGCACCACAATATTTTGCAGCAGTACTTAACAGATATTTTCAAAATCATGTAAAATTTTCCTGAGCACGAGTAAATATCTTAAATTACTTTAAGAAAAACACTGTTCTCTTTTCCTGAATTAGTTTGCTTAGGAGGCTGGTGACTTTTACCTTTATTGTCAATATCATCAGCTTCTTCTGTTTGGAATTTAATTTTCATCTGTTTAAAATGTAAGCCCTCAGAATCCTCTGTGGACTCTTTCTTTGTTGTTCTTTTTTTTTCTTTTTTAACATCTTTATTGGAGTATAATTGCTTTACAATGGTGTGTTAGTTTCTGCTTTACAACAAGGTGAATCAGTTATACAGATCCATATGTTCCCATATCTCTTCCCTCTTGCGTCTCCCTCCCACCCTCCCTACCCAACCCCTCTAGGTGGTCACAAAGCACCGAGGTGATCTCCCTGTGCTGTGCGGCTGCTTCCCACTAGCTATCTGTTTTACGTTTGGTAGTGTATATATGTCCATGCCTCTCTCTCACTTTGTCACAGCTTACCCTTCCCCCTCCCCATATGCTCAAGTCCATTCTCTAGTAGGTCTGTGTCTTTATTCCCGTCTTACCCCTAGGTTCTTCATGACATTTTTTTCTCTTAGATTCCATATATATGTGTTAGCATACGGTATTTCTTTTTCTCTTTCTGACTTACTTCACTCTGAATGACAGACTCTAGGTCCATCCACCTCCCCACAAATAATTTCGTCTCTTTTTATGGCTGAGTAATATTCCATTGTATATATGTGCCACATCTTCTTTATCCATTCATCTGTCAGTGGACACTTAGGTTGCTTCCATGTCCTAGCTATTGTAAATAGTGCTGCAATGAACATTGTGGTACATGACTCTTTTTGAATGATGGTTTTCTCTGGGTATATGCCCAGTAGTGGGATTGCTGGGTCATATGGTAGTTCTATTTGTAGTTTTTTAAGGAACCTCCATACTGTTCTCCATAGTGGCTTGTATCAATTTACATTCCCACCAACAGTGCAAGAGGGTTCCCTTTTCTCCACACCCTCTCCAGCATTTATTGTTTGTAGACTTTTTGATGATGGCCATTCTGACCGGTGTGAGATGATATCTCATTGTAGTTTTGATTTGACTTTGTTGTTCTTGATCTAGAAATATGTGTTTTTATTTTGTTTGGTGGAGAGTCATATTGATAATCCTGTGTGGTGTATTATTAAAGCAAATATATTTTACAGACAAATATATTTAGTACAAATCCAAGCACTGGCAGGTACTTACCCATATGATGCTGTATGATGAGTATCCTAATCCCAGTTTTTTCTTCTACAAAATTATGATACATTACAAGAAGGCTTGTTAATTATCTCCCCTGCAAACCTGCATAAATAACTCTTTACCAATTATTTCAAAAGAAAAATAAACTTTTTTTTTTAAGATATGGGACAAAAAAAAAGGAAAAACAATGTTGCAACCAATTTGTATTCCCCAAGTTTCTCTTCTTGGTCACAAGGTAGGAAATTTTCATGATTCTGACGTTTGTCTGCAGGGTAGACATGGTGGAAGGTTTGGAGCTAATGACCTCTTTATCACCTGTCCTAACTGGTTTTTGGGGACAGATGTTCCAATTAATTCATTTATGCAACACATGTGAATTGAGCATCTACCATGTGTGATTCTGTTGTAGGAAGTAGGCATACAAAATGAGCACAACCCAGAAATTTTTGACTTCACACATTTTTCATTTTGGCGAAGAGGTTCAATAGTCAACAAATTAGATTAAAAGTGTGTCAAATGTCAATGAGTGGTGTCCTGGACAAAACCAACGTGATCCTTGGGGTAGAAGGTTCAGTTTTTGTTTTGTTTTTTTGCGGTACGCGGGCCTCTCAGTGTTGTGGCCTCTCCCGTTGCGGAGCACAGGCTCCGGACGCGCAGGCTCAGTGGCCATGGCTCACGGGCCCAGCCGCTCCGCGGCATGTGGGATCTTCCCGGACTGGGGCACGAACTCGCGTCCCCTGCATCGGCAGGCGGACTCTCAACCACTGCGCCACCAGGGAAGCCCGAAGGTTCAGTTTTAAACTGGATGATCTTGTAGCAGATTGCAGATGGCTGCGCATTCTTTAGCACTCCTCCCATCCTGGCTTGGAGTCAGTTTCCCTACACTGGAGAATCTGCGCTTCCTGTAACTACTCTGACAGTACAACGTGGCCCATTTCTGAGCTCAGCCTTTAAGAAGACTGGAAAGGTTTGCTTTCTCTGTCTGGGAGCTCCTGCTTTGATAGAAGCCATCCATTATGCCTCCCCTTGCTGTGAGACAGCTTAAGTAGCCTCTGGGAGAGGCCACCGGAAATGAGATATTCCTAGGAAGTCCTCAGCTGTTGCAGGCGTGCTAGCTGGGGTGCTTGACGACACATGCAGGTGGAGGAACCAGCTCAGTCAAAGAATCAGATGACTCCTGACTCCATTCATCTTTTGGCTACAAGAGCTTGAATGATCCCACGTGAAAACTGTCCATCGGGGTCCAATAAACCCATGCAACTATGAGAAATTGTAATATATTTTCCTCTTAAGCTAACACATCTTTGGGATGGCTCATTAAGCAGCATAACCCCCAAAATAAACAAACGGCATTTGTTTGAACATAGGCCTGAGTGTTGTGAGGATGCAGCCATGCTGAAATCTATGTTGACCGGCTCAGTCCTTACAGGGGAAGGTGAGGGTTTTAACTGGATCTCGGAACATCATCTGAGCAAGGAAGATGTGTTCTGCAAACACCTCCCAGGTGTCTGCAGCTCAGACCAGTTTGGGGGCCCCACTTTTTTACCTTCCAGGGATTGCTCTGATTGCACCTCAGAAACCTTTCTCCACCTGACTGCTCCCTCATACTAAGGGCTTATTTATCACAGTTGGAAGAGTATGGTTCTAATCATTACTGAAACAATTAACTTTTCTGCCTTAGGGAGGTGAGTTTAATTAATCAAAACATTCTTGCTAAGTCATGTTGACCAGTACAGATTGTTCTGTAATTAGCGATATATTTTTTTTAAACTCTGAGTTGTAAATAATAATATTATAAAAATGTCCATAATAACATTTTTAAAAGGAAAATGTCATCATTCTTCTGGAAAATTCACTATACCACAGGCTTTCACATACTTTTCAATACCAGCCCTCAATAATCATTTGAGAAATTACCCATATGGAATTATACCCCCTTCGTAGGGTTACTGTGGAGACGACACCCATCAGTACATTAAAAGTCTTGGCACTGTTTCTGATGCATTGGAACCGTTCAAAAAAAATTCTGATGGATGTCATTTAGTTATAAACTGCATACTTTGTTTAATAATTTGTACAAAATTCCTAGAGTGAATCCTTAATCCCTGTATTACATGTATATCTGGTTTATCAACTTGTTTTAAAGTAGGTTAGGTAGTTAATATGATTTTATATAATACTGCGTGGTTTCGGTATGCTGTTACATCTGTACATCAGAATCAGCTGAAGTACTTGATAAAAACAGCAAAGTTTTCAATGGAGGGGATCGTAGGATCTCTGTTTTTGAGAAAATCGCTGGTGATTTTGGTACCCAGCCACAAATTTAGGAGGGTATAAAGAATATCTCCAAACTCTGCATATTCTTTTAAAATTAGGAACTGATTTGTTTAAGCATAGTATTGTAGCAACGACTAAAATATTTAAATTTAAAACCTGTTATGTTCGTTTGTATTCTTGATAATCCCACTTGGTCCTGAATTATTCAAATATTTAACTCTGTACTTTGTTTAGGCCAGGACTATATTTAAATAAATGTTAATAGCATTTCAATAATATTGGGGGATTATTTGAGCTATATTCTAAGAGGCTTTAAAAGTTTAGATGATGGGGCTTCCCTGCTGGCGCAGTGGTTGAGAGTCCGCCTGCCGATGCAGGGGACGCGGGTTCGTGCCCCGGTCCGGGAAGATCGCACATGCCGCGGAGCGGCTGGGCCTGTGAGCCATGGCAGCTGAGCCTGCGCGTCCGGAGCCTGTGCTCCGCAACGGGAGAGGCCACAACAGTGAGAGGCCCGCGTACCGCAAAAAAAAAAAAGTTTAGATGATGGTGTCATTAATCAGAGGGTTAGTGTTACAAATTCTGTTTGCTATAAACTTTACAGTATAAAAAATTCTTCACAAGCACAATTTTGAACTCTTACCTTATTGCTCATCTTTCTAGTATGCTACACTTCCCACCAAGGGCATTTTCCTACTATTCGCTGAATAACTCTGAACTCCAAGGCCACTGCCGCTCTTTCTGGTTTGTTGATGAATATGGTGATTCTGGCTGTGCTGACTGAACACGCACGACATCACAACAGTACTAAATATTCAGGTAGAATATTCTTGGAAAACTTTGTGAAAAGGTGCAAGAAATTTCTGATTTTATTTCCCACTAGTATGTAGGCTTATTTGTTTCTCACTACTAGCAGGTAGAGATCATATTTTTTGTCACTCCTGTGGACTCAGGATGTAGAACTAGTAGGTGCTTCAAAACATTCACTGTATATTGATATAGTGATTCGGTGCCCGTGTTGCTAGCAAGACATGGAACAATGGAATGTGAGATAAACCTGGTACAGTCAAGTCTTGACTTAACGGTGGCTATACTATTTCCACGCACAGGACATGTTTCCTTGTATAAGAGGACAAGAGAAAGTGAGGTTGGCTTCATGCCACTAAGATTTCCACAGATGCTTAAGGATCCTAAGGCCAAATGGCATTGTTACAAGTCTTCAGAAACAGTCCTCTGAAAAGTCATCTGCTTTTCCTTTAGTGGATAACTTCCCATTTCCCTCATCTGATGATGGCTTTGTCTAAGACACTTGTTTCCATGACCCCACTTGCTGTGACGGGAAGAGCCACACATCCAGTCCCAGGCCTCTCTTCTTCTTGGTATCGCGTGGCTGTAGGGGAAGCAGTGGTGTGTGTGTGTGTGTGTGTGTGTGTGTGTAAGGACCAGGAAACCAGCCCATGAAGAAAAGTCCTGTCCATCTAGAGATGCGCAATCTTCAATTCTAGAGTTGATGTACTGTTTCATAGTATTTGATGATTGGCTGGGTAGTCTTCATTTTCTCTGGTTTTCTTGTTGGACGTCATTCTCTTTGAAGATCGAAATTGGACTTCATCTTATCTTCTCAGTTGCTCATCGTTTCTGTCCAATTTCCATCTCCATCTTTTTGTTCTTTGACATAGATTTCCTTTTCTTTGTCTTTTAGCCCATCCAGTAAATCTTAAACTTCTGCCATCATATTCTTACTTAACAAGAGCTTTTAATTTTTTGCAGTTACCTATTTTTAGCATCTACTCTTACTTCAAGAATACAGTGTGTTTAAGTATATCCTAGGGGAATATAGGAATGTGTGTGTGTGTGCGTGCATGCTGCCTGCTTTGCCTCTCGTATCTCTGAGCTCCCTTTGCGTTTATTTATTTTTGTTTCCTTCTTTCAAGTTGGAGGTGTTCCTCAAATACCTAGTGATCTTTTGTTGTCCTTTTGTAATAAAGAGTGAACTCGCAGCAGTATGGTCGACTAAAAAACATAGAAAACTTTGCTTTTGTAAAGCAGTTTAAATTGTGGAATTAATATGTGTGTGTATTTAAAATATACATATTTAACATGTAGATATAACTAAAATATATTTACTTATGTAAGTATACATTGGTACACTTGCAAGAGAGTAAGCAGAGTCCTCAGAAGCCAAAAATAAAGTTAAAGAGGAGTTCAAAGGGATAAGCAAGGTAGCTTTGCGCTAACGGCAGGCTCTGTGGTCACCTTGATGTTCTGGTCTTCTTGGCTTTACATGTGATGTCCTGGAAGCAGGGATTAGGGAACAGCCGAGTTCCTAGACAGGGAATCAACTTGAGATATACAGTACAACATCCAGGACTCTCAAAATCTTTTGCAGGAGCCTAAACCATGAAAAAAAATGAGATGAAACAAAAAATAAACAGAATAGCAATGATGACAAAATTTCTGTGTAGGACAGAAAAACGTGACCTGTCCTTTACCTTGGGTGGGTTGAGGGGGGCAAATGTTGCCTCAGAATCTGAGACAGCTCACAGGCCAGGTTTCCTGTGAGTTTTTGACCTTAATTTCTGCTACCTTTAGAGACTGATAAACTCAAGTCTAAGTTTTGACCTAAAGGAAATCATCATAAATTCCAAAAGACTGCTGCCCCGTAAGCCATTTTCTCTACATAACAACCGTGCAATTAAGATACAGACACAAAACACGCCAAAAAAATAGAAAAAAAGCCTCATGTATTTGGAAACTAAAAAAAAAAAAAATTCAAAGAAAACAAATATATAAATAAATTATGTTTCAGAAACAAATCACAATAGGCTTTAGAAAATTCTTATAACTGGACAACAATGAAAAGTTTGCAAATTAGAACTTGTGGAACTCACTCAAGCAAACTTAGAAGGGAACCTTATCTCTTTAAATGTTTGTATTAGAAGAGAAGAAAGACTAAAGATTAATAGCTTAGCATCCATCTCAAGACATGATGAAATGTAGAGCAAAATACACCCATAGAAAGTGAAAACAAAAGCAGTAATTTAAGAACAGAAATTAAAGGACTTCCCTGGTGGTGCAGTGGTTAAGAATCTGCCTGCCAATGCAGGGGACGCGGGTTCGAGCCCTGGTCCGGGAAGATCCCACCTGCCGTGGAACAACTAAGCCCGTGTGCCACAGCTACTGAGCCTGTGCTCTAGAGCCCATGAGCCACAACTACTGAGCCCATGAGCCACAACTACTGAGCCCACATGCCACAACTGCTGAAGCCCACACGCCTAGACCCCATGCTCCGCAACAAGAAAAGCCACCGCAATGAGAAGCCCATGCACCGCAACGAAGAGCAGCCCCCGTTCGCCACAACTAGAGAAAGCCCACATGCAGCAATGAAGACCCAATGCAGCCAATAAATAAGTAAAAGAGTAACTTAAAAAACAAAAAAGAACAGAAATTAAGGAAGCAAAAGGTAATCGTGCAAAATGAGTTATTTGAAAAGAATAATAACATTGAAAACCCATTATTACAATAGCCATTAAGGCTATTGCCTAAGCATTTATGGACCCCTGTCCTGTGCAAACATGGTAGAATTGCACTTTTTGTTCTGTGTGATTGAGGGGAGGCATGTGACTTTCTAGGCATTGGATTGCGAGTAGAAATAGCACTATCGTTGCAGCCCCGGATATTTGTCAGAGTGAGACTTCCCTGATGTTTTTAATTCTGATGTGACGACTGGCAATGCTCAAAGTAACATCCCCTTCATCAGCCTGAGTTTCTGAATGGTCAGAGAACCCCACTACTAACCTTGGATGGAAATATTATCATCTGATTGAAATATAAAATGTGATGTTTTAAGTCACTGATTTTTTGGGGTAGCAAACATAGAACAAAACCCATGCAATTCTGACTGATGCACTTTAAGAATAGAGAAAGAAAAGAGAGAAAGAGGAGGAAAGAGAGGTGGGGTCAGAGAGGATGGAAGGAAGGAAAGAAGGGAGGGAATTGAAATCGTAAGGGAAAATAAAAGGAAATATACGCAGGTGATGAATAAGTTAAAAATACTATAAAAGTTACATAAAACTTCATCATAAGTTTTAAATCTTATAGTAAGTTTACAAATGCCTACACCACTGAACTTATTAGCAAACAGACTTAAGAAATAGAAAATTTGATTAGTTCTTTAACTAATTAGATCAGTAAACTTCTTCCCGTGAAGTACACAAGTGGCCTGGATGGTTTTACCGGCTGGTGCTACCAAATGTTTCTTATGCAGCTAAACCTGATGGGAACAACCCCAGGGTGTAGAAAAAGGAGCTCACCATACCAGGCTTAGCATAAAGTTGATTTCAAAGCAAGAAAGCAAAAATTAGATGCCAGTCACATTCATTAACATCCCTGTCCTAACCCACTGCATTTTTCATCTCATCATCTCATCTCATATTCTTTTGTTTCAGCTTTAATCTATTTTACCGCCCCTGACTTCTTAGATTTTCCTCAAATAGGCTACACACACACCTGCCTCAGGACATTCACATGCACTTTTCCTCTGTTGGAAACCCTCCGCTCCCATAGAGTCACCTGCCTGCCTCCTTTACCTCCTTCCCACCTTTTAAAAAACGTCATCTCAGGGCTTCCCTGGTGGCGCAGTGGCTGAGAGCCTGCCTGCCGATGCAGGGGATGCGGATTCGTACCCCGGTCCGGGAAGATCCCACATGCCCCAGAGCGGCTGGGCCCGTGAGCCACGGCCGCTGAGCCTGCGCGTCCGGAGCCTGTGCTCCGCAACGGGAGGGGACACAACAGTGAAAGGCCCCCGTACCGAAAAAAAAAAAAAAAAAAAATGTCATCTCAGTTATTCCTTCCCTGAATTATTCCGATATTCCTTACCCCTCTTTCATGTTTTGGCTTTTCTTTGCACTTTTCACAGTCTCACATATATTACTTCTGCATCTTGTTTATTGTCTGTTTCCCACCTCTAGAAGGAGAGCAGCAGTTGTTTTTTTATTAATTCCACAGTTCCAGCAATTAGTGAAGTTCCTGGCACCTGGTGAGGCCCTGCTAACTATTTGTGGGATGAATCGATACATACAAAAGCATGGAGCAAAATGTTAGCGTGACAAATTCAGCAATGTATTAAAAAATACAGTATGACTCAGTCGGAGTTTTCTCAGGAATGCATTTAGTTGAAAATTGAAAAAAAACACTGAAATGGCAGGTAAAAAGAAAAAACAAAATTATTTCAACAGATGGGGAAAAGCCTGTTATGGAGTTCAAAACTGAAGAGACCTTCTATAACCAAGAAACCAATAGCGAGCATCACACATAATGGTAAAGGAACAGAGTGAAGTGAAGAGAAAGGTCAGTAAGAAGGTATAGATAATGAACAGCAAGAGACAAAGCTCAAAATTTTCACAGATGGGATGATTATCAACACAAACTTAAACTAATTCCCAGAATCAAAATAATTCAGAGGATCAAAAAAAGAATTTTGCAAAATTTCTAGATGCAAAATCAGTATAAAAATACCAATCAGGGGCTTCCCTGGTGGCGCAGCGGTTGAGAGTCCGCCTGCAGGTGCAGGGAACACGGGTTCGTGCCCCGGTCCGGGAAGATCCCATGTGCCGTGGAGCGGCTGGGCCCGTGAGCCATGGCCGCTGAGCCTGCGCGTCCGGAGCCTGTGCTCCGCAACGGGAGAGGCCACAACAGTGAGAGGCCCGCGTACCGCAAAAAAAAAAACAAAAACCAAACCAATCAGAACCCCAATAAATTGTGGAATCAGGCCAACTGTTTCTAAAATGTATATGTTAATGCAATAGAGCCATCCATGAGTAGCATGATACACATAAGAAGATGAGCAAGTTTGGGGAATTTTCTCCACCACAAACCAAGACAGATTCCAAGGCCTGGGGGTAGACCAATGGACAATAGACCAATGGAACAGAATAGAGAGCCCACAAACAGACTCAGACCTCTGCATACTTGATAATGACAAAGGTGATATGGTAGGTTGGAAGAGAAAGAATCAACTCATTGGTAAACGATGTTGGGAAAAATTTATCAGTGAATACATTGTCAGTCTCTTGTCAGTCTCTCTTCCAGGATCTGCCATTGTGTTGGCCTCTCTTCTCAGTTCTCTGTGTCTCAGGCTCTCTTTCTTGTTATTTAAGGTCTTTTTCCTTTATTTATTTCGGTGCACTTTGTGGAGTGAACAAGGCTTGTGTTTATTTCACAACGGTTAAATGAAAGCAAATTAAGCACATATCTCATTTAAAAAAAAGGTTGACTATCTCAAGAGCTTTTATTTTCTTTGAAATTTTCAGACACGTTGCAGAGTGTGTTGAAAAGAAAGTCTCGTAATTTCTTTTTTTTACGTGAAAGTAAAAACATAGTGTTAATTCACTGTGAGAAAATACAGGAACTGGATTTGAGAAATGCTTCTTTGTGTATACAGGTAGGTCTATAGCATGTAAATTCTGGGTTCAGTATTTCAACCACCAGCTCTATTTGAGAATCAATCATCATATCTAATATTGAAAATGTTTCCTGTGCAAAGTAATTGTATTGTTTTTATTTTCTCAAGCAAGGTATTTTCTCCAGTGCCAGCATTCCACTTATCATACTTTCACTGATATTCATTTAATGGAGTGGTTTCTCATTTGAGGTGCAGTACAAACATGGTGATGGGTGGCAGCAGAGTCCTCAGCCTTAAAAGATGATTGTTGGGAGCATATCCTGGACCCCGGAGCTCGGTTGCTATGGTAACTCTGCAGCTCTGCCAAGGCTGGTCCTCACTGTGGGCGGAAAGAAGCTCCCCTGCCAGCAGCTACGTGGGATTCTGGCAGCTGGAGGGAGTACTGTGAAATGGTGTGCTGCTTCCCCCGATGGGAGTTCTGAGAGCCTTCTTTAAAATCCAACAGCAACTCGGGACCGCGGAAGAGTGAGGGCAGTTAGGATCCAGCCCATTCTGGTTCAAAATGTGCCTGATGAGATGCTTGACGTTTCTTACTTTGAGTAAAAGTTTTGCAGAGGATCAGGACTGAAATGGAAAGATTCTAGCCTGACCCGGCAGTAATGGAGCTTTAGAGGAATTTGTGCTTACCCGTAGGGGTAATATAATCCTGAGGGATTTAAGGGACAGCATTTAAATAGAAAGTAAAAGAAACATTTCTATTTAATTTTGAGATCTTGGGGCTTCCCTGGTGGTGCGGTGGTTGAGACTCCACCTGCCAATGCAGGGGACACGGGTTGGAGCCCTGGTCCGGGAAGATCCCACATACCGCAGAGCAACTAAGCCCATGCGCCACAACTACTGAGCCTGCGCTCTAGAGCCCGCGAGCCACAGCTACTGAAGCCCGCACGCCTAGAGCCCGTGCTCCGCAACAAGAGAAGCCACCGCAATGAGAAGCCCGCACACCGCAACAAAGAGCAGCCCCTGCTCGCCACAACTAGGGAAAGCCCGCGTGCAGCAATGAAGACCCAACGCAGCCAAAAATAAATAAAATAAATTTATTTTTAAAAAAAGAGGTCATTATAAGTTGGAGGTCTTAAACTCATTCAGAAATGCCTATTAACTCAGGCTTGTCAATTTTTGGGTTTTCTCAGTATTGAAATTTATCTCATGTTTTTCTAAATTTAAAAAGCGGTATTCAGTTAAAGCTATACTTAATGCTATAGAATAGAACACGAATATATTGTGTCCCCTCCCACCGCACATATATAGTCTAAGTAACTAAGCTTGCTTGCATGGAGGCTAGTATTGGTCCAGCTAAACCACAGTAGAGGAAACATGGAATAAGCAGAAAGTGACTCTGAATTAGTAACAAAATTAGTCAGAAATACTCGATAGCAGTTTGGTGACCATCAGTGCGCTTACCACTTCATTTGCTCTTGAGCCATTCTCGTTCTGACTTTATCTTTAGTCTGTTAAAAGCTTTAAGTGAAGGATCAGCAAAGGTAATTCCTATCTACGAATTTGGTGTTTGGACTCTTCCCCTGTATATTTGACTCCTACTCTTGAGGGTTTTGTTGGATACTTTCATCTGATTTTGACACCTCAGTGTCTGCAGCAGGAAGTCCTCACTCTTAGATTCTTGAAAAATAGGGAGGAAATCACAAAGGACTGGGATTTGAGATCATGGGGCTGTTTGGGGCACTTGCCAAAGTTAGAAGTAACTCTTCTTCGGGTTGGTACCAATTTTAGTTTTTCTCTTTATTTTTAAATGATCAGTAAGATGAAAATTTTACAGCATGGAGAGACAGAGACTAGTCCAAAGATTTTTCTGCTACCCTGTTAATCTCCACTCGAAACTGTGTTCAGTGACATTCAGATACTACACACACTGTCTCACCCATCTGCCAGTGAGACTTCTTCCTATCACGTGAAGTGTCAAGCTGTTCTAACCTTTTCTACTTCCCCACATTGTGTGTGTGTGTTATGTGTGTCGGGGGCAGAAAGTTCAGGAAATGATTCGTCCTATGCAAGCAAGAGCTACGGAAGTGGGGAGGTGTTCAGACTTCTTTTTAACCTCTCCTGGGACAGACGAGATGATCCATGATTCTTTTAAGAAAGTTACTTGAATGATCAATATTACAATAGCAGACTCGCCCATCTTCTGAATGTAAAGTTACGTCACTCAGAAACTTTGCAGTCACTGCATGTTTCAGATATTGCTATAAACGTATATGCATTATTGATAAAACACACTAGAGACTGTCATACAGAGTGAGGTACGTCAGAAAGAGAAAAATAAATATCATATATTAACGCTTGTATGTGGAATCTAGAAAAATGGTACAGACGAACCGGTTGGCAAGGCAGAAATAGAGGCATAGATGTAGAGAACAAAAGTATGGACACCAAGGGGGGAAGTGGCGGGGGTGGTGGTGGGGGTGGTGGGCTGAACTGGGAGATTGGGATTGACATGTAGACACTAATATGTATAAAATAGATAACTGATAAGAACCTGCCTAAACAATAGCCATATTTTTTTCAGGGAAACACAGATCTTTCCATGACTTAATTAAGTACAATACCTAACAATCCATTTTCCAATATCATTTGTTACTGAAGAAAGAAAAAGTCAGTCACACGGAGAGAGCTTGAGAAGTTTCAGCATTATAAAAGAAAGTTTGATCAAAAATTTGCAAAAGGAGAGAAGTAGGAGGAAATCTTTGGAATAGGATATGTGTGGGGAAGCAGTGGAGGACAGAGGTGGACAGAAGTAAAACAGATCACATAGGCGTTCCTCTTAGTTGTCAGCCTCTAATCTAAACGTTCCTTTCTCACCAGGGTCTGGCAAATAGTATCTCGTCAGTATTTCTTATTGCAAAACATATATACTCAAACATTTCTAGTTAATCCTTTAGAAGAAGATACCTAACAGCTGACTGACTAGAAAATTCTGATCCTTATTTTGAATATTAACAACCAAGGTTATCTGATGTTTCAGACTAGTTTAAAGCCATCTTTTGAAAATGAAAGACTAAAATGATGAAACTTCAAAAAGCAAAAGTAATTACTGTGGCCAATTTTTGGAAACCATATTACAACACAGTAATACTTAATATTAATAATAGTTAAAATTACATCCAGTGATGGTAGATGTAACATTTACTGAGTAGTGACTCTGTGTCATGCACTATTTTATTTTTTTTATTAATTTTTATTGGAGTATAGTTGATTTACAATGTTGTGTTTTGGGTGTACAACAAAGTGAGTCGGTTATACATATACATATATCCAGTCTTTTTTAGATTCTATTCCCATATAGGTCACTACAGAGTATTGAATAGAGTTCCCTGTGCTCTACAGCAGGTTCTTATTAGTTATCTAGTTTATGTATAGTAAAGTGTATATGTCAATCCCAATCTCCCAATTTATCCCTCCCACCACCCTTTTCCCCTTGGTAACCATAAGTTTGTTTTCCACATCTGTGACTCTATTTCTTTGTAAATAGGTTCATTTGTACCATTTTTTTCAGATTCCACAAATAAGCAATATCATATGATATTTGTCTCTCTCTGTCTGACTTCCTTCGCTCAGTATGACGATGTCTAGGGCCATCCATGTCACTGCAAATGACATTATTTTTTATGGCTGAGTAATATTCCATTGTATATATGTACCACATCTTCTTTATCCAGTCATGCACTGTTTTCTGTATTAGCTCATTTAATGCTCACAAGAACATTTGAGGGAAAGCTTTACTGTCACCTTCTTACAAATGATGAATTCAAAAGAATAAACTTGCCCCAAAACACACAGTGGTGGAGTCAAGATTCCAACCCTTTCCAGGTCTCTCTTTTCTACTCTGACAGTATCTTACTGAGTTGGGAAGGAAGGACTTCTCTGGCTTGGGGGTAGAAGAGGAAACCCTCAGCAGAAGTAATCATCCTCCTGTCTGTGGAGCATGGGATTATCATTAAGAAACTTGATTTTTATACCTTCCAGGACACTCTAGGACTTGATTTACATGGTTGACCTGATGTCATCTATAAATGCAAATATGTTTTCCATAATGCTTAAGTTTGGAAAAAAGTTCAATTAGATTAATAAAAATATGAATTTCTAACTTTTTTTCTGTTGGACTTTTGCAGGGTGTTTTGATTTACATGGTTGACCTGATGTCATCTATAAATGCAAATATGTTTTCCATAATGCTTAAGTTTGGAAAAAAGTTCAATAAGATTAATAAAAATATGAATTTCTAACTTTTTTCCTGTTGGACTTTTGCAGGGTGTTTTGAGTGCTGTATTAAATGCCTGGGAGGCATTCCTTATGCCTCTCTGATTGCCACCATCCTGCTGTACGCTGGAGTTGCCCTATTCTGCGGCTGTGGTCATGAAGCTCTTTCTGGAACTGTTAACATCCTGCAAACCTACTTTGAGATGGCCAGAACTGCGGGAGATACGCTGGATGTCTTTACCATGTAGGTCATTCTGGTATCGCTTGTTATTTTGAGAATGTATGTGCACATTGCTGTGTGTTGAATAAATCTAGAATTAAGTGAGGCAGTGTTAGATAGAAGAAAAAGTACTCTTAGGGTATATACGTGAGTCAAAAGGACACTGACCCTTACCATGAAAACAGGAAGGTACACAGCAGATCAGAGGCCAACTTAATCTGGACTTAATTTGTGTTTTAATTTGCCTGTGAAGTTTTATCCAACATTCAGTTACCATTAAGTGGAATACTTGCATTTCTCTCGCTCTTCAAATTTGAGCAGAGGCTGTTCTAGCAGAATAGAACAGAATATAGAACCAGAGCCAGGTGTAAGTGCATACTCTGCTGCTGATTCTAGGAAAATCACCCAAACTCTGTGGCTACTCCCAACTTTTAAAAAATTTTAACTCAACCATGGCTGTGATATCATCGTTATTTCCTGCCTCCTAGAAATGTGACTACCTGAGTGAACATTTTGAAAGGGTCTTATCGACTTCTGTAAAATGATAAACATAAGAAATATTGAGCACCTTTTTACAACCACCAATTATGCTTAAAATGTACATTTTACCCATAAATGTAAACTCCTGGGATCACTGAACTATGGTGATGTTAATATTTTTTTAAAAAAACATAATTCAAACATAGTCTGGAAGTAGAAAAGAGTTTAATGTTCAAGTTTCAGTCCCATATTGCCTAAGTTTCTAGAGAGCAAAATTTTAAGATTGAATTACAGAGGAATTTTTTCCCCAATAAGTTCCCAATTCAGATCATTTATTCAGTGATTTCTTGCCCACAAAAAGAAAATAAATTATTTACTCATTATTTTATAATCTCAGCTCATTTCTATTGTATTGTGTGTTGCCTGTACAACTTCTTAAATCTATTTCATGCTTCTGGATACTATGAGATTATAATGTTTTTCACGTTGCTTTATTTTGTTATTCTCAATAAATTCAACACTTCTTAATTTATACATACTTCTTTCTGGCATAAGATGCTTCTAGAGTTACAAACTGGAATGGTCGTATGGCTGGTTAGGAAGACGGTGCTTTTTTGCTCTTACCACTTCCATGAAACAAGGTTACACTTCTTATTCACCCAGGGCAATTCCTTCTGACAGGGTAAACTATAAGCTAAGACCCTAATCTAAGACAACCCTTGGTCACCCTGGACACCATTCTAGATGGAAGATAGCTTTTCTCCAACTCCAGTATCAGAAGATACATCATATTTCTAAATTTTTAAAATAATCCATCAGCTGCAGTCAGATCGTCTTGAACACAGTATTGCTCATAAACTGTATTTGTTATTTCATTCATTAATGTTGCTGAGTTCCATGAAAATGAGAAGTGAAAAGAGATGCACGTTTCTATCAAGTAATAGAGCAAGAATTCCCTCCTTGGGGGCTGGAGGGCACATCCCCATGGACATAGAGATAGCAAAATTTTTAGGAAAAAGAAAGTTGAAAACTTTTATGTTTATCTAAAATATGTTGGCACTTAAAATTTGAGCGATATTGGTTGTAAAATAAGAAATGTAGGGCTTCCCTGGTGGCGCAGTGGTTGAGAGTCCGCCTGCCGATGCAGGGGGGCACGGGTTCGTACCCCGGTCCGGGAAGATCCCACGTGCCTCGGAGCGGCTGGGCCCGTGAGCCATGGCCGCTGAGCCTGCGCGTCCGGAGCCTGTGCTCCGCAACGGGAGAGGCCACAACAGTGAGAGGCCCGCGTACCGCAAAAAAACAAACAAACAAAATGAGAAATATAACAAACCAAGTGTATCACACACACACACACACACACACACACACACACACAGTGATTAAGAGGAGGTGGACATTGATTAGCCACTGAGATAAGAAGTTAAATTATTTAAACATAGTCCCTAACTTGGAAGCATCAGTTTATTTCATCAATGTCACTGATAAATGGAAATGAAGAATTAATAGCAAATTTGAAAAATCATGGAAAAAAAAAGAGATGAGGGAACGATATCACTTATATTTCCCAATGTAACTTTATTTTACAAATTAGTTCCAAAAATTTAGCGTTATTCATTAAATGAAAGTTTTTTAAACCCATAGTAGACAGTTCACCAGTTTCCATTGAATCAGGTTCTAGCATGAATTGATCCTTGAGAGTTTATGAGTGATAGTCATCATTTGGAGTATAATTCAACTATCTGAAAATGCTTTGGACTATTGCAGGTTAGTTTGCAGAGAGCCTGTAGACAATGATTGCATGAATATACTTTAACGTGCTAATACTGACATTTTCTTTTCAGTTTTATCTCAGCCTACACTGGACAAAATACGTTTTCACTTTGCATTATTTTAAGCTACCACAGATGTTCTTAATCTACAGATTCTCTATATTTAGGCTACATCCAAATTGCTACCTTTAGTTATAGAAGTTTATAAGAAATCATAAGCCTAGTAACTGGCATGGGATGATTGTATAAATCGATCAGAAACCAATTGTCAGGATGTTTATTTAACATTTAGACAACCGGCCTTAATAGATCACAGACCTCGACTACCGCTCTGAAGGGTAGTGAATGTGGGAGCTCAGCAGAGAAATCAGAGATCATACGCTTAATTTGGAACTTTTACTTTTGGTCTCTTATACTGGGAGTTAAATGTGAAATCAGTAATGCATCTTTGGCGTGGGAAGCATACCATTTTCATTGGAATGAAAGCAAGTGCTCAAATTATCTCTCTTTTCATATTTCAAATAACTAAAATACCTCATCCTAGACCCCGTGGAGCTACCAAATGAATTAAGACTCCCTGTCGGCAAACGGTTCGTGAAAACACAGAGGGAAGGTGTGTACAGATAACTACCGGGTGTGATTAGTACCAAGCGGTACCTTCCAGTCACGTAGCAGTTGAGAGGAAGGTAGCGTTTACTCTATGGGGGCTGCCTTACAGGGCTGTTAGCGGACTCCATACGGTGAGGGGCAAAGGGGAAGTAAAATCAGGACTTGGGACGCAGAAGTGAGTGAGAGACGCAATTGCAGGCAATACAGCTTCCTTGAAAATAAGCTAAGGTAAGTTTGGAGAAGAATGTGTAAGAGAATGATTCTGAAGAAAGGACTTGTTGGCCAACTTTAGTAACTTACAGGGTCTATGTCTTGTCTCCATAGTTCTCAGGCTTGATTCAACCAAATTAAGCGCTCCTACCTCATATACTTATAAAGGAAAAGAAACCTGTTCTCTGGGTGTGTGAACGAAGAGATAAAACCAATTGCCTAAGCCCCCGTCTTCCACCCAAGGTCCTCAGGACTCCCTTCTTTGTCTCAGCTTCTCTCTCTGTCTCTCCACTGCACCTCTCGTAAATATATACACACATCTGTCTCCACGTGGTCAATATCCAAGTCTACAGGGGGACATAGGAAGGGCAAACACACTGGAATATGCCTACTTCATTTCATTAATCATCTTTCCAGAATGTAAAACTTACTTCTCATAAATAAGTTTGCAAATAATCTCTGTTCTCATGTGATCTATATTTTATTTTATTATTATTATTATTTTTTTTTTTCGGTACGCAGGCCTCTCACTGTTGTGGCCCCTCCCATTGCAGTGCACAGGCTCCGGACGCGCAGGCTCAGCGGCATGGCTCACGGGCCCAGCCGCTCCGCGGCACGTGGGATCCTCCCGGACCGGGGCATGAACCCGTGTCCCCTGCATCGGCAGGCGGACTCTCAACCACTGCGCCACCAGGGAAGCCCTGTATCACAATTTTAATGCCCAGTGTCATGTTTCCTAAAGTCTGTTTGTCCCTGGACACACCCTACTTACCATAACACTCTTACTGACTTACTCTTTTTTTTTTTTTTTTTTTTTCTGACTTACTCTTTGACTAGAGTAGGTGAGCACCTGTAGTGTCAGACTGGATTAGAATTCAAAGACCTAATTTCTGTTCTCTTTTCTAAAACCTAGGAATACGGCAACTCTAGAAAAAATATTTACAAATAAGAACATGATGATTTCATTCTATGCATATTTGAAGGGCTATTAAGGAAAAGGAAGTTTGCTTTGTTCTTTGTGGTTCAAAGAGAGAGATTTGGGTGAAGGGATTTCAATTTATAGGGAAAGAGTTTTTGTCTCAGAATACAGAACATTTCTACAATGTTCTTGTTTTCAAATATTCAGATTTTTTTTTCAGGTCAATCTTTTGTCTGGTTTGTTTTTTAATGAATTCATTTACTCAGCAAAAAATACAGGGTTATACTATGTGCCAGTCACTGTGCTAATCTTTAGGGATAAAAAGTAAAACAAGACAAATTATTTTTCCTCTCGTACCGACATAGGAAAGATATGTCAGCAAAGTACCATCCACGTTAGACTCGGCAGATATGAATCAGGTAGTGGTAGTTAGTACTTGAGCGGATTCCTAGGATGCATCAGGTTAATGAAGTAGAGACAGTTGAGGAGCTACAGTAATTAATACTACATGGCATTGGCACAGACATACATATAAGTACTTGTAAAGTACTTATATGTACTTATAAGTACATATAAAAGTATGTTCCTACTCTAGTTTTTACCAAAATTTTTTCAGGTGGATCTAAAGTTGAAATTTAAGAGTAAACTAATTTGTGAAAGCGAGAAGAAAATACAGATTTAAGATTTTACTTATTATGGGGCAAGAAGTATATAAGCAATATAAGAAATCACAAGGGAAAAAATATATAGATTTGACATAATATAAATTATAAATATAATATAGATAATATATAATAATATAAATTAAATTTTACTCATTAAAGTATTATAAAAAATTAAAAGGTGTGCAAAAACTGAGCAATGTATTTACCACCTATATAACAAGATTTCCTAATTTTAATAAACAGAATAAATTCAACAAAAAGATACATATGTAGTAAAAAATTGGCAAAATGTAAAGACATATTTCTTAGAGAATACAGATGATTAATAGCTTGTAAACATATGTTCATCCACACTGCTAAACCAAGAAAATTAATTAAAATGATAATACCATTGCTTTTTAACTATTAATTTATTAGAAGAATTGAATGGTAATACTCAGTATTGGGAAACAGACGATAAGCCCTCTTCCTCATTATCAGTGCATCTTTATTTTGGCACAAACTTTCCGGACACCATTTTCACAATACGTGCCTTAAAAATTTCTAGGAATTTATGCCAGGGAAACAGCCTACACGGCCCAAAGGTTTATCCTAAATGATGTTTGTAATAATGATGCGTAGCTTCCTATTACTGCTGTAACAAATTACAACAGACTTAGTGCATGAGAAAAACACATTTATTAATTTTTTACAGTTCTGGAGGTCAGAGGTCTGAAATGGGTCTTACTGGGCTTATTGAAATGGGGTCAGATCAAGGTGTTGGCAGGACTGCACTCCATCTGGAGGCTCTAGGGGAGAATCCGTAGTTTTACTTGTTGCAGCTTAGGAGCCACCTGTACTCCTTGGCTCGTGGGCCCCTTTCTTCTTCAAAACCAGCAGTGGAGCCCCTTCAGACTTCTCTCTGAATCTGACCCTGACTTTCCTACACCTCTCTTTCACTAATTATTAGGACCCTGTGATTATATAACACAGGATAATCTCTGAATATCAAAATCATTAATTCAATCACATTTGCCAAGTCTCATTCAACAAGAGAGCATATTCATAGGTTCTGGAGGTTACAGGCAGACATCTTTGGGAGCGGCATTATTGTTCCGACCACTGAGCAAAAGTAGAGAAGTGGTAAAACATGTCAAACCTTCAAATAATAGACTGGGCCATAATCTTTAAAAAACATCCTGATACAACTGTGTAATAGTATCATGTAGTTAATTGTAATTCATATTAAAAAATTGGGAGAATAAACAGTGAATTGTCTGTTTTTCCGGTTTTATTTTCCTTTTTCTCTACAATGAATATAGATTGCTTTTAAAATCAGTAAAACAGTGGTTTACAGAAACATTGTCAAATTTGAAAGCTTGCATTTAGAAAGGAGGTTAAGTGCTTTTACTTTTTTCCTTTAGAAGTAAGATAATATGGATTCTTACTTTGCAAAGCAAAAGTAGTACCGTGAAGGTAAGACTTCTTCTGATTCTCTGCTATTTGATCCTACAGTGGACACATGATCAGTGACTTCATTACCAGAGGGTTTTTATTACTGCATTTTGTTGATGTATCATTGACAGGAAACTCATCTTTACAGAGAATAAGAGTTTAATTTTCCCAATATCATATTTGAAATTCTTTGTTAAATTCATATATTGCATGTTTACAAGAAAGAGTACTTTTTGTGATAAAACAGAGGGATTCAGGCCAATAAGATCATGACAAGTATATTATAATTTAAATATTTTGATGATTTAATTTTGGAATGTAACATTAGAAAGTGTCCATCCTCAGATTGTTGGAAGAAAAACTTTATGTAAGAGTTTTTGAATGTCAAGAAATTAACATTCAGCTTCAAGAAAGTATAGCTTGTGGCAGGCTGAAATAATGACCCCCAAAGTTATCCAGAACCTAGCCCCTGGAATCTGAGATTTACTTTATATGCAAGAGATTTTGAAGTTGTGATTAAGGATCTTGAAGTGCTGTGATCCTCCTGGATTATCCAGCTGAGCCCTAAATCTAAGCACAAGTAATCCTTATAAGGAGGCAGTAGAGAAATATTTGTCCAGAGAAGAAGGCATTGTAACTGCAGAAACAAGGCGCTATTTACTGGCTTCACTAGGCAAGGGATGCAGCTGCAGCTCTAGAAGCTGAAAAGTATAAGGACGCTCTCCCCTAGAGTCTCTGGAAGAAGTGAGGCTCTGCCTAGCCCTCGATTTCAGCCCAGTGAAAGTGATTTCAAACTTCCGACCTCCAGAACTGTAAGGAAATAAATGTGTGTCAAGCCACCAAGTTTGTGGTAATCTCTTAGAGAGACCATAGGAAATGAATCAACAGCTACACCTCTTTACACCAGTACTTACTACCAGGTGTTCTTACACAGTGTTTGAGCTCAATTTCAGAAAGATAAAAGCAAAGGGTTTGTGATTGCTATGTAATTGTCATCAATAATTTGCAGTTATACTTCTAGTGTAAATAACCAGATGATGTACACATGAACTTTAATTGAATTAAACATGAATTTGGAAGGAGTAATGTCATCAAGGTGGTGATAGGAAATCCCAATGCTTGTTCCCACAGAGAAACACCCATTTATCAGTGATATACAGACCAAAATACTTTTATTCCTTTTATTAAGAAGGTTCAGTACCCGAGACAAACACAAAGCCGAGAACAGTCATGTTGAATTGGGTAAGACGGCCAATTTCACTTTACCTGCATCAGTCCCTAACCCCAAACCAGGGCAAGGTGAGAATGCCCTGGATCGTGACTTCTCCTTTGTGGGGAAAGAGAAGATTGGAGCATTCATCCAACGTTCTGGCTTTCCTGAGGGCTGCCCAAGGAACTGGCTTCTGTTTTGTCTCACTCAGAGCGCTGACAGAGCAGGTGTCTAACTCAGGGCACTGATGGGGGCCTGGCATACTTTGCATGCTGGTTGGCCACTGAGAACAAGAGAGATCAGGGCAGCTTGCTACTGTAGAACCAGAACTTGTAGTGTCGCAGGCACAAAAGAAGCAAGATTATGAGATCCTGAAAAAGATACCAGTAAGCCTCTCTAGTTGAGAAAATTGCACTCACAGGCCTTCAGAAGTCACATTCCCCCCAAAAGTTTTTAGAGGCCCGCATGATGTCTAGGCAGGTTGATTAGGGAGGGTCTTCTTCTGTACAAAGCCAGTTCCTTAAAGACTGGCAGAGGTAGCTGCTTTTTCAAATGCGTGGTCCCCGACACTAAGTTATAAGACACATGAAGAAACAGGGAAACACGACCAGAACAAAGGAACAGAATTAATCTCCAGAACCCAATTGTAAGGAAGTAGAGCTGTATGAATTACCCGACAGATTAAAAATTGTCATAATGATGCTCTATGAACTCAAGAAAACAATGCATGAGCAACATGAGAATATCAACAAAAAGATAGAAAATATTTTTTAAAATTGGGAGATTGAATAAATGAACTGAAAAATTCACTAAAGGGGTTCAAAATCAGGTTGATAAAGCAGAAGAAAAAATCTGCAAGTTCAAAGCCAGGTCATTTGAAATTACCCATTCAGAGGAACCACACGAAAAAAGAATGGAAACGAGTGAAGCAAGCCAAACGGACTTTGGGACACCGTCAGGTGGACCAATGTATACATTATGGGAGTCTCACAGAAGAAGAGAGAAAGGGCAAAAAACTTATTTAAAGTAATAACGGCAGAAAACTTCCCAAATCTGGGTAAGGAAATGAACGTCTAGGTTTAAGAACGTCTGTAGACTCTAACTCATATAAATTGAAACAGATCCACACCAAGGTATATGATAATCAAATTGTCAAATGTGAAAGAATTTTGAAAGCAGCAAGAGAACTTGTCCCCTACAAGAGAAACTCCATAAAACTCTCAACGGATTTTTTGGCAGAAACCTCGCGGGGCAAAGGGAGTAGGATGATATAGTCAAATTGCTGAAAGAAAGAAATTGCCAACCAAGAATAAATACTATATCTGCCAAAACTATCCGTCAAATATGAAGGTGAAATGAAGAATTTCCCAGATAAAAATAAACGGAGGGAATTTATCACCACTAGACTTGCCTTACAAGAAATGCCAAAGGGAGTCCTTCAAGTTGAAATGAAAGGATTTTAAATAGCGACACAAAAGTCTGTGAAAGTATAACGCTCACTGGTAAAGGTAAATATATATACAAATACAGAATACTGTTAATACTGTAATAGTGGCGCATAAATCACTTTGAGTTCTCGCATAGAAGTTAAAAGGCAAAAGTATAAGAAAAATCTATAAAATATGTTAATGGGTTCATAATGTAACATGATGTGATTCGTGACATCAATAACAAAGTGTGTGTGGGAGAGAAGCCAAAGTTTCAAGTACGTCTATATGATTGAATTTATCAGTTTAAAATAGATGGTTAACTATGTTTCATGTAAGCCCCACGGTAAAAACCACAACGAAAATACCTGTAGAAGATACACAAACGAAAATAAGAAAGAAGTAAAAGCATGTCACTACAAAAAAAATCAATGTGTCTTTCAGGGATGTTTTACAGTTTCATTCATGTACCTTTTGAGCATTTCTTATTCAGGGAATGGGGGATGGTGCAGGGGAAGAGGAAGAAACTTACAGGCATGAAAAACCCTTGTCAACAGATACTAGAAGTGGCAGAACAAAGTGTACACACATTAGACATACAAAGCAAAAATGTTTTAAAATCCAGCCTCCATTATGAACATAAAAACTCCGTAGCTTTCCTTCCAAAGGAACCCTGAGCACGTGGGCCTCAGTTGCTGCAGATCAGCCATGAAGAGTTATTAAACTAAACCACTTCGTCTTTTCTTCCCAGGATTGACATCTTCAAGTATGTGATCTATGGCATTGCTGCTGCATTCTTTGTGTACGGCATTCTGCTGATGGTGGAAGGTTTCTTCACGACTGGGGCCATCAAGGATCTCTACGGGGATTTCAAAATCACCACGTGTGGCAGATGCGTGAGTGCCTGGGTACGTTACCTGTCTTTCCTCGGGAGTTAATGTGGGTTTATTTCAGGAGCACACAGGTGTTTCTGTTCATCTGCCAAGAACTGGAGGGTTTTGTTTGTTTTTTTTTAACACAGTAACATCCCCTGCTCTGGTGGCTATTTTAAATCTTAATGGTATTTTCAAAATAACGATTCCATGTGAAAATTCAGGTTCAGATTCTCAAATCATGTGCAACGCAACTCATCTTGCTTCTAGAGGCAGCAAACTGTTGATTGATTTATGATCTATGTTTCCCAAATGGCTCTGGGCTTCCCATACAATATTTAAGATAACAGAAAAATCCATCTGCAACTTATAACGGTGCAGGTCTCTCTTCCTTAAATACATGTTATATACATGTATTTATATACATGTTATATACACGTTACATGTATTTTACTGTAAACTTGGGTGGGAACTATATTAGGCAGTTACTGTTTAATATTGACATAAGGTAAGAATTACTCTATTATACTAATTTAGATTTTAAATCGTTATTGATATGTTATTTAACGGTAACTCAAACTTATGGTCTAGAGCTAATGCAATGCAGAAAATGCATGTATATCTATTAAAGCACAAGACTGATGAAAATTAAGAGTAATATGTTAAAAATACATTCACGTTTTTATGCAGAATAATTTGCATAAAATGAACTTTGGAGCTTCCATCCTTGACCAATGTGTTTTTATTATTTCCCAATGTTATATGAGAATATCTACTTAATTAGCGCATATACTTCCTATTAAGTAAGATGTCTCTAATAAGGAATGGTGCAATTTGTTTCAGTCTTACAGAAAAGTTCAAAAATACCTGTTAACCACCAACCATTTTTTCCACCAGCTTGTAACAAGTTCTGATATTCTCTCAGTGTCAATAATGATAATAATCTTATAAAATAGTTAGCCTGTGTTGTGGGTATTTGTAGTTGTTGCTGCAATCATTTCTTGTAAGACTCTTTTGGGGAACAATGTTTGTTGTATTATCTAATTGTTTAGGATCAGTAATATCAAATTACAGACCCAAAGGAAGTTTAGTTAAAGATCTTGAATTAATTTAATAAGTAAAATATGAATATTCAGTGGGCTAATTTTCAGTGACACCTAAGGGATTTCTCTATTAAGAAGGCACGTTTGATTTTAGATTCGCTCATACTCTGCCAGTAGACTATGGTGAATTCAGTTAATGATGGGCTTTTTCTTATAATTAGGACAGTATCATTATAACACCATTTGTATGTCTTAGCAAGTCACTTAACTTCTCCGGATCCCAGTTTACTCTCTTACATCACAAAGACATTAGATCATCTCTAAAGCTCATTCTAGCTCCAAGAGTCCATAATTCTAAAACACGAGTGAAATCATAGAGGAAAGGGGTCTCTTTTACCATTGGGGAGTGACCTTTCGCCAGGAAGAGTGCAGTAGATTAGGTCGTTTCATTGAGATTGTGAAATTTCTGCATAAGATTGTATGCAGAAGCAAAAAGCCGTGGAAGAAAACACCTAGTTATGTGCCGTTACTAATTATCCGCTTGCCATTGACACTTCAAAGCCATCTCAAATAAGAATTTTTAAAGCAAAAATGAGCCACATTTTTTTCTATAATAGTTACAATTGTGTCACCAGTCCCACCCAACAGCCCAGAAGGGTGGCAGCAGCTGCGTGGGTCCCTCCAGAGGCGAGGCAGCAGGGAGTCAGCCCCCTAAAACACCCCACCCACGCCTTTAGCACCCCTCCGCACCCAGGAATGAGCAGAATTGAGGGAGAAGCAGAGCTGCACTCTTGTGTGTCTTACAAAAGCAGCAATGCAGCGCACGGGCGAGGCCTTTGAGTCAGGTGCGGGCTGTCCCAACATGGCCTCCATGAAGGGGACCAGCCCCTGCAAAAAGGGGACTGGCTGCACTGCCTGGAAGTGCCCTGCACAGTGCACAGCCCTGCAACCCTCTCATGCAGGATTTAGGGCTCCATGGAACCAGAGGAAAAAAATAATAATAATGTTTTATCAGAGATTGCCAACAAACCCAGGAAAGAATGCGCAACATCACTAAATCATTAGAGAAATGCAAATCAAAACTGCAATGAGGTATCACCCCACACCAGTCAGAATGGCCATCATCAAAACATCTACAGACAATAAATGCTGGAGAGGGTGCAGAGAAAAGGGAACCCTCTTGCACTGTTGGTGGGAATGTAAATTGATACAGCCACTATGGAGAACACCATGGAGGTTCCTTAAAAAACTAAAAATAGAACTACCGTATGACCCAGCAATCCCACTACTGGGCATATACCCTGAGACAACCATAATTCAAAAAGTCATGTACCACAATGTTCATTGCAGCTCTATTTACAATAGCCAGACATGGAAGCAACCTAAGTGTCCATCGACAGATGAATGGATAAAGAAGATATGGCACATATACACAATGGAATATTACTCAGCCATAAAAAGAAACAAAATTGAGTTATTTGTAGTGGGGTGGATGGACCTAGAGACTGTCATAGGGAGTGAAGTAAGTCAGAAAGAGAAAGACAAATACTGTATACTAACACATATATATGGAATCTAAAAAAAACAAAAAATGGTTCTGAAGAACCTAGGGGCAGGACAGGAAAAAAGATGCAGACGTAGAGAATGGACTTGAGGACACGGGAGGGGGAAGGGTAAGCTGAGACGAAGGGAGAGAGTGACATGGACATATATACACTACCAAATGTAAAATAGCTAGCTAGTGGGAAGCAGCTGCATCGCAAGGGGAGATCAGTTCGGTGCTTTGTGACCACGTAGAGCGGTGGGATAGGGAGGGTAGGAGGGAGATGCAAGAGGGAGGAGATATGGGGATATATGTTTATGTATAGCGGACTCACTTTGTTATAAAGCAGAAAGTAACACACCATTGTAAATCAATTATACTCCAATAAAAATGTTAAAGAAACTGTTTTATCGGTCATTCTCTCCTGCTACTTAGTCTTCCTTGCTTCCCTATTTCCATTCTGCTGCCTTTTTTCTTTTTCCAATTTGTAGGTAAATTGTATCTTACAGTCTACTTTTTGTTCTATGAGTTCCTTAGCTTTAAAAATGTCCTTTTTTAGAAAACTCAGAGATAAACCCACACACATGTGGTCACCTTATCTTTGATAAAGGAAGCAAGAATATACGATGGAGAAAAGACAGCCCTTCAATAAGTGGTGCTGGGAAAACTGGACGGCTACATGTAAAAGAAAGAAATTAGAACACTCCCTAACACCGTACACAAAAATAAACTCAAAATGGATTAAAGACCTAAGTGTAAGGCCAGACACTTTAAAACTCTTAGAGGAAAACATAGGCAGAACACTCTATGACATAAATCACAGCAAGATCCTTTTTGACCCACCTACTAGAGAAATGGAAATAAAAACAAAAATAAACAAATGGGACCTAATGAAACTTAAAAGCTTTTGCACAACAAAGGAAACCATAAACAAGATGAAAAGACAACCCTCAGAATGGGAGAAAATATTTGCAAGTGAAGCAACTGACAAAGGATTAATCTCCAAAACATACAAGCAGCTCATGCAGCTCCATATCAAAAAAAACAGAGAACCCAATCCAAAGACGGGCAGAAGACCTAAATAGACATTTCTCCAAAGAACATATACAGATTGGCAACAAACACATGAAAAGATGCTCAACATCACTAATCATTAGAGAAATGCAAATCAAAACTACAGTGAGGGGCTTCCTGGTGGCGCAGTGCTTGAGAGTCCGCCTGCCAATGCAGGGGACATGGGTTTGTGCCCCGGTCCGGGAGGATCCCACGTGCTGCAGAGCAGCTGGGCCCATGAGCCATGGCTGCTGAGCCTGTGTGTCCGGAGACTGTGCTCCGCAACGGGAGAGGCCGCAACAGTGAGAGGCCTGCGTACCGCAAAAAAAAAAAAAACTACAATGAGGTATCACCTCACACCAGTCAGAATGGCCATCATCAAAAAATCTAGAAACAATAAATGCTGGACATGGTGTGGAGAAAAGGGAACCCTCTTGCACTGTTGGTGGGAATGTAAATTGATACAGCCACTAGGGAGAAGAGTATGGAGGTTCCTTAAAAAACTAAAAATAGAACTGCCATACGACCCAGCAATACCACTACTGGGCATATACACTGAGAAAACCAGAATTCAAAAAGAGTCATGTACCACAATGTTCATTGCAGCTCTATTTACAATAGCCCAGACATGGAAGCAACCTAGGTGTCCATCGACAGATGAATGGATAAAGAAGATATGGCACATATATACAATGGAATATTACTCAGCCATAAAAAGAAACGAAATTGGGTTATTTGTAGTGAGGTGAATAGACCTAGAGACTGTCATACAGAGTGAAGTAAGTCAGAAAGAGAAAAAGAAATACCGTATGCTAACACATATATGGAATCTAAAAAAAAAAAAAAAAATGGTCAGAAGAACCTAGGGGCAGGACAGGAATAAAGATGCAGGCGTAGAGAACGGACTTGAGGACGCGGGGAGGGGGAAGGGTAAGCTGGGACGAAGTGAGAGAGTGGCATGGACGTATATACACTACCAAATGTAAAATAGATAGCTAGTGGGAAGCAGCTGCATCGCAAGGGGAGATCAGTTCGGTGCTTTGTGACCACCTACAGGGGTGGGATTTGGAGCGTGGGAGGGAGACGCAAGAGGGAGGGGATATGGGGATATATGTATGCATATAGCTGATTCACTTTGTTATATAGCAGAAACCAACACACACCGTTGTAAAGCAATTATACTCCAATAAAGATGTTTAAAAAAATGTCTTTTGGAAGCTGAATATATTAATGAATTTCTGTTTGGAATTCTGAGTAATATTGACAGGTGGAATAAATTTTTTTTGGAACAACCATATTATTGTCCGATAAGCTTCCAGAATTAGTACTGAAAGAAACTTATTTTTATATCCCTGTTTTTCTGTGCTGTATAAAACGTAAAATGGTTACTAGTAAATGATTCTACTCACAACATGCAATTGTGCACAGTGCACAAATGCAGCTAATTTTAAAGCAGCTTCAGATCACTGAATACAAGATGCTAATCAATATTCTCTTTTCCTAATGAATACTCTTGAAAGCATAACGATCTGCATTATGCATTTCTTCTCATGCAGTATCGAGACCAGTTCAAGTTCATTTCAATTTTTTAATGCCGTCATTCGAAATCCTTAATGTGAGGCACATAAAACACAACAGCACAGGGCTTCCCTGGTGGCGCAGTGGTTGAGAGTCCGCCTGCCGATGCAGGGGACACGGGTTCATGCCCCGGTCCGGGAAGATCCCACGTGCCGCGGAGCGGCTGGGCCCGTGAGCCATGGCCGCTGAGCCTGCGCGTCCGGAGCCTGTGCTCCACAGCGGGAGAGGCCACAACAGTGAGAGGCCCGCGTACCGCAAAAAAAAAAAAAAAACAGCACAGTAGTAACCTTTGGGGGGTAAGAACCATTAACTAGCTTATTAAGATCATGTCAAAAGTTACTAAAATATTTTAAGTAACAGATTTTATTTAACTTAAATGGCAAATGGTCCTAAGTTGCGTACCAGTCAAACATGTTACTAAATACATTAAACGTGAACTTCAGTTTAAGGAATATGGAAATATTTATTTTCTTTGAATTTCTTCCCCATTAACTTTTTAAACCAAAAACTATAGATATTTATTTGGTTGTAACGAGAGGCATTCAGTGGCTCACATTTTGAAATCATGGGATAGTTGTTACAGCCATCACTCTTTTCTTATTTCTAAAAATTTCCCGTTAGTATTATGATAGAAATATGGATCTCAGAATTTATCTGTGCTTGTTCTGACACTTTAGATTTTTAAGCCCAACACTTCTGAAGTAAGAGAGTTCTTAAATGTGCTACACTCTGTGGAAGTTAATACATTTACTTTCCATAAATCCACCTGCTCTAAGTGTTACATAAAGCAGTAAAAAATGTGAAAGTATTTGTATTCATTTGCTAGAGCTGCCATAACAAAGTACAACAAACTGAATGGCTAAACAACAGAATTTATTGTCTCACGTTTCTGGAGGCTTGAAGTCCAAGATCAAGACATCAGCAAGGTTGGTTCCTTCTGAGGGCTCTGCGGAAGGTCTGCTCCTCTAGCCTCTGGTGGGTTGCTGGTAATCTTTGGAGATCCCAGCTGATAGAAGCATCCCCTCCGTCATTGTCCTCATCTGCACCTGGTGTTCTCCCTGTCTGCATGTGTGTGCTCAAATTTCCCTCTCTAAAGGACACCAGTTACATTGGATTCGGGCTCTCCTTTTAAATTTGCTTACCTCTGTAAAAGCCCTATCTCCCGATAAGGTTGCATTCTGAGGTACGGGGGTGAGGAATTCATCATGTGAATTTTGGAGGAACACAGTTCAACTCATAACAGTGTGCCTTATAACAGCAACAGTGTGCCACACACAATGTTTAAAGCAACAAAAATAAGCAGTTACCTTTGTTACCCCCATTTTACAGATGAAGAAGCGTATTCTATTTATAGTCCTTCAGTATCCAAGGGGATGGGTCCCAGGACCCCCATGGATACCAAAATCCACAGATGCTCAAGTCCCCTTTATAAAAAGGTGTAGTCTTTGTATATAACCTACACACATCTTCCCGTATAATTTAAATCATCCCTAGATTACTTATAATACCTAATACAAAGCACACTCTGTAATGGATTGTAAATACAATGTAAATGCTGTGAAATAGTTGCTGGTGTGTGGCAAATTCAAGTTTTGCTTTCCGGAACTTTCTGGGACTTTTTTTTTTTTTTTTTTTTTTTGCGGTATGCGGGCCTCTCACTGCTGTGGCCTCTCCCGTTGCGGAGCACAGGCTCCGGACGCGCAGGCTCAGCGGCCATGGCTCACGGGCCCAGCCGCTCCGCGGCATTGTGGGATCTTCCCGGACCGGGGCACGAACCCGCGTTCCCCTGCATCGGCAGGCGGACTCTCAACCGCTGCGCCACCAGGGAAGCCTTGGGATATTTTTGAAGAATATTTTCCATTCGTCGTGGTTAAATCCAAGGACGTCAAAAAGGAAGGCCAACTGTATTTATTTTAATCCTTCCTGTTAGCCTCAGATGTTTATAGATTTTGACTACAGCCTATTAGACTAGTGTCCATAAGACATAGTCTGTAGAACTACCTTTACATCTATTCACTGTGTAATGACTCCTGGCTCATTTTCATAGCTTAAAGTTAAGTGTTAATAATAAATCCAGTATTAATAATAGGAAATGGTTGTTAGGTGCTTACATATGCCAGTTGCTATGCATGGGACTTTAGGAAACACTAGGGCATTTGATCTTCCAAACTATGTGAGGTAGATACCAATATTAGTTACCTTCATTTCACAGATGAGGGATCTGCCAGCAAGAGATGAGTACGTAGTGGGCAGTGGAGGCAGATTTGGATTTGAGCATCTGGCCCAGAGCCCATGTCACTAAACTCATGGTCAGGATTTGCCTTGTCATTTTGTGTTTTATTTGGGCTAACGTCATAGGAGAATTATCTGCTTGTGAGAGTTGTTAGTAATTCACCAGTCACTTTTGTTTTGCCCTTTGGTGAGATCATTCATTGATGGTTGGAAAGTTCCTTCGTTGCAGAGATGTCCTCATTTTAACCTTTATCCACAATCATGAATTATCTCTTTTTACAAGACAGGGATGCTCTGTGGGATATGAAATAACTCAGTCATCAAAGGTACTTTTCTATTTTGATGACTCTGCCGATAAAGAGTTCTAAGGTAACTTCCTAACTAAAGTGTCATCAAGGAACTCTGCATTCTAGTCTGTCTCTAAAATCCAGTGTCTTCCAAAGTAAATTAAAAAGATAGTAACAGTTTTGATCCAAGACTGCCAAGTTCCTAGAATAAGGCTTAGTTTCTCTCTAGGATATTCCAACTCTAACCTGAAGAAGGCAACATGATTTGTTTCAGGTTACAACAAGGCACTTTAACACTTTCTCAGTAGAGAAAAAAGGGGGAGGTTAGGGGGAACATAAACTGCTTCAGGCATAGAGGTAATATTTAGAAATAATGTTTCAAAAAGCAGTGCATGTGGAAGATGGCACCAGGAGCTTGTTTGCCACAGGGCTCTGAGGTGAATCTCCTGCATGCACTTAAAATTTCAGAACTGGTCTGTAAATACAGGACAGTACACCAATCTCAGTGTGACCATCCAGACATTAAATCTGCTGGTACATAAATTATAGCAAAGAAAGCAAACATGGGTCTCATTCTTTTCAGATTTAGGGCATAAAACTTGACAAAAAATTTCAGTTAGCCTTAGAAGATGACATTGACAAAATGGGAAAATCTCTTGTAAAAAAGTAAATCTTCTGGTTATAGAATTTTTCGTTCAAGAGACTTAAAACTGCTGGAAATGAAAAATTGAAGAAAAAGTTTGAATCATCCTGATTCCTCTCCAGTCACCATAAGTCATGATTGGAATTCTATTCAAATAAAAATAACTTCTCGAAATATTGAGCCAAGGTTTTGTTTTCTGTTTGTTTTTGTTCTTTTGATTACTCAAGTCATGAAATATAGTCTTCTGCTAAGCCTTTCTTTTTTAAATTTGTATATTCAAGTGGCATTTTTAGACTTCTCTATATCAGATCACCCATCAGATCATCCTAGGATATAATTTCATAGCATTTATGACTCCTCATATTTTTAAAATCCTAAAGTATTTTTTCAAAAATAAACTTCTAGTTTTACAATACTTTTAGATTTACAGAAAGATGAAGATGGTACGGAGAGTTTCCATGTATATAAAACTCAATTTTCCCTATTAAAACCTTACATTAGCATAGTACATTTGTCACATTTAATGAACCAATATAGAAACACTTTTTTTTTTTTTTTTTTTTTTTTTTTTTTGCGGTACGCGGGCCTCTCACTGTTGTGGCCTCTCCCATTGCGGAGCAATGGCTCCGGACGCGCAGGCTCAGCGGCCATGGCTCACGGGCGCAGCCGCTCCGCGGCATGTGGGATCTTCCCGGACCGGGGCACGAACCTGTGTCCCCTGCATCGGCAGGCAGACTCTCAACCACTGCGCCACCAGGGAAGCCCAGAAACACTATTATTAACCAAAGTCCATACTTTATTCAGATTTCCTTAGTTTTTACCAAATCAAATGTTCTTTTTCTCTTCTAGTATCCCACTCAGGGGATACAGATACCATACTACAATTTAGTCATTTCTCCTTAGGCTACTCTGATCTGTAACTTTTTCTAAGACTTTCCTTGTTTTTTGATGATCTTGAAAATTTTGAGGAGTAATAGTTAGGTATTTTGTAGAATGTACCTCAATTGAAATTTGTCTAATATTTTTCTCATGATTAGACCGGGGCTTTGGACTTTGGGGAGGAAGACTCAAAGATAAAGTATCTTTCTCATCACATTATTTCATGTACATCTAAAGTACTACTAATTGAAAAAGAAAACTAAAGACATTAATTAACACATTCTCTGATCCATGTTTTCCTAAACAAAATAGATCTATTAAAAATAATCATGCTGGGCTTCCCCGGTGGCACAGTGATTGAGAGTCCGCCTGCCGATGCAGGGGACACGGGTTCGTGCCCCGGTCCGGGAAGATCCCACATGCCGCGGAGCGGCCGGGCCTGTGAGCCATGGCCGCTGAGCCTGCACATCTGAAGCCTGTGCTCCGCAGCGGGAGAGGCCACGGCAGTGAGAGGCCCACGTACCGTGCAAAAAAAAAAAAAAAAAAAAAATCATGCTAAAATACAACTTATCATAAATAAACTGTACATAGCAGGATAATACTCTATGGACCTCTATTTTCATTTCTACAGAGCCCTCAAAACCCTCAGTTTCTGATTTAATTAATATAAAATTAAATCTTAGACTTTGATACCCACTGAAAATTTCTAAGGGAATATCTCCATAACTAATGAATTTTCCATTTCTGCTTATAAAGATATTCTAGTTTAAATGAAGTCATTTGCAGGTACAGACTGTTCAAGCAAATTTTATAATAAAGCTAGAAATTCATCTTAAGGATAGATAGAAAATGTCCTCAAATTCATAGATTTTATGAATCCCAATGTAACATCCTGAATACATTCACTCAGAGTAGCTGCTTGTACTGTGACTAACCTTGATTTTATATGTTCAGGTGACACTGCAAATAGAAATCTAATTTTTAAAATTGGTTCAAATATTTAAATTGGTTCAAATATTTCCATACGTGTAAGAGTTATAAATAGGCCACTAGATTGGGGATGAAATAATAACTCTGGATTACAAATGGCCTTTTAAAACATTGATTAATAGATACTTCTCTTTTTCAGTCAGGAACTTCACGCCCATTGTACTGGGAATAATCTCCACACAAAAGATCTTTATTTTTATATTTTCTTTAAAAACAAGCAAGGGTTATATATTTTTCTGACTTTGCCTTTAAATCAGTAACATTTTACAAAACATAGGAAGCTTCACCATATTTTTGAGACTCAATTTCTTTATCTCTTTTTCTCATTTTGAGATTAACTACCATAGTTTATGTTTTTAAATTACCTTATGGGGAAATGGTATATTAACGATATAAAACTCAAAAGTTCACTGAGGAATGACTAAGCCTAGTATTATTATATTGGGATTCTTGGTCAAAAATACATTTCTCAGATATTTACAATGTAATTGATAATAAAATAGTATTCACTAAGAGGAAGTTTCCTCTGTAGTAATATTTGCTGGAAAAGGTGCCACTGATGCTTTTACCTTTAATATAATTTGATTTTGTTTGAATTCTGTTTTCACTTGAAAAAGTAAGCTCTACGTAAGCACGTACATGCTGAGCACATTGATGAACATGGGTGGCTTACAGTGTTTGCCCAGGGCGCGGTTAAAGTCTGTGATAGATGTTGTTGACCAGTATAATACCCAAGGCCTCCTACAGTACATGTTGCTGACACATGAGATATTTTAATTATTAATGAGTAAGTGACTTTCATCTGGGGTTCGGAAGATAGAAAGAAGTTCTATGAGTAACCTTCAGGGTGCTAATTAGAATGAACTTTTTAGAATACTGCAGTAATCCAAGTGTTAGATAAGGCAGGTGGAAACTCGTGATGGATCCTGTGTTATATTCTGAAGTATTTTAATTTGATTTGTTGAATGAATGAGACCAATGCAAGGTAAAAAGAAGAAAGCATTACAGTTAATATATTTTAAAATAGATTTTATTTTTTAGAGCAATTTTAGGTCCACAGCAAAATGGAGCAGAAAATACAGAAATTTCCTATATCCCCCCCACCCCAACATATGTGCAGCCTCCCTCACTATCAGAATTCTGCACCAGATGTTACATTTGCTACAATTAATGATCCTACTCTGACACATGATAATCACCCAAAGTCCATAGTTTACCTTAGAGTTCACTCTTTTTTTTTTTTTTTTTTTGCGGTATGCAGGCCTCTCACTGTTGTGGCCTCTCCCGTTGCGGAGCACAGGCTCCGGCTCGCAGGCTCAGCGGCCATGGCTCACGGGCCCAGCCGCTCCGCGGCATGTGGGATCTTCCCGGACCGGGGCACGAACCCGTGTCCCCTGCATCGGCAGGCGGACTCTCAACCACTGCGCCACCAGGGAAGCCCTAGAGTTCACTCTTGATGTTGTAACTTCTGTGGGTTTAGACAAATGTATAACATGTGTCCATCTTTATAGTGTCATACAGAATAGTTTTACTGCCCTAAAAATCCTCTGTGTTCCACCTATTCATCCTTCCCTCTCCTGCAACCCCTGGCAACCGGTGATCCTTTTACTGGCTCCATAGTTTTGCTTTTTTCAGAATGTCATATAGTGGGACTCATACATTATGTAGTCTTTCTAGACTGGTTTCTTTCACTTAGTCATATGTATTTAAGGTTCCTCCATGTCTTTCCATGGCTTAAGAGCTCATTTCTTTTAGTGTTGAATAATATTCTATTGTCTGGATGTAGCACAGTTTATATCTCCATTCACCTACTGAAGGACATCTTAGTTGCTTCCAAGTCTTGGCAATTATGGAAAAAGTGGCTATAACTAAGCAAATAATTAGATCAGAAATCTTCTGATCACTACTTGCGCTAAGATAGTTTTGGGCCATGATGTTGACGATGATGCTTGCATATTTTCAAGTAATTTACATAATAACGTAAGAATTTTTTCTGCAGCTAACTTTACACTGTATACTTTCCAGAGCCTACTGAGTTGAGTATTGTTGATGCTGTTCCATTTTGCGTTCTTAGTGATAGTATATTCAGGTGTCCATTTGCTTTTTTTTTTTGACTTCGTACTTTCTCATATTAGAACTGTGATTCTCAGCCAGGGGCTAGTTCCCTACCCCACCCCCAGGGGACACTGAGAAACTTTGGTTACACCACTGGCATCTATTGGGTAGAGGCCAGGGATGCCGTTAAACATACTGCAACGCATAGGACGTTCCCCATAAGAAAGGATTTTCCGGCTGAAAATTTCCATAGTGCTGAATTTGGGAAGTCTTGATTTTGAAATTTGGTTCACGTCCAGTCCCTCACTCATCCGTGCATTTGGCTGTTTTGTTGACATTGGCAAATCATCCCAATTGTACTTTTTCTTTTTTTTTCTCCTTCAGGTGTGGTACCCTGAAGAGCCTAAAGATAAATAGCAAAGATGTTTCCACATCAAATGGACTCACGAGAGCTTTACTGATTCCAGTAGAGCAGTAGTTCCTCACACTGGACACCCACTATTGTACATACAGATATAGTTGGCAAGGGCAAGGCCTGAGCATCTCTTACTCTTTAAATCCATTCACAATGAGGAAATGTCATTGAAAACATATTATTGTGAAATGAGGGGGCTCTGAGTTAAGACTTAGCTAAGTACTTTTATATCCTGTGTCTCGAAACATTAATGAGAAAGGGACCTTATAGACAGTAACCTGAGTGGAACCCAACAGTATACGTTTGGTATATGTTTGCATGGATCCATTTTGTTCACTAAAGGTTGGGTCTGCTTCATGCCTGAATTTGTTCATTATATCATAACATTCCATTTGGTATGTGGCTTATTTTTTCAGTGTTTACATAGTTCATAGACTCAGAGACTTGGGAGTCAGGGTCAGCTGGCTCTTTTTCATCAGGGCTGCTAAATTCTAAGATGTTATTTTTACCCTGATTGGTGCACATCTGCTAAAGTTGCCCAGAAAGCCTGTAGCTCAGCCAAGTCTGATTTTCTTAGAGATCAAGCCTAAGTTCATAGGAGTTCAGACGAAAAATGAATTACCTTTTACAAGTCATTCTCCAGTTAAATACACTGTAATCTCAATAGCTACGTAAGCAAGGATTAATCATCTATTTTAGCCTTCTTTCAAAGGTTATAAAAACCTTGTCTGCCGCAGTTCGATATTTCAACCTCCCGTCTGAATTTCTAACAATGGTTAGAATATCCAGGTTGAGATCAAAGCAATAATTACATGTTTCTTTTAAAATTTTAAGCCACTAAGAAGTAATTCACAGCAATTTTGTTGAATTTAATACTAACCATCAACAAATGTATTTTGAGTAAAAACAAAAACAAAACAAGAAGTAGGATAACAAGAAGATGCTATTGTGAAAGTCATTTGCATGTTCTGATGAAACGGTACTCAAATAATGATGTGATAATGAGATTGCTGGATACCAATTATGAAGCTGGCACTCAGTCTCTATCACTTAATGGTGTTTTTTTTTTACCATCGAAGATCAACAAGTTAACTAATCTAAACCAAACCAAGGAAATTTTACTGAGATTTTTTTTCTTTGTGAATTAGGAGAAAATGGTCAGCATTTTAATATGTGAGTGATATATTAAACAATGGCTGAAATGAGAAAAGCCACTGAGTCTACTTTATAGGTCAAACTTCCACACGACCCATCCCTCCCTCCTTTCTTATAAACAGGGCCACAGCTGTTGAATTTAGAAAGTGAAATTCCTTGCTGTTCAAGGCAATAAACACCAAATGCAATGTAAATAGGTTAGTCTGTCCATACCTCACCTTTAGAAATGAAAAATAATTTTTTGCTGAATCAAACAACTTCCTCTCTTGGGATTTCTTCCTAAGTAAGATTTACCGTGGACCATGTTTACTGTTAAGTGATTTCATATCTGAGCCCTGTGAGAGAGGTCTGCTAATTTCCAGTTTGTGAATGAGGAGGTGACTCTGAGCCTTAAGTGAGATGTCAGTGATCCAGTCCTGTGATGTCAAGTCCAGGGTTATTTTATTTCTTCCAGTTTTTATTTGTTTGTTTTCACTAAACTCCCCAAACAGATATTGCAGAGTTAAATTTCAGAAAGTGTTTCATCTGAATAGATGTTAATAAAGGAAAAAATAAGATTTTCAAAATCAGAAGAATTTTTCAAATGCTCAGAGATTGTTCTAATAAGAGTAGCTTATTGAAGATCCAGAGAACAGACTGATGGTGGCCAGAGGTGGTGGTCAAAATGGGTGAAGGGGGTCAAAAGGTACAAACTTACAGTGACGAAATAAGTAAGTCCTGGGGATGTCATGTACAGCATGGTGGTTATAGTTAATAATGCAGTATTATATATTTGAAAGTTGCTGAAAGAGGAGATCTTAAAAATTCTCATCACACACACACACAAATTCATAACTATGTCTGGTGACAGATGTTAACTAGACTTATTGAGGTGATCATTTCACAGTCTATACAAATATCAAATCATTATGTCGTACCCCTGAAACATAATGTTATGTATCAATTATACCTCATTTTTTAAACCAAGTAGCTTATTTATTTATTTAATGCTCAGACAGCAGAATGCATATCTGTCACATTTCTAGTGCAGAGCTAGAAATAATTTATGGTAATCATGAGATATTCTATTACATACAGAGAATTTTTACCTAGAATCACACTTGATCAATTTAAATAATTTGTCAGTCATTATCAGACTCTAAGCGAAACATAAAATAGGAAGATAGACTTGTATTTTTAGCATCTTTAATTTGGATACTTTAGTGACCGTGAACTGCTGCGTCCTGACATGTAACTGCTTGGTACTCCAATTCAAAAGTAAAGTCTGCTGTGTCTTAGAACAAAAGTTATGCACTAGTCGTCATGAAAAACATTTTCTCACAGCAAAGATTTACTCTGTAACGTTCAGCTTTACTACTGTACCATAACATTATGGCCAACAGGAGTCAGAACTGTGGTTTAAGGGTCACTCCTTTCATTGCCTTGTCAAGTGGCAGTAGCAACATGTTTCAGAGGGCTCCACGCCACTTTGAGTCTAAACCTATTGAATGCTAAGTCCCGTCCTGCAGTGAATAGCACCTTCAAAAGAAGCTTTTGAAAAATCGCCTGGGACAGAAAGAAAAACAAGATAGAGAGGACGAAGCCAAAAGCACACTGATTACTCTCCCGTGGGTTCCGAGTTACTAGCTCCCTCCAGGGAACTGGGTCTGGAGCGGCCATATCATGTTCATTGTTCCTGAGACTGTCAATTAGCCTGGAGAGCTACAGTTGTGAATAATGAAAATGTTAATAAACAGGGCTTTTTCCACTCCAAGGCGTTCCATTAACAAGATTTCTTCAGTTTCGGGACGGTTTCCAAACTTTCTAGAGTCTTTCTCCTTGAGTGGGAGCCCTCTTTGAATAACTTTCCCAGACTGAAGAAGTTCTCATTCTTTTTATTTTCTCCAAACGTGAAACGAAACCTAATTTCCTATTTGCGTAGAGTCCTATCATTCAGGCAGGTATATATATTTGATGGTAGTAGTAGTAATCACAGTAATACTATCTAGAATAAAAACTAGCTAATACTTTGTCTGGGCTTCTTATGTGCCAGATTCGATGCTGAATGCTTTTCCCATGTCATCTCATTCCAGCCTCTCTACAGTCCTGCAGTGATTGTAATTGTAGATTACAGTTGTGATTAATTGTAGATCAATTTAGGAGGTATTCTCTTGCAGAGGCAGACACAGAGACATAAAGAGCAGCCTATACTCGTTCCAGCTCAGGAGTCTGTGCCTTTAATCAATGTGCTCTAAGGCCCCTGTTTTTGCTAAATAAATGTGGCATTTAGGCTGGGGACACTGTGAGTGAGTGGCATGTCAATCAATGTTTGGTCAGTCAGTCAATCAGAGGTAAAATTAATATGCATGAAAGGAGACTTAGATTTAAAGTTTACAGAAGTCATTAAAAAGGAGTAGAAATGCACACTAATATTATATACGAAAATGACTTGTGACTCATCATATCTAGAATGTTAAATGTAAACACAATTAAGTAGCTTAAATATTTATGATATAAAATCGTGCCCATTTAGTTGTAACATAAAGTTACTGACAAGGTTTTAACTCACTGTGCAGAATCCCCTCTAAAATTTACCAGTTAATGTTTTCTAAAGTTTAAAAAATGTGCGGTGAGATCTTTAAGATAAATACATGAACAAAACAGGCATCAAGATGCAGCTGGATGGTCTCTTCCTTTGCACATCAGAAGCTCAGTTTTCTGGCAGGTTTCTTCCCGTGCCCCATAGTATTCACCATCTCTCAGCTTCCCAGGTTGCAGTGCCTACCTGGGTTGTAATCATTCAGACCTTTGATAGCGAGCTGTGTAAGTTAAGCATAAAATTCTTCTTTTCCAGTAGATTATGTGTTTTCTGTCTTGACTTCTTCTCTGTTGTAGTTTATTATGCTGACATACCTTTTCATGCTGGCCTGGCTGGGAGTCACGGCGTTCACCTCGCTGCCAGTTTACATGTACTTCAACCTGTGGACCATCTGCCGAAACACCACCTTGGTGGAGGGAGCGAATCTCTGCCTGGACCTTCGTCAGTTCGGTAGGTGAATCTCTGGCTCGTATGGTTTCTCCCAAATAACTGCCTCTAAAATAGTGTAAATCACTGTGGAACCATCATTGCCTCTTCTACCAAAGAGATAGATGTATCAGAGTCTTCACGTTTAAGTCATTCTTTTAAAACGGAAACAAGTAGGAATTTCAGAGTGATTGGAAGTTGATTTCACATGAACCCGCAAACATGTGTATGTGAACAGGCTGTCAGGTTGTGTTTCCTGGTGTTGGCAAGTTATCATTTTGATTTTCCTGTCGTGATTCCTGTGAACTTTTCCTACTCAGTGTGATGTTTGCATAGTATTTTCATTCTCTCATGATAAACTATACAATCTGTGAAGTCTGCTATGAAGGTCATTAAGAAATATGTACTTCATCGTCTTCTGAAATAGGGCAAAAAACAAAACAAAACACCTTAGCATTTCATAATAACAAAATCAAAAAATGTTAAATAAATCAGTAGTCCTCTTTGGTTATTTTTATTTAGGGCTAAAACCTCACCTAATAATAATACTTTCTTATGTATATAGGGGCTTACAATGTGTAGACCCTTTCTGAATGGTTTGTATATGTTGACATGTTTTAATTCTTACAATAATTAAGTATGGCAGACACTGTTATCCTCTTTATAAATGGCAAAATTGAGGAACCAGGGGATTAAATTACCTGCCCAAGGCGATACAGCTAGTAAGTGACAGAGCCAGGATTCACCCCCAACTAGCTTCAGTCTGTTCTTAGCTAGAAGTTAACTGCCTCTCCTGTCAAAACAAGTACTGAACTATGAATGTGTAGAGTCTAATGTCACCTAACCTGTTTAGAATTCTATCCCATCATTTGTAAAAACATGGGGGCTACAGAATTTATAAAAGATATGCAAATTCACAGGCTCAAAGGGACTTTTTTTTCACAACACAGCTATTAAAATCTAAAGAACGTTCTAAATGTGTTTCTCTAATGGGGGTTTCCTCATACTTCAGGCAAGCGGGAAACATTTCAGTAGATGCTATGTGCAAGCCTGTGGCTCTAAGGTTATACTGTAGACAGATTGTAGGGTACAGGTAGGACTAGTCTATCCCCAGCCAGCCGTGTGTTCCAAAAGTGTGGCCTGCCCACCCTCTTGTCAGAAGGAGTCCCCAGCCCCCATTGTCTGGCCCGAATGAAAAGCAGGATGATCTGCTCTGTGCATGAGGTTCTTGGCAAGAAGATGATGGAGGGAATGTGGACAGCTCTTCCACTGGGGAGGTTTTAACTTCGGAATCACGTCCCATGTAAACACAGGAAAAGGAAACGTCGGCACCAGCTGCTGGATGCAGGTCACTGGAAAATAGCTGCTTGGAAAACCACGGCCCTGACTTCAGTAACCACCACCCCACATACTACAATGTCTTGCTTTAATTCTGCTGATCTGAAAAAGTAAGATTGGAAAAGATGTGACTAGTGTCACAGAGAGGGTTGCCAGGTAGATTACAGGACTCCCAGTTAAGTTTGAGTATGAAATAAACAAGCAATATTTTTTTTAGTCCAGTATGTCTCAAATATTATACGGGACCTAATTCCAGTAAGTGTAAAGCATGACTATGATTAAAGCTGCTCTTTGACCCTTAGCACTGTTTACAACATAGTTACCAGGATTTACGCAAGTTTAGCTTTTCTTTGTGACATGGACGGGAAGGCACTTTTCAGATGTCATGAAACCTTTTACATCAGCCTTAAAGGCTTTCTGTTTGCTCTTAACACAGAATCTACCACCTGGATAGCATTTATTTACCCCCCAGATAATAGGTCCTTAACAGGAATCCTGAATGTTCATATACAATCAAGGTATAAACAAGGGGCATCAGAATAGAAAAGAACGTTCACTCCCCAAAATGTGGATTATGATGGGTACAGACAGAGACAACAGAATGTCCTGATAGATTGTATGTGGGGTTGAGAGAAAAAGAAGATTCAAGAAAGAATTCATTTTTTGATTGAGCAGCCGGAAAGATGGATCAGCTATGAGATGAGACGGGAAAGCCAACCAGAAGAGCTTGCTCAGGAGTGGGGCAGGTGAGGGAGAAGATCAAAAGTTCAGTTTTGACAATGTTAATTTTTAGATGCTTATTAGACATCTCAACAGAGTTGTCAAGTAGGAAATTGGATATATGGGTGTCAATTTCAGGAGAGTAGTATGGGCCTGGCTATATGGATTTAGGAGTCTTGATAATGTTTAAAGTCTTTAAAAGCTCTGAGACAGGATGAGATCAGCAAAGGAGACACATGACTGAGGACTGAACACTGGGAAGCACCAATGAAAGGGGTCCTAGCGGAGAGGAGGAACCAGACAGAGATGCTGAGAGGGAGAAGCCGATGAGAGCAGAAAGGCAAAAACAAGAGACTGTAGATTTTGGAACCCAAGTGAAGAGACCATGAAGGACGCAGAAGTCATCACCTGGCTCCAGTTCTGCTGACTGGCAAGTACAAGGAGAACCGAGAATTCGTCTTCCGCTTTAACCATTTGGAGGGTATGGGTGACCTCTATAAGAAAAATTTCCGTGGAGGATTGGGGTGAATTTGACTAGAAAGGGTTTAAGCGGAAATGGAAAGAAAGAAATTGCAGACTGAGCAAAGGCAACCCTGGAAGTTTTGCTGTGAATGTGAATAAAGAAATGGGTGAGGAAATGTACGCGCAGCCAAGGTATTCCACGTGAATGAATGAAATCTGTAATAGATCAACATGGAGAAAGATGGCCTTTCCTGGGAAGCTTTCTCGCTAATGATGGTTCACTAGTCACATCTTCTGGAGGTTCTTTTTTACCCCCTCTTAGAGCTGTCTTGGCAAAAAGGGAAGGTCGCGGAGAAGGATCTCTGCATTCGAGGTACTGCAAGTAGATTTTTTTTAACTGAAATAATTGCCCAAACTCTTGGCAAAGCAGGACGGTAGCAGCTCCACAGAGATGGACAGTGGATGGTGCGCCTCAAAGCTAAGAAGGTGTGTATATACGTACATATTAAAACTCAATAATATGTGCATATATTATTATGCAGCAAGTGCTAAACGCTTAGGTATTAGTTTGCCCAGAACTCGTGAATTTTTCTGCTCATGTATATATGTGTTTAACACTTCAGTAGTTCTCCAAACAAAATCAAAGACCCATTTTAGGATGAACTTGATCACTTCTCTAACATGAGGACTGTGGCAGCATATCACCTATGTGCTTGTTAAAAATGCAGTACTCCTGGCAAACAGTCACAGATTCTGATTAAACAGTCCTGTGGTGGAGTCCAGAGATACCTATCTGTGATAGCTCCCCAGGAGATTCTGATGCATTCGTTCCGTAAACCAACTGGAGCAAGGGTAAATAGTAGTGAAATTGCAGCTTTTTATTTCCCCTTACTAATAGCACTGTTTTCAGAATTAGCAGAGAAAAACTGCTCCTTTGGGCAATACACTTTTATAGACTAACAGAGGCTTTGTACCAGCAGAACACTTTTTATTTATTTATTTATTTTGCGGTACGCGGGCCTCTCACTGTTGTGGCCTCTCCCGTTGCGGAGCACAGACTCTGGACACGCAGGCTCAGCGGCCATGGCTCACGGGCCCAGCCGCTCCGCGGCATGTGGGATCCTCCCGGACCGGGGCACGAACCCGTGTCCCCTGCATCGGCAGGCGGGCTCTCAACTGCTGCGCCACCAGGGAAGCCCTGATGCCTACACCAGGACATTAATGGACCAAACCAATGAAGTAGCTACAATTGAATATGAAGATTCTGGTAGCGAGATTCCATTGAATTCAGATTGAAAATGTTTTTAATTGCTTGAGGCCTAAATAGTCTTGATCTTTCATTCAGTTTTTTCATAACTATTGTCAAGCAATGAAAGCTTGTAACAATTTTTGTTACAATATAACATAAAATGAAACTTGCTTAGATTTTATCAGCTCAAGTTTCTTTTGCTCTCTCTGGGATCCTGAAGACATTTTTAATGTTAAACTGTAATTTTCTCCATGTTGCAGGGATTGTGACAATTGGAGAGGAAAAGAAAATTTGCACTGTCTCGGAGAATTTCCTGAGGATGTGTGAATCCACTGAGGTGACTGTTTTTACAGCCTTTAATTTTGTCAGAATTTGAGTTTCATTTCGTTATTTGAGGAACATATAATTAAATCGACATTGGGTTTCCCCCTCTTTCTTTCAGAGGCAAGGTCACATCCAGTGATGTTGTGCAGGGGGACTAGAAAATAAATATGAGATACTCTGCATATTTCGATAAAAATTATAATTTTTTTTCTAGAAACTGTCATCTTAATGAAAGTTGAAAACTCATAAAGTTATATTTTAAAGGATATAACATAGCCTTCTGTGGTTATACTGTTACTGGAAGCCATCATTATTAATCATGAGTTCATCTTTAAAATGAAATTATATTAAAATGGTACAGTTGCAAAGATTTAAATAACTTGCAGGAGAAAAGATACTGTAATAATGTTTTTGATGAAGTGATTTGTCACGGGTGCACTTCTGTTAAAGGTGAACAGAGTTCTTATTCGTAAGGCAGCAGGCATCCTTATCTCTCTTCTGTTGTAACCCTGATGTTCATTCTGTTTCTCTGTGGTTTCCTTTGCAGCTGAACATGACCTTCCACTTGTTCATCGTGGCCCTTGCCGGAGCTGGGGCTGCAGTCATCGCTATGGTAAGACCTCAAGCTCTGAGGCTTGATGTTGCACTTTGCCTGTAGAGACGATAACTTACCTCTAATGTCTGAAGTCTATACAAATCGTATGTATTTTAATATCAGTAAAAAAAAAGGTGGAGGAGAATGGGCGAATAAATAAGTGAAAAACAAGGCTTAACCTAAAGAAAGATTATCGTTACAACAGAGCTAATATTTGGTAATCAGTTGAAGAATTTAGACGCTCCGTAATATTGGTAACACTAACCAAAATAACTAGCATTTTAGATATGAGCCTACTATTAACATAAAAAAATCATTTCTTTAGCATATAAGTATGTATCGGTGGGATAGTCAAGTAATCTAATCAATTCCTTGACTTATATTATCCTTTTTTCCTCCTTAAATCAGAACATACAAAAGCCACACTGAGTCACTTAGGAAAAAAGGATTAATTTATTTCTCCCCACATAAACCTCGGTAGTCTCATGTCGTGTCTTCTGTATCTAACTTTCTTCAGAAATATTAAGAACAAGTCCTGAAAGTCAGGCTTTTACTGAGTTTTGAGGACCTACAATGTGCTAGACACCGTCCCTTCTTTGTAACTCACCGTGAATTCCGGTTTGTTCAAGGGAATGCCAAGTGGCAACAATGAACAATGTACTCTGCACACCAGTCAGAGCTTTTGCAGCCCAGGTCTTCAGTCCTTGTGTCCTAGAATATAAGTAGCATAGAGCTTTAGAAGGTGCCCAGTAAACTCACCCATGGTATAGCCAGTTCAATACGCAAAAATGATGAGTTAATTCTTATTCATTTTCTTATTGGTATACATCTCTTTCCTGTATCATTGTGTCAAAATTGTTTTGTTAATTTCTTTCTGCTGTCCATTGACTGCCTTAACATACTACAGTAGTCACCATTTAGAATTGACCTTGCATTCTTTATGTCCATCCCTACTTTTCTAGAACCAGCCTACCTCCTGTTTTGACTAATCAAAACTTTAACGTTCTTCAAAAATAGAACTACCATATGACCCCGCAACTCTACTCCTGGGTATATATCCAGAAAAAAAAACAACACTAGTTCAAAAAGATACATACCCCAGTGTTCATAGAAGAATTATTTACAATTGCCAAGACATGGAAGAAACCTAAGGGTCCATCAACAGACAAGTGGTTAAAAAAGATGTGATACATATATATATACGATGGAATATTACTCAGCCATGAAAAAGAAGGAAATCTTGCCATTTGCAGCAACATGGATGGACCTGAAGGGCATTATGCTAAGTGAAATAAGTCAGTCAGAGAAGGACAACCATTGAATGATATCACTTATATGTGGAATCTAAAAAGTACAACAAACTAGTGAATATAGCAAAAAAGAAACAGACTCACAGATATAGAAAACAAACCAGCAGTTACCAGTGGGGAGAGGGAAGGGAGGAGGGGAAACATAGGGGTAGGAGATTAAGAGGTACAAACTGGGCTTCCCTGGTGGCACAGTGGTTGAGAGTCCGCCTGCCGGTGCAGGGGACACCCGTTCGTGCCCCGGTCCAGGAAGATCCCACATGCCGCGGAGTGGCTGGGCCCGTGAGCCATGGCCGCAGAGCCTGCGAATCCGGAGCCTGTGCTCTGCAATGGGAGAGGCCACAACAGTGAGAGGCCCGCATACCACAAAAAAAAAAAAAAAAAAAAAAATAGAGGTACAAACTATTATGTATAAAATAAGCTACAAGGATATATTGTATAACACAGGGAATATAGCCAAATTTATAATAACTATAAATGGAATAAAACCTTTAACAATTGTGGATCACTATACTGTACATAATATAGAATATCAACTATACTTCCATAAAAAATTTTAGTGTTCTATTTTACTAAATTATGGATAAAAATAATGCCTACCCTTTAGGGGTTTCCCTGGTGGTGCAGTGGTTGAGAGTCCGCCTGCCGATGCAGGGGACACGGGTTCATGCCCCGGTCCGGGAAGATCCCACATGCCGCGGAGTGGCTGGGCCCGTGAGCCATGGCCACTGAGCCTGCGCGTCCGGAGCCTGTGCTCCGCAATGGGAGAGGCCACAACAGTGAGAGGCCTGTGTACCGCAAAAAAAAAAAAAAACAAACAAAAACGCGTACCCTTTAAAATTCAGAGAAAGTATATATCTGACAACTTAGTGTCTTTTACCTATTCGTCCATCAAAATTCACCATTTCGAAAACTACTTTTTCTCTCTCATAGACTACGAGGGAGGGAAAGAAAGAAAAACAAATAAGTGATCTCATTGGTCAGTCTATTCAGGAAAAATCAGGAGCTTCCTTTTTGAACAGGGCACTATTCTAGCTATTATGAGCGTATATAAATATTCATGATTCATATGACACAGTGCTTGCTTTCTTGTAGTTGGCAACATAAAATTCATTGTGCAGAATTCACTGTATGGAAAATTAACTTGTTAATTAAATCTACAGGTTTATTTTGGGGTTTCCATGAGCCCTCTTTCCGTTGCACTGTGGGCAACATATCATCTCATTAATTCAAGTTCACTGGACTCCACTGTATGTGAGACTGTTTCCCACAGTGGATTAGAAAACATAAATACATAAACATGAAATGTATAGTCTGGGTTTGAGTAAATGAGGACAAAAGGACAGGAAACATCACATAAAGATTAAAAATATTGAATTAAGACCCTTGGGTACTTCGGAGTTGAAAGAGAAGAAAGATACTGAAAAAAGGGAGCTGAGAAGACAGTGTCATAGTTGGAGAATTGAGGAAGGAATATATTGTATTTATATTCTTTGTGTTACAACAGAAATCTTCATTCCATTTTGTTAATGAACATATTCTATATAAGTATATAATTAGAATATTTCTTTCCTGATAGCAAGGTGTAATGAAGACACAGAACAGACTTCCAGTATAAATTATCTTTGTCTTTGATTAGGTCCACTACCTTATGGTTCTGTCTGCCAACTGGGCTTATGTGAAAGATGCCTGCCGGATGCAGAAGTATGAGGACATCAAGTCGAAGGAGGAACAGGAACTTCATGATATCCACTCTACTCGCTCCAAAGAGCGGCTCAACGCATACACATAAACAGCGCCTTCCCGTCCTTTCCACCATTCAAATGCATTGGTGATTATCTAAGGGCCATCCAACCATCCAACCTTTTGAAAAAGAAAATGAAAGTGCTTCTCATCAATGACATGGAGGGTGACTTATGAATCACCTGAATACAGTTCTTTGTTGTTTAGCACTTAATTTCCTAATTTGTTAAATTGGTGTAATCAGAGCTCTCCTCCAAGCTCCTATCCAGCCTTTTTTTTTCTTTTTTAAATTTCTCAAACTCATTTAATAATTCTGTAAGATCAAAGAGACTAACATTGTCAAATGCAGAGATTTCTTTGATTTTTAACCACTTCCGTGTGTTATACATTATACCTTTTGCATTATTTCTTATGTTTTGAAAAGAAAAATAGCTTTTTATACTTTTTAGTTTTGATTTCGGTAACTAGTTTAACTACAGGTAACCTTCAAAAGGGACCATTGTACATGATGAACGATAGACAGAGATGATATCATGATGACCCGAAACATGAAAATCTTGTCTGAAGATCAGTGGCCACGTTGCTATAGGCCCTGGTTAATGTTTTCATCAATCTAAGGTGCAATTTCTAAATTTGTAAGAGTAGGTTTAAAAAAAAAAAGTGCTTCTTATCTTTGTTAACATTGTATTTTTTCTTGATGTACTTAAAAGGCAGTACTCTCTGATGACTCATGTTTCTGTTGTGAGCATGTAGAAACAACGCTGCTTATGCATGGCTACTTACCTTTTTAAGATTGTGACACCAGGCTTACCTTTTAAAGTTTAGTATAGAGACTATTTTAACGGAAATAACTACTGTGGACTATTGGCAAATGATCTCTTTGTGATTTAAGCAGTGGCTGGATTGGAACTTTTAATATGTTAATGTGGGACATTAATTACCTTTATGAAGGTGGTATATTAAAAATGAGCACACTAACCCCTCTGAAGTTGTTTTACCTACTTTAAAAAATTTTAATGGATTGCACCTCTGTAAACTATCCCTCAAATTGTGTATGATATATTTGAAAAGGTTTCCATTAATACAATAGCTTTGCTTGCAGCCTTCCAATCTATGTCGGTTTACCTGTAGTGTTTTTTTAAAAAGTGTGGTGAGAGGCCACTATACAATGTATCCTTTTGAAGTGTAGTGATATATTTGTGTTTTTATTTCCAGTAAGTCATTTTAACCAAATGTTCATTCGTATTCATTTATAAGACGTACCTATATCAAAAGAATAAAAAAAAAAAGCAATCAGTATTATTGGACCAAATTTGGTGTTTGTTTTAACCTTAACTCTTCTTTCGGTTATTTCTAATGCTACAAGAATGCTGTAAAGTGTCTTTTAAAATGATATAGCCTGACGAGACTTTGCTGTCAGTGTAAAAACTAGGTAGTATTGTGCACTGATTTGACCATTGTGAAATCTTTTCTCAGTGTAAGTGCATTTCTAATAAAATTTATTGAGTGAAGCAATCTTTGTACAATGACTAGTCATGCATCATCCATAATTTTACAAGTTCTTGTAGTAGGAAGGGGGGTATTACTAGGTTATCTGTGGCATGATTATGCATTCCGTAGTATTATTTAATTAATTTGGGGTTTTGCTTCTTTTTTTTTTACACTTAGATTATCTTACTGGTTCAACATTTTTCTGATACATGCAGTATTACAGATATTCAGCAAAAGTATTAATGGGCTTCTTTAAATCCTATATTGTAGTGTTTCGGTTCTGTGTCTTAATAGTTTGTGATGATTTTTAAAACTGTCTTTTAAACTTATGTAATGATGTTGATGTTTTTGGCGCTTTTTTTTTTCTTTCTGGTATTAGAGTTTGTATTTTCACAAAGAGTGCTTTGTAGCAGGCATTACAATTAATCTGTTTTGTACATAAATGTGCCAACAGCTTGATGGTGGCGTTTTTGAAATGTAGAACAAAGTGCTTGCAAAATGTAATAAATACACTTGTGTACTTTGTGTACTTATTATTAGTTTCTGCAGTGTTTCTTTTTTGTTTTTTTCTTTCTTGTTTTGTTTATTCCTCTTTCTTATGTGTGTGCATTCTTTCCAATGCAGTAGACGCTATTTCTTTCAGATGCTTATTGCCTCGATTGAGCTGACCTGATACTTCAAAATGCAATGAAAATTCTGTGCGTGATCCATACCATGGGGATGCTGAGTGGGGAGAGGGTGGAATGGAGACTGTGGAGGTCATTTCATTTAGCAGATGATAACGATTCCCAGTTTATGCTATTTCCTTGCCTAATGTTTATTGTTTTGTGTTTTCTTTAGTGCTTCGTAAACTAACAGAGAAACTAAAAAGACTAGTGCAATTCAGAAAGAAAAATGATTCTTGGTTGGCTTCAAAATTTCAAGGTGAGAGCAATGGAATGAAAAACAGATTTTTTTCCAGAGTTTTTGTTTGTTTTGGATGTAATTCCTTCTGGCCAAACCAGAAGTAATGGCAATTTTAAAATAACTATCTAAAAAAACTTAATTTTTATAAGGCCTAAGGAATTATATTAGCCTTCAGTTATTTTTGTATTATTATAAATGGCGACTTGGAAATTTCATAGACTTAGGTTGCTGATATCTACAATAATTATAAGTAGATCTGAGGAAAATGTCTTATGTTTTAAAAAGTCACTTTGAAGACAACACAAAAATTACCCCTAGCCAAATCTTAGGAAATGATAATTCTTATTCCATCCAGTGTTTATGAAATGTTTAGCATAACAACGAGAGAATAAAGAATGATATGTTAAAGAATATCAACATGAACAAGAATTTCACAATATGTGCTTTTCAAAAACTGATCATCATAAGATAATTGTAATCTTTGACAACTTAGAAGTCCATTTCTCTTTGTAAAAATACACATTTATCTTTAAAGTGGGTAATTTCCTTTTGGGAACTCTTTTTCCCCTAGCTAATTATTGGGATATAATTGACATATAATCCTTTTGAGAATTGTAAAGCTGATGTTGAAGCTAAGGAAATTACTCATTTTGAGAATAAATGTGTCTTGGCCAGCTGCAACTTGGGGTTAGTCAGTTTACTTCTTCATGTTAAAACTTAGGTATTAACAGATTCTGATTTAGTCACTCAGAGATCAAGTAAACTTGACTTTTTGCTTTATTTGTTTTATTTTTGCCTTTTAGACAAAACAGAAACAATCATTTTAAAGTATATTTCATTTAAGTTACCTGATAGCTGAGATATGCTGAACATGATAAAATTTGAATTAAACTATTACCTTGAAGAAACATTCTATTGCGTTTTCTGCAAGGTTTTTAGATGACAGATCATATGCATTCAGTGGAGGCAAGTCTGTATGAAATGCTGCTAGCTCAAATGTAAACATCTTTCGCCTAGCTTAAATAAGCCCGGGACCTTGAGTTTCTTCTCTCAAAAGTGAATTCTACCTGTTTGATCATTTTAGGTTCTTTTGCTCTTTGCCATAAAAATCCATCATGCTTGGAAACTGAAAAGAACTTAGGAAATGAAATAAGTTCTATTATTTAATTCATTAATAAGTGAATTAGTGAAATAAATAAAATAATAAGTGAAATAATATTAAAATGAAATCGAAATTTTCTTGACTATTTCTAACCTGCGGAAACTCTTAAAAGTGGAAACACCAAACAAAATAAAACAGATAAACAAACAATGCAGGAATGAAAAATAGGAAAGAGAAGAGATCCAAGTAATTCTGCTATTATTCTTTCAATAAGAAGGAGAAAGAAAAGAGCATGTTATTGGAAGATATCTATTGCATGGGGGGATCATTTTAAAAAGAAAGTCAGAAATACAAAACTTAGACCAAGAAATAACAGCCTACAAAATGAAAAAAAAAAAAAACAAAACCTGTAAAAAACAATTGAGACCACAGGTGTTATTTTCTTCAGGACTTATTGCCCTCTATTCAAGGTACTTGAGCAAACACTCAACCCCCAGGTTGTGCAGAATAGAACACTCTCATCCCGTAAAAGTTGGGGACAGGACAGTAGAGGAGCTGATTCCATTTAGTTCCCCAGCATTGCTGCCGACCAGAAAATGGGAACATGTTTTGACTTTTAGAGTGGTGTTGCGATCTATTTGCTTTTTTTATTTGATTGAGCAACTGTTTTTGTCTCTTGGGGCCACCTTGATGGGAATGTGGTTTTTCCCACCACAGATTCAACTCCGTGAGTCAGTCCCTCCAAACCATATCATGTAGATTGAAAAGGAGCAGTAATCAAAGGAACGCACTGAAAGACGGAGCAGAGGTGCTGCTGTGTGCGTTATTTAGGATACTGATTAAGTGTATGTCAACACCAGATTTTGTTTTATTAATTTTTTTGGTATGTCCAGAAGGTACTGATACTTTTTTCTTAAAAAGGTTAACGCAAGTTGTTTAAATATTAACATTCCCCTTTTGACTGATTCATGTGTTAGTGGACGTGCCAGCGAGGTTTCACCCATATGATCCAACAAAAATACATGTGACATAACTTTGTGCTTTCTAATAAATGAGCATTTGGAATGAGCGTATTTCTCGTTTTTTTGGATCTTTTTTATTTTTTATCTCTGGCATCAATGAATCTCTGTATGAAATCTATTAATCTGCACTTGAAATCTTATATAGCATATATATACTGTAATCTAGTTGCTATATTGAGAAAGATACGATGCCAACCTAGCCCTTCCATATACAAAGGGAGAGGGTTTCCAGAAGCGAGAAGTGGATTTTAAGGATATTGACGTCATTTAAAGGAAAACTTGAATAGCTCCGCAGATTAACAAAAGCTGGAAGTACCACCTCCTTCTCAGCTTGCCATTCACCTCCACCCTGAAGGAACCAGCAGTACAAGGCCAAGTTCTCCAGCCTTTGAGGTTAGAAACTACATTTGCTTTTCTCTGTGTATGCAGTGTTCACAATGATTATTGTGTTCGTCGTCTTTCTTACTACTTTATTTCTGAGCATGGGATCAGGTCTTAGAAAACACAGCGTGCAGAATGAGAATTGAGTGCTCTTGACATGTGAGTGAAGCTTACAAGGTAATAATTTTCCTGAATGATACCTTCATGGTTTTAAACTAATTGTACTTTCCAAGCCTCCTAGATTGTACCTAGTAGGAAGTACACATAGTAGATTAGAGATAACAATGTAATCAATGCAAACGATGTAAAAATCACATTTTGAACATATAGTGATGGTGTGTATATAAGTCAACACAATTGATTTTAAGATTTTTTCCCCGATTTCTTAATTTTCACTACCTAATATTCAAGAATCATCAGGTACCTTGAGAAAAAGAGAAAAAAACCCTGACTGCTATCAACTGGGAGGTAGCTGGTCTGGGTCTTAGAGATTTTCTCTAGATGAACATACACAACTTCAAAGAACGGCAAATCAAAAACAATCAATGACCATGAAGGAGCAAGACAAAACCAAGACCATTCCAGAATTATTTGGGCAAAATACGAAACAAAAACTGTCCAGACCAACCTCACCAAAAGTCTACTTCTCCCTCTCATTGCTAATGCAAATGACTGCTGTTTCTTTACCACCTGACCTCTAAGGTCACCATGTTCTTCCTGCCTTTTAGATAAAAATTATTAAGACGCTCAATCATAGAATTGTCCTCACTTTCTGACAGCCTCCAGTCCAGAGGATGCATCTTTGAACACTGCACTGAATCTCCCAAATGAAATGCAAATCCTACTACAAGCCTATTGTCGCTGTGTCGTTCTCTATTGCTGCCTAACAAATTATCCCAAACGTAGTGGCTTAAAGCAACATTATTTTGTTTCTGTGGGTCAGCAATCCAGGCACGGTTTGTCTAGCTTATCTAGATTATATGGTCCTGGATCCTCTTAGAACACCACAGTCATCTCAAGCCTCACCTGGGATGGAGCTCCTTCGTAGCTTTCTCTCTCTCTCACTGACAGCGTTGTTGTCAGGATTCAGTTCTTTGTGGGCTGTGCTCTGACACCTCACTTCCTTCTAAAGCTATTGAGGGAACTTCCTGAGGTGATGGAAGTATCCCAGATCTTTACTGGGATGGGGGTTATTTGGGTTTGTCCAAAGTAATGAACCTCTACACTGAAATCTATGAACTTCATTTCATGTACACGATGCATGATGATTTCCTTCCATTAAAAATCAAATTAAGCCGAATGAAAGGTAAGAAGGAAAATGCAGACCTTTGAGAACATCTCTCTGGGTTCATATCTTGTCTCTGCCCTTGTGATCTTGGAGAAGGTATTCATCTCTTTTTGTCTCAGTGTCCATATCTGTGAAACTGAAATCAGAATAAAATACACCTACTTCAGAAAGTTTTGCAAAATAATTTGTGTGAAGTAGCTGATAGATGATGAGATCATTATATTTGTCTTAAACAGTTAATTACATCACTATAATCATTGGATTTGGGGGTTGAAAAGGACTATAGAGGTCATTTTTTAATTTCTAATTTATAAATAAACTCAGACATTAAGTGAATTGCCCAAGAATATACAATAATTTATTAAACAACCTTGTGTTATATCTCGGGTTTTGTGTCCTTATGATTCACACGAGTTGAGGAATAGCTGGAGTGGGTAACATACTGTCTTTTCTTTGCTTCTTTGACTTCGACAGGACCTTGGGCTGAGTGTTTCACAGTGAATATGTAGCCGTCTGTAAAAAAGTTAAAGGAACAATATAACCAACTATATTAAGCTGATGACAGCTTGTTTCTTATTACAACTATTTCACGGACATCTGCCCAAATGACTATTTTAGCAATTTACCATTTTGCCATCTTGTTCATGAAAAAAAAGGGGAACTTATGTGTTTATAATTTATAATCTTACGATAAAAGGCAAAAGAGTTGGCCTTCCGTTGCCGTCTTTTTTGTAAAATCAGAGTTTAGAAATTAGTCATATTCGAAATGGCAATTATCTTACATACAAAAATAAAATATTAGTTTTTGAAGGAAAGAATTCCCTCACCATGTGGTCCTTTCAACAATAATATCCTGCGAAGGGGGTTACAAATGATTATAATCAGTTGTAGTTGATCAATGTACACGTGATTGTATATACCAAAGGGTATGTCTTCATTTTTGTTTTGCATAAATAGTATCTTGTATTTTAGCCCTTAGTTTCAAAAACATTACAAAGGCATTGGGAAAATCGCATGTCTTGGATTGAAAACCCTTGTGTACTTAGTGGTCTCATAATCTCAGATTTTTTGTGATAAATAGTTAAACCTCAAAACAAAGATTTCCAGTGATGAGTGAATTAAAATATGAAGATGATGTCAATGTAAGCTACTTTTAAATGGAAGCTTATTTTTTTAACCTTTTTTATTCTCATACTTTAAAATGGCACTATAGAATCACTGTCAGAGCTCGATAAGCAGAGTAGGTCTGTGACTCTCCTGTATTTTGAAATAAACTCATGCTCTCTCCTGGTCATTTTATTACAGTGGCTCAAACTCTGTGATCAATAATATATGTGTGTTTCTGTATCGTCATCAAATCTATCACTTTTAGAACGCTTTTCAGTTTAAAGGTGCTTAGGCATTTTTCATCACTTTTCTGTGGAATAATTATTTTGTAGAATTCATACCTAGGAAACTGCCTTTAGACGACCTGCCTTAGCATAGTTTTGTAGCTGATTTGGGAATGCAAACCTGAGGTACCAAGTTTATATACCGTTTTATTACATTTCTATTTTTGTCTCATTATTTTCAGTTAAAACTGTGCGTGAGAGAATGCTTACTGTGGCTTGTTAATTTTCTTTAGTGTACTTGATAGCATTTGAAGAATGAGAACCAACGCTGATGTCATGCTGTCAGGGTAAGCTCACCCTCTGATATGAAGTATTGATCCCTGGGACAGTAAATAAATCGCCTATAACAGAGATATTTGACTGCGTCTGCTATTTGGCAGAGTTTTGTTTTGGCCAAGAACAACATGCCACGAGGGAGTATTTGTCCACTAGCTTTTTCTGAAAGTGTGTTGGCTTTTACCTGTTTTGCTCTAAAGCATGTTAACAGTTTGCTGGTTTAATAAGAGATAAGGTCTATAAAAACTGTTGTTCGGTTTGTATACGTCTCGATTTTTGCTTTATAACTTTGGAAAAACATTTCGAACTGGAAGAATTCAGTGACAACTTTCAGCTCTCCTTATGTTAATGAAAATCTTTGTGAAGGGGAGAGGGTCCTCTGGCGCAGGCATATACATATTGGATTGGCCAAAGGTTCCAAACCAACCTTTTGGCCAACCCAATACAGAGAGAGAGAGAGTAAAAATATCAGTGGTGACCAGGGGTTAGTGGGGGGTGGGGTGGGGTGACTAAACGGAGAGGATTTTTAGGGTAGTAAAACTACTCCATATGCTATTAAAATGGAAGATGCCTATCACTATAAATTTATCCAAGCCCACGGAATGTACAACACTGAAAGTGAACCTTAACACGAACTACAGAGTTTGGGTGATACTAATGTGTCAGCATATGTTCATCAGCTGGAACAAATGTGCCATCTGGTGGGACTGTTCATAATGGAGGAGACTGTGTGTGTGTGTTGGGGGGAATATGAGAAACAATACTGCTGTGAAGCCAAAACTACTCTAAAGAATAAAGCCTATTTTTTTTAAAGTAAATAGTAAAAAAAAACAAAAAAGTAAACAGTAATAAGCTGATTAGAGAAGTAACTAGACGTTGAAGTACTCCTAAATTAGTGGTGGTTTTACCTAATTTTTTTCCATTCATTACCCTCAGCCTTGGCTCAAGGCAGCCCCATGTTAGGAAATAGCATCAGTGTGGACCGAGAAGAAGCTCCAGGAGGAGCCCTCCAGCTCTGGTTTGAGGAGCATGAAATGGGTCTCTAACATTCAGAGAGGGTGGGGGAAATATCCCATTGATTTTCATTTTCTCTTCTTTCTCATGCCCCAGCTCCCTAGCAAGCCTAGGGTAGAGACAGTGACAGCCATGACAGCAGCGTCCCTTTTTCAGAGTGAAGGAACTGTTGTCTCTAGAGGATGGTGTGATCGTCTTTGCACTTTTAACAACTTCCTGTCCTCCTGCCGCTTGGCCTCAGATGCAGATGTAGTGACAGAAACGTGTCGGACAGAACGAGGTAGCAGAATCCCCAGCTTCTGGCTGGAGGACCAAGGAGAGCCCTGGGGAAACTGGTGAGTACTGTGTAGAGAAAGAGAAGGGGGGTGTGTGGGGAAAGTGACCTGTGAAGTCGTCGTGAGCTTCTAGGCTCCTCCCGAGGTGCACACCTGTGGGTCTCACCGTAAAGAGATTTATGGTGAATCACCAGAGACTCCAAAACTCACTATGGGACGGACTCAGGTCTCAGCCGGTCCCAGTTCCGTGTAGGTAGTTTGGGATGCTGCCTGCTTACGTTAAAACCAGAAAAATCTTGAAACGCAATATATAAATATACGTTCACCAAAACTTCATTTTACATTTATGAAGGATGCAGTTTCTTTTTTAGAACTATATTTATTTGGCGATATTCATTTGAAAGGCTTTTGAAACATTATAAACGAACAAATTAACTCAAGAAATTGGATTATACGAGGATTACACGAGGATTGAGTAGGCACAAAATGTTTCACAACAGATTGAATGTTCAAGCCTTTTTAAAAACATGAAAATCTTGGTTTGGGCTCTGGGTGATGTATGTGCAAAAGCTAACCGCTCCGCATCCACACAGGCATCTTGGCTTGTTTTCTTATCTTAAATAACGTTATGTCAAAACTGCTGTATAGTTTAGTTTTGAAAGGATAAAATCCCCTTTAATGAACAGAAAACGATGATGGTGACTACATCAGGCTGTGTCGAAGTGTATAATCCTGAAATGATTCTCCTCTAGATACAAGCAAGAGCTAATTTAAAGCCAATGATACTTTGAGGTGAATAAGCGAGAATGTCAAAATTGACGGTAATGTTCATTAATGGTAGACGAAAATAGTTATCACACACTCATGTGATAGATCGGACAGCTCATGAAATTGGTGATAAAACATAAAATGAGGTATGTATTAAATTGAGCCTTAAATGAGCAACGAGGACATAAGAGTTCAACCCTTTCCTTACAACTAATTTTAATACTGTGAGAGAACAAATACAGAATAAGTACGAAGTGTTGATAGGAGGGCCAGTTATGGGAGCACTGATACTTTAATCATCTTTATCATCCAAATTGTAGCTCTATATGTTGATGCTTACCATTACAAGGCACTGCTGAGATTTTATTTTGTTATTATTTCCATTTTGCATATGAGAAAACAGACTTAGAGATATTAACTTGTTCCGGGTCCTGTTAAATGATGGTACTGTATTCAAAACCACCAATACGTGATTCCAAATTCCTGGTAAGAACTCTGGTTGAAGAGAATCAGTGGAACGCTAAAGTGTGGGGTACAGCCTAAGAGAAAGAAAATATTATGCTCTGGCCCATTTTTTATTTATTTTTACTCTTTTTTTTTTTTTTTTTTTTTTTTTAGTGGTACACGGGCCTCTCACTGTTGTGGCGTCTCCCGTCGCGGAGCACAGGCTCCGGACGCGCAGGCTCAGCGGCCATGGCTCACGGGCCCAGCCGCTCCGCGGCATGTGGGATCTTCCCTGGCCCATTTATTGATCTCTCTAAACTTTATTTTCTCTTCTGTAAAAAGGAAAATTAATAGTCATTCTTTGAAAACCGAGGTGTAACTGAGAAATGTGAATTCAAAACAAATGTAATTCAAAAACACAAGGTTGCAAATAGATTGAGCACCATGGTGGAGTACACGGGACGGGGGTTTTTGTCCTGCCGTTAACAACTAGGAAACTAGACAAAACGTGAAACAATAGTTTTCCAACACGACCACAGGCAGCAGAGTGCTCGGATCCCTGACATAAAGGAAGCAGATGAGGCCTCAGCTAACTCTCTGGAAGCCATTGCACAGGTTTGGGAAAGCCAAGCAGTAGTTATCGGTTGAGGAGACAGAGATTGGTATTTGAGTCAACCGACACGGCTTTAATTTGTGAGGCAGGTTATCTGAGAGGAGCGAGCTTCACAAAAGAAAAGCTTCATCCCTCAGCAGAGGGATGCACGTTAAGTCTTCAGCTACTGATCCGCAAATGTGTACGAAGGCATCACCTGAAGATGGGGAAACACCAGAAAGCAATGGGACAAACGTTGCCTGAGACACATGCAGTGCAGACCTTAGAATCATTTGTGTTTCCACCTGCCAAAATAGAAAGACTTCATAATAAACAAACATTGGGTGCAGTCCTTAGAAAAGCACCAGCTCCATAGTGGGCATCAACTAGCCCTGGACCAAAGGCTTTGAATCGACCCTGAACATAGCTTAGAAGCAAGCCTGATTCAGCAACAGGATACACGAATCTTATCAAGATCACGCAGATCATTCACAAGGATAAACTATATTCTGGGTGGTAGAACACGTTGCCATAAACGTAAAAGCAGTGAAATCAATCAGAATGCTATCTGTAACCACGACAAATTGACCTAGAAGTCAATAATAGAAAGGTATCTGACGAAGTATTTCAAAATTTGGAAATAAAATAGCAAACGATTATATAATTTATAGGTCAAAGAAAAATCAAAACAGAAATTTGAACATATTTTGCACTGAATGCAAATGAAAGTACAGCATATCAAAACTTGTGGGATTCAGGTGAAACAGAGCTTATAGCATTAAATCTTCATATTAGAAGACATGAAAGGTCTTAAAGCTCTAATCTTCTGTGTTGAGAAACTATAAAGGTAAGAACAAATCAAACCTTGAGTAAGCAAAAGGAAGCAATAATGATAAAACAAAAATCAATGAAGTAGAGAACAGTAGAAATACAGAAAAGTCAATGAGCTCAAAAGTTGGTTCTTTGAGTAGATCAATAAAATTGATAAATATTATCCAGAACCCCCCCCCAAAAAAGGGTATAAATTACCAATATCAGGAAAGAAAATGAGGACAATGCAATAGATCCTCTAGTTAAAATGATAATATTTTTTAAAACTACGTGTCAATAAATTTGATAATTAAGACGAGACGTACAAATTCCTCGAAAGACACAGGTAGTAAGAAGCTACTAAGAAACTACTTAGGAAGAAATGGGTAACCTAAATAGTCCCATGTCAATTGAGGCAATTAAATTTGTGGTTAAAAACTGTCCCACAAAGAAAACAGAAGACTGCAGTTGTTTTAAAAAAGAAGTAATGCCAATTTTGAGCAAACTTTTCCAGCTGATAGAAGAAGAGGCCAGCATTTTTCTGATACCACAAACAGTTTACAGTTACAAAACAAAACAGAACAGAACAAAACAAAAAAAGACAAACATCTCTCATGAAATATAGATGAAAAAATACTTAACAGAATTTTAGCAAAAATGAATCCAGCAATATATAAAAAGGAATAAAAGTTGGTAAAGAGGATCTACAAAAACCCATAGCAGTGATCACACAATAGTGACAGATAAATGTTTTGCACAAAGATCAGGAAAAGGCAAGAATGGCTTTATTACCATTTCTTTTCAACATTTTAGTAGAAGTCCCACCCAATGTACCTTACTTAATTTTTTTAGGGCAGTTCAGGTTCACAGTGAAATTGAGAGGAAAGTACAGAAATTTGGTGGGCTTATTCCTTTGAATTGTCCTGCCCTGGTTCTGCGGGGGCCCTACAGGAGCTATAAAACTGGATGTCCGTGAGTTAGTTAAACTGGTGTGTGAAAGGTTTTTTACTTTCATTGAATAATCAACTTTAAAAAAATATTATCTATACATCTCAAAGCATTTCCTCTACAAATAAAATTATCAGTGCTTCCTTTAGATACGTTTTTTTCAAATGTCTGAGAATATTTGAAGCGCATAGATAAAATGAATAGTGTCACAAGCTTGACCGCTTTCAGATGAATCCTTTGCTCAATATGGTTGGTTTTCCAGGCTCAGTAACTAATTGGTTAGTTATTTATCTTCAAACTGATAGCTGGTTATTTTTCCAAACATTTTCTTTTGCTTATTTTCACCAGTCTTTCATCTCTATTTTATTAAATAATGGATACACACACGTGCACACGTACACATACACTTGTCATATACTAGCGTTAATGAGTCTTATCCAACATCTTGTCAATGTCATGTTCAAAAATGTTCACAAATAAAGAGTAAACGACAAGCTACAAGCCTACTCAAGGCTTTCACGTACAAGCCCTGTGAATCTGTGACTTTTCTTTCCTTGTGGTACACGAAGGGTTATCGGCTGATTAGGATGAAAGTTTGTGAGGTAATTCAATTCAACCTTCAGTTAAAGAAACTAGATATTTTTTCACGAAATCATAAACATGATGTGAAGGCGGATTGAAAACTAAATGGCTGTGGAATCTGTTCTCTTGTCTGAGTGACAGGTCTGTTCCCGCCAGCCCTCCATTCACCAGCAAGAGGGAGAAAATATTTCCAGGTGCACACGGACGCACCTGAGCTCTTTCCGCACCATCCTTTAGTGTATTTACTAAAAAGCGAATAGATTAAGTGAGGAAACAGCTAACAGTGGGGAAATGCTCCAGTTTCATAGATTTGAAGTAAAAGGAGAGGTTAAATCCTACACATCCTTCTGAGATAAGCTGAAATAAATTCGCCACCACCAAATATTTTAGTGCCCAGGAGCCCAACTACAGAATTATTATATTAACAGTCATACTGAATGTAGACACACCAAAGCATTTGCATTTTCTGTTGTACCTGTTGCTTTACAAATTGTTTTCAATCAAGATTTTATGAGTTAGAACAGAGTACCAGCAGCCTGCTAGTGAGAACGGTTATATAACCTCAGCTTATTCCATAGCCTGAAGCAAGCCATTTTCTTCTAAAAGTTTCAATTACCTTATCTAAAAGAGTCAGCTGGTAAGATTTGATTTCTCTATATGATAATGTACCAATGAGAATTTTTTTGCAAGATGATTCAATATCCTCTACCTAATTGTGCTATGTGAGTTTCAAGTATTAATGAATTCTGGAACATTAAGACTGTAATATGTTGTAGTTTAGTTAGCCGATTCATTTTAAGCTTCTTGGAACAGGGACTGTTTTGAATACATCTTTGTATCCCCCCATGGAACCTAGCACAGTGCTTCACAGAGAGCAGGGCTGAATAGACGTTTGCTAAATGAATAGATTTTACAATCTCAGTCTGTAGCTACAGTTTCTCAGAGAAAAGGGGAGACCTTGTTTTAGAATTGGGATTGAAAGAGTGATCTCACCCAGTGAACTGAAGGATAAATACACCCAAACTGTAGCCCGTTCACAACAGGAAATCACTGCATAACTAATCTTTAAGACCTTTGTCAGTGTCAAAATTCCCCAGTTCTGTGCCCTTTTCCCCCAAACTGCTGCCTACACATACATAGAGTTTGTATAATATTCCTTTGTCAGCTGTAAGGAGAGGACTTTGGTAGGTCTCACTTGATTGTGTTGTTCACAGTTGGGAAAGACAGAAAATCCTCTCTGGCTCTCCTCTCTCCAAAGTCAGGTGTTGAGAGAAAGTGACCTAAGGGAAAAGGCAAACCGTAATTCCTTAGTTGTTAGCAGCAGATTCGTAATATCTGTAGTCCAAGGAAATTTAATGATATGTATTCTCCAACACACCTTCTTCAAAATGCATGATCTGGCTTAAGAGACATGACTTACTCTTGAAATTATTTCCCTATGATGAATTAATTAATCCGTACATTGATTCACTCACAAATTCACTGATTTTACCTTGCACACGTAATGGACAAGAGACTCTTCTAGCCCTCAAGGCAGTAATAGTCCTGCAGAAGTGTTGAGAGATCCAAAAATACTCACAAAATGTTGAAAGGGCTAAATTTACAATAGAGTAAAAACAGGAAAGAAATCATCAGACATCAGCATTTTCCCCATGATCCAGCGGATGGGGAACACTTGTTAAGAGCTTAAGGGGTTAAGAATATGTTTGACGCGATTCCTTCTCATACCATGGCAATGTGCATTACATACACGCGCGCGCGTGCGCACGCTGATATTTTTATTAAGACCTCTGCTTATCATAAAACTTGTGATTGGAAAAGTAGTCATTTCCAATGAATTGCTGATCGTCTTACGTTTTTATATGTATTATTTTAAACGGCATACGATTTCTCATTCACTCTTTCTATGGATGGAGAAAATGGCTGAACAGAAAGTCGCCCGCAGCGTGAGCCTCTTTCAGAGAATTATCAGAGGCTGACACCTGGTGGCTGTCAGCACCATCGCGATAGAACACGTTCAACAACAGTACGTTACTTTCCATTTACATGCCCTGTGCCTCCAAGTTAAAATGCACACCTGTGACCCATGGATGTATCTTATTTTGATGACCTATCGTGGTCCTTTATATGTTAAACTTCTGATGATATTTAGACAGAATGAAAAACTGAAGCGAAACAGACATTTTGGGATCAGTTTTACTCCACATTCTGCCTAAAGCTGAAGAAAGCTCCCCCTTTTCCTTTACTACATTATTTATTATGTAGGAGAACCTCTTTATAAATGGTTACTTGTTACCCCCTGGTTTAGACCTTTTGTAATCTGAAATAAGCCTCTTGTGAGTTAAATTCTTCTGGCCATACAAACCTTAATATCTACATCAGCAGTTTTCAAACCATGGACTAGGGACCTTTGAAGGGTTGATGACGCCCTTTCAGAGGTCTATAAGGTCAAAACAATTTTCATAATAATACCAAGACATTATTTGCCTTTTAAGATTCCCATTCTCTGAGAGGAGTCTGCCAGAGGTAACAAGATGTAAACTCACAAGAGACTGAATGTAGACACAGATCTAAAAATACCGCTCTCTTCTATTAAGCCAGACATTAAAGAGATTTGCTAAAAATGGACAACGGTGTCACTCTTGTCACTTTTTTTCTAACTTTAGAAAATACAATTATTCTTCATAAAAGTGTCACTTATGTTAACATGCAATAGTTTATCATTACTGTTTTATTTAAAAATTTTTTTAATATATACATGTCAATCCCAATCTCCTGATTCATCCCACCACTCCAGCCCCTCGCTTTCCCCCCCTGGTGTTTTAAATTAACTGTGAAATAAAGACTTTAAACAAATCTCTCAGCTTAAATTTCTGATATGGTAAGTATCAATATATTTAACCCACATAAACAAAAGCTCTTTGGGGTCCCCAATAATTTTTAGGAGTGCAGTGAGTTTCCAAGACCAAAATGTTTGAGAACTGCTGATTTCTACTAGAGTCAGGGAGCGTTTATGATTTTCCTCTCTCTGGGCTTTGATAAAGGAAGGAAGGAATAAGGATTCTGAGGGCACCGTAACTTGGATACAGGACTAGGAAAGAAAGAAGTTACAGAAATGGGGATTCAGGAGCGTTAGATAATGAATCCTCTATAGAGTTACAGATGTGGGCGGCCTCCTCTCATGACTTCAAAACTTGAGAGTAAGATTGTCCCTGATCCGAGGTTGGGCTTGTGGGATGGAGAGAAAACACACCCAGAGAGCTAGCTCTTCCACATAAAGTCAACCACAGTCTGTGGTACTACGGCCTACTGGTCCCTTAATATGCATTAAACATTAGGTATAACACCATTAGAAAATAAAAACATCCACTTTATAGCTGTCTGTAAAGGAATTGTACAGCAAGATTGTATCTCTAAATGTTTTGCCTTGGATTGAAATGTTGAAAATACATGGCACTTTCAAATGTTATTTCTGCATTTACAAAAAGTGTCTTCTAATCTATGCTGTGTTGTAAGATACCACACAGGGTAAAGGAGGATTACTTATTTTAGCTACGGATCAAAACTGGTAGCAGTTATTTGCTTCTTTCTAAAGTATTGCAGAATGTAGAAAACATGTAGGACAGTCACACTGCCTAATTTGGTGTAACTGGAGTGACAGCAGGAAAGAAGAGAGAAAAAGGGACAGAAACAATATTGAAAAGATAGACGGCATGAATTTCTCCAAAATGATGAGAGATAACAACACATAGATTGAAGGACTCCGGCACCCTGTTGGTAGGATAAAAACAAACAACAAAAAGAACCCCACATCTAGGCATATAGCCAAACTGCTGAAAACCCAAAACAAAGAGTAAACTTTAAAACCAAGGGTTGGAGTGCAGAGGCCTAATAAGGGACTAACAGTAAGATTTCCAGCTGCCTTTGCACTAAAAATGGAAACTAGGATACAGTAGTTTACTAGTCTTAGAAAACGGGTCAACCTAGAATTTTAACTCAGCAATATATCTTTCAAAAATGAGGGCAAAATGAAGATTATTCTTCTAGATAGCCACAAGCTGAGAGAATTTGTTTCCATTAGGACTGCACTGCATGAAACATTAAATGATTTAGGTAGAACTTAAATGATTCCAAGTAGAAGTACAAAACCACAGGCAGAAATAAAGAATCCTGGAAAGGGAAACTATGTGGGAAAATATGAAAAAAGTAGTAACCACTTTAAGTAACAATAATTGCTATGTTTAAAACTATGCTTGTAGTTTTACAAGATATAGAGTTAACTATATAAGAACAATAAAAGAAAAGGCAGGGGAGTAAATATAGTTAAACTGTGGTAAGATTTTGTATTTTATGGAAAGTGATAAAATTCTAATTTAAGGTACTCTTATAAGTCATGGATGCAAAATCACTAAAATAATAATATAAAAGTTAAAATAAAAGATCTAAAAGAACATATTAAATGGAATAGCAAAAAACAATGGACTAATCCAAAAGAAAGCAAGAAAAAGGAATTAAAGAACAAAGAATAGATGAAGCAAATAGAGAACAAAGAGGAAGATGGTTGGTTAAATCCAAATCATATCAGCAATTGAATTGAATATACATAGAGTAGATACTAAATAAAAGAATACAGTTTTCAGGGTGGATTAAAAAAATAAAAGAACAGCAAGACACAACCATAGACTACTTTTGAAGACACACACATATGGCCACAGATAAATCAAAAGCAAAATGATCAAACAAGATATGCCACAGAAACCTAAACAAAAGAAGGCTGTCATGATTATTTAAATATCAGACAAAGTAGATTTTAAGGCAAACAGTTTTATTCAGGAAAAGCAAGGATGTTTTATAATAGTAAAACGATCGATTCAGTAGGGAGACACAGCATCCCGAAATGTTCATGCACCTAATAACAGCTTCAGTTCTCAGATTTAAAATGTTGAAAATAATTACTCTGCTGTAAGTGATAGAAGTGGCTTAGTTAAATGGGATACCGGTAAATATTGCTTGGAAGATTTGCCTGATTTTCATGCACAGAAGCCAGAGTGTTATTTAGTCTTACTTATTTTGCTTTTTAAATGCATGGATGACTTAGAGAGCTGGAGCTCAAGGTGACATCACTAAGAGTGACAGTATTTCCTAGTTAGATGCTTAATTTCTGTCAGAACTAGTAAGTCATAATTGGTGTTAAGATAAAGATACATACTTATGTAATGAAAGGTGTGCTCCTCAAACACGTCAGGCAAGCAAATGTATTATTTAGTAAATAGTTTTTTTCCTTATCAAAAATCTGTCAGATATGAGTATCACAGATCTCCTAAAGAATCCATAAGATCATACCCATCATCACTAAGTAATCATCTGTATAATACATTTAAGCTTCTTTCTGTGGAATTTGTTAGCCAGATTATGTATGTGCCTATTTATTTTTTTTAACTTTGTATTTTATATTGGAGTATAGTTGATTAACAATGTTGTGATAGCAAAGAGATTCAGTTATACATATACATATATCTATGCTTTTTCAAATTCTTTTCCCGTTTAGGTTGTTACATAATATTGAGCAGAGTTCCCTGTGCATGCATCTATTTAGAGACACAAAGTTTACATAAAAATGGTGGAACGTCCTAGTTATGCTTTCAATTTTTGATACCTACAGTTTTCACTCATATCTGGCGTACAAAGATAGCCCAAAAGATTGAACAGTGCTCAGGCACAGAAATCAAGAGTCATCTTTTCCAGAACAATTTCATTCGTGTGGTGAAGGCAAAAGCCAGATTTCAAGAGAGGAGGACGCAGACGGAGGCAACGCTTGGAAAGCACACTTGGTTCAAGTCTCATCTGGGACTGCAGCCACAGTGCCTTAGCATCTCTGTAGATATTCCTAGAGTCAGGGGTCAAACTATCATTTTCTGTCTTGCATTTACTTACCACAAAATGTCTTGAAATGCTAGCTTCAACTTCCTTTGATTACATCTTGAAATCTGCCTTTGGAAACTAACTGAACTCTTCACACTTAAAGACCTCTTCACGGTCTCCTACCTTTCAAAGGCAGTGGCAAGTCTGTCCTCCTTGACTCGATAAACTTGCTTGTTTTGTCCAACTCATTGTCACCACTCCTCCCCTGGTCCACCGTGGTCCACCAAATTAACGGCGTGTGCTACAACTTCTCTGACGTTTTCCTTCTTCCCCTCAGTGCCTAAATACGGACATTTCACAGTATTATTCTTCCTTCCGTATGGTTATGGGCTGAAAGTTTGTGCGCCCCCAAAGTTCCTATGTTTAAACCTAATCCCTAATGTAATGGCATTTGGAGATGGGGCTTTGGGGAGGTGATTCTTTCATGAGGATGGAGCCTGCTAGGAATCGGCAGAGAGCCAGCGCACTCCGTCTCTACCAGGTGAGGGTACGCGGAGAAGATGGCCCTCTACAAACCAGGAAGTGGGCTCTCACCAGACACAGGATCTGCCTGCCCCTTGATCTTGGGTTTCCCAGCTTCCAGAACTGTGAGAAATAAATGTATGTTGTGTTGTTTGAAGCCACCCAGTCTTTTTTTTTTTTTTTTCCTTTTTTTTCGGACAAGGGATATCATTTTAGTTGCTACAGTTACCACTGGGATGGGCGGGACGAAGGGGAAGGGGCAGGGCGTGGGTTCTGGCCAGAGGGCCCAGGGAACGCCAGGTGCTGAAGGTGCAGCCCCGGTGTCGGCCGCGAGGTGGCGCCGCGGCACAGGCCGCTCGGCGATGGGGATGCGCAGGCCCAGTCGGGCGCCTGGGGCGTCAGTGGTTCCCGGGGCCTCCAGGAGCAGCCCTCCGCTGGGCCCGGGAGGCCCCTTCCTCGGGCCTCAGAGTGGTCTCGCTCCATCCGTCGAGGGGCAGTGCGGCCTCCACAGACGGGGGACCGGTCCAGCGCAGCCAGCCGGGCCCAAGGCCGGCCCAGTCGGCCCAGGTCGGCGCCCAGCTCCTCCCGCGCTGTGGGCCCCCGGCCGCCCCCGGAGGAGGACACGGCGGAGACGCGTCCGCGGAACCGGCCCGGCTCTCCAGGTAGGCCCTTCGCCGTCCCCCGGCCCCGGGCGTGGGTCGCGGCTCCAGACAGGTCCCCGCAGCCTCTGCCTCGATACCCGTCCTTGCGCAGGTCGCCTGGCAGGCCTCGAGGACGAGGGGACCCGCTGCGGCGGCCACTCACCTCTGGGGACCCGGGTTAAAGTGTCCTCGGAGCCGGGCGGGCTGGGGACGCGGAAGCAGAGGGCAGGTGGGCGTCAGGTAGACGGGCCCGGGGTCAGCATCCGGGCCTGCGGCGTCCCAGGTGAGCAGGTGCGCCCGGCATGTGCCGGTGAGTGGTGCGCCGCCCGGCACTGGGCAGGGCCCACCAGGGCCTTTGACCGACCTCACAGCGGGCAGCGCCTCGTCCGCGAGCGGTCCAGAGGCATATTCAGTGTCAGTGTGAGCCCGTGCTGTTACACACGTGGGGCAGCCTTCCTGATGCTGATGTATTTGGGCACAGTATATGAAATGCTACATAGATACACTTACAGCATGTGCGTACCTCATATAAGCATTTTTATACATATATTATCTATAAATATTCAACATGGTAATACATTATATAATAATATAAATATATACACACATCTAACAGTTTATAATATGTAATTATCTATATACATACTACATAAGTATCACTAAATTGTATGTAAATTAAATTATATAAGTTTGGTATGATGTGTATATATTATACATCAATGTGTTTTCGATTTAATATCAGTCTAATTAACATCATCACCATACGTATAATTTATATAGATATTTATATATGTCATCTATATATTATCACATATATTATGTATATATACCTATATAAATTTCATATGTACATTTTTATAATTTTATACTTTCTATAATATATTTAATATATTATTACATACAAATATACATGTATTACATTTATATATTTGTGTTTATATATTTAAATACAATTATATATTACACATACATAATTGATCATACGGGTCATGTGTGACATAATTTTATGAAGTGTTTCACAGAACTAACCCCCGAGGTTTTTTGTTTTTAATAATTCTACAGCATTTCTATTGATTGATTGATTGATTGGCTGTGTTGGGTCTTTGTTTCTGTGTGAGGGCTTTCTCCAGTTGTGGCAAGCGGGGGCCACTCTTTATCGCGGTGCGCGGGCCTCTCACTATCGTGGCCTCTCTTGTTGGCGGAGCACACGCTCCAGACGCGCAGGCTCAGTAGTTGTGGCTCACGGGTCCAGTTGCTCCGTGGCATGTGGGATCCTCCCAGACCAGGGCTCGAACCCGTGTCCCCTGCACCGGCAGGCGGACTCTCAACCACTGAGCCACCAGGGAAGCCCAAGCCCCGAGGTTTAAAGCAGAAAGATGGGCCATCATTGTCAAGCAGATCTCTGACTTAAGGCTGGGAATCTCATGGGGTTTCTACCTACTCACCCGCTTCCCACCAGAAACCTGGGTCCAGGGTGTGGAAGGACCCCAGGCAGCCAGCAGATGTTTGACACACTCTCTTCCTTCCTCACTGCTGGCCTCTGCCCTTCTCAGCTGGGCGTCTGAGCATGGTGTAGGCTGGCATGTCATCTGGAGTGTGCCTCCAGCCTCCATGCGCCGGTGTGGAGAGGGCTCCCACGAAAGCTTCGTTGGCCCGAGCCCCCAGCCTGGGTGCTCATGTGTCTGCCCCGTGCGGGGAAAGCTCTGGGACTGGCTGTCCTGTCTGCTGCCCCGGGGTCTCTCGCTCCACTGTAGTGAGGTCTTTGGCCAACCTACCTCCTCGTGGTCAGCCATGAAATATCCATCCCCCCGTGTTAAGAGAGGGCAATGCGCTCTGAAGAGTCTCAGGCTGGGGGCTCAGTGCTGCTCCCAGTGGTGGAGAGGAGAGGTGCAGGCCGACCTTCCTCCTGGAAACCACGGGGCGGATTGCCCTGGGCCTGGATGCTGTGGCCCGCAGGTGGCCGAAAGGAGCGGGGATGGTGAGCCCTGCTCCAGCCCCGACTCACCTGGGGCCCGTTGCCGTGACAGCCGCCATCTGAGTGATGGACGCCTGGTCTGAGAGGACTGGGGAAAAAGAGAGAAAGGAGGAGAGAAGAAAAAAAGAAGACATCACCCAGGTATCTTTTCCCTGAACATAATTTTGCTTTGGTATCTTTAAGTCTACAACTAGCCCTCTATTCAGCTGTGACCTGATTTAGTTAAATAGTTCCTCAATGCTGTTGGGTTTAAATTTTCTTCTCTCAAAATTCCACATGGTAACAAACAATTGGCAAATAGCTTTGTGCACATTCCTTTATGTCTATTTTTATCATTTCATTAGAATAATTATTATGAATTTCAAAATCTCTTCTAGCGTACTGACTATGTGAAATTGAGGAAAGCGTTAATTACCTTAAGACACAGTTTCCTCATTTCTCAGGACAATAATATCTCACTCATCGGGTTAAAGACTAAATGAGACAATGAATGTAAGACACATTGCATAGGGCCTGATATATGGGAAGAGATAAAATTTACCTCTAAGTATTATAGTGTTTACGATGAAAATTCTTATTAGTATTCTTTTAGTGGTATCACTTAATTTTCTTTTGGCAAAGTTGAAACAATTTAGACTTCTACCAGCAGTGTATGAGGAGGTCCACCTTTCGATATTTCAATAGGGAATAGCATAATCAGAATGTTTACCATATGTGTCCTTTCGTCGTTGAAGGAAGCCATCATTAGAAGTCCTTACTGTGCTTCCCCACGGGTCTCACTGGTTGGACTGTGTGATCGCCCCATGCCTAGCGGGACGGGCATGGGGGAACGGGCCCATCGTGATTATCTGTGACCGCTAGGATCCCTCCTCTCTCTTCCTGCCCAAATGAAGCTGTGGTTCTGGGATCTCTCTTTGTAGGGGGGGATGACCATTCTGAGGAAGGTGGAGGAACTGCAGTGGTCAAATGCGCAGCTAGGCAGGGCGCTTCGGCCGTTTGCGTGGTCCGGGTGAGAGAGATGATGAGGGAGTGCCGTCGGAAGTGGTGATTAGAGTATCCTGGAAGAGTGTGGACTTGGAGTCGGCAGGGTTTGAGGACCGCCTGGACTTGGGGAGAGGCTGAAAGGAAGGAAACCGGATGAAGGCCAGGTTTCTGCCTTTGATATTGGGGAAGGTCACGTTGACATTCACTGATATGAAATATGTGCAAAGGGAGATATTCAGTACATGGTATGCACGTGAGCTAACAGCACAGAGTGAGGTCTGGGCTTCTGAAAATAGACATTTGACGGTCACTGCGTGTAAAAAGTAGGTGAAGCCATCCAAGCGAATGCGATTGTTCGGGAAAATGCCACATAGGCAACAATAAATATGGTGATATAAATTATAAATACATATAAAATTGAGACCACTCTTTTTTTTAAATAACTCTAGATGTTTTTAGAGATTTGATAGATTAAACAGGTTAAACATTGGGTGTCCATCTCAAAATGTCCATAATTCAACCTTTCTCTAAAATGTAATATGATACTTTTTCTGTTTTCCTAAATATAGCTCGTCATGGTCACTGAGCAGACAGGGTCATTTTATTCTACTTATGCTTTCCTGTGGCTGTTTCCTTTTCCTCAAGTTTTCACGTATTTTTATTAAATGATATCACAGATTTTAGCCGCCTTGTTGTTTCTGGAACGTGCCAATCGTACCTTGTCTTAGAGATTTTGAGCTGGCCTCTGATTTAGACACTTTTCCTCCAGGTATCTGCAGGGTTAATTCTCTTTCCTCCTTTAAGTCTTTGCTCAAATAACACCTTTGCAATCAGGCCTCCTCCGCTTACCTTTTTAAAATTGCATCCCTGCCCACGATGTCCAAATAACCCTTAGACAGCTGTAATATTATTTTTTCCCAAAAGCACTTGTCACCTTATAACAAATGGGCACATTTACTTTTATTATTTTTATTCATTATTTCCTCTCTCGCCCTCCTACAGTATGAGCTCCAAGAAGGTGGGGACGTTGTCTGTTTTATTCACGGATGTATTCCAAGGACACATATTAGGCACTTGATAGATCATTACATTGAATGAATGAATGAAATATGTCAGGTGTGCTGCAGACCACCTGGAACCAAACTGGCTGGCAGTAAATATTTGTCAAAAGCCCTGGAACAAGGCACGTGTAGAAAATCGTCAATGAGATCATCTAGCGGTGTGATGGTTGGCGTCTGACAGGGTATCTGATGGTATAAGGAATCACTGTGAAGTGTTTTAGTGTGATAACAGGATTGATTGTGGTGGTGTTTAATAAAAGAGTGCTTACCTTTTAGAGAAAATATACTGAAATGTTTATCAATGGAATAACATAACCTCTGAGATTTGCTTCACAATAATTGTGTGGAGGAAAGAGAGCAGGTGAAGACTTAGCCGAAACAAACGTGGCCACAGCTTGCTGATGGCTGTCACTTGATGAGGGATACGTGGAGTTTCATTGTACTATTCCCTATACTTTCGTGGAGATGTGATGCTTTTCAAAATTAAAAACAATAATAAAAGGCTGTAGATATTAAAGTAAATCCCCTTCCTTCTGACAGGGTGAATACCAGAGATGTTCTTGGGAATGTAAAATTTAGTCTTATCTTTGTCCGGCAGCTTCATACCTCAGAGCGTGAACCCAATTTTAACTCTGTGCGTGAATGTAGGTTAACTTCTACTTGGTTCAAAGCAGAAAAATTATGTGGAACAGCAGAGGAAAACCCTAGGTTAATGCGAGACACTGGATTTTTATTTCAGCCAGTAACTTGGCCTTGGAAGGAATCCTGTTGGTTCAAGTATTTAATTTTTGCGTTTAAAATGACTTGAATGGGATCAAGATAATAAGCACTTTATCTAAATTTTGGAGTGAAGTGTCTTCCTACTGTATTCAGCGCTAACCTGGATGTGCGGTAGATCGATAACCAGGCTGCTGGTGCAGAGCTGCAGGACTCCGTTCAAGGCAGCTTTGAGGACGCCAGGGAAAGCTGGTTCACAGAAGGCTACCCGCTACTACCGGTCCAGCTTCACTTTTCCCTAAAAATTCAATGCTTACCAAAACTAAATGCGCACACCTGCCAAATGGCAGCGGCTTTTCGTATGTATCTGTGCAAAACACTGAGGCCCGCATCTCAGTATAGATCTTCCCATTTATACTAAAGCTAAGACAGTAGTCTGTAATTCATCACTCAAAAGTGTCTGCCCTCTGTCTGTATTATATTCCAGGCTTGGGACTCATCATTTGGGAGCTTTCAGTCTAGATGAACATTAAAAAAATTTAAGACAGATAATAAAAAGTTTCCTTTAGTTATGATCAGAGAGAATTGTCATCCTTAGAAAAACCATATATATCATCTTGATTGAAGGGTGGAAGAAACTCATGACATAATGGGGAATCTACAGTCTTGCTGAGAAGAATCGTAAAGCAACATCTCTACATAATGAGGTGGAAAATCTATAGATCTGGGTTTTGGACTCGGTTCTTGTCTGGAGTTTCTAAGATGTTTGGCTTATATGTTACATGGTGTTCCCTTTATGAAGAGAACCCAAGCAGGAATTTGTGTCTCGTATTAGTACCAGTAATATCTGTGCTTCTCCTAAGCAAGCGGTTCGGTTGATTCTTTAAAAAGTGCAAGTGGCAATACTTCACTTTGTTTTTTCGCTTCTAGAAAGCATAATGTCAAAGCTGTGGACCACTTCAAACAAGATACTTATCTTTACAGTATTGAAGTCTTTACCCTCAGTTCTCAACCTTTTATGATTCTTCTCTTGCTGTACCATCTGCACTGTTTCTATTTTTATTTTGTATTTTATCATACACCTTAAATCCTTATTCTCTATAATAAACCCTTAACCTTATCACCCACCATAGATCCTTAGGCAAGATCTTTATCTTCTTAGGATCGTTTTTTTCTTCACTTGTAAAAATGACATTTAGGACGTTTTATGTTTGCAAGAGATTTATCTTTTACGGTAATATCAGAACTGCCACCATCTACCTTAGTATTGTTCAAAAGGAAAAGATAATAATATAGTAAGGATTATAATTATACTGCATATGGTATTTCTCACATATGCACTATAGTAAAAAAATTATACTGTGTTGAATGAAAATTTTATCTAGTATTGTTTAGAATCTCTCCCAAAACTCTAAAGAGGCAACAACACTGGTGTCGTTCAAAAACTCAGTGAACAGAAATGGACATTATTCATGGCTGAACATTATTCATGTATTTAAAAAAACTATTTCATGACAAATGATAAGGCTACCTGAAGAATCTGTATTAAAAATCTTATATCATTAAAAAAAAACCATACTTCTTGGAATAAACCCCAAGTGTATTAATGGAAAGATGTAACTCTAACATAAATTTACTATTATACCCCTAAGTCTTGTCTAGAACTAACATCCTACCTTCCTCATTATATCCTGCTGAAAGAGGAACAAATTATTTCCACCAATAGCCTCTATACTATGAGAATAGAAGCTTGTCAATTTGTAATAAGTGGGCATGTACCACATTATACTTTTTGACAACAGAAACAGAAGTTCTATCCTCACCCATTCCGTGGCCATATAAGAACCCACTGAAAGGAACTGTATAATTCTTTTGGAAAATATTAAACTAGTACATGTACAGTTATGCATGAATCATGATTTCTTAAGTGTAAGTTAACAGGCAGGGGAAAGTGCTGTGGGAAAAGGCAGGCTAGTTTGTTCAGATTTACGGCATTGCCACACAATCTGCTGATCAGTTCAGCAAAGCAGAATCAACAGCTGCCGTGGGAATGAGATTATTTAAAACAAGCAGAGGGAGCATATTTATGCCCAGGTTCGGAGCCTGAATACTGCTCTCTGAGTAGTGCTCAGATAGTTCTGATGCATTTTGGCAGAGGAGAAATGTAAATTGGGTGAAATCCAAGGAGGACAAAGCATTTGAGGCTCCCGATGCTTCTAGGACTGTCACATTTGGCAAAACTCCGCTGACCTTCATTTGCAATTTATGACAGTAATACCACGAGTAGAGATGGAGACCAGGCAACTGTTTCATCATGGAGAAAGACAGTCTGTGCATGATAAATTAGACCCAGAATACAGGGGGAGAATCGTTAAGTGGGTTTCAGCATGGTTGGCAGGAAGCAGTTCTGTTGAGCAGGGGTAATCCCTGGAATGTCCCACATATGTGTATTAAAAATAAGGTTGCCAGATTTAACAAGCAAAAAAACAGGACACAGTTAAATTTGAATTTCAGATACAATGGAAAATTTGTTGTAAAAGTGGGCCAAATATTGCATATTCTCATGCTAAAAAATATTCATTGGTTACCTGAACTTTATATTTAACTGCAAGTCGTGTATTTTATCTGGCAGCCCTCACTAGAAGTGAATCTTCACCGAGAGGCTTGGATAAACTGGATTGAACCTTCCTGTCTCTAGGGTTCACCTCAGTATATTAAAGTCTCTCAGTTAATATTCGTTTTGGTTTTCTATTGCTGCCGTCCCAAACGACCGCAAATTTAGGGGCTTAACAGCCACACACATTTGTTATCTAAGCGTTCTGTAGGTTAGAAGTCCAACGTGGGTCCCACTGGGCTAAGATCAGGGTATCGCCTGGGCTGCGTTCCTTCTGGAAACTCTGGCAGAAAATCCACCTCCTTTCTTTTCCGCTTCTAGAGTCCCCCGTGCTCCTTGGCTTGAGGCTCCCTTTCTCTGCCTCCTGGACGAAGCGTGACAGGCCACGTCCTTTTCACATCGGGTGGGTCTGACCGTCTTCCACAGGCCCATTTCCCTTGCACTCTCTTCTCCTGACCCGCCTACCACAGTCTTTAAGGCATATCTGCGTTGACTGAGACAGTAATTTTAAAGCTGCCTTATCTCGAGTGGCCTGACATTCTACTCTTGTTTGTTTGTTTGTTTGTTTGTTTTGGTGCCCAAAAGCACATCTTTATTTTTTTTTAACTTTGTATTTTATATTGGAGTACAGTTGATGAACAGTGTTGTGTTAGTTTCAGGTGTGTAACAAAGTGGTTCAGTTGTACATACACATGTATCTACCCTTTTTCAAATTCTTTTCCCATTTAGGTTGTTACATAATGCTGAGTACAGTTCCCTGTGCTCTACAGTCGGTCCTTGTTGGTTACCCATGTTAAAAACAGCGGTGTGTACATGTCAATCCCAAACTCCCTAACTATCCCTTCCCCACCCTTCCCCCCGGTAACCGTAAGTTCATTCTCTAAGTCTGTGAGTCTGTTTCTGTTCTGTAAATAAGTTTACTTGTATCATTTTTTTTTCTGGATTCTGCAGAAGTCAGTCAGACATTCTACGCTTTTAATTGGCTAGTTAGATTCATTTTCTATAGGATGCAAAGAAAGCAGCTTGTGCTTGTCGGAGAGATCAGACGTTCTACTCAAGCGTGTTTAGAAGAAAGCGGTGCAACACAGTACAAAAATGTCATTGGGGAAGAGCTCCAACTGCCAACACCAAACGACTTCGTTTATTCTCTAAACATCATTTTCTTAACCATGTACTGTGGAATCCTTGCATTGCATAATTTCATGAGGATGGGCGTATAAAATGTAAGCAACAGTTTTACAGATATGAACCTTTTATGAAGAATTAGAACAAGGTGACAGTGGGAACAAAATCCTAATTTTCTATTATTACTTATCACGAAACTTTGTTTCTTGATAGACACGCACACATACACACACTCTCTTGGGTCAGATACGAGTTTACAAGTTTGAATGGGAAATTACTTGGAGAACTTCCATTCTTAGGACTCTATTATGTTAATATGATTTACCAGCTAAGGCCACTCTGTATATGCCAGGATGTACTCCATCAGTGCCTGGAAAGGTCTGCTTCTGCTTGATAAAATCATTTTGATCGTTTTCTTTTGTAGACAGTGGGGGAAAAGAAGTTCCCTTTTATTCCCAGGGTCTTTAATGCAATTGGTATAAATATCAGGCAATTCAGTGTTCAGCTGGGTTCTCTTTAGGTTGGTGAGTTTAGGTTCTTGAGACATTTTAAAAATGATTCATTCCTTTATTACATTTTCCTTTTATGCTACAAGTTCAGTGATAAGTTTCTGTGGTGTATAATCTTCATTAAATTTCAGCTTTTATTGATTATAATTACTGTAATTATTGAACACTTTCTAGGAGCTCTAAGCTCTGTACATATTCTTCATGCAAAACTCATCGTAGTAGGTACTATTCACATCTCGTTGAAGAGGAAACTGAGACTTTTATAACACTTGGTTTTATAACTACTTGATTCCAGACTGTTAGTCAGGATTTGAAACCAGCTCTACCTAAAGCCTAAACACCTTTCTCTTAATAGCTGTATAATCATGCCTCCAAAACACATGATTGTGCTTTATTTATACAGTCGTGATTTGCTGGTCTGCTCTTATTGTCTTGTATTACAGTGGTAATTATTACATTTTATTCTCTCCTGCTGGGTTGCCAACTAAAGATTTGAGAAATACTCTTGTTTGGCTTTGAAGCTCTTCCCTCATATACCGGGTCCATGCGTGATGAACACATAGCTTGTAAGCCCTCTGAGGTCAGGGACTGTGATTTGTTCAAGTGTTTTATATACTGACAGCACCTACCATTGATTGCCAATAAAGATACGCTCATTAATGAGTCAGCGATTAAAGGCCTTTATGTTAACTACATGTGTGATAAGAGTGTACCACCAAACTGGACTTCCTTTATCTCTGTAGAATGAGGCGTAAGTCAAAGCTCATGAGGCAGAAGAGCGGCCCATAAAAGATGCCCATGCCCCTGTCTCTGGAAACGGTGAATATGTTAGGTTTCATGGAAAGAGGAATAAAGGTGGCAGATGAAATTAAGGGTACTAACCAGATGACCTTAAAATAGAGAGATTATCCTGATGGGTCCAGTGTGATGACAAGGGTCCTTTTAAGTGGGAAATGGGAAATGGAGGCAGAAGAGAGCCGGAGGGAGATGAAACTGTGGACAGAGATCAGATGACACAGCGTGAGAAGGCGTGCAGGGCATCTAGAAGCCAGACAGAGCGAGGAGCCTCCAGAAGGGATGCGGCCTTGGCGACAGCCTTGAGTTTAGCCTGGCCAGACTCATTTTGGACTTCAAACCAACAGGACTCTAAGACAATACACTTTGCTATCATAAGCTACGGGGTCGGTGGTAACTCGGTACAGGACCACCACGAAACTAACATAGCTCTTAACTGGTAGTACTCAGAAACCTCCAATTCTAAGCATGCTTACGTCTTATGCCTTCGGAATTCGGTAACTGAGCTGCAAATGCCTGTCATACGTTCTAAATGGAGCCCAGTGGGAACATGTACTTGAATGAATGCAAATTTACTGTAGTGCTAAGTAAATCACTTGGAACAGGGGCCTCTTTTGTTGATGAGTGTGATGTTCCATCTTTATTTGGAAAGAAGTGTGCGTTCTGAGCTCTGTGTGCCGTAGACTTTTGTAACGAAACCACTTCACTGACTTGCACCTCTAGCAACAAGAGCTGGCAGAACAAGTACAGTAGTGTTGTCTGTTTGGGGAATTGAAGAGCCCTGAAGGACACCCCACCACCACCTTGCCAAACAAAACTGTGGCAGGATGCACAGTTAAATTTGAATTTCAGATAAACAATGAATAATTTTTTTAGTATAACTATGTCCTAAATATTGCATGGGGCATACGTATGCATGGGACATTCTTATACTAAAAGATTGTTTATCTAATATCCAGCCTACCTGGGGCATCCTGTATTTGTATTTGCTGGATCTGACAGTCCCTACCCCTTCCCCGCTCCCAAAGCCCACCCTGGACTCCAGAGCCCAGGATGCCGCTTTGGGTTACTGGCACGTGTAACATGCAAGCAGAGAAGCATCAGTGGGAGGCAACTACTCAATCCCCTCAGAACAGGAACTTGGACTAGTAAAATGATTGGACGTCTAATTCTGCAGGCCTGGAGGCCACGTGATCCCAGGCCTTCAGGTTTTTCTGAGAGTAACCGCGAGAAACTTTGGGAAAGAAGAGCAGGATCTGGGGTGGGGTCCAGGTGGGTGAGGAGTGGTGGGGGACGGTTTCTAAGGGTGAGACTGAGGACTTCGGGACAAGAAGGGGTACAGATGACAGCCAGAGAGGAAGGGCTTGACTTGCTTCACGACGAAGCTTCTTTCCGGCCCTGACAAGAACGTCATCCGTTCTCCCTTAGGCAGTTTTCCCATTTAAGCCGGAAATTAAAAGGCATTTCCCCTGGTAGCACTTGAGTGTTTCAAGCATTGGTGATTTTGATTGCCACTTGATCCCTGCCCAGTCTTGGAAAATTATTTCTCTCCATTCTAATTACTGTAAACAAAATCCACTTTGTGTCATTGCTCTGGACATAGGGATGAGTTCATGTAACTTTCCTACCCTGAAGGAAAGTGGAATCTGAATTGTCTACTTTGCTGTGAAAAATTCCAGTTTGCCCATTTCCAAGCTGAGCCATTTAATCCCATTAGTTAAAGGACTAAATCCTGCATCCTTATGCTCAAGAATTTTGGAAAACACGTTGAAGCGTTTCATTTTTAGTTTCACAGTCTCCCCGCCCACCTACCACCTCCGCCTGAAAACTGCAGACTGCTCAGTTAACCCTAAATTCCTCAGACTCCATAGAGTAAACACACTAATCTGTGGAATCTGTGACTCCTTCCAAACTTACATTTGGGGCTTCCCTGGTGGCGCAGTGGTTGAGAGTCCGCCTGCCGATGCAGGGGACGCGGATTCGTGCCCCGGTCCGGGAAGATCCCACGTGCCGCGGAGCGGCTGGGCCCGTGAGCCATGGCCGCTGAGCCTGCGCCTCCGGAGCCTGTGCTCCGCAACAGGAGAGGCCACAACAGTGAGAGGCCCGCGTACCACAAAACAACAACAACAACAAACTTACATTTGTCTTTTTAAAAAAAATCAATCAATTGAAATGAAAGTTCCTTAAAGGATATTTTGGGCATTGAGTGACAGGCCTTGGAACAGTAAAAGACATCCTGGCATGCTAAAACAAAAACAAAAAAAAACGTAAGATGTGACTTTCTGTTTCATCTTTCTCAGAGGTCATAGTTTATTTGTTAAATGATCACAATGTTTGGGAAAACAAACCATCAAACATGGTTGTTCCCTAAAAACTTTAGGGTTTCAAGTGAAATATTGGGACTGATGCAATTTAATTATACTTTATCTCACCAGACATTTTATTAGCAATGGAGTGGTGGTCTTCAGGCAATACTTTAAGAGAAAGAGCTCATTGGATCTCCAGGATACTTGAGGTACATACTGAATGCCACACGAAGCCTGTGGGGACGTGAAGGGACTGAGAGCTGGTCTGTGGTTTCCTCTTTGAGCTACGACTGCTGTCTGTCTCTGAACTGTCTCCAGGTTGGGAAACTGATGCTGAAAACTCAGCCTCTGTGCACTAGTGCCAGATCGAGTCTCAGAGACAGAGTTTTGGGTGAAGTAGAAAAGAATAACTTTATTGCTTTGCCAGGCAAAGTGGGACACAGTGGGCTCCGGCCCTGAAAAACGGTGTGTCCCAACCCAGAAGGATCTGGTGAGTTTTAGAGCAGTGGTTCAAGGGCGGGGTTGCTGGGAAGGTTAGGGTGTGCGCAGGGCCTGCACTCCTTTAATGTGGCCTCAGGTGATCTCTCCATGAGCTTCTCTGGTTCCTTTAGTCTGGCCTCAGGTGGTCTTCTCTGGAATGAAGGATGCCGGACATCTTCCACTGGGGGGTTTTAGTTCTGTAAGGAGCTCAAAGATATCGTCACGTGTATCCCTTTGGGTGGAGCAGGGCCCTGCCCCAGGCTGCACTGGTGTCTACTGGATGCGCCTCCCTCTTCTCTGCATCCCCTCCCTTCCCTGAGTAGCAGCTGTTTGCCAGGTTTCTGTGCTCACAAGCCCCACATGCTCCTGCGTAGTTTCAAAACCACTGGTATTTCCCTCTACTATTGAGTCAGGGTCTTTAGAAAACTGGCTCGATTTGAATCCTAGCACTGCCACTTAGTAGCCCTGCAACCGTGGTGGAGATGCTTACTCTCTGCCTCCGTTTTCTCATCTGTGAAATGAGGGTGTGAAAGGAAAATCAAGATGGAGCCGGTATGGCTGAGAGAGCTCTCTGAGCCAGAGCTGGAGGCCATGGAGAACGTGTGACTTACGCATGTGTCGGCCCAGATGGGATCTGACCTCTGACCACTTGCCGTCTTAACACAGAACCAATCTGCCCAAAGTCCCAGAGCCTCAAGGTGCTCATCAGACCTCCACCCCAAAAGCACTCATGTCAGCCTCACCGCTTAAGGACAGATGCTCCCTCGCTTGCGTCAGACTCAATCATGATTCTTACCCAACAACGTTAACAACCTTCTGCTCTTGCCTTTGTGAGCCCCTGCCTCTTCCTCTTCCCCAGGGCACTCTGATTTACCTGAATCTGTCTCCGAAATTGCACTTCCTAAGACCCCGTTGTTCTTTGCAGCCTTGATACTAATTATTACTATTTTTTGTTAAATTTGTTTTTTTAAAAATTTTATTGAAGTATAGTTGATTTACAATGTTGTGTTAATTACTGCTGTACAGCAAAGTGATTCAGTTATACATATGTATACATTCTTCTTTTTATATTCTTCTCCTTTATGGTTTATCACAGGATATTGAATGTAGTTCTCTGTGCTATGCAGTAGGACCTTGTTGTTTATCCATCCTATATATATGAGTTTGCATCTGCTAATCCCAACCTCCCACTCCATCCCTCGCCCACCCCACCCCTTGGCAACCACCAGTCTGTTCTCTGTGTCCGTGATTCTGTTTCTGTTTCGTAGACAGGTTCATTTGTGTCATATTCTAGATTCCATGTATAAGGGATACCATATGGTATTTGTCTCTCTCTGATCATTGTTCTACAAGGGTAGTATCTACCACATACAGTCTTTTGAAGGAAAAAGCAAAAAGTGAAAATCATGTAAAGCACTTGGAACAGTGCCTTCCATGCAGTAAGTTTTCCACAAGGAAAACTTGTAATTACTCATGCTACTCATGTTTATTATGTTTTTCCCCCTAACCTGTTTGCTCCACCAGTGATTTGAGGGGGTTTTCAATAAGTTCACAGATGTGCTGGACTAAGAAACAGTTCAAATAGAATAAGGGTGAGGGGATCCTTTTTAAAGTCAGGGGGTCCCAGGAGGACTTCATGTGATTTAAATTGGAAGCATTTCTCAGAAGACTAAAATTGGATCTAGGTAAGCATGAGAAAAATTACATGATTCTCATTGATTCCTCAATTTCTTCTGTCTACAAAATACAATAGATATTTTTTGGAACTTCCTACTTCCTCTTTTTTTAATTTTTATTGCAGAGTAGTTGATTTACAATGTTGTGTTAGTTGCAGGTGTACAGCACAGTGAATCAGTTCTCCATATACATATATCCACTCCTTTTTCAGATTCTTTTCCCATATAGGCCATTACAGAGTATTGAGTAGAGTCCCCTGTGCTCTACAGCAGGTCCTTATTAGTGATCTCTTTTATACCTAGTAGTGTGTCTATGTCAATCCCAATCTCCCAATTTATCCCTCCCACCACCCGGAGGGAGGGTTTCATTCTTCCTATAAGAAAATGATGGTCTTTAGTAGTTCTCCTAAATAATGATTTGGAATATAAAAGTGCTTTAATCCAGGCTGAGAAATTCATGAGGGGATGGGACAAATGTAAGCCTTTCTGTTTCTTTAGTATTTTGAGTAAATGTGATGGGCTTATATGTATTTATGACAGAATGGCACAGCTGATTTAGGTGGAGTTAGCAATGACAATTTTCCTCTCCTTTTGTTGTTTTGAATCTTAGCCAAAGAACTGCGGCTTAGAAATGGCTGTTTCTGGCTGCTTCGCACGTGGGCGTTGTGCTAATGATTTCTATTAGCTGAATCACGAAGCTGTGGGAGGCGCCTGGGGCTGTCGGTTGACCACATATAAATATATTAGATTACGTGTGCATCACTTAAACTACCCATTTTCAATTTATTTTCGTTATTTGACTTTAGGTGGTCAATTTTGAATCACGTTAAATGTTAGTTTTCTAGAAAAAGGGAACCAGAACCATCTTAATGAGTTTTATTTTAAAATCTCTCACTTCCATTAGCATGCAAGCTAAGCCTGTATTTTCAATTTTATTATGTATTTCCAATTCTTTTACCTAATGCTCTGTACTCTGCTAGAAGAGTTGCAGCTTCTTAGCTGTCTTGGAAACTGAAAATTGTCGAAAATGGAAAAAGGCTTTTAACCACAAGATGTCATAGTTTGTCTTTTCTTGAGTGGAGTAGTGATGCCTGACTTGGGTTCTGTCGAGGCACGTAGGGTCAGGAGGCAGAGTCCGCTTGGCTGAGCCCCGATACTTTATTCCTACAGTTTCCCACGGTGTATGCCAATTCTCGGTTTATTGGGCGTACGAGTTTAAAATAATACAGTATCTCCTGTAGCAAACTGTGTCATATTTAAAAGTTTTTAAAAAATTTTTAGGTTTTTAAAAATTTAATAAACTGACAAAGTGTTCATTAAATATAACTTAAAAGGAACGTATCAGTTTGAATTATTCAAATCTAATAGGAACTTCATTAACCGAATTGATTCTTTAATGAATTGTTTTATTTTGAGTGCATTAGACTTGTAAGGGAAAGAGAGCTTGTAATAAACTAGGTAGAAATGAAGGATTTATTTCAAAATACCATTCTAGAGATCTGTATAAAAACCAATTTGTCTTTTCAACCTTTGACATTTATCTCTAGTCCTCCTAGAACATACAACATTACAGTTACGAAACTCTTCAGTTACAGAGGATATCTTAACAATCATGGGTAATCAAAGTTTTATCAAAACATTTATCCTCATAAGGAAAAAAAATCCAGAACGTTCTAGATAATTTATTATTAAAATAGCAACATCTGATAGTTTTGTTATCTCAGAAAATTTCAGTGTAACCGAATTAAACCAAACTTGACTTAATCTAAAGCTAAACAAGGTTGGGCATTCAGTTAAAATGCCGAAAGTCAGCTTGTTAGTATCCTCAATTAACAAAGAAAATAGAACATTGATATCTAAGTAGATTCTATTTATAAAGTTATATATAAATTATAATATCCTGGCAAACATTTTTTTACTCCTACATTTACCAAGTGTTGGCTTTATTAAATATGTCCAAACCATCTATTCCCAAATGGTGTTTCATGCAAAAGTAGTGTTATGGATGTTAAGTAGCATCTCTCCAAATTTCATATGCTGAAGTCCTAACCTCCAGTACTTCAGAACATGGCTTTATTTGGAAATAGGGTCATTGCAGATGTAATCAGTTGACAAGAGAGCATACTGGAGTAGGGTAGGCCCCCATTCTGGTATGATTGGCATACTTGTACATGGGGGAAATTTGGATACAGACACACACACAGGGATAACGCCGCGCGAACAGGAAGACAGAGACCGGGGTGATGCTTCTACAAGCCAAGGAATGGCAAAGATGGCCAGCAAACCAGCGGAAGCAGGGAGAGAGGCCTGGAACAAATTCTCCCTCATGGCCAGGGACGGAAGCAACCCTGCTGACACCCTGATCTCAGACCTCTATTCTCCAGAACTGTGAGACAATAGATGTCTGTTGTTTAGGCCACCCAGCTTGTGATATTCGGTTACTGCAGCCCTAGCAAACGAATACAACCAGTAACTAGGTGTTAATAGGTGTTTCATGGGGGAATTTGTAAAAAAATTCTAGAGTCACTGCCTCTTTCCTGAAACGTCTCTCTTGGTTTCTCGCCCTCTCTGGGTTTCCTTTTCCCCAGTCACCAGTGCTGAATTCTCTCTCTTCCTTACCCTTAAACAGGGTGGTGTCCCAGGATTCAGTCCGCAGGCTTCTGGTGTGTCTATCCTTGCCCTCTAAGTAAACTCACTCAGTGCCATATCTTTGAATACCTGCTCCCTCCCAAATATATATCTCAGTGCTGACCTCACCCCAGTTCCAAACTTGTGTGTATATTTACCCACCTCATCTTTCCACCTGCATGTCACTGGGTGTCTCAAGCTTAACTCACCTGACATGGAGTTCTGACCCGCAAGCCAGTTTCAGTTTCGGTCCCCTCCATCCCCCCCGCTGGATTGCTTAGGCCAACAGACTTGAGAGGCATCCTCGATGCCTCCCTTTCCCTTACAATTTACTTCCAATTCATTGGAAGATTTCATTCCTCCAGCTTCAAAGTATATTATAAGTTGAAACCACAAATTGGTGGTGTTTGAAATTTCTCAGGGGACAACAAACTGTTTCAAACCTAAGAGTTAAAAATGGATTTTACATCTTTTAGTGTTGTGTCAAACAAACAAGCAAACAAAAACAAGATTCAGGATTCATGACAGAGGGTGTATGTGACTGACAAAGCCTAAAATATTTGTCATCTGACCTTTTACAGAAAAAAGTATTTCCAAGCCCAACCCCTACTGAGCATTCAATCATCATTTATAATAATAATTATTATATTTATTATATATTTTATATACATTAAAATATATCAGAAGCTTTGAGAAATCCTGAATTAATTCAATTCCAAGCTTTTAATAGGCTGATTTTTATTGTGGATTTTGGTACCACGAGGTTCTCAAATGTATGAATCTATGTTTCGTGGCATGCTTATTAACTTCTCCTAGAACAGTAATATTTCTAGAAGAAACTTAGAAAATGCTGTTTAAAGTGTTAACCAGGAATGCAAACAATAAACTGCAAGCGATCACCATGAAGATAAGTCGCCAAAACCCTTCCAGCAGCTAGCAAGAAACCTATTGGTGAGGGTCAGGCTGGGCCCCTGGGCCGAAGGCTCCCGGCCGTCCCGCACTCAGCGTTCAGCTGCGAACATCAATCTGTGCAAAACACATGCTGTCGCTTGTGAAATATTTTCTGCCACTGAGGGCACAATCCTTACAGCGTCAGAGAAAGCACCCTGTCTGTCCAGGCAAAACCTGGTAGGAAGTGACCATAATACTCAGTCTCCGGTGGTCTGCGTTTCTTCCCAGGCCAGTCACTTGGAAGCCCCCTCTGCTCCCTTGGGCCACATTCCTGCTGTGTTAGCTTCCAGCCTCTCTGCACCAAAGCAGTAACAGCCTTCTCTGGGTCATCGGCGACGTGCAATAGATAAGTTCTCACGGAGCATCGATCGCAGCAACAAAACCCGGAAATCGTGGCCGGTTTCTGCTCATCTCACCCGTAGATCCAACAGTTTTCCATAACTCATGAGGTGGTGAGCTGCAAATACAAGCTGCCAGTCACAGTGGTGTCCTCAGGAAGCTCACAATCTATGGTGAACGGAAGACATTCTTATAAGTGCCTGAAGTTCAGGTCTGCAGCTGTGCGACCAGGCACCCCTGCGCTCCTCAGCCAGTTCCAAGGGCACATGAAATATTTTAAAAATTCAAGGGAAAGGCAGATGCTGAACTTTTTTTTTTGGACTCTGCCGAAACTACTACCTCAAAGTACTTCTCACCTTCAGCATTAGACCTGCTACGTTCCTCCCAGTGACGTCAGACCTTGCTCATCTGCGCCGTCAGGAGCCACACAGGGAATCGCTGTGGAGCAGAAAGCGAGGGTGGCTGTGTCCCATCTGATTCCAAGATTTGAGAAGTTGTTCAGTGCCCAGTGGGCACATACCTACCATTAGTCAGTAACTGGGTTATTTAAAAGTTAAAAAGTATTACTTTTTCTTTCGATTTGTGCGTTTTATTTTTCACGTGGTTACTATGTTGTTAGGGCAGAGATAAGTTATTAAGACCTAATAACCGAAACTGTTAGGCATTTCTTTTGGTCCAGGGTGCCCTAGAAATAATTATGAGGCATTAAGAGTTCCATGAATTGAGACACTTCTGAAACTAAGTTAAAATGAGTGAAGACGTCCACAAAGGTATGTTCATGTGTGGAGAACACAAAGGAGGAAGAGATTGATTTGCCTCGTGAGATGGGTTTGGAGGGCATCTGGGGGAAGGCTAAGCAGGGGCATGACAATTGAACGATCCCTTGAGGCACGTGTGGGATTTTACCAGGTGAAAAGTTAGGGGGTGATAAGAAAAGGCAATTCATGATGTTGTTACTGCCAGTCATTCCAACATTTCACTAAACTGTTCTTTCAGCCTTTAGTGGGCTTTACCAAAGCAACATTTTCTCCAGATATGACGCTTCATTTCCAAGTGTGACTCTCTCTTTCCAAAGTCACCATCCCGCCTTATTTCAGAGGTCTCACAGCTCCACACACCAACACTAAGACAGGCAGGTGTCTCCCCTGCCTGAAAGACACCCCCAGCCAAACGATTTCTCAGTCTCTTCTCCGGTGCCCACAAAACCTCCCTCTTCCTGGTGGCTTGATCACGGGTAGGGCTGAGAAGAAACCGATGTCATAAAACTGATTCACAGCAGAAGAGGAGTTATTTAAAGGCACCCTCCTATCCTCCCAAGGCTAGTCAAATTCGGAAGCAGGACTCATGTCAACACAACTGAATTTCTAATCTGTGGTATTGCATTCTCCATGGAGAAAACCCTGCTGAGAGGAGGGGTTTGGTTTTGTCGGAGATCTGAGGGCTGAAGCTACCCCAGAGATTGTATCCTTGTAGCCAACACAGGACCCTTTTCTTTTGTACCTTCCCTCGCCAGCCTAGGAATAAAACGTCTCCAGAGGATTCACCGGAGAGCTGGCAGCGTTTGGCTTGTGATTCTTTTAACTCTTAAACTTTTCCTCATTGTGTGACGACACATTTATCCAGTGTAAGTTCGGTTGTGGAAAGCCGTGTCCTAAACTGCGATTCTCAGTGCCTGTTCCGAGAGAGCTCTTTATACTCGCAAGAAGAACAAAGTGATGGCATTAGGGATGGAAAAGCTAGTCTAGGATGAATCTAGAAAGTGGCTAGAGCTCCTTACCCAGTGTTCTCACAGTGCTCTCTCCCTCTTTCCTCATCACTCCCAAGAACCCAGGATGGCCGAGCATTGCTCTCATGATAAGTGCAGATACTGCCGTAAGGGCTTTCTATATGCACAGTCATTTAATCCTCATAATACTCAATGAAGTGAGTATGGTTATCCTCATTTTCCAGAATAGGGTCGCACAACTGGCAGGCCATGGAGTTGAGATTCGCACACAAGCTGCCTGGCCTGAAGGCAACGTGCTTCATCACGGTGTCACTCGGCGCCGGTCCAGAGCCCTGAAGCTATGCTGTGCTGTATAAGTCACTAGTCACATGTGGCTATATTTAAATTACAATTAATTAAAATAAAAGAAAGCGCCATTTTCTCAGGCACACTAGCCACATTTCAGATCTTCGGATTTAAATTGACTGTTTTTCTTTAATACTCTTTCCAATGCGTGTTAAATAATAGGCCAGCTAACTACTAGCTTAAAATATAGGAACGTATTAGTGAAGGATAATGACCTATTATGTTACCTCTTCCAGAAAACATATTTGAATTATGATAAAAATGTTAACATCTTACCCATAAAATAACTAACAGGGATTGCTTCCTACTCTGGATGTGCACCTGGCTAGGCCTGTAAGTGGGATCAAGTTGTGATGTTACGTTATTGCCCATTTGAGCAATCTGACATTTCAAACGATGGCCCATGTCTAGGTCTCACCTAGACAAGGACATATGCCTTCAGGTTAGCGCCTTTGAATTGAAAAAGAAGAGACGCGTTGGAGTATTATTAATGTTCCAGCTAATATCTTGTTGAGAGAGCACACACTCGCTTCGATTATGGCTTATTTCACTGCAGTTATATTTTTCTATGGTTAGTAACTTCGAATTGTATTTTCTAAGTGTTTCTAGGTGTGAAACCAACAGTTCTTATGTGCATTTGGTGAGTATATGTCTAGCAACATTTTAAGTAATAATAAATAAAAAGCCTAAAGGAAACCTTTAAAATCTTTATACAATCTCTAGGTCAGAAAGAATAGAGATCTGAGGCTTTGGGAGAAATTGTTTCTCAGAGATGCTAACCATCCATCACACCATTAATAAAATAACAATTCTAACTCCCTTTGTCATCTAAAAAAAAAAAAAAGTCCTTCCCTTGATATTGTTACTTATTTTAATCTATTATGTCATTAGAAAGGATTGTCTAATGCTAATGAAATGTCAGTATTTAAGCTTCATTATCAATCCTGATGAAAATCTCCTTTAATATTTTTCCTAACATGCTTTTTTAATTTCAGTTTTCATAGGAGGTCATGAGACATATTAATTAAAGAAATGAAGCTTTAAATATCAGAAAACAGGGCTTCCCTGGTGGCGCAGTGGTTGAGAGTCCGCCTGCCGATGCAGGGGACACGGGTTCGTGCCCCCGTCCGGGAAGACCCCACATGCCGCGGAGTGGCTGGGCCTGTGAGCCGTGGCCGCTGAGCCTGCGCGTCTGGAGCCTGTGCTCCGCAACGGGAGAGGCCACACAGTGAGAGGCCCACGTACCACAAAAAAAAAATAAATAACCACAAAAAAAAAAAAAAAAATCAGAAAACAATGGTATTTATAATAGAAACTGTAAAATTTTAACAATTTGCTGTGGTTTCTTCTGAAATACCAAGAAATAGTTGTTTATCCATATATTCTTTCAATATGAAATCTATTTAGTTCCATTTTATTTATTTTAAACTGGTAATCTATGCATCGTATAATAACAAGCCTATCTAAGTACAATGATTTATTTCCTTAAGGTATTTTAGCAACAAGAGAACAGTAATAATATTAGTGGCAAGCTTTTCTGGGTTTCGCCATGTGTATACCAAGTGCTTTGTGTACATGATCTCATTTCATCCTTACAACAAGCCCAGTAGTTAGACTTATTTCACTCATTTATTGGAGAAGAATTTTAAGGAAAATGAAGGTAAATAAATAGTTCAAAGTCACATGACTGGTAAGCAAAGCAACTACCGTTTCATCAAGAACTGCACACGTCAACACTGTGTGTTCTGTGAGACCGTGTGATGCACGGAACACGCAGATGTGAATAAAGGCGGATTTTGTACTCAAGAAACATATGGTCTTGTGGACACCTGATAGCCACATAAAAAATAGAAACATAAATCCTAAGACTATTAGAAGGTGAGATAGCCCACCTTCTTCTGATGGACCACAGAAGACCAGCTTTACGGTTGAGGAAACAAAAAGCCTCGAACTTTGTTTGTGGAGTCATTTGGCCTCATTCAAAAGATTTTTTCCATCCTTGTGAAACTCATGTCCTGTAATGTTCTTGCCCTCTTTCTTGCCCTTTCATTTTCTTAGCCATAAAGTACAGATGATCCAGAATTATTATTCTGGTGGAAATGATTCCAGCCAGAAAGTGGAATTATCTCGTGGCGAATTTGGAAAGAACTAGCAGGGCACGCTGAGTCCTCAGCGCTCTGTCGTCTCCTTGTGGGCCTCCTTGCAGGGAGCAGTTCTTGCATTTCATTCCCCCAGGGCCCAGGTGAAGTGGGTGGGGGAGACCAGCCTCAGCCAGTGTTGGCAGGACTGGGTTGGCAGCCAGCCTACTGCTGAGGTCACACAGCAGGACCATGTGATGAACAGACCTTGCCTCACGCCACCCAAGTAGGTCTCTCTTAATAACAGAAATAATTTTTGGTCAGAGTCAGATGAGGAAAAATGTTGATATCCCTCTTTAGATAATCAAACACTACCTACTGCTATTTCATACCCTTATGATTTTTTTTTCACATTTTAAAATTTTATCTTTTTCTTTTATAAGAAAGTCGTATTCTGTTTAAACATCTTTAAGGTGTGAGGTGCCTCTGTTATTTAGTTTAGTCTCGTAGTTCTCAAGAGGTTTGCATGTGCATCAAGAAGAAGGTCCCCAGGGATGAGTACGTGTAGAATTAGGACATTTATTTCCAGTCAAGGGAGAAAAGCAAGTTTAAGAGGAGTCTGTATAATTTATCCTCGGGTTCTGGAGTTCTGAGTCAAACAGGAGTCTGTGAAGTTCATCCATGTGTTCTAGAGTTCGAAGGGCTTACAGTTTGCTGTCATCAAGGAGATTTTGATTTGGGAACTGGCGTTGGATAGGGAAGAAGTACCCACCACCTTCTACAACATTTTTTTTGATCATTACATATACCAATGGTATCATCCGTGCTGGTGCATCCTCCTTCTTTGCACACCCCTCGCAGAAGAATACATTGTTTTTGTCCTGGAATAAGGCCAGTACTTGCTGCACAGAAAGAGATTTAACAGCCTCATTAATTCACCATCAAATTATTGGTAATGTACGTAAAGCAATAAATTTAGAGAAGAATGGCTTTGAGATAGAATAAATGATATTACCTATATGAAAAAATCCCTTAGGCAAAAGAAGTGGGTTTTTGGAGGAGGGGTGCTAAGAGTGTGGGACTATACACATCTTAGAGAGGGCAGGCTGCTTTCTAGAAGCTTTTAGAGAGTTGTCCTTATCAAGGGCAGTACATGTTGAACCGTGTGGGGTGCTTTGTTGTCACCATGACTGGGGAGATGTTCTTGGCGTTGGCGGGTAAGGCTCAGGGTTGGTAGATTTCCCTCCTAGTGAGTTGTCCTGCTCCAACCTGCACTGAGACAGACTACTTCAGCCAAAGTATCCACCCTCTACCCCCTCGCCCGTGCTAACTTCCGCATCCCCATTTACAGCATCCTTATCGTATGGCACCTGTCCTCATTTCATCTCCTCTTGTGGAAAGTCTAGCCATCCTCCAGATTTCACCTTACCTAATTCCCCCATTTCAGGACTGTGCAGGAACCGGATTTTCTGTGTTCTTCAGTGCCCGGTATATGCAGATACATGGAGAGATTTTCTCTCAGAGCTGAAAGGTGCTTTTCCTTAAACACACCCATATGTTTTCCCGATGCGTTGGGCTGCTGAAAAGCACGTAACTGAGGTGTGCTTCAGCACCGCTCCCTTGCACCCCAGCATCCCTCCTCTAGCGTTTCCAGCGCAGCCAAGGGTCCTTTTCCCCGTGGGTCATGGTGGCTGATACGTAACAGGACACTTCTGTTTGCGGCCAGCAACGGGGATTAGCTGGCTCCTGAACCGTCCTGTTAACTCACCTGTGTCCCGTTCTGTCTTTACTGTCCAATAATGGACTGACCCTGACTGGCTGGCTTCTTTGGTCCCTAACTTCTACCGCTTAACTGAGAGTTTGAGCACTTTGGAGCTCTGAATCTTTGGGGGGGGGCGGTATTTAAACCAGGCCCTCATTGTTATCTCACCGTCCCGTAGAAAAATACCCACAGCCATATACACCAACGCAGCCTCCTGTAACTGAATTTTCAGAGCCTGTGCGAACCTGTGTTCTCCGCCTGCTGCAGCATCTGACTCTCAGCCTAGCCATCCGTGGGCTCGGGGCCTCGTGCGGCAAGAGAATGGCATGACGGGGAGTTGGTGCCGCCTCTGCTCTGCCGGCTCTGGAGGCTGGAGCGTCTCTTTCAGGGAGAGCGCCGAGGGTCCCGCCGCTCTCGGGGACAGGGCCGAGGGTCCCGCCGCTCTCGGGGAGAGAGCCGAGGGCGACCCCACCCCACGCCTGTCTACACAGAGTGCAGGCTCCGTACCCAGCAGTGCAGCAGTCCTCTTACCAGCCGTCGGTCTCTCCCCCGATAACCTCACCCACGCACTTAGTGTAACATTTGGTGAGACTTTCAGGTTTTCTAACGAAGCTAAAATCAAGGGGTTTTAATATCGGGCAAGACGTAGTGAGAGGCAGAGTACGCATCTGGGTATGAACATAGAGGCGTCCCACGCGGTGCATCTCCACATGCCAAAGTAAGGTATGGTGACATTTCCGTGTGGCTGCAATATATTCTCTTCCGAAAACACCTGGCCATTGAGAGTTTTTCCCTCCTGTGAAAGATTATAGGGTCTTTGTTTAATCCATCCTCTTGGCATAACTGATTTGGGAGGAACCAAGGAGGACTGATCTGGAGGAAGGGGTCGGCATGACGCCTCCAAAGGGTTCTTGTCAGATTCGTGGGGAGCCCGACGCTGTTACCAGCCCCAGTAACCTCCTGCTCTTCACTTGTTCTTTCTTTCTTTCTTTCTTTCTTTCTTTCTTTCTTTCTTTCTTTCTTTTAACTGTGGTAAGAACACTAAACATGAGATCTCCACTCTGACATTTCTAAATACACAGCATGGTACCATTATCCACAGGCACAAGTCTGCCCAGCAGAACTCGAGAATTCCTTCATCCTGTAGAAGTGAAACTTTAAGCCCATCAGACGACAACTCCCCATTTCTCCCTTCCCCAGCCCCTGGAAACCGCTGTTCTGCTCCAGGTTTCTACGAGTTTGACTATTTTTAGATGCCTCAGGTAAGGGCAATCATGCAGTCTTTATCTTCTTGGACTGGCTTATTTCACTTAGCATCATGTCCTCCAGATTCACCTTCCAGATTAGTCTTGAAGTAGAGTTTGTTGTGCATCCTCGTCTACCTGTCCCACATCTATCATCCTGGACCCTGGCGGGTTTTGCCTGTGAATTGTGAGTCCTTCATACCATCAGTGATGCACTTTCCTCACCACCCTTGCTAGTTTTGTCTTATACTTTGGTACCCTACTTTAATGGAGTATGAATCATGGTGCCTAGAGGGTAGGAACTTCCTTTGGGACACTGAAGAAGGCGCCTTATCCAAAGGACAACAGAGATTTCAGACAGTGCATATTTTCAAGTCTAAACATGATTATGACTTAGAGAATCCACCTAGATAGATCAGACTTATTTACCTTTGGACCACAGAAATTATCAGATTGAAAGGTTAGGAGTTTTGATTTCCTAATTTCTCATGATTGTTATTGATACCATTTATCTGTTTCCACACAGTTGCTGGTGGTTTCTCAGGCTTCATTCTATGTGTGTACCTCAAAGAGTGATTATCTCAAGATTAGAAAAGAAGGAAGCTATTCTAAACTTGAAACTCCTTCTATGGCAGAACCAGGAAGAGAAACTCTGAAGAAAGAATAGTGGAGGTAGTGAAACAAAAGGAAAGACCTATCAGGCTCGTAGGCCGCCTAGAACCCGTAGATGTTCCTACTTTGAGCATAAACCGAGACCCATCCCTGGTGATGGAGATACTCGTGGTCACCACTCCCGGCACAAAGTCTGGTAGCCTTGCCCTCCCTGTTCTCGAAGTGTCCCTGCAGATTGAGCCTTGGTGCCATGCAGCTTTCACTGTGGCCTAATTCCATGAGATGCTTGGCACATTTTCTGGTGTAAACTAGCGCTCTCCTGCCGTGGCCTTCTTGCAGTTCCTTAAACACACTGTGGTTTCTTCTGCATCAGGGGCATTGCACCGGCTTCTTCCTCTGCCAGGAGTGTTGAGGTCTCCTTGCAAGGCGTTCATCAATGAACACTTATCTTCCCGTTTTCAGCTCAAAAGGCACGCCTCAATGAACTTTTCCCAGATGTTGCAGATTGACGATGACCGCATGTTTCAGGCACTCAGAATACTCTGTTCCTTTTCATTGTACTTATTAAAATGTATAACTTATAGATGCATTTGTAATCATTTGCCTAATGTCTGTCTTCTCTGCTGAGGGAAGACAGTCTTCCTTTCATTTCCCATTGTATCTTGGGTATCTCATGCAGCCCATGGAAAGTAGCAGATGCTCAGTACACATTTCTTACCATTGAATGCAGTTAAGTATTCTTTGACCGCACGCACATTTTCTGTCTCTAAAATTCCTTCTAAAAGTTCTTGGCTCCAGCCTATTTTTAACTATTTGGCCACCCACTCTTGGATGTACAGTTGTATTTATGGGTGTCCAGTCTTGTTATTACCATAGGAACTTCTCTAAACCATAGGCCTAGATTCCTTGGAGTCCTGTTTTCCTGTCAGTTATTTCTGGCCTTTGCTCTAGGACAACCTTTTTCTTGAATTGTTTTCCACTCTGAGAATGAACCACTGCCATATCACTTTCTCACTATAATGGTGACTTTTGGCTTGATCTTTACTTCCAGAAGTATCCCTCCTTAACCTTGAAAAAAAAAAAGGCCCATAACATGGTTCATGACTCTGGATGGAGACAGTCATTTATGTTGAGTTGAATTTAGCTTAGGTGGTGGAAAGCAAGCATGAGCAAAAAAAAAAAATTCACTCAACAACCATGCACACATAATTATCTTGAACCAAGTGCTTTCAGCAGTCTGATTATCACCATTATATGATTTTAAGAACAAAGATCAGGAAAATCTAAAGACTAGTGTAAGTCATCCCCATAATAATGCCAGAATGTTAAGCCGATTCAACATGCCTACCACAAACACTGAAGAAAAAGGATTTAGAGGTAAGTGAAGTAACATGTTTCAAAGACATTGTAGCTTCCCAAAGAGGAAACTTGAAAAACTCCTTAGGTTCTTCAGTGTCTAATTAGGGGACTTTGAGGTAAACAGCCTAACAGAAATTAGGGTTACCACTTTATGGGCATACCTACACCCTTAGATCGATGGAAACAATGCTGACCCAGATTAAAAATACTTGGTTCCAGCTGCAGTGTTGCCACTACCTATGTGACGTTAGTGAAATCATATTCTTTATGTGGACATGGATTCTCTTATCTGTAAAATTAAAGAATTAACCATTAAATTGCCTTCTAATTTTAAGTCATTAACATCATATAATTTTATATTAGCTGTCGCTACAAGTGTGTCTTCTTCTGACAGAATTGAGGGCCAGGTGAGAAGTACATGAACTCCTTCAAGAGGGGGCAGCTGTACATCAGATAGATCCCAAGATATTCATAGATTAGGCAAAGATCAAACATTTCAACATACATAAATATCTTTGATTGTATTTGAAAGAATCTTACAGATGAATCAAGGAAGAGGGAGAGTTACCCAGACTTAATCTATGTTCAGTGAACACAGGTGTTATTTTGAGGGATGTGAACATCCTGACATCAACAGTGGAGAAAACAATCTTAGTTTTTACAAGGATCTGAATGAATCAGCCTGAAAGTGGCCATGTTCCCTTTTCCCTGTAAGTCTACACTTTAATATTCCAACTTCTCCATCGTGAGCACCAAGGGTGTAACTCAGGTTGTTAAAATGCTCCCTTCCTATTTTGCGTTCTGCTTAAAATTTTTCCATTGACGTGCCGTCCCAAATCCATGCTTTTTCCAAATTCCTCTGCTCCCTATTAATAACTTGATATAATTCTTTTTTGTTGAGCTCTGTATTATGTACCTAATTTCTACCAGTCACAAATATTCCCTCACCAACAGACTGCATCACTTCCCTTCATTAACCAAGTCTGACCCAGTAGCTGCCATTTTCACTTTCCTTTTTGGAGGTGGGGGCCCTTGTAAAAGCTGCTCGATTTGTATGCTGAGCCTGATGTCAGATGTCAAAGCTTCTCCACTTCCACATCGGTTTGAACCCCCTTTTCTAGTCATGGAGCTTTTGGAACTCATTTTCTGTTGATGGAAATCCTTGTCCCGCTTCACAATTTTGGCCTCATCAGTTCTAAGGAAGATGATCATGTTGGACTTCCGCATCCCTAAGACTGTGCATTAGGGTCTGAGTTAAGATGGCCACAGTATAATTACGCATCCGAGTAGGTCTCCTAAGAAACCTGTCTCTACAGTTATTCACCGTCTTACCTTTTGGTATTATAGTCAAAGAGAGGAGGAGAACAGAAAGCAGTAAATGGAGTCTCATGGTTGAATGCCCGGTAGAGAAGTGAATAATCAGGAATAGCGGGATTCAGGGCCTTTTATTTACTTCTGGAGACTGAGGTTCCTTTTAGTCAGTGAAGCTTAACAAGTAAGAAAATAAAACAGCTTCCGCTGGAATATTTCCAAGCCCTGAACTCCCTAATTTGGTGACAAATTAACCTAGCTACTGGAGACCAGATGGCTAATCCTTTACTTTTTCTATGGGCTCTCACATTTCTCAGAAGTCAGTATCTTTGGCCAGTCATCTTTTAAAGGGTCACTGAGTGTAATAGTCCTTGTTACCAAAGTCCTCTGAATTGCAAGCCAGCTCTTCCGCAGCAAACTCTTTTCCATAAGAGGGATAAAATAATTGCCTATGGACCATTTCTGAAAAAAAAAAGAAGCTGTATTTTTAAGGTATTCCTTTAAAAGAGAGGCTGGTATCACATATGTACTATGTTCTTAGTAGCATCTGAAAGGTAAATATACTTAGTTCACATTGAAAACTAAAATTTTCTCATTTGTTATAATCCTTTGTATAACTGTCCCATATGACAAGATTGATGAGATCAGGAGAATCAAATAAAGAGCACAGTATTTCCTCAATAGCTGTGTATTGTCTCAACACTATATGCCAACAGCTTAAAGAGGGACTTCCCTGGTGGTCCAGTGGTTAAGACTCCGTGCTTCCAATGCAGAGGGTGTGGGTTCAATCCTTGGTCGGGAAACTAAGATCCCACGTGCATGGCATGACCAAAAAAATTTAAAAAAAAAATAAGAGAATAAATTTGGGGGGGAAAAAACAAAAGCTTAAAGAGATCCCTAACCTTTCCCCCTACCCTACCATATAGAAACAAAGTATAGAAAGCCTAAGTATATGCCTTTGGCCAATAACCAATTGACCTAAAACCAGTTTATCTAAAGTTAATTGACCTATGATCAATGGCTTAATGACACATTTATCTAAATTTACTTATTTTTTCATTTATAAACTTTTATATGTGATATCAGCTTTTTACAGAAAAATTTTATATACTTTTATGTCTTCTATTATGACTACTTTTGATCATTTACTTGTTTATTAACTAATGAGTTTATTTTATCTATTTTGAAAAATTGAGATACAGTTGACATATAACATTGTGTAACTTTAAGGTGTACGACATGTTGATGTGATACATTTATGTATTGCGGTGTGATTGCCACCACAGTGTTAGCTGACACCTCTATTAGGTCACATAATTATCATTTCTTCTGTGTAACGAGAACAATTAAGATGTAGTTTCCTATGACTTTGAGGTTTATCGTACAGTGTTGTTGACTGTAATCACTATGTTGCCCATTAGATCTCCAGAACTTACTTATCTACTGGTTGTAAGTTTGTACCCTGAAACAGCATCTCCCCAATTCCACCACTCCCAGCCCCTGGTAGCCACCATTCTACCCTCTGTTGTGATGAGTTTGGCTTTTTAGATTCCACATCAAAGTGAGATCACACACTATTTGGCTTTCTCTGTCAGACTCATCTCACTTAGCATAATGCCCTCCAGGTACTTCCATGCTGTTGCAAATGGCAGGATTTTATTTTTTTCTCATGGCTGAATAATATTTCATTGTGTACACACACACACACACACACACACACACACACACACACACATACACAATATCTTCTTTATCCATTCGTCTGCTGATGGACATTTGGGTTGCTGTCATATCTTGGCTATTGTGAATAATGCTGGAAAGATCACGGGAATGCAGATAATTCTTCAAGATCCTGATTTCATTTCCTTTGTATATATGCCCCAAAGTGGGATTGCTGGATCATAGGGTAACTCTATTTTTACTTTTTTGAGGAACCTCCACGCTTTTCCATAGTGGCTGCACCATTTCACATCCCACCAACAGTGCACAAAGGTTCTCTTTTCTCCACATCCTCACCAGCACTTGTTATTTCTTGTCTCCTTGATGACAGCCATTGTAATAGGTGTGAAGTAATCTTTCACTGTGGTTTTGATCTGCATTTCCTGATGATTAGTGATGTTGAGACTCTTTTCATGTACCTGTTGGTCATTTGTATGTTTGGAAAAATCTCTGTTTAGTTCCTCTGGTCATTTTTTTATAAGTGGGTTATTTGGTTTTTGTTATTGAGTTGTATGAGTTCTTTATATATTTATAAATATTAACCCTTATCTGATATATCATTTGCAAATATTTTCTCCCATTGTGTAGATTGCCTTTTCATTTTTGTAGATTGTTTCTTTTGCTGTGCAGAGCTTTTTAGTTTGATGTAGTCCTGCTTGTTAATTTTTGCTTTTGTTGATTGTGCTTTTGGTGTCATATCCAAAAAATCGTTGCCAAGAAAATGTCAAGGAGATTTTTTCCTGTTTTCTTTTGGGAGTTTTATGGTATAAGGTCTTATGTTTAAGTCTTTAATTCATTTCAAGTTAATTTTTTGTGAGTGGTGTAAGGTAGGGGCACAATTTCAGTGTTCTGCATGTGATTATCCAGTTTTTCCAATACCACCTGCTGGAGAGACTGTCATTTCCTCACTGAGTATTCTTGGCTCCCTTGTCAAGCATTAGTCGACTGTATATGCAGAGATTTATTTTTGGACTCTCTATTCTCTTCCTTTGGTCTCTGCATCTGTTTCTATGCCAAAAGCATTTTATTATTTTAATTTTTGATGCTATTTTAAGTAGAATTTCTTTTTATATTTTCTTTTCAGATAATTCTTTGTTAGTGTATAGAAACACTACTGATTTTCACATGTTGATTTTGTATCCTGCAACTTTACTGAATTCATTGACTAGGTCTTACAGTTTTTTGGTGGACTCTTTAGGATTTCCTATATATAAAATGTCATCTGATAATAGAGACAATTTTACTTGTTGCTTTCCAATTCTAAAAGCTTTTAATTTCTTTTTCTTGCTTGATTTCTCTGGCTAGGAATTCCAGTACTGTGTTGAATAAGAGTGGTGAGAGTGGGCACCCTTGTCTTATGCCTGATCTTAGAGTGAAAACTTGTAACCTTTCACCATTGAGTATGATTTTGGCTGTGGGTTTGTCATATATGGCCTTTATTATATTGAAATACTTTCCATCTATACCTAAGGTGTTACAAGATTTTATCATGAATGAATGTTAAATTTTGTCAAATGCTTTTTCTGCATCTATTTAGATGATTGCATGATTTTTATCTTTCATTCTATTAACTTGATGTATCACATTTATTGATTTGCATGTTATTAACCATCTTTGCATCCAAGTGATAAATCCCATGTGATCATGGTGAATGATTCTTTTAATGTGCTGCTGAATTCAATTTAGTACTAGTATTTTATTGAGATTTTTGTATCTTTAGGTAGATTTGTCTGTAATTTTCTTTTCTTCTAGTGTCCTTTTCTGGCTTTGGTATGAGGATAATGCTGACCTCATAAAATGAGTTTCGGAGTGTTTTCACCTCTTCAGTTTGGGGGAAGAGTTTGAAAAGGACTGGCATTAATTCTTCCTTAAATGTTTGGTAAAATTCACCAGTGAAACCATCTGGTTTTTGATTACTGAATTAATATCCCTGCTAGTAATTGGTCTGTTAAGATTTTCTATTTCTTCTTCATTCAGTCTTGGTAGGTTGTATATTTCCAAGAATTTATCCATTTCTTCTAGGTTGTCTAGTTTCTTGGCATAGAGTTATCATAGTAGCCTCTTATGATCCTTTGGATTTTGGTGGTCTCAGTTGTAATGTTTACTTTTTCATTCATAATTTTGTTGATATGGATCCTCTCTCTTTTATTCCTTGTTTAGCCTAGCTAAAGGTTTGTCAGTTTTGTTTATCTTTTCAAAGAACCAACTCGTAGTTTTGTTAATCATTTCTATTATGTTCCTGTTCTCTATTTCATTTATTTCTGCCTTAGTCTTTATTATTTCCTTCCTTCTGCTAACTTTGGTCTTGGTTTATTCTTCTTTTCCTAGTTCCTTGAAGCATGGAGTTAGGTTGTTTATTCGAGTTTTTTCTTGTTTCTTAATACAGGCATTTACTGCTATGAACTTCTCTCTTAGAACAGCTTTTGCCACATCCAATAAGTTTTGGTATATTGTGTTTCCATTTTTTTCTCTCAAGATATATGTATAATTTCCCCTTTAATTTCTTCTTTGATACATTGGTGGTTCAGGAGAGTATTGTTTAATTTTCATGTATTCATGAATTTTCCAGTTTTCCTCCTGTTACTGATTTCTACTTTCATACCACTGTGGTCAGAGAATATACATAGGACTTCAGTCTTCTTGAATTTGCCAAGACTTGTTGTGTGGCCTAACATGTTATCTAGTTGAGAAAATGCTACATGTGCACCTATCTATCCATTGTTGAGAGTGGGGTAAATATATCATTTCATCCTCTCCTGGTCTGAAAAGTTTCTGTTGAGAATTCTGCCCTTCTGTTGAGGGCCTCCTGGGAAGTGGCCATGATGCTTGGGAAGCTAGGTGTCCACATCAGGCTCTCTTTTTCCCACTGGAGAATCACAGGTCCATGGGGGCTTTCTTGGTCTGGTGCTGTGCCAGCCTCGGGGAGGGGTGATGAGGTTAGAGTGTAGCGATCCATTTACCTTCTAATACCATCCTTCTCAGTGTTCGCGTCCAAAGAATTTCTTCAGACTCACGCCCTGTTCTGGGATTTTCACAGTGGTGTCTAATCTGTGGATATTTGCTAGTTTGTCTTCTTGTGAGGGAGACTGAAGTCAGGAACAACTTATATAACCATCTCAATAACCAAAAATAGGATACTGATGTCAGAAGGCAGGACCTACTGTCTAATGGAAAAATTACTTTCAGAGACCTTAGGCTTCCCCTCCAATCGCTTTGCATCCCAGAGTACAGAAGTCTGGGGGTTAGAATGGTTTCAGAAGAGGGGCCACCTGCTGCCTGGTGCCACCTCACATTACGGACTCTCTCCCTGCAGCTGTGGTCCTCAGCAGCCCCAGGTACAGCTCCAGAAGTCCTTGATGTGGTGTGTGCTGTGCACAGCAAAGCTGTGGGTGCATGGCTGCCTCTGCCTAGATTTCAGAAGATGCCCTAGGGAGCTGTGGGTCCCAGGCAGAGAACTGCTGCTGAGGGGCGACCACCACTGACAGCCCCCCTTTAGGGCAAAGCCTAGTGGAGCCATATGCGCATGTTTCCCCCAAACTCCAGGCATGCAATTATAGCTCGGGAGAGTGGCCCGTGTACACCTCAATGCAGGAAGCTGTGGGGGCGGGGCTGCTTGGAGCCTCGGAGGCCCCAGCCCTGCCCAGGAGTGTCTGGAGAATGGGACCTGTGCCTGGATCCCTTGACTGGACTCCAGACTCTCATAAAGGTCTTTTCATCCATGTATAGTTGTTAAATTAGCCTTTGTGTGAGAAGAGGGGGTCTGGGACCTGCTGTTCTGCAGGTTTGCTTCCTGGAATATTTATGACGATCCTCTCTCTTCAGATATTCCTATTCTGGTATTTAAAGTCTGAACAAAAGAATTAGAAGCGTGAAACACACACACACACACACACACACACACACACAGTCTCTCCCACAGAAGTTAGCCAACGTGTTGAATTATCAAAGCAAATGTGGCATGTCCAACCGTCAAAAGGACTTAGGATGCTAAGGACTGATGTAAATTAAGTATAAGAAGGATATTTTTATTAAAAAGGATGAAAAAATGCCAGAGACTTTATTACTGTATTACTGTATTACTTTATTACTGTATTACTTTATTACTGTACATGACTAGCTAAAAGGTGTTTGTAGGGAGACAGACACAAGTCAGGAGATTATTCTATATTTGGCAAGAGAAAAAAGAGAAAAACTATGACGAATACATCAGTGTTTCCAGAGTCTTTTGGAGCACACCATGAGGTTGCTTCTTCTAGGGACTAGAGAGTCTGCTCATCCTGTTTTGGTAGCACTTGTAATGTAGTCGAAGCCTGCTGCTCTTTCAAGGTTTTGAAATCTTTCCTACGTATCTGTAAGGGTTTTGCTATTCTCTTATACTCCCCCATCCGCACCCCAGAACTGTGATTGCATCTCATTAGGATAACAGTCTTTCAGGTATTTTTTCCTTAGTTATTTAAGACATCATGTTTCCATGATAAATCAGGAAAACAAGCAGACTTGCCAGCAAATTCCGAATTATAGATAAGAGGTGCCATAGTGTTTTAAATGAACTAAGCCAGATTAAGGATCTCTTCTGAGCTCTGAGACTCACGAGCACTCACAGGCAGTTAGTCTAAGCTGAGATGCCCAATTCTGCGGAGTCCAGGTATAGATCAGTAGTATAGGGGCGAGATTGACTTGGTAGAGAGTCCCGGTTTCTCACCTGTATCCAAAAAGGACATAGTCTTTGTAAACTAAATGCAACTCAGGTGAGGTGCTTATCCGTATTCTCGCCAGATGGTGGAGATGAGGTAGGGAGGGAGAAATGAAAGTAAACCATCAAGCTGTCTCACCACTTACACACTTAGTTCCTTACCTACAGTATACCTCTGCTGTTTTAAGGTCAATTTTGCCCTAAATCGAGTAAAGATTATACCAAATTATTATGGGAAATGTCCATACTCTGAGAATCAGAAAAAAAAAAAATAAAGACTTCATAAATACTGCATTATAGGAAGAGAGAAAGGGAGTCTTCACTACCAAAGCACATTTCCTTAATCATCGAGGTTTTATATATGACTGAAAAGTAAGACTCCTTCTAAGAACTGCTTTGAGGTATATAGTTTACTCAAGTCCTAAGGACATTCAGGAAAGGAAAGTGAGACCTATGACACTAGGGAGGAAGATGAAGTTCTAGCAGAAGTTGTGAAGCATCAAAAATCTATTGAAAAGGGGTATTGACAGCACACCCTTGGAAGCGGTTACTATGTTTTTTACAGTAAAATGTTTAGGTTCTATAAAAGGGAATTATTTGTCTTAAGGAGTAAAATATTGAGAATCTCTAAATGATCACAATGTTTCCTCATAGCAGTAGAATATCAAAATCTTTTTTGTTGTTGCTGTTAATTGAGGTTTTATTTGTTAGGGTACTTACTTCTGTTGGTCTTCAACCTTTCGTTCTCCTTGTTTTCATCTCTTTCCAGTTATCTGCCATGCAGTTACAATCCTTACATATCATCCCAGATTATTTCCTGTTGCCTGATTCCAATTTTCGCCCCTTTCCCTGTTTACATCTCCTCCCCTCCCTGATATTTTCTAGATTTCTTCTATATTTGACCTTTGCGTTTCCTTTGTACTCTCTGTGCGTCTATTTAATTATGTTGCATATAACTATATTTTCGTCTTTGCAACTTGATGGTTAATCTTTTGATCTTTCTGTGACAAATTTTTTAAAAATTTGTCAAATAAATGGGCTTTCTTACCTCTAAAGAGATTGTTTGGATCTGAAAATGAGTCACAAAGAAGTAGTATCTGGGTAGATTTTAAATCAATATGTATTTATTTATTTTTCTTGACAAGGGATGATAGAAGTTGATAATAAAGCTAGCAGTGTTTAATATGTATATTTAAAATTTTTAGATACAAAGACGTTTCCTTTTGATGTTTTTTCCAAGTTTCATTTCAATTTATGCTTAATGGGTGGTTGATAATCTGAATAGATAATGGGCGTTGGAATTGGCAGAAGAATCCACCACTGGCAACAGCATTTCCACCGTCTTCGGCAGGCACCAATTATATCCTGTTATCTTGCAGGTGTCTCTTCTGCAAAGGCCAGAGAGATTGAAACAGTGGTTTTCAGCAGAAGCCAAACCACTTCTTACTGCAGAAGAAGAGTCAGTGAGATCATTAGTCCATGAACGGAATATAAACCTGTAAACTTAAGCGTGAGAGTAGAAGAGGTCTAGGAAGAGCATTTCTACATGGAGAAAAGAAGCTGGACAAAGGGTCCATTCAGTTGCTTCATCACATTCACTGACTCCTTTTTACCCAACAGCCAAAATATTAACAAACTCCTCCCTCCTTTTCTTATATGTTTTTGGCATTTTGTTAATTTAGGCTTCAAAAATAACTTTGGTAAATGTCAAAGTGAAACAACGAGGGGATGGACAAAATGTATGTTCTAAATATACCAGTGTCTTTATTATTTTAATCCTTTATATGGATCTTCAACCAATATTTGCCAGATGTCTTCTATTCACCAGGCATTTTTCTTTGTACTAGCAATAGAACAGCGGAAATGGTAGAAATATTCTCACAGTACTTATATTCAGTGAGGAAAATCTGACCATGCAAAAATAGAATGATAAGGTAATTTCAGAAAGTGATAAGTGGTCAGAACACAATAATACAATAATGGGCCAGATATAGTCTGGAGGATGGAGTTGATAAAATGGACTGAGAAAGGCTTTCTGAGGATACAGCATTTGACCTGAGATGTGAATGCTGAAAATGAGATAGACAAGCAGATACCCACGTGAGGGTATGATAGGCATGTAGAATAGCAGGAGCAAGGTCCCTTGCTTAGTTTACTTGAAGAACAGAAAGACCTGTGTGGATGGAGCATATTGGGAAAAAAATAAGTTTGATGAGAAATGAGGTGACTTTGGCTAAACAGGATCAAGATGATTTGGGGCTTGTAGGTCACAGGAAGCTTGCAGATCCATACAGCTATCGTTGTAGTTGCCTTCCATCAGCTTCTATGTGTGCATTCTTTTTTTAAAATGTTTAGCATTTCGGGACTTCCCTGGTGGTCCAGTGGTAAAGAATACGCCTTCCAAAGCAGGGGACGCGGGTTCGATCCCTGGTCAGAGAACGAAGATCCCACATGCCGTGGGGCAACTGAGCCCATGTGCCACAACTACAGAGCCCACACACCCTGGATCCTGCATGCCACAACTAGAGAAGAGAAAACCTGCACGCGACGACGAGAGAGAAGCCCACGTGCCTCAACAAAAGATCCCGCCTGCCTCAACAAAGATCCCGCCTGCCACAACGAAGATCCCGCCTGCCACAACTAAGACCCGATGTAGCCAAAAATAAATAAATAAATAAATAATAAATCTTAAAAAAAAAAAAGAAAAGTTTAACATTTCACCTCCTCTTTCCTTTAGATAAGGGGTAGGGGAGGATTTCAGGAAAAAAGAGCCTGTGGGTACTCAGTCGTGGTACAGGTTTATTCTAAGCAAATAGAAAACCTCTCAATCTCTTCATGCTTCAATGAGCTCAGAAAGAAGAAGTTATTTTTTCTTTCCAAATGTAGATGTGATCTACCTAACTCAAAGGACGGAGAAGTTTTCATCATGGAGTGTATCAATTAGAGGAAAAGTAAGTTTGTGGACATTCTAAATAATCCTTTCAGTTGTATCTAAAAAGTAAAGGGTATTAGAGAGCTGAAAATTGGTCATTGTGTCCAGACCATTTTATCCTCCAGATGACTTGTATGGTAGAAAAGTTAATTTAATAAATAACTCTCTAGTGGTAGAGCTGATGCCACAGTCCTCAACATAAACTGGCCTTCCAGTAGAAAATCCGCCTAAAACAAGAGTTAGGAAACGGACAGTTAATAGTTTCACTTTGGGCTCATCTGTGTGTTGAGAATTTGCCTAGTGTCAAGGTTTTACCACTCAGGAAATAACTCAAGGTCCATTTAATAATTATGGGGTCTATTAAATAAGATAATTTTTGGTGTCATCACATTAATTTTATTTATATTTGCCTATCGAGGCCATTGCTAGCTAAGAATAATAAGTCAATATTTTTAGATTAAAATTTGGTGATGATGTTCCTGTTTACTGTGGCAGAATGACATAGACAATATACCCACTTAATCAAGTAACTTAAATGTGTATCTGAAGGGGAGAATGGAAAAGAAAATCAACATTGACACCTGAGAAACATTATGTTTTAACTAGGAAGAGGACGGTATTGCCTTAACCAAGTTAAAGTTTGTCTGAACACAAAAATCCATGTAGTGTCTCGTAGTACAATATCAACCTCGATCTCATGAAGGTCAGAAAGAAAAGAAGAACGTCCGCGGTCGGTACTACATGAACATAGCTCTGACATGTTTGAACCACGCCAAAAGTCATAAGGAGGAAAGTCAGTGAGGGCTTGAGCCTGCTGTGTTTCCTCTCCTTCTGTAACTCCCCAGACGCCATTGGAATGGTGTAAGTAGCATTTTGAGAGAATCTATAGGGGTGCGAGAAATCCCCGGGTACCATCAATGTATCAGAAACCGAGAAATAACTGAAAGATGCAAACCAAACATGATCAGGTTGAAAGAAAGATTTAAACTTTGCCAAGATTACAGGTTCAATGCTCTCAAATGACTGCTGTTATAGAAAAAATAGACCCTAGAGAATATCTTTGAAATTTTTCTGTTCTTGAAAATGGTAGGGCAATTTCCTGAAATACTCCCTTCTTCAAGGAGAAAAGTCTGTGAACTGAAGCTTGAGCAGTAGGCCCTCTGTATTGGTCAGCTTGGTGGGTGCAGGGCTTTCCGGAAGGTCAGTGCTATTGTCACCAGTCCTAATGGGGGACTGACTCGGGTTTGCCACATTGCCAGTTGGTTAAGACTGGAACCCAGGAACTGAGACAAAGAGGGAAGAGGTTTCAGAGCAGTAGCTTTGATTGGTAGCAGAGACACATTCTCAAATGAGACTGTAAGAAAATGGCAGGCTGAGTATAAGCAATGAGTTCATTACGAAAGAAGATCAGGGAGGCCAGACGTCGCTGAGTACAAGTTAACGGAATAAATAACATACTTGGATCCTCAGGGACTATTGGAGTCGCCCATGTGAGCAAAGAGTTATGTTCCTGCCCTGACAAAGAGAGCAAGCTGGGTAATTTGTAGATCACAGTTTTTAAGAGCCCCTCAGAGATCTGGGTTCTCAAAGAAAGCTAGTTAACTAAAATCCAAAGTCATAAGGTCCTACTAAAATGGAGGGGGCGTGACATCACAAAGGGGATGGTGTATGTCTTTCGGGCACCTCTCAAAGGTCTTTATTCTTAGAACATGCTAGCTTCCGTTTCCAGACTATCTTCAACTTCTTCTGAAGTTTTACAGACTCTTCTCTCTAAAGGATTCTGGAAAATGACAATACGAGTCACAGTTCATATTGTCCTCACATGAAATAACACAAATGGAAAAAAAGAGCCATTTGCACTCTTGCTTGCTACAAATACTTAGTCAGCATATATACATTCGACCAGACACTATGTCACTGGATCGGAGATGGAAGTCATTGCCTGCTAGTGTGAACCACATTTTCTTCCAGATAAGGATTCATTTTCTCGCCAATAAACTTGACGTTCAAAATAATGATTTGGGGTCACTCCAGCATACTATCACACATAGGGGACTGGTGATTGTAGGCAGTGAAAATGGTAAATGCAGTAAAGTTTCCATGGAGATGTATTTCCATACACACACACACACACACACACACACACACACACACACACATATATGTATATCTCCCAATTTCCTTCACTCCTCAGCTCTTGGTCACCATCATTCTACTCAATATTTCTATTGAGTTTAACTGTTTTAGAGTCCACATGTAAGTGAAGTCACGCAGTATTTATCTTTCTCATTTCACTTAGCATAATGTCTCCACGTTCATCCACCTTGTTGCAAATATATATGTATATCAAATCATCATGTTGTACACCCTAAATACATACAAAGTTTATGTGACAATAAGGCTGGAAAAAACTTGTAGAAAAACCCGCAAAAAACCTTATGACCTGATTTTAGTCACAACATTACGATGTTGAAGGTGGACCTCATTTTGCTCCTGTCTGAATCTCAGAAACAAAGAAACACAAAACCAAACATTCTCATCACTGTGTTTTCTTTCTTGGTGAATGCCCTTTTACTCTATTCAGGAACCCAGTGCCTCCATTTATTCATTAGATATAGTCAGTTATAGCTCTTCCATATTCCTTTCACGTGTCACCTTCTCTTAACCCAGAGTTTGCCATCCAGTTGTTCTGTCTCAGCTCAGTCCCAGTGATCATTCCCTTCCAGGCCGCCCCTTCCTGTCTGTCTTCTTCGTTGCCCAAAGACGGGTGTCTAAACTCAGACGAGTTTGTCCATTCCATTATGAGGACAAGCCAGTGCATACAGCCCCTCCTACCTTAGCATGTGCCGTCAGGGCACTCATGGGCGCCTCTGATTCTCCTCACCAGACTGCGGGCGTGATCGCTTCAGCTAACATCACTGTGCTATGATCCACCACCATCAGTATACCATGGTCATCACAGCTCAGCGTCTTTCCTCATGTTATTTCATTTGTCTGAATTCCCCTCCACTCTCATCTCTCATTTTTCATTTATAAATATATACAATCATGATTTCTTTTGTAAAGTTGGTGTTATGTTGTGGGTTTTTTGTTTATACTTTGACTAATTTCACAAAAAGAATTAGTCCTCTTTCTCTGTAACCCCGTGTTTCCAAATAGTCATGCTTTAACTTTTCACCTATTTTGGTAGAATCATTTTTCCTATGTTTGTCTCTTCCCATAAAACTTTAAGATCCTTGTGAGTAGTTATGTGGCTTACGTGTGTTTTAGACCTAAAGCTCAGAAAAGTGACTGGAAGATAGTATATTCAGATATAAGATGACTGACAAATAACTTTATTGAAAACTGAATAAGCAGATATTTTCAAATGACCATTTGGGGTTGAAAAGTTAGAGGTGAAACTGCAAACTGGGAATCTCTTCCACAGAGGACTCAGAAGGAGGGATCAAAGTAAAAGATGAAGACATATAAGCAAAGAAAAGGAATAGGTGGGCCATGGGCTGGAACCAGCAGAAGAGAAGGAGGAAGAAGGTCACCTCTGGACTGCTTGAGTCTCAGAGCTCAATAGATATAGATAGATTATAGATGACTGATAGACACAATAGATAATAAATAATAGATAAATGATAGATATAGATAAATAGGTAGATACAGATAGATACATACAGATATATAGGAGCTGAAATGTCTCTTACAGAGACATTTATCATGAAGTATTCATTGTTTTTCCTTCTTCCAACAATCAGCATAAAGTTGAAAAAAACCATCAAGTGTTTGTTTATCACAGGGAATACTCTTGAACTAATGATTGCTTCATATTTCTTTATTCTTTCTCTTTCCCTCATTCTCCCATTCTGTTCTCTCCTCTCATTCATTCTCTCTCCCGCCCATCCCCTCCCCTGGCCTCCCAACCCCGTCTCTCTCTCTTACACACACACAAACTCGCACACATAATTGTATGCAAGGTAGATAGGGTCACTTCCACGGCTACTTTAAATGTTGTTATACATTTATCTTTTTAACATATGGCTGGAAAAGACCTGAAATACAATTGTAACACCCTCATGATCCTCCCACCTGAACTTGTGCCCTATTAAAGCATGTTTGCTAGATAGAGGACAGATGCATACTTGTATTATTCGCTATCTGTTGCTATATAGCGTATTACCAAGAGTCAGTAGCTTAAAACAGTAAGCAGTTACTAACGTAATTTATGTGGTGAGACAGATAGGTGTCTCTGGCTCAAGAGCTCTTACAAGGTTGCTGTAAAATTGGGGGCCTGACTGGAGGTTCATCTGAAGGCTGGGGTGCAAAGGAATCTGCTTCCAGGCTCACTCACTCACTCATGCAGTTGTTCACAGGCTTCACGTCTTCACTGGCCAATTGCTAACGTCGTCAGTCCCCTGCCACATGGGTCTTCCCATAAAGGAACCCAGCAGACCATGCGGATATCCTAAATCTGTAGGAAACGCATAACACTGACTTCTGCTTTCTCATCCATTGAGTTACCACCACGTTGCATACTTTTGTCCCTGGAGATTTCCTGTGGAAGACTAAGTTATTCTCTTTTGGTTAGGCTCCACTAATCATGAACAAACCACAGGTCCAGGGAGCACCATAAAAGGCCATGGACCTGCCATGCTCAGTGACCCCAGGCCCGGACCATGTTGATGACGCTTCCCTTCAGCTGCCATTCATCCATGAGACTCCATGTGCTTCTCTCCATGCTCCTCTTTTTGACTCTCTTATCCCCAGGTAAGGTGGTGGCTGATTACCTGGGTCTGCAGTTTAGAAGGCTATTGGGCAGGTCAGACAAGACCCTGGAATCAGTCTTACAGATTCGTAAACCTAGTATCAACAGCTTCCCTGGGATTACAATGGGGGAGGATAGGAAAGAGACCATTCCTTTGCCATTAGCCAAATTGCCTGATGACGTCACATTCCGCTTTATCCTTACTTTGTGTCTTGGGATGCCTAGGTGAGGCACAGCAATTGATTTGTAGGCAGGTAGATCTGAAAGGATTGGATTTCATCAGCATCTATCATTTTATCTATTCAGTAGTCGGAAAAAGAGATGGACAGAGTCTTATCAACAGGGGTTAGTGCTAAGGGGTGTCCTGGGGAACTCTGTCCTGTAGGTGTTTGTCTCCTTAAGGAATGGAGACATCAGCATAACGAGTACAACTCTCACTATGGGAGAGGCATGTCCATAATTGTAGGCGTAGGGTGAGCATTTTTAAAATCCAAACTAGACACTTTTGGAAAGTGAAAGAAGCAGTCTTTTTGTTGTCGTTGTTGTTGTTGTTGATTTTGCGGTACGCGGGCCTCTCACCGCTGTGGCCTCTCCCGCTGCAGAGCACAGGCTCCGGATGCACAGGCCCAGCGGCCATGGCTCACGGGCCCAGCTGCTCTGCGGCATGTGGGATCCTCCCGGACCGGGGCACGAACCCGTGTTCCCTGCATTGGCAGGCGGACTCTCAACCACTGCGCCACCAGGGAAGCCCAAAGAAGCAGTCTTATAACTGTATCAGAACTAAGGCATAAACCAGAACTGTCTCATCTAAACTGGCCACTGGGCCACTCTATGTAAATGGCACAGACCCAGAATAGGGTTTCAGAAAGGGGATTACGGTTCCCAGGGAGGGGTTACTGAGAAGATCAAGTGCTGGTACACAGTCTAGGAAGGGATTCTCACGTTAACTAGCAGTCGCACGGCATAGGTACCCCAACATAAATCTAGTCTCGCAAAAGGAGGCAAGAAGGAGGAAAACACATTTTGGAATACTGACGCGTGCGTTCTGTAGGAAGAAAATGACTGGGCTGGGAAATGGGGACAGCAACACAAAATGGGATACTCTGTGATCATGGACGCTTAGGGCTAAGACTGTCAATTAAAAGCTCTCAGGCTCAAACTCGTCATTTTTAGATAAGATGACTGAGGTCCACAGAAGTACTTCGCAATCTATGATTTAAGTATTCATACCTGCATCTGAAAACAATATGTCACGGTTGAAGAGGTTGATAGTCAATTCTGTAGAAAGAGTTTAAATAGTTTGTAGGTCATGTAAGACTAGCTGGTAGCAGTGGGAGCAAACATATTAAGAAGACACATATTGGACACAATGATCTCTGCACTTCTTTTTTCATTAAAGAGGAATTTGTTTAGAGTATACTAACTGTCAGGCTCTGCTCTAGATTTCCTATCGGCTGTAGTATGATTTCAACGAAGACTGTGACTAGAACAGAGAAAACTTCCCTGCTTGAATGGTACTTCCGACGCTAACCTTTATGTTGTTCACGTGCTGGTATTCTTTAACCTCTACTCAGTTTACCTGCACTCTAAGGGCAGACTGACTCGAGTGGTGTGGATTCATTTCCTCTTGACAGAACGGGCCGTTAACAAGTCAGACCTATGTGGGCGTCTCCATGCCCCCTGACCAGGGAGGAGCTCTGAGAAAGAGGTTAGGACACGGGGAGGGGGCAGGGTAAGCTGGGACGAAGCGAGAGAGTGTCATGGACATACATACACTACCAAACATAAAATAGATAGCTAGTGGGAAGCGGCCGCATAGCACAGGGAGATCAGCCTGGTGCTTTGTGACCACCTAGAGGGGTGGGATAGGGAGGGTGGGAGGGAGACGCAAGAGGGAAGAGATATGGGGATATATGTATACGTATAGCTGATTCACTTTGTTATACAGCAGAAACTAACACAACACTGTAAAGCAATTATACTCCAATAAAGATGTTGAAAAAAAAAAAACTGGAGGGCAAGTACTATTACAGTTTTAAGAACAGTGTAACTTGAAATAAAATATATAAATATGCTGTCAAAATCTAAAGACTTGATAGAAATGGCTCTAAAATTCATGTCTATAAATTAGCCATAATATTAAGTAATACAGAACTTTCCCCTATCATTTGCTACTGTTTTAACTTTAAGATATAAGAAAAGAATTATCTATTTTTATTTGGGAAAAAAATTTTTACATTTTACATTGTCTTACATAATAATTCCACATGTTATATAAGAGTAATGTTAGCTTATCTGATCAGTAAACCAGTATAAGGAGTATTTTCATTATTTCCTTTCTAGTTATTAAAATGTTTTTGAATTACTTTATGCTTTCTTATTTCAATTTTCATTTGTTATTAAATTACAGTTACATGCATTATTATCAAACACACTTATCTGTGCTATTTTAAAATTGCTCAGGATCCTGAGAGGACTCATATGTAGTCAGTTCTTCTTTATGTTATGTGGAAAATAGAAACTTGAGTTATATTTCACATTTATAATGTTTAGAATTGAAAGCATTTGTAGATTTTACCTTAAAAATTGCTGTTTTAGGTGCACTATAGTCTTAATGTATTTTTACTACTTGATCTGTCGATTGTGAGTGAGGAGATGTCGTCTGTATTACTCTTTGTCAATTTATGGTTGGGTAACTAGACGTGTTACCTAGATGTGTTATCTAGGATGATAATAGCAGCAGTAACCGTAGCAACGACGGGAGAAACAATAGTAGTAGCAGTTCTATCAGTCAGGATCCAGTCAGTTAGAATATACTAGTATTTTGGACAAAGGGGATTTATGTCAGGATTTGTTCAAAGAGAATGCTGAGGGAACCCAGAAATAACTGCAGGAAGTAGGTAACACCACTCAGTGGGACAACAAAATGGAAGCAACCAGGAGCCTGGGAAGGAGTCCTGTGACCATCAGGCCTCGGAGGAGGGGCATGCTGTGCAGCTGTGCCTGGTGCCTCTGCAGCTCTAAGGGGAGACCTTTCAGGGTCAGCCCTCAGATCTATGAAGAAGGGGCATCAACTAGCTGTTGCTGGCATCTGTTTGAGGACATGATGAAATTGGTCCTGGAGTGCCATGAGAAGGTGGACCCTGGGGCCGACCATTTCTCCTGGATGCAACCTGTCATTGCTGTAGCAGCAGTGACAGGAACAAAAATGAGGAAGGAAGTCCCTCCCCCTTCTCCAAGCTCTACATCCCCCTGTAGTGCCTGTTATTGAAGCCAATTGGCAAAGGAGTCTGGGAAATGTGATTTGCACAGTCCTGGTCCCAGCATCTCTGGAGAGCATAGTATCAAGGAAATTGGAACAAAGAGACATTGGGGGAAGTGACGCCACAGTGGGTGCAATGTTATAAAGGTTGAGCAGTCAGATTTTCTTTGATGTGCAGATGTTTCAAGTGATTATGTTGTAAACGCATTTGTAATTTCCTTGACAGATTCTTTTTAAAGTATACATAGTTTAGATTCCTACTTTTTAAATATTTATTTATTTATTTGGTTGCGCTTGCTGTTAGTTGCGGCAGGCATGCTCCTTAGTTGCGGCTCCAGGGCTCCTTAGTTGCAGCAGGCGGGCTCCTTAGTTGTAGCAGCCGGGCTCCTGAGTTGTGGCACGCAGGCTCCTTAGTTGTGGCATGCAGACTCTTAGTTGTGGCATGCATGTGGGTTCTAGTTCCCTGACCAGGGATCGAACCCTGGCCCCCTGCATTGGGAGTGCAGAGTCTTATCCACTGCAGGAGTCTTATCCACTTCCCCACCGGGGAAGTCCCTCCTCAACAGATTTTGAGTCGTCTAGGAAAACAATGTTCTAGGGCAAAATACAAAGAGAAGTATGGAACTGGGGATGAATTAAGTCAGATTCGTTCAGGCAATGGGATCTGATGCTAATTGAGTGAGAAGGTGGTTAGGCACTGAAAAAGATGGAGAAGCAAAAACAGGAGAGAAACAATATGTAAGAATGAAAAATATCACCAATTATGCTGGAGTGTCTGAGAATTACTTTCACATGCTGCATGTCCATGAATTAAACGCACGCCATTCTGAAGGATAGTTACGGGAGTGGGTGGGTGCCTCACACCTATTTAGGGCTTTCCTAGGAAGGCTACGACATGCTCTTGAGACAAGATATTTATCCTCTTCTGGGTTTTGGTTCTTACCATTGTGTCAAAGCCTGTAGCAGAGTTTTTTCAATCTCAGCACTACTGCCATTTTGGGTCAGATAATTCTTTGTCTTGAAGGTCATTTCTGTCATTGTAGGATGTTTAGTAACATCCTTGGTCTCTATCCACTAGGTGCCAGTAGCATATTTCTGGTTATCACAACTGAAAGTATCTCTAGATATTGCCAATTATGTGCCGGGGGGCAAAAGCATCTCCAGTTGAGAACTCTGGCTTATAGCATCTATATCCTCATGCAGGGTTTGTTTTTCTTCTAGCCATTTGGACCAATCCTTAGGGCTAAGTTTTGGCTGTAGGGTCATCAGGTGGTAGCTGACATTGAATGAACCCAGGAAACAGTTTGGGTTATATGAATACATCAGGAGGAGAGCCAGAGGGGATTTTTTTCCACCGCCCAGTATCAGTGCCCACTGTTTTATACTTTGAACTATAAGAGAGGGTGATGTAGGCTTTTCTGCATGACTGGACCTCCTCCAGATTTTTACCTGTCCCTGTAGTGGTGCCAGGCCTCAAAGGTACAGGAAAGGTATGGGGGTGGAAGCTGTGGTTACTCTGGAAGGCCGTGTTCTGGGTGGAGAAATATAGCAGGTTCTTGTAAGTGAACTCTATCCTGACATTCAAGCTTAATGAAAAGAAGACACAAGCTATTAGAAGTCAGATAAAGGGAGCAATAAAAGCAGAAGACAGGAACAGAATTGATATTTGTACTGTCTTTTAAGTCAGATTTATTGAGATGTCTTACACAACAGACATCTGAATTTTATTCCTTAAAAATTAGCTCAATTCTATGAGATTTTAAAAATCCATATAGTTGTATAACCAACACCACAATCAATACATAGAACAGTTCTATTACCTACAAAATTCCCCTCACATCCTTTTGTGGTCAACGTCTCCCGTTCCTAGCCCCTGACAATGTCTTATCTTTCTGTCCCTATAGTTTGTCTTTTCTTCTTTCTTATTTATTTCTTCTTAAGTGAGTTTTGTTAGTTTGTTTCTTTAAAAGAATTTGCCTATTTTCATTGATCTTGTTGGATTTATGGACATATGGTTATGCCTAATAATGCCTGGTTATTCATCTTATATCTGTAGGATATGATGTCCTTTCTTTCATGGCTGGCATTGGTAATCTGTGTTCTTTTTGTCTGTCTCTCTCAGATCAGAATGGTAAGACATTTATAAATTTTATTCATCTTTTCAAAGAACCAATTTTTGATTTCTTTTTTGTTCTCTATTGATTTTCTGTTTAACTTCTTTTATTATTTACATTAATCTCCCGCTTTTCTTGTTTTAGATTTAATTTGCTCTTCTTTGATGATATAAGCATTTGGATACTATACATTTATTTCAAAATGCTACTGGAGCTTTATTCCACACAGTTTGTTATGTTGTATTTTTATTTTTACTCAATTCAAATGCTTATTCATTTTTATCCAGAAGTGTGTTGTTTAATTTCCAAATATATGGGAATTTTCTAGGTACTGAGTGTTGATTTCTGGTTTAATTCTATTAAAGTCACAGAGCATATTTTATATGATTTGGATAATTTTATGTCTATCAAGACTTGTTCTGTGGCCCAGAATACAGTTTATATTGGTAAGTGCACACTTAGAACGAATGTTTATTCTGCTGTTGTTGTGGGAAGTTTTTAAACAATATTAATTAGATTAAGTTTGATGTTAGTATTGTCCAGGTCTTTTATATACTTACTGAATTTTTGTCCTCTTATTTTATTGATTACTGAAAAAGAAATGATTTTTTACTGAGATGTAATTGACATACAACATTATATTTCAGGTATACAACATAATGATTCAATATATGTATATATTGGGAAGTGATCACCACAATAAGTCTAATTAATATCCATCACAATGCATGGCTACAGACTTTTTCCTTGTGATGAGAACTTTAAGATCTACTCTCTTATCAACTTGTCTACTCTCTTATCAAGCATGCAGTACAGTATTATTAGCTATAGTCACCCATGCTGTACGTTACGTCCCTAGGACTTATTTATTTATTTATTTATTTATTTATTTCTGCGTTACACGGGCCTCTCACTGTCGTGGCCTCTCCCGTTGCGGAGCACAGGCTCCGGATGCACAGGCTCAGCGGCCATGGCCCACGGGCCCAGCCGCTCCGCGGCACGTGGGATCCTCCCGGACCGGGGCACGAACCCATGTCCCCTGCATCGGCAGGCGGACTCTCAACCACTGCGCCACCAGGGAAGCCCTAGGACTTATTTATTTTATAACTGGAAGTTTGTATCTTTTGACCGTTTCACCCTTTTTACCCACCCCCAACCCCTCGACTCTAGTGACAACCAGTCTGTTCTTTGTATCTATGAGTTTGTTTTTTTTGGTTTGATTTTTCTTTTGGATTCCACATATAAATGAGATCATACAGTATTTAACTTACTGCACGTAGCATAATGCCATCAAGGTCCATCCATGTTGCCACAAATGGCAGGATTTCATTCTTTTTTATGGCTTAATAATATTTCATCATATATATGATGTGTATCACATTTTCCTTATTCATTCATCTATAAGTGGACAAAGGTTTTTTCCATGTCTTGATTATTGTGAATAATGCAGTGAACATGGGGGTGCAGATATATTTCTGAGTTAGTGTTTCTGTTTCCTTAAAGTAAACCCCAGAAGCAGAATTATTGTATCATATGGTAGTTTTATTTTTAAAATAGTCTTTGCACATGAAATAACCTTATATATGGAAAACCCTGAAAGACTCCATGAATAACTGTTAGAACTAATAAATGAATTAAGTAAAGTTTCAGGATACAAAATCAACATACAAAACTTAGTTGCATTTCTATATGTAAAAAATGAACTATCTGAAAAATTAAGAAAACAATTTTATTTGTGATAACATCAAAAACAATAAAAGACTTATGAGTAAATTTAACCAAAGAATTGAAACACCTATGCACTGAAAATATAAGACAACAATGAAAGAAATTGAAGAAGATACAAATAAATGAAAAGATGTCCCAGAATAATTAATATTCTTAAGATATCCATGCTACTGAAAGCAATCTACAAATTTTGTGCAATTCCCATCAAAATTCCAATGGCATTTTTCACAGAAAAAGAAAAAACAAATTCTAAAGTTCATATAGAACCACAGCAGAACCTGAATAGCCAAAGCCATCAGCTAGAAGAACAAAGCTGGAGCATCACAACTTCCTAATCTTAAACTATTAGGAAGTTTAGTTTATATTCCTAAAATATAAACTATAGTATTACAAAGCTGTATTAATCAAAACAGCATGTTATTGGCATAAAACAAACACATAGACCGATAGAATAGAATCAAGAGCCTAGAAATGAACCCGCATATCTATGCTCAACTAATCTTTGACAAGGGAGTCAAGACTCCTCAATGGGGAAATGACAGTCTCTTTAATAAATGGTGTTGGGAAACATGCATTGGACATATACATACACACAGAATGGAATATTGTTCAGTTATGAAAAAAAGAAGGAAATCCTATCATTTGCAGCAACGTAGACGAACTTTGAGAACATATGCTAACTGAAGTAAGTCAGACAGAGAAAGACAAATACCATATGATCTCATTTATATGTGGAATCTAAAAAAAATCCAAACTCATAGAAATCGCAGGTAGATTGGTGGTTGCAGGGAGTGAGGTTGGGGTGAATGGGTGAAGGTGGTCAAAAGGTACAAGCTTCCAGCTGTAAGATGAATAAGTTCTGGAGAGCTAATATACAGCCTGGTATATATAGTTAACAGTAAGTAATTTATTGTGTAACTGAAAGTTGATAAGAGAGTAGATCTTAAAAGTTTGCACTGGGCTTCCCTGGTGGTTCAGTGGTTGAGAGTCCGCCTGCCGAGGCAGGGGACACGGGTTCGTGCCCCAGTCCGGGAGGATCCCACATGCCGCGGAGTGGCTGGGCCTGTGAGCCATGGCCGCTGAGCCTGTGCTCTGCAACGGGAGAGGCCACAGCAGTGAGAGGCCCACGTACCGCAAAAAAAAAAAAAAGTTTGCACCACACACAAAAAAATTCTAACTATCTGAGGTGATGGAGGTGTTAGATAACTTTATTGTGGTAACCATTTTGTGATAAATATGTATATTAAAAAATCAGGCAAAGGACCAGAATAGACGTTTTTCCAAAGAAGTCACGCGAAAGGCTAATCCGTATGTGAAAAATTGCTCAACATTACTATTCATCAGGGAAACGCAAGTCAAAACCACAGTGAGATACCATCCCACACCTGTTAGGATGGCTGTTGTCAAAAGATAAAAGAGAAGAAGCGTTGGTGAGAATGTGGAAAAAAGGGAACCCGGAGGACTGGCTTTGAAAAGGCTGTGAGAATTGTCTTTCATCGGGGTGTTGCTCTGTCCACACTCAGCTTGCTGGCGAAGTCTGGGAAATCCAATGATGCAGGTTTCCTGTGATCGGCCCTTTTGAGAGGGAGGGAGACCCCACAAGGCTGCATGGAATGAAGTCGTGCATTTTGCAAGTGGGGAAGGCGAGTAGTGTCCCCAGATGAAGGGTGGAGGGCTGCCCAGGCCAGGCAAAAACCGTAGGTAAGAAAAAAGGCCCCCCACCCAACCTGGAGCTCATCCAGGCCGTATAGAAAGATGGAGACCAAACCACGACCAAGTGAAAATACATCGTACGAATTCCTAAAACAGGTTTTGTGTTTGCAAGTTTTGTTTTTTTTATTTATTGAGAACTCACTAAGAATCCCTGTGAGAACAAAGACAGAAAGAGAGGCGAGAGCAAAAGCGAACGAGAGAGTGAGAATAAAACATGCAAACAAACAAACAGCTTAAGAAGGGCGTCAGTGCTCCTTGGGTGTAGCAGGGTCGACTTCAGGCATGTGCACCATGGGCAGACGGTATGGTCGGCCATCCACACGTCTCCCAGCCTGGATTTCTGAGTCGATGCAGAATTCCTGGCAGGAGCTGTTTGGAACGCTCACAGACTTCCTTGAAACCGGCCCTGCCTGCACAGAGAAGAGAGTTGTGGTAGCTATTTCCTGGTGTCCCTGAATTTTTATTGAATTACATGGGAGGAGGCAGTATCTGGAAACAATCTTGTGTGGATTTTTCATTGTTACTTGATTTCTTAAAAATCTGCTTTCACACAAAAATTTGGATTTGGGGCATTGCTGTAAAATCGGACAATATTGAGTGCATCTGAGTAACGAAAGGCTAGCCGTGGGCAGCCCTGCCCCCACGCCAGGGCACACACGCCCCAGCTCTTCTGGGTCTTTCTCGATCCTTATTATCTGCTAACACTGATGACAGAGGTCAGTTTTTATTTAATATTAGTCTTCTGCTGGTTTTCCTAGAGTAGAAGAAACTTTTTAGAGATATCTCTCTTTCTATATGTGTGTGTGTTATGTGTGTCTTTCAAAAGTGGAACTGAAATACAGATCCAAAGGATAATGTACATCAAGGAAATTATTAGACAGGATATTTTTCTGGGGGAAGGGAACAATATTCCTACATATGTAACATGCAAACAGTACCCATGTCAGTATCTCTTGCATCCTGGAGCTGCGCTCACTGCCTCTCTCCCTGGCTCTGGTCTTTGAGGTTGCAATCTGCTGCAGGAATCACTGCATACGTTAAGATTCTTAAAGGCTAAACAAGCATCCTTGTTAAAAGCATTGAATAGTATTTGACTTACGTCCTAATATATTAGTGCTCGGGGGTGGGGTCATACACAATGAGGGGCTCAGTTTCGAAAGTGGCTTGATTCTGAGCCGTCCCTGTATGTTACAAAGTGCACCTTTCCCCTGACAGCTTCTTAAGCTCTTTGCTGGCATTAAGAGAGGTCTCCCAACAAACACTTCTAGATTTTCCTATTCTGGAACATAAAAGCCAATTCTTGAATAGCTTCAGATCAGTATAGGGCATTCATGGACATTCAACAAAAGTCCATTGAATTCAGCCGAAAATCAAATGCATTAACTTGAATTTAACCCCTTACTGCTCACGAGGCAATCGCTAATGGATATCTGTAAGCATCCACTGAATGTGGGGCCCTTACTGGGAAGCAGGCATACAAAGAAAAAAGGTCCGATAGCCTTTGACCTCCAAGAAGTCATAGGCCAGTAACCTTGGCTGCGAGATAGTCCAGGGAAGAGTCAACTAGCCCTCAACATAGAGTACTGGCACAAGGATGAGGGAGAGGCTTCGTAAGTGAGAGCCAGAGAGAAAGCACGACTGAAAGAAAGACAAAAGAAGTATCGCAGGGGTTGAAAGCTTAAGGCACTAAGCCTTAAGGATCTGATGGTCAGAGCAGGCTTTGGAAGGAAAATCATGGGATCACGTTAGTCCTAAGTGTTTGAGGCTGTCTATTCAAGGTTTTCATCTGCGTTTTTACCTGTAACCAGAATAGTAATATTCTGCGTGTGTGAATGCAGAATATAGTGAAATATATCCACTACCCCACACTCCGCAAGGAATTTGAGAGGAATAACAGGGATGGGATTAAGTGGACCACCGCTCCTTATGTGAGGACTGTCCCCAATCACGCATCTGTCTACTTTCCTACTCCTTCCCAACCCTTGAGACCCTGAATTCTCAGGAAAAGGTAAGACAATCCTCTTGATGCAGAGCATTAAGTTGTTCATCCCTTCTTAGATCTACACGTCCCGGAGATATACGTCTGTGCCTGTACCTGTGACCCACGTTCGCATGCAGAATGCGGGGGGTGCACTCACTCACTGCAGTGCCACCCTGACCCCTGTGTTTAAAGTTCTACTTTAGGAGAGCAGATGTTGAAAAGGAAGAGGATAGCCCGAGGTTGGCATGGAGCCTTCAGGGGCATCGTCAAGGCTGGGCGGGGCAGCGGGTTGGAGGTCTCTCGGACTCAGGGCAAGCCTTTCAAGGAGACCCCCCCACCCCGACCAATCCCTCTGCCCCTATAACTTTGACATGGCTCTTATATCAGTATCTTAGGATGCTAATTTTTGCTGAAAGTAGAGGAGTTTTGGAGACCAAGATTTAGTAGAATAATGCCTCGTTTTTTTGTTACCTAGATCTAGAAACTGCTAGTAAATTTGCCTAAATCATCTTCAGTGCTGGAACAAAGAGGCTTTCAAGCGCTTGAAACGCCCTTGACTTCATGTCATCTAACTGAGAGCTGCTGTGGAGAACTACTGAGTCAGTGGCTGCAGGACTTCTCAGGTTTCCCACGAGACCCCTGCTCAGGGCAGAGGTGGTGCGGATGTTGCTGTGAACACTGGACCCCTGTAAGGCCTCAGGCACCCTACTCTTACCAAAGCTTCAGCAGAGTCTGTTTTGTTACCTGGTGGGACTTGGCCCATAAAGAAGAGAATGGTAAGCCAGGGAACAGCAGTCCTCGTGGCTGGAGAGAGGAGAAAGCTTGGCTTCATTTCCAAGAGGCAGAGAAAACTTCCGTCTGCGGCTCCCTGGCACCAGCGGAATGTCTTTGGCCGGATATCAAGTGCCCTCCTGTACCTCATTAGGGTACTTGTGGACAGAAGCGTTCTATGCGCACAGAATGGCCTTTGCAAGAAGGCTGAGAATCCTTGTTTTGTTGGACGCTCAGTTCATTAGGGAGATGTGGGCGCACACTTTTGACCAGAAAGCCCTGTTAAATGGGAACATAAGCTACAAACACTTTGGCTCCGGGTAAGGTGTGCGAGCGAAGAGCTATCTATATTCAGTTACGAGGAGTCGGGCTGTGTACAGAAACCTGCTGGTTTAGTTAGTGACTAGACACTGTGTTAGTGAGCACTTCCCAGGCTTTGCTAGCCCTCCCCGTGATTAATCGCCCCACTCATCCTGGTCCGAAAGCCCACAGTGCTCTGCTCAGGATATACTGACCACACGTATGTTAGTTTGCTTAACAGACGCTTACCTCCCAATAAGGTGTGAGCTCCCTGTTGTTAAGACCAGACTTTGCCCCTCAGGGCTGAGGAGGAAGTTGAATCCTGTGGTCGTTTACTCTCAATAGCGCATCAAGTGCATACAACACTGGCAGGGCAGCCAGATGCCTCTGAACGTGAAGGCAGGGGGTCTCTAGGCCTGCTTCTCCCCAGAGGTCCAGACATCGGCAGGAGGGCCATTCCCCTTGAATCTCAGTAGCGCCCGTACAGACCTAGATCTGTTGGGTCGCAATCAGGAGACTCTCGATCATTATGCATAAAAACAACTGGGAAAGTTGCTTCAAAATGCGGACACGTCGACCCACTCCAGGCAATGTTAGTTTGGTAGGGTGCCTACAAGGCTAGGTACGTCTTCTAATGCCTAGAAGTCTGCATTTTTAACGAATTTCCCAGGAACCAATTCTGAAATGGATTCTGGAATACTCAGTGGAAAATATCAACTTAGATCACCTCTCAGCTTCTTTCTAGCTCTTATATTAGAGTATCCTAAGTGTTCTTCTCTTAGAATAAAACTCAGGCTTGGCTTTTATGACTGACACCAACATTTTGTGTGTGTGGGCACGCGCACACCTGCCTGTGTCCGGCACAGAAAGGTGAAGCGCACACCTTAATCTGTGCAAAACTAGATCCCAATTTTATAAAAACAACTCCGGAATTGGCCAGGACGAGTAACTAAATTGACAGAGCCACCTTAATCTGTGCAAAACTAGATCCCAATTTTATAAAAACAACTCCGGAATTGGCCAGGACGAGTAACTAAATTGACAGAGCCACCTTAATCTGTGCAAAACTAGATCCCAATTTTATAAAAACAACTCCGGAATTGGCCAGGACGAGTAACTAAATTGACAGAGCCACCTTAATCTGTGCAAAACTAGATCCCAATTTTATAAAAACAACTCCGGAATTGGCCAGGACGAGTAACTAAATTGACAGAGCCACCTTAATCTGTGCAAAACTAGATCCCAATTTTATAAAAACAACTCCGGAATTGGCCAGGACGAGTAACTAAATTGACGGAGCCACCTTAATCTGTGCAAAACTAGATCCCAATTTTATAAAAACAACTCCGGAATTGGCCAGGACGAGTAACTAAATTGACAGAGCCACCTTAATCTGTGCGAAACTAGATCCCAATTTTATAAAAACAACTCCGGAATTGGCCAGGACGAGTAACTAAATTGACAGAGCCACCTTAATCTGTGCAAAACTAGATCCCAATTTTATAAAAACAACTCCGGAATTGGCCAGGACGAGTAACTAAATTGACAGAGCCACCTTAATCTGTGCAAAACTAGATCCCAATTTTATAAAAACAACTCCGGAATTGGCTAGGACGAGTAACTAAATTGACAGAGCCACCTTAATCTGTGCAAAACTAGATCCCAATTTTATAAAAACAACTCCGGAATTGGCCAGGACGAGTAACTAAATTGACAGAGCCACCTTAATCTGTGCAAAACTAGATCCCAATTTTATAAAAACAACTCCGGAATTGGCCAGGACGAGTAACTAAATTGACAGAGCCACCTTAATCTGTGCAAAACTAGATTCCAATTTTATAAAAACAACTCCGGAATTGGCCAGGACGAGTAACTAAATTGACAGAGCAATCTATCTGGAAGAAGGCTGTTGCAGTAATAGACCCTAGATGAGGCTCCAGACTAAAACAATGTGAGTGTACAGAGAGAGAGGATGGACAATGTTTGAGAGACGAAGTATAGGGCCATGATGACTTTTATAATGAAAGTGGGCACATGTGAGTCATCCAGTAAGTTTAATCTGAGTGCCTAAGTAAATGGTAACAGCGCTTACCTGGAAATGGTGCTGGACTGAGAGGCGCGGCGGGTGGTGACCCTCAGCCTGAGCAGGCCAGCTGCTCCGGGAGTTCTAGAACCACTTGTTGGCCTATGCCGCCCCCTGCTGGTCCAGAAACAGCTGTCACTGACACCTTCCTGTACCCCGCCGCTGAGATACACGGCAGCCAGCTGTCTGGACCCCAGGGTTCTGGAGGAAGAGCTGGCAGAGGGCATGCAGGTGTGAGGGCTGAGGCGAGGCTGGGGCTTCCGGTGGGTGTAGCTGGGGCTTGCGCTCCGACTGTGGGTCTGTGGTCCTGCGTTCCTCGCCTGCAGTTGCCGGGGTAGAACTTCTGAAATCAGTGGGTATGGAGGGGTGGGCAGGCTCAGGACCGAAGTCCCTCTATCTCTGTCCCTTAGGACATCCCTGTGAGATTTGTCCTCCGGGGTTTGTGCCAGAGTTCCCAAGGTCACCTGTGTCCTCCTCGTCCTTGTTTTTGTATTCTCTTTTCCTGCTACATTCTGCCTTACTTTCTTTTCTCTTTGTGCAGACCTTGGACTCTGAAGCCAAAATATCCCATGAGGCCAGAAATTAGTACCTGGTCAGTCATACAGGAGAGTCTGCACTCTAATCTCCCATTACCTTAAGGTTTATTTTGATTCTCATTAATAGTGGTGGTATTCTTATTATCTTTATGATGGCCCTCAATTTTTATTGTCATTGTTAGTCATTATTTATTAGTATTTTATTAGTAACATTCATCATTATTTTATTAGTATTTATTAGTAACATTATTCATTTTTTTTCTTATTATGGATGATTTTGTGGTCGATTTATAGAACATGAGGGCTTCTTGCAGCACTTAGACAAATCCGCGGGTGGTGGACAGGCATGTCGGCACCTCTGTGCCGTCCAGTTTAGTAACAGAATTTCTGGGGCCAATGAGGGGACTGAGAATGTTTCCAGAGGCGCAGGTGGTCCTAGAATGCCCTAACTGCACCTCAATTTTTGGCAGTGTTGGCTTTCTGGTTCTGAGCTGAGATAGAAAATATCTGCAGGGACAGGTGGTGACACTTTCTAGAAAGCCAAGAGCAGTATTGCCCCCTAGTGGACTTAGAAAAAATGTGTAGAGGATTAGTTCAAGATGGCGGAGTAGCAGGATGTGCGCTCACTCCCTCGTGCAAGAGCACCAGAATCACAACTACCTGCCGAACAGTCATCGACAGGAAGACACTGGAACCCACCAAAAATGATGCCCCACATCCAAAGACAAAGGAGAAGCCGCAGTGAGACGGCAGGAGGGGCACACTCACAGTACAATCAAATCCCATAACCGCTGGGTGGGTGACTCACAAACTGGAGAACAGTGATACCACACAAGTCCACCCACTGGAGTGAAGTTCACTGAAGTGAGCCCCACATCAGGCTTCCCAACCTGGGGGTCTGGCAACGGGAGGAGGAATTCCCAGAGAATTAGACTTTGAAGGCTAGTGGGATTTGATTGCAGGACTTCGACAGGACTGGGGGAAACAGAGACTCCACTCTTGGAGGGCACACACAAAGTAGTGTGTGCATCGGGACCCAGGGGAAGGAGCAGTGACCCCATAGGAGACTGAACCAGACCTACCTGCTGGTGTTGGAGGGTCTCCTGCAGAGGCGGGGGTGGCTGTGTCTCACCAAGGGACAAGGACACTGGCAGCAGAAGTTCTGGGAAGTACTCCTTGGTGTGAGCCCTCCCGGAGTCCACCATTAGCTGTACCAAAGAGCCTGTAGTCTCCAGTGCTGGGTCGCCTCAGGCCAAACAACCAACAGGGAGGGAACCCAGCTCCACCCATCAGCAGACAAGCAGATTAAAGTTTTACTGAGCTCTGCACACCAGAGCAACACTCAGCTCTACCCACCACTAGTCCCTCCCATCAGGAAGCCTGCACAAGCCTCTTAGATAGCCTCATCCACCAGAGGGCAGACAGCAGAAGCAAGAAGAACTACAATCCTGCAGCCTGTGGAACAAAAACCACATTCATAGAAAGACAGACAAGATGAAAAGGCAGAGGACTATGTACCAGATGAAGGAACAAGATAAAACCCCAGAAAAACAACTAAATGAAGTGGAGATAGGCAACATTCCAGAAAAAGAATTCAGAATAATAATGGTGAAGATGATCCTGGACCTTGGAAAAAGAATAGAGGCAAAGATCGAGAAGATGCAAGAAATGATTAACAAAGACCTAGAAGAATTAAAGAACAAACAAACAGAGATGAACAATACAATAACTGGAATGAAAAATATACAAGAAGGAATCAATAGCAGAATAACTGAGGCAGAAGAACGGATAAGTGACTTGGAAGACAGAACGGTGGAATTCACTGCCACGGAATAGAATAAAGAAAAAAGAATGAAAAGAAATGAAGACAGCCTAAGAGACTTCTGGGACAATATTAAACACACCAACATTCGCATTATAGGGGTCCCAGAAGGAGAAGAAAGAGAGAAAGGACCCGAGAAAATATTTGACAAAATTATAGTCGAAAAATTCCCTAACATGGGAAGGGAAATAGCCACCCAAGTCCAGGAAGCACAGAGAGTCTCAGGCAGGATAAACCCAAGGAGAAACACGCTGAGACACATAGTAATCAAACTGACAGAAATTAAAGACAAAGAAAAATTATTAAAAGCAACAAGGGAAAAACGACAGATAACATACAAGGGAACTCCCATAAGGTTAACAGCTGATTTCTCAGCAGAAACTCTACAGTCCAGAAGGGAGTGGCATGATATACTTAAAGTGATGAAAGGGAAGAACCTACAACCAAGATTTCTCTACCCCGCAAGGATCTCATTCAGAATTGACGGAGAAATCAAAAGCTTTACAGACAAGCAAAAGCTAAGAGAATTCAGCATCACCAAACCAGCTCTACAACTGATGCTAAAGGACCTTCTCTAAGTGGGAAACACAAGCGGAGAAAAGGGCCCACAAAAACAAACCCAAAACAATTAAGAAAATGGTCATAGGAACATACGTACCAATAGTTACCTTAAACATGAATGGATTAAATGCTCCAGCCAAAAGTCACAGGCTCACTGAACAGATACAAAAACAAGACCCATATATATGCTGTGTACAAGAGACCCACTTCAGATCTAGGGACACATACAGACTGAAAGTGAGGGGATGGAAAAAGTTATTCCATGCAAATGGAAATCAGAAGAAAGCTGGAGGTTCAACACTCATATCAGATAAAATAGACTTTAAAATAAGGACTATTGCAAGAGACAAGGAAGGACACTACATAATGATCAAGGGATCAATCCAAGAAGACTGCTAACAGCTATAAAAGAGGAAACGGACAGTAACACAATAATAGTGGGGGACTTTAACACCTCACTTATACCAATGGACAGATCATCCAGACAGAAAACTAATAAGGAAACACAAGCTTTAAATGACACAATAGACCAGATAGATTTAATTGATATTTATAGGACATTCCATCAGGAAACAGCAGATTACACTTTCTTCTCCGTACTATGCCATCTGTATCTCCTCATCCCCTTAAGGCAATGTGTGTTCTACTGTCCATCTCTTTGGAGTTATGATTTTTCATCATGGTAAAGTGTACATAAACTTACCATTTTAATCATTTATGGTCATACACTTCAGAGACATCGAGTACATTTACATTGTTGTGCAACCATCACCACCATTCGTCTCCAGAACTTTTTTCAGCTTCTCCAGGCAAAGAAGACAAGAATGCACATCCACAGTCAGCGTTCAGACATCAGACATGAAGCCCCCAGCACTGTCCATACCTCGCCTGCTGTCGGTCCTTCTCATTCCGGGCACCTTGAAGTCCAGGCCCCTCCATTTGCACCTGCACTGTCCAAGGTCATCATCTGTATGCTTCCTGGCCGGCAAGGGCAAAAGGGCCTGGCAGCGCCAGGTGGACTGCAAACTTCCTGCAGTTGCTTGGGCGAGCGAGTCACATTCTCCATGCCTTCAGTGCTGGCATCGGCCTTTCCTGGGCACCCGTGGGAGCTGAGAACATTCTCGAGGCTCGGGGGAGATAAGATGACCTCTGTGCACCTCCGTTTCCAGCTATGGTGGTTCCTGGGTTCCTGATCTGAGAAGAAAATTCTGAAGATGCTGGGGGCCCCCAGACAATGCGGCTATGGTGGGCAAGCATACCCTCTCTGACTTCCTGGGAGACACAGCTGTTTCTGGGCCCTCAAGAGAACTCATCAGTTGTCCTGTAGGCTCAGGTGGCCCATGGACATGCTCTTCGAAGCTCCCCTTCCAGCCTGGGCCGCTCACCGTTCCCTGAGGGGAAGATGCAGGATTTCACGAGCCTCGTCCAGCCGACAGGTGCCGGCAGTAAAGCTGTTGTCAAAGGGCTGCTGTGTGTGTGTCTGTGGGGAGAGCCCTCAGGAGTCATCTTCAGCAAATCCAAAACACTTTTGAATAGAGCAGTATATGCAAAAGGCCTCTGTAGTAAGCAGTGTAATGATAAAGACAGTGATGGTAGCGGTGATGATGTAAATGATATCAGTGCTACGATGGCTGTTAATAGGAAATAATCAACTTAAGGAAATGGAGATTAGGAAACAGGTTCCCCCAAGTGATGGACCAGGATTTACATTGTCAGTTTAAGTGACCAACATAGGCAGACTAATGTATTTCTAATTACCCTCGTGATCATTATCTTGATGAGTTACAATAGAGGAGGAGCAAAAGTGTAGAAACAAAACCACAGGCTGATAATCTTTTTGTTCAGTATTTTTTGGCCCTCCGTAAATACTGGCATTTGAGAAGGGAGTTCTGTCTACATAAAGTGTGAGCGTTGTACAGAAAATTTTCCTCCACATAATGGAAAACTTAATGTAAATGACACTGTTAATTCAGGTGAGTGACACTATTAATTCACTGTTAATTCACTCCATTGCAAGGTGGATACATTCAGGAACGACTTCCTTCTGAATTCTAAACCATCAAGGGAATCTGTTGGGAAAGATTGCCAAGGATATTCGGGGAATTAAGAAAGTGATCAAAAGTTTGCTTTTCATTTAAGAAGTGTCCCAAATGGCAGAAATCTTTTTGTTAAGTACAAACCATAATACATTAAGAATATTAGTAGTTTGAAAATGTGCATGCCTAAAGGTACTTATAAACACACACACACACACACACTTATTCCCGCGGTCTTCCTTTTATTTCTTTTGGAAGGGCTAAGCAAAATGTATCCTCATTACCCGAGCGCTGCTTTCCTCTCTCAGCATATTTATGCATCATGCTGACAAGTAAACATACTTTAGGTCGTCTACAGATAGACCCTTCTGACCCTTATCTGGACAGCAGCCTGGATATCATGGCAGCTCAGAGTGTGAACCACGCTTTGAGAGAGTTGGAGAAGCCCAAAAAGCTGGATGGGGAAGATGCCCATCATTGTAGTGTTTGTCTCAAGAAGGTGCCCGCCACCAAGAGGCTGACTTTGCACAGCACGCCAAGGTCCTGACCCTTGTGCTGAAGCAGTTCTTCGGATTCCACAGGTGACAAAGTGGATAAGAAAGTTCTGTATCCCGGGTGCTTCAGATTGCAACCATACATGTCGGAGCAGAAGGCAGGACCACTGGATTATGTGTTCTGTGCGGTACTGGTGCCCTCCGGGGGCAGTTGTCACCGACAACCCTACTTCTGTTACGTCAAAGCTGGGAACGGCCAGTGGTATAAAATGGACGATGCCAAGGTCACTGCCTGTGACGTGGCTTCTGCCCTGAGCCAAAGTGCCTATGTCCTCTTTTACGTCCAGAAGAGCTCATTGGAAGGAGACGGTGGGGGACCGTCACCGGGAGGGGCACCGACATCCCTGGGGCTGACCCCGCAGGCATGGATGCAGCCCACGGGGAACCTGGAAGAGATGCCAGCGTCAGAGTTCCTGGAAGCACCTGGAGGAAACAGATGTTCAAGAAATCACCTTAGAGCAGTGGAGATGCTGCCGAGAACACAACCGACCTCAGCCTGAATCCAACCTCAGGAAGATCGAGTCTCCCCTGCCTGCCCATGCTGTCGTGATTCACCCGTCGAAATATGGAGAGGGGGTGAAAATGAAACTTCCTGAACAGGAAAACTGCCTGCTCAACAATCCAACCAGAGGCACCCCGCCTCAGGGACCAGTAACATCGGCCACATCCCTTGTCTCAGAGGGAAGGACTTCCAAGAAGAAGAACAAGAAGAAGCCGAGGTCTCTGGATGCACTACGATAAGGTGCACATCTGCAAAGACACACGCCCAACACCCACAGTCACACACACACACACACACCCCCAGTCGTGTATAGGAAATCGTGTTGCAGGTGTGAATAATCTAGTCTCGTGAAAGGACTGCGTGTCTGCAGTGTGCACGGGACACGATATTCAGTGGCAGCTTGTGTACGCCGCGAAGTTACTGGAGCAGGAGGGGCTGATTACTGGGTCTGAGGACTTTCCACTTGTTCTGCGTTTGAAGACTCATTTGTTGACGGGGTGCAGGATGTCTGAATTTTTGCACTATGGAATTCTTATGAATCAGTTGAATGACTTTCCATTATTGAACTTGGAGTGCATTAGTCAGAGATGGAGAATGGTATTTATCAGCGCCAGTTTTTCTAGGGGATTCGGTGTTGCACATACTTGGCAGGTTGTCAAAAGGAGTCCGGTGTGTGGACATACTTACTTACTCTGAATATTTTCGGTCGAGTATGGATAATGAGCTGTGTGCCATCACCTGGGTAGATGGAAGGTACGCCACCATCTCAAAAGTGACAGCACGTGTTTCTGTTGAGCCCCAGATCAATGCTGTCTCACTAAACCCATCCTGTGTCCTGAAACCCTGTCCCCTGTATTTGCAGGTCCGAGAAAACCGAGCCCATCCCTAACAATTCCAATCCCAGACGGCTACGACGACAGACTCCTCTTCTTTAATCCTGTGATGTTCAGAGGATTCCATAAAATAGAACATGTGTCAGGGCCTATTCAGACCCTTTGAAATGCCAGAAGTAAGGATCAGTGGTGTTTTTTTTTGTGAGAATCTGTAAGGAAGTGCTGGGACAGGACTGAGGTCATGAGATAAGGGAGTGTAAGGAACACGCTCAGACCCGGGTCACAAAGAGAAAGGTCATTCCAGAAGTTCCCGTAGGTGTGGGCACGGCCCCGAGTGTGCCGGCTCTGCTTTCCCGATATGTTAACAACCTTGTGCCTTCAGCCAGCAGCTGCCCTTGACGTACAGGCTTCTGCGGAGTGAAGATGCTCTCCCCAAACAGTTGTTCTGTGTGGAACATGGTTTGCTCCTCCCGGGAAGCCCTCTCTACACAGCTCGGTGAATTTTCTTGGACCTGCTCAGGTCTCTTCCTGTTAGAGAACAGAGGCAGCCTGTGACACAGGTGATATCACTGCCACCACCTCCAGTGGTTCTCAAACCAGATGATACAATCACCTCCAGAGCAGCTGTAATCCCAATGCCCGGGCCTCAAAACAGACAACATGAACTCGTACCTTTTGAAGTAGGATTCAGGCTTATACACCTATTAAGATCCACCGAGTCCAGTGTGGCCCAGTGTGAGAATAAGGCAGCCTACACGTTATCACGTCGTCCATGCAGGGGGTTGACGCGGTGCATCGTTAATGTGCGTATGTAGACCTGTGGGTCTGGGAGGGCTGGAGAGCCTGTATTTTTAAGCCTTAGGTCCTCCCAAGCTCCCCTTTCCCCTCAGTTACAAAATCCATCTTGCTTTTTCTTTTTTGTTGTTGTTTTTTGGCCGCATGGCATGTGGGATCCTACTTCCCTGACCAGGGCTCAAACCCGGGCCCCGTGCATTGGAAGCAGGGAGTCTTAACCACTGGCCTACCAGGGAAGTCTCCACAAAATCTATCTTGAGTAAAAATAAATGTTAAGATGATCTTCACGGCTTAGAGATAAAAACCATGTACAGCATGTCTTATATGGTAGAACTTTACTAAAATTGAAAGAAAATTTGAAAACAAAGCTTTATAGTAACGTTTAATGAAACATAAGAAGCAGAGCCGTGGGAGTGTCCCCACCGTGATTTACAGTGAACGACTCCACAGAGTCCACGAGTCTCATCTCAGGACGGGGCACTGCTGACCTTCTGCAAAGCACAGCGTTGGGCCCTTTAGCCAGGTTCCAAAAGTTCAGACATTTGCACCCAATGCAGATTACTTCCATAGCTTCCTATTTACACAATAGTTAAAAGTTACTCCTGGAATTTGCCTCAGGTGCTTAAAATAGATTCAGACTGACAAACAACTTGTCATTCCAGCGTGATAAGCACCATTTGACAGATGGCTGTAGTTCCATCAGGAGAAGGTGCGGGGCGTGCACGTGTGTGTCGCTGGGGCTTGTCTGGGTTTCCAGCACCGTTCGCCCAGCAGGGGTGCGGAATCGCTGCTTCTCCAGGAGCAGCTGCTCTTCGTGACTCCCCCTCGTCAGGTGCACGGTCACCTCCAGGGCACCTGGGGCTGGAGGACAAGCCTTAGCTGCCATTGGCGTGTCCCTCCCAGTCGCTGTCTTCAGAGGAAGAAGACACCTGAAGGTCATCGTAGAGGACACTCCGGGGGCCAGGGGCCCAGTGTCCCTCAGGCTTCCTGCCAGTGGGAGGAGGGGCTGACTGCTCAGGGCGAGGCAAGGAGGGAGGCGCCACGTACCTGCAGCTCCACCGGCCTTCGTCTACTCTCACGAAGAGTATCCTGAGAGGCTGGCCTGGAACATGGCTGATGGGTGGAGGATGGTGTCTGGTGCAGGCTTGGACACTATTGGGGCGAGATCTGTCCAGTGGAGGTTTGAGGGCAAGGCATTGCCCCTGGGCAGGTGTCTTCCTGCTGACTTGGGGGGTCCCTGTGGGTCCGGTTGTACTGGGTGGAGGAGGGAGATTCTGGGAAGCCCCCAGATCTGCTGTCAGAGTGCTCTTCTGGGGAGTCTGGATGGGGCTGAGTCTAGGTTTCTTTGGGGGGTTCAGACATGTCTGGATGGGGATCTGGGCAGACCTCTTGCCTGGGGCCTTGATGCTGCTTTTGGAGTCCTGGACCAACCTTCTGCTGATGAGAGACACTGCAGGGTGGGTGGGTATCCTGTCATCCTTCCTGACAGGTGACCTACTGGGGAGATGTGGATCCCGGAGGGGTTTCCTCGTGGATGCCTGGGTGAGCACGGGCATGTTTGGATGCTGTAGGAGACCAAACAGAAAGGCCAGACATGAGCATCTTCTCTCCATCCAGGAAAAATGAAAATTAACCAAAACCCATCTCATAGGAATTAATTGTATGTGATGAGATACTCAACCTCAGTGGTGCTCATGAAAAAGAAAGTTACAATATCACCTTGAGACATTTCTGCATCAGCTAGGCAAATACAAGGAGTTTAACAATGTCTCTTGTTAAGTAAGTGGGAACAAGCTTCTTGTGTACCCCCTTCCGAGGGCTGCGCACAGCTTGGTGTTTTGCGGGCACTTTGATGGCATAATAAGTTTTGATGGCCAGTTTTGGAGGATGAATCACAATTTACAGATTCGTGTTCTAACTTAAAGGATTCTGCTTACGGAATGCTGCTGATAAAATCACTTCCATTTACCAAACAGCATATTCTTGCCAGCCACGCAAGTAAGAATGCAAAATCAAAGAAACCGAGGAAAATGGCATCTGAAAAGTACTCTAAGTGATCACATTGGTTGGAAAAGAATGGGACCCGCTCCCTCCCACAGAAGGGGATAGAGGCCAATTGTGTTACCCCAGAAGAAGAAAGAGCGCGAACCAGGAGACTGACCCTCAGGCAGTGGCAGGATTCTGTCCCCTCCTTCCAGTACTGCTGCCGCCACCCTTGGGGTTTCCTGGGAAATCTCTGGAGTAGCTTCCTCTGCTGCTCTTCTTTCCTGCAAAACAAACCACGTTAAGGGGCAGAAACCCAATTTCCTTGTCACAACTGGGACCAACGGTGCTGTGGCCCAGCCTCTTTCCAAGTCTGGGGGTGACACCGGACCTGAATCCCTGTGCTCTGTGAAGACTCCTCCCCCGCTCATATCCTTCCCCTGACTCCAGGGTTCCCTCCTAGGTTTCCCAGGAATTCCTGTCTATTTGTCCCTATGGCCTTGGGGCCTGTCAGGTGCAAAATTGCATGTGTTCTCCGCACCCCTCAGTGACTTCAAGGCATATTCTGAGCTCCTGAGTGTGGTCCCCTCGGGACATGGCTCCTGTTCCCCCATTTTCCCTGTCATTTCTAGAGATGGCTCGGCACCCAGTGTAGAGAAGGAGAGGAACCGTCTCCAGCGATTTCAACGCGAAGCTTGTGTACCACCCACCCCATTGCTCACCTTTGCCTTTCACCCTTCTCTCTCTCAGCTGTGTTAGGGGTCCCAGGCGTCTGCAGGTCCTGCAGCTTCCGTGGTTCCAGGTTCTCCTTGCCAAGTTTGGAGCCCAAGGGCTGGGGGGCCAGGGCCCCATGACAGCGCTTCATGGGGCACCTGAGGCTCCTCGCTTTGTGCCCAAAGGCTCCGCAGTCCCTACACTTCACCTGTGGGTGGAGGGGAACAAGGTCAGTGAGTCAGCGGAACCCACAGGTGCATGTGCAAAGCGAACACAAGGACAGATGGAGAGGGATGAACACTGGTTCTGGAGAAAGGACAGAAGCACGCGGCCCCTTAGCTGCCAGGATATTTATGATACTGTGGTGTTTCCCAAAGCCTCTGCCAGGGAGCATCAGAGGAGGAAGGGCTGGTACCCTAAGTGTGCACAGCAAGACCCCGATTGAAGGACTTGGATAAAAGCAGGCCAGACATCACGCTAAGGAGGGGTCAGGTGGCCCCCGTCTCTGAACGGCCCCGTCTCCCTGGGGATGAGGTCCCAAGGCAGCTGTCTTTGGATGGGGCCGGGCAAGGGAGTTATGGACCCAGGTGTTCCAGGCCCAAACCCTGTTTCCGGAGTCCATGCCTCCACTTACCCTGGGGTCTTCGTCCTTTGGCGGGGGAGTCACCTGCCTCCCTGTGCCCAGGTTTTCCTTCTTCACTTGCTGGACTTGAGAGAGTTTGCAGCGACCCAGCTGTCTGCAACGACCGGCCATGTTCCCCGCTCCTCGGTGCTTCTTGCCAGTCTTACTTTTTGAATTTCCTCTGTATAAAGAAAGAGAAAACTGTCACATTCATACAAGTCACCCCTGCCCCCTCCACACAAATGGGGTCATGAAAGCTCACGACCACTAAGGAAATCCAGGTTCTTGATACTTTGACTTCTCTGCCCAGACATTTCTCCATTCTCTCCAGATACCTACCCACAGATGAGGACCCTGACTTGAAATTTTAGGCAGAACTGTGAATTTGGATTTGCATCCTTGAAAGACTAAAGTTAGAGACCTTGGTTACATGTATAACTGTCTAATAGATAAGAGTGAGAAAAGATTTCCCCACACATACAGAAATACTTATGCTATGGAAAGGCCACATTTAATATTGACGCCCAGGCATTTGAAAACCAAACATAAGTTTGATAACTCCTTGAGAATTGGGCTCTCCCATCTGACATCAGAGAAGGCAGTTCTCAAATACAAACTCACGTAACACAATTATTTTCTCCTCTGCTAGCTTAGACGGGGCACAACGCAGCGTCTGAACTGTTTTCTGAATCCTTCACCCTCAGTGTCTCACTTTTACCTAGTTAATAAAATGTGAAATACATGTTTCAACTGAGGATGAATGAAACATTTTTAGGCTTTCAATGCCTACAGACAATCCCACCAAGTTTTCATAACTGCTCATCCAGTGCCCCGCATCAATCAGAATGCTAGGATGCTAAGTTCCTTAGAATTTGAATCGTCACGTAATAAGAGCATTCAGAAGGATATATTTTTTCAGCCTCTGTTCTCAAAACTGCTACTGACGTTAAATGATCTAGATCATTATGTGACACCATACTTAAAACTCAACTCAAAATCTATGAAAGATTTGAAGATAAGACCTGAAATTGTAAAACTTCCAGAAGAACACAAAAGATATATGCTCCTTGACATAGCTCCCAATCAATGGAAAAAGGGATAAGGAAGCAATAGTATGTATATTCTGTGGAAATCTATTCAGCCATAAAAAAAGCTGAAATCTTGTTATTTTCCAGAACACGGATAGAACTTATTGTTATGATGCTAAAGAAAGTCAGAGGCTGAAGGTGAATACCAAAGGACTTCACTCATGCGTACGATAGTAAGAACAAACAAAAAGGAAATAAACCAACAAATTGGTGAACAAACCAAATGACAAAAACAAACATATCAATTCACAGAACAGAGTAGTGGATACCAGGGAGGAAACGTCAGGGGCCAAGGCACAATGGTAAAGGTGGGCAAATGTGTAGTGACAGTGGGAGAGGAAAATTTTGGTGGTGAGCCTGTGTTAAGGTTTACAAAATTTTAAATGTAATACTGTACAAATGAAACATCTAATATTGACACCCACTGTTAATGCAATTTAAAAAATAAAATTATAAAAATAAAGACACCTTGGGACTTCCCTGGTGGTGTAGTGGTTAAGAATCCACCTGCCAGTGCAAGGGACATGGGTTTGAGCCCTGGCCTGGGAAGATCCCACATGCTGCAGAGCAAGTAAGCCCGTGAGCCACAACTACTGAGCCTGCGCTCTAGAGCCCACGAGCCACAACTACTGAAGCCCATATGCCACAACTGCTGAAACCTGCATGCCTAGAGCCGGTGTTCCGCAACAAGAGAAGCCAGCACAATGAGAAGCCCTCGCACCGCAACGAAGAGTAGCCCCCGCTCGCCGCAGCTAGAGAAAAGCCCGCATGCAGCAACGAAGACCCAACACAGCCCAAAATAAATAAATTAATTAAAAAAAAAAAGACACGTTACCCTATTGCCAGGCCAAATCACTACATATCTTCAGTGTGGACTTCTTGTTCTGAGGGATATGCCAAACACAAATTTAAAGCAAACTACCCTGAAGTCCAGCTGTGCTCCTCCTCTCTGTCAGGAGAGTATCAGGGAGGTGGGTGGAGGAGTGCAGCTTTGAAGGGGGCTGCAGACGGGTCAAGGGGGAATTTCCTCTCCCAGCTGACCTGATACTGCTCCAAGGTCGCATGACCTTGTTAAGGGTTGCTTAACCAATCAACATCATCGGTCACCTTTGGTCTGACCATGTCTGAAGACATGTTAAGAGAAAGAAATAATTCGTGATTTCACTCATGTGTGGAACACAAAAAGCTAACAAACAAAAAGAAAATAAGTAAAAACAACTTTAAGGAAGAAAAAAGTTGACACGATAGCAAATACAAAGATACACAGACCCAAGTAATGGAAATCAGAGGAGAAGCCACGGGCAGAGGCAAAATGGACAAAATGAGGCAGCTAGATGGTGACAGAGGAAAACTTCATTTTTGGTGCTGAGAAGGTGTATGGTACACAGAAACTGAAATGTATTGCTGTGCACATAAAACTTACTAAAATTATAATGGAATGATACCTAAGTTAAAAAAATTTTAATTAAATTATAAAGAAATTAAAGAATCGATACTCAACTGCCTAAAGCCACATCACTACGTAATTTTATTCTTGTCCTGTTTCCTTGAGGGACTAGCTGAACGCCAAACTTAAATCACACAACATGAAACTCAGCTGGATACCTCTTCTCTCAGTAGATGCTCAGAATGGTGGGTGCTGGACACTCTCCACCTGAGGAGATGCAGCTTTGTGGGTGGCTGAGGAAGGAATTTCCCTTTCATGCTGACTTTATACTACTCTAAGGTCACAAGACCTTGATGAGGCTTATTTTTAACCAATTAACATTATATGTCACCTTGTATTTATCAATGTCTTGAAGACACATTTAGAAAAGAGAAATATCTTATGAATTCACTTATATGTGGAACACTAAACACAAATACAAAAAGCAAATAAGTAAAAAACGGTTAAAGAGGAAAACAAATGACACAAAAGCAAACACATATATTCACAGAACAGAGCAGTGGATATCAGAGGGTAGGATCAGGGGGGTGGCCAATGAGTAAAATGGGTCCACAGGATGGCAACAAAAAAACTTAATGGTATACCGGGGTTGAAATATATTTTTGTGCACATAAAACTTAGCTAACATTTTGACCGAATGGTACCCTACAAAAATAATTCAATTAAAAGATTAAAGCGTCTGCGCCCCATTGCTTAAACCACATCAGTACATATTTTGTCTGCTGTCGGATTTCTCTGACCGAAAAGCTGAACGCCACATTTAAATCAAACAACCTGAATCTCAGCTGTGTACCTCTTATCTGTCAGTAGGTGCTCAGAATGGTGGGTGCTGGATACTCTGTGCACCTTTGAAGGGGGCTGAGGACAGGTCAGTGGGGGAATTTCACTTTCAAGCTGCCTTTGAGTCTGCTCCCAGGTCACATGACCTTGATGAGGTTTTTCTTAACCAATCAAGGTTACGTATCACCTTTACTCTAATAATGTCTTGAAGACACATTTAGAAAAGACAAATACCTTACGACTTCACTCATATGTGGAACACTGTATACAACGAAAAAACAAACGAGTAAAAAAAATTAAAGAAGAAAGCAAACGACACAAAAACAAACAACAGAGTAGTGGATATCAGAGGGTAGCAGCAGGGGGATGGTCAATGAGTAAGATGGGACCACAGGATGGCAAAAGAAAAAACCTAAGTTTTTGGTGCTGATCAGTTTTTTGGCATACTAGAGTTGAAATATATTTTTATACATATAAAACATGTAATATCATAACCCAGTGATACCGTAGAAAAATAATTACATTAAAAATTATCCATGACTCATTGCATAAAGCCACATCTATACATATTTTGTCTAGAGTCCTGTTTCTCTAGGGGATACACTGAACACCAAATAAAATCAAACAACATGAAATCCAGCTGGTACAGGAGTTGAAATATATTGTCATACACAAAAAACTTATCTAATATTATAACCAAAAAATACCTTATTAAAAAAGTCTACTGAACAATAAATTGAAAAGAAATTAAAGAATCCGTATCCTTTGCACATAGCCACATCATTATTTTTACCACTGCCCTGTTACCTGAGGAACAAGATGAACACCAAATATACAGCAAATCAACCTGAAATCCAGCTGGGTACTTCCTGTTGGTAGATCATCAGAAATATGTGTGCTGGACAAACCCCACTGGACACAGTGTGGGTTCCAAGGTGCCTGAGGAAACGTACATGGGAGAAGGGTCCTTTTCTTGCTTGCTGTTTTACTACTCCAGGTCACGTGATCCTGTTAAGACATTTGTAGCCAAGGAAAGATATCTATCCCTTTTTTTTCTTACCTTGTCTCTAAGGAAGGTTTATACATTGTGATTTATTGTTATCATGCATTTTAAAACTAGAGGGACACCTGTACATACTTTTAAGAATAATTATGATCTGAAAGAAAATTAAACATTTTTGCGTATGCTTATTTTTTCCGAGAATCACAATTTTTACTGTGGTAAAACATGCGTGGCATAAAATTTACTGTTTAATCACAGTGAGGTGTCAAGTCCTATGGCATCAAGTGCACTCATGTTATCTTGCAGCCACCAGCACCATCCATGTCCTGATAAAAAATAGACAGGAAAAAGAAAGACAGCATTTCCCCACATGGAACAAATAATTATGCAATGAGAAAGCTGCATTTAATATTGTGGTACATGCATTTGAAAATCAAAGGAAACTATGCTTACTTCTTGAAAATTTGACTTTCCCATCGGACATCAGAGCAGGCCATTTTCAAGTACAAATTCACTCAGGAAAAACATTTCCTCCTCTATTAAACTAGAAGCTTCACAGCTGAGCTTTAAATCTTTTCTCTTCAGTGTTTCTTTTTTATCTAGTTTCTGTTAATGGAAGACAAAGAGGTTTCAGCTAAGAATGAACAAATCCATTATTTAGGCTTTCAATGCCTACAGAAAATCCCACCTTGTTTTGATAACTGCTGTTTCAGTTCCCCACATAAATCAGAATGCTGATTTACATGCCTTCTGAATTTTCATCTTCTTGTAATAAATAGTGTGAAGAACGATGTATTGTATCAGTTTCTGTTTTCAGAATTACCCTTAAAAATAAAGAATCAAGGTCACGAACTCACGCCATACACAAACCTGAACTCAAAACGCATGAAATACTTGTATATAAGACCTGAAACTGTAAAAATGCTAGAAGAAAACAGCGACAGTACACTCCTTGAGATAGGTGGTCATCAATGGAAAAACAGATAAAGAAGAGGTAGTAGGTATTTAATGGAACACTATTCAGTCATAAAACACATGAAATTTGCCATTTTCCACAACATGGTGGGACCTGGAGGGTATCATGCTAACAACGTAAGACAGGCAGAAAAGACAAACACCATATGATTTTACCCATATGTGGAATATAAAAAAATTACAAGAAAAAATAAATAAACTTAAAAATTAATGATGAAACCAAAGGGCACCAAAACAAACACATAGATGCACAAGACAGAATACTGGAAACCAGAGGGGAAGTGGTAGGCAGAAGGCCCAATGGGTAAAATGGGTCCACAGAATGGTAACAGACGGAAACCAGTTTTTTGGTCCGTGGCAGGTGCGTGGTGTACAGGAGCTGAAATATATTGTTTTGTTTTGTTTTTAACAATTCATGTTTTTTTTAACATCTTTATTGGAGTATAATTGCTTTATAATGGTGTGTTAGTTTCTGCTTTATAGAAATATACTGTTGTAAACATAAAACTTATCTAATATTATAACTGAATGATACCTCAGTAAAAAAAAAAAACAATAAAATTGTAAATTTAAAAAAATTAAAGAATCTTTACCCCATTGCCTAAAACCATATCACTACATATGTTGACCACTGTCCTATTTCCCTGGGCGATTAACTGAACACCAAATTTACTTCAAACCAACCTGAAATCCAGCCGTGCTCTTCCTATCTGTCAGTAGAATCTCAGAAAAGTGGGTGCTGGACAAACCCCACTGGTTGAGATGCAGCTTCCAAGGTGGCTGAGGAAGGGTCCATGGGGCAAGTTTTCTTTCCGAGCTGACTTTTATGCTGCTCCAAGCTCACAGGACCTTGTGAAGCCTTTCGTACCCAGGGAAGGAAATCTGTCACAATCGATAGACAATAGAATTTGTTGCTCATCCTCCTCACACAGGACTGTTTTTCACCCTGACTGTTCCCCAGAATCCCTTGTGGAGATTTGAAAAGTAATGATGGGTCAGTATCATCCTTGTATGTGTTCCTGTAAAGGGACTCAGGCCTGTGGTTTGGGAACTGTGCTACTTTGTGCTACACGAACACAAATCATCCCAGTAGATATCCTGGAATAATTTCCCTTGAGATTTATGTTCAATATTGATGTGTGTCAAAGGATAACATTCCAAGTTCTGCAGACAAAGTGGGGAGATCTGCTTTGTGAGAACATTCATTTTTTTCTTCTGGAACAGTACATTGCACAAATTATTTTAAAAACTGGCTTGCATGATGGCTGATAGTTTCAGGCATTTTAAAATCCTGGAGGTTTATTCCATGAGCTTATGCGGGGGTGACAAGGCTGGGTTCCTCTTTAGTGAGAGTGCTAGGCACATAATTCAGGAATCAGCTGAATAGGATACAGAGTATGGTCGTGGAAGGAACTCTTCATCCACTTAGCTCAATTCAGAGGTTTTGGGACAAAATAACAAAGAGATTTCTGAGGTCTGAGAGGGCAGACATGCCTGTCTCTCTAGCCCCAGGTGGTTTCCATCTGCAGACATAGGTTGAGGGGCCTCAAAAAGTGTAGGACTAGATAGATGTCTTTGAGACTTCCCCATGACCTTGCCTGACCAGGGTCGTGACATTCTGGGAAACATGACCAGTGGAGCTGAAGATCAGAGCTGTGTCACCACCATGGCCTGAAAGGGTAGATGGGGTTGAGGGACGTTGGAATAAGTGGAGCTGAGTTGTGTGGAAAGAGCTGTGGAGAAAGGGGACACTCAGAGAGTGGGGCTGAGTCTCTGCCCACTTTCCGAGGGTGCAGACCTGAATCCCTGTGTTTACAGGGGCATAAAGAAAACCAGACACCAACACTTAGCTCCTTTAGCCACAGACTTTATTGTTTGAATATTTGCAACTATTATTCTATACACAAATTTTAATTTCTTCCAAACTCTACATTCTATATTGCTAGATCACTTCACTCTCCTTTTTATGCCACATTTTCATGAAGAGGTGTTTCACCAAATCAGTTTGCCTGACTGTATGTTAAAGGATTCTTTTAGAGGCTCCTTCTTCCACATACTCAAGTCATTTTTTTCTGATATAAAATCTAGCTATAGCTCCATTTTCATTTTTAGGATTGCTGCATCCTCAATGTGAGAATTTAATGTTGACTAGGAAATAAGTGACCACTGAAAACTTCCCTTCCTTCAGAACACTGAAGGTGTGATGTACAGTCTGAGCACACATGTACCAGAGAGGTTGCTCTATGAATAAAGAATGTCTCATGACCTTACATTGAATAACTTCTCCAGTATGAATTATTTATAAGTATGCTCTGGTGTTGCTCAGCAAACTTTCGTATGTCTCAAGAGCCTTCATCTTTGTTCTTGATTTAGTGTTTGTTCTTTCGCTGAGTTTCTTGTGCACATCAAGCCTGGTGCTTGGCTGAATGTTTATTTACAGTTATTATAGTCTTAGTGGTTCTCCACTGGGAGTTGGCTCATGTTGACCATAATTATCAAAGGAGAACTAGGGGTTGGTTATCCTCTGCTCAAGCCCTCTGGGACAGGGGTCCCCAACCCCCAGACCATGGACCAGTACTGGTCTGTGGCCTGTTAGGAACTAGGCCGCACAGCAGGAGGTGAGCGGCGGGCAAGCAAGCAAAGGTTCATCTGCTGCCCCCCATAGCTCGCATCACCACCTGAACCATCCCCGTGGCCCCCCATCTGTGGAAAAATTGTCTTCCACGAAAGTGGTTCCTGGTGCCAGAAAGGCTGGGGACCACTGCTCTAGGGTCTTTAGAGTTGGGAGCTGTTGCTAAAAACACCCATACTGTATTTACAGAGTGAGTTCTGCTAAGTTACCTGAGGTCAGGCCAATGACTAAAGGCTTTGCCACAGAGACAGGGCACATATGGATCCACATCCACAGGTGATGCCTGTCTGGACTGAGGAGTGTGATGCCTGAACAAGTGTCCATATTGATTACAGACAGAGTTTCTTTACTGGGTGTGAACCTTGGTGTGGTTAAATGCTAAAGCTATGCTGGTGTTCCATCCACATTCCTCACATGTATGACGCCATGTCATCTCAGGTCAGAACGTCTACTGAGGGCCCTCCTGACTTTCTCTCCAGTGCTGGCTTCCCTCATGTCGTCTAAGGGAAGATTCGTGACTGAAGCATTTCCCACACCACTGACATTCATAGGGCTGCTCTCCAGTGTGGGTTCTCTCATGTCTTCTCAGGTTTGCATGCTGACTGAAAGCATTCCCACACTGCTGACATTTATAGGGTTTCTCCCCTGTGTGGGTCCTTTTGTGCCGAGTCAATTCAGAACTGTGACTGAAGGCCTTCCCACACAGAAGACATATGTGTGGTTTCTCTCCGGTGTGGATTCTCTTGTGCTGACTAAGTCCAGAGCTCTGACTAAAGGCTTTCCCACACTGATGACATTCATAGTGCTTCTCTATGGAATGGATTTTTTTATGTTTTCTAAGGTAAGAGATTTGATTAAAACTTTTCTCACATAGATGGCATTTATATGGCTTCTCTCCTGTGTGAATTTTCTCATGTTCTTTCAGGTAGGAACTTTGACTGAAGACTTTCCCACACACATGACATTTATATGGTTTCTCTCCAGTGTGGATCCGCTTGTGATTTCTAAGGTTAGAACTTTGAAAAAAGCCACTTCCACAGAGATGACATTTATATGGTTTCTCTCCAGTATGAATCATCTTGTGTCGTCTGAGGCTAGAGGAATTACTCAAGGCTTTCCCACAGAAAGGACATTCAAACGATTTAGCTCTAGTGTGAATGTGATCCTGTCCATCAAGGAATGACCCTTGACTAAGTGATTTTCCATGCTGTTTGCTGACATTACTTTTCCTTCTTAAGGGAATTGGTGAATGTTGAGGTGAAGATCCAGGAGTAAATTCATCACTCAAATCAGTCCATCCAACAGGATCCCCTTGCGTGTGAGAAACCTGTTATGGGAAGGAGATATGAGGCTATTACTGGTTCACCCACATCCATGCAGACACTCATGCCTCTACATTTACACCCTAGAGCATCAGTTGTTAATAGTCTCCTGTTAAAATGTTTCCAGTGTCAGTTGCATACACATGTTGTGTTACTCCCCTGCAGGCACAAACATTCTCTTTTATTGTTTCCCAACCCAGATATCAGATTAATTTTGAAGATTTCAGTGTGTTTTAGAGACTATGAGATGAGCAATGTTAGTGCAACTGACTTTTTTTCTTAGGTTTCATGCTGCGGTTTTGAGCTCATATTAATTTCTTAACTGATTATAGCCTATCCAAAAATTCTTCCAGAAAGGGCTCAATCTCAGCTTAATTACATACCAGCAATTGTGCTCAATTACCAACTTATCTCACTGCCAGGTCCTTCATTTGGATGACTGGTGTTCCACCCATGAAACTTACCATTGGCATGGTGGCAGATATGTGCTTCCTGTAGAGACTTTGCATGAATATAATTTCTTGTTGTCTAAGCGGACTTTCACCATCTAAAGAAATGGAAAAAATATAGATTTTAGAATGGCATTAGGGAAATAGAAATGTAAACAAATACCAAGGTCCATGTGAGTATCTTTCAAAAGTTGGCACTTAGTTGGAGAAACAATGTATAATAAAGAAATACTCAAGGTAGTAGAAATACTTTAAAAGTCATTGTCTATTAGAAAAAAAGAGGATTTAAATATAAAAATGTAACGTGGTGGAAAGACATTGGGTCAGCAAATGGTGGAAAACACATTAAATGGGGTGATCAGGAAAAGAATCACTATGTGAAAGTTTAACTGCAGTGAGTCCACAAGCACCCTTTTCCCTAAAGAATTGAAAATGGCAGGAAGTAATATGAATTGTGATCGGTAGATGCAAAGAATGATAACAACATGAAGAATTTCAGCCCAATGTCCTCACTTCCAGTTTAGAACATATCGCTCACTTCATAAAACTTTCATTTGGTGTTTCCAAGGACTTAACACACTGACTGAAACTCTTTTTCAGTGAAGCACAGGCCCCTGATTCTTACCTGGACTCTGGCTTTGGAGGCATCCTGTTGCTTCACTCCACAGCTCTTTTCCTTGTTCGAGCTGGGAAATCACATCTGATTTGCTGATCTGATACCCTGTTTGATATGAAAAAGAAAAAAAGTGTTGGATTTTGAGTCTGGGCTAATTACCCTTTGCTGTGCTCAAGTCCAGGGTAAGGGCAAGAGGAAAATACAAAGATAATTGAAGGTCAGTGCCGGCAACAACATCGTCAACAGACAAAACAGTGAAGGTCCTTCAGCAGACCAGGAGGAAATCCAGAGCAGCAGCAAACACAGTGAGACCCTCTAGCGGCTGATGCCTGTGCACAAGTTCAAAGAGAGATTACAGAATCCTCAGTGTTTTCCAAATGGGAAAGATTAAAAGACTCTACAGTAGGCTGAATATCACTTTCAAACAGGAGCCAGTAAGGATACGCCTTACAGGAATCATCAAAATTATGTCATATACACGACTCTGGTCTCAAGCCTTCATGGAGTGACTAGAACAGAAGAATCATTTTTAAAATATTTGATCCATTTACTTATGCATTAAAATATCCATTGAATCCCCAGTTCTGTTCTGAGTGTAAACACTGAGTAGCCACAGAGATATGAAATGTGGCCAAGATTACTTTCCAGTGTAGTAATGCAAAGTGCCGTGAAAAGAAACATCTTCGTTTTAAGTAGTTATGAGGACTATCAAAGAAGCAGGAAGGACTTGGAGTGGGACACGGGGAAGCTGATCTAAATGCTTGTTCGGTGAGTGAATGAATGCAGTGAACACACGTGCACGTACATCCGTGTTGACAGACTCACCTACGGAGACCAGGTGGGTGATATTTTCCAGCATCACGTTTCTGAACAGGGTTTTCTGGGATGTGTCCAGCAGGGCCCACTCTTCCTGGGTGAAGTTGATCGCTACATCTTCCAACGTCACTGATTCCTAAAACATCAGGGATGTTCTGGTTTAGACAGAGCAGTCCCTACCACTGTCCAGGGTGGGAGGGTTGAGATGAGGAGGTGATGGGATCTGAGTGGATAAAGGATCACGCTCTGTGTGGGGTTCCCCTCGGTTCTCTGCCAGCGCTGAGCTGGTGTCTGCCTTTCAGGTACATTCACGGACACCTACACACTCTGACGTCACGAAGCTTTATTTTACAGAAATATCACTTGAAGTGTGTTATAATACATTGTAGAAGTTTTTCAATAACCTGGAAATTAGGACTTCCAGACAGTTGATAATAAAAGATTCACTTGTATATTCATAACTCAATCTCCCTTCCTTATTAATTTCAAGGAATTCTACAGATTCGTGACAAGACAAGCAATAACCATGATGGGCTACTTTGAAAACATGACTATTGGTTTAAATTATGTCCCTAGAGGAATCTTCGATTCTCCAAAAAGAAACTGCTTTCATTACTTGTTATGAGTGTTGAAATCATCAAATATATAATTGTATGAAGTGTTTACGTTCTAGCAAACCTACGCTAAATACAAAACACTCTTCTACTAATCACGCAATTGTCAGAGGATCATGAAGAAATGCCTAACATTCCTCAGAACTGAGCAAGGTTCACACAGAACTTGGTACCAGGAGGTGTTCTCTCTCTTAACACTACAGGACTCAGGTGTTCATAACAAACTTTGAGGTCAGATGGTTCAGCAGAATAAGCCGGGGACTCGGGTGGCTGGAGTGAAGGACAGACCTAGCCTGACCATCGCTGTGGCGTGAGGACTCCCACTCAAGATTTTCAGGGACCTTGACCTTAGTTATCACTGTTTCTCTTGTAATTTAATCTCATCTCCATGCTGAGGGATGAAAGAAGCCTAGTGATTGGTTTTGTTTTCTCCAATTTTTCAAAAATCTTTGAGAACCTAATGTTACTCTGCCTACTGTACCGTTTCTCCTTTCTGTTCAGCACAGTTAAGAAAGTGCTCCTCCCTACACATTCCTCCCAGTTATCGAGTATGAATAAAAGCTTCATTACTAAGAGGTGGAAGGTGTGAATGAGGGAACGACTGCTAATGGCACTCGGGGTGTAGCTTCAGGAGAAGGAGGCGTCGCTACTCACCAGAGGCTCCATTGTCAACAACTCAGTCGCCAGGAGTCTTTATCGGGATTTCACTCACAGCCAATCCAAGCACTGAGCACGCAAATCTGAGGATGGAGAAGAAGCCATGAGACTCCAGTCCTGCGCACAACTTCCAGACCCAACTGAAATGGAGCCCCCCACCTCCACCTGGCTGTGACCCCAGCCCAGCAAACGGAAACCAGTGGTGCCTCCTAAGAACAGGTGCAGTCTCTCCTCTCCCAGATCCCATGGGAGAAGCTAGAGCTGTGGTTGCTAAGACAGAAAGTCAAAGTTCAGAGCGCTTGCAAATAAGAATGTGCTAAGCATTGACTTTGTGTGTTCCGCAGCCTAGGGCATCCAGAAGCGTTCAATGTCCTCCTTGATTCAAACCCTCGGGAACCCTGACTCATGCCGGAGTAGAGTTTGGTTTCCTCCTGTAGGAAACACTGGAAATCCCCAGATCATTCTCTTCCCTTATGCACCCACAGTGGTCCTCCAGCACCCCTGGCAGCCCGCTGGAACCTCACTGCCTTCCGGTTCTCCCTCAACCCTGACTTTTAGTTCTGTCCCCCGTCTACGTGGATATTAATCAGCCAAGGGCCTATTTCAGGATGCAGTTAAACCAAGGACTTGTTCCACTTGGAGGAACCGTGGCACCCGCCCTTCCGGTCTCGTCCTTAACATCCGCTGCTCCAGAAGGAAGCAGGGGTACACGAGTCATAGTGTTCCGGTCGTGGACTCTCTCAACCCTCTGTGTCAAGGATGCTCAGAAATATAAAATGACTGAGGTTTTGGAGGAAATTGGTTTATTTACCAATTTACAAATGACACACAGAGGTTCCAAAAACTTGAGTATATGACAGAGTTACACATCCAGAAGAAGGATCAGCTGTCATTTAATTTTGCTCAGCCTGTGTCCTGTGCTCAAATTCCTTTAGGGTAACAAAGATCACCTAGGTTTTACCTGTAATACGACCTCTAACATTAGTCATCAGAAGAAGCTCCCTGTTATTTCTCTCTTCATGTTTATCACCCAGATATAGGGGAAACCTCTCCATATAGCTACACTCAATCCCCTCATTACATCCTATCTTGAAACAGAAATCTCTTCTAAAGATATTTGCTCTCAAGTTCCTTCTCTCCTGTCCTCCCTCCACAATCAAAGTGAAAGTGCATTTTGTATCGAAAAAAAAGAGAAGCCCTGGATTAATGCCAGCATCTGCTAACTGTGGATAAACACACTCAAGAAAAAGCGTTTAGTGATTGTATTATCCACACCACCTAGGAAAATCCAAGGTGGGAGGGACTATCTAGGAAAACCAATCAAGACTTGGCCATGGATTATACCTTTGGTTTTGACTTCAAGACAAATTTCAGAGGGAAATGAAACTTTCTCTTTCACTCTTAGAATGTTTCTTCTATTGATAATAGGAATACGTAAATCCCTATGATATCCAGGGAAACCCCAGGCATATGCAAAAGAGCCGCCTTGCATCTAGAAGGTGGAACCTAGGCGACCCTGGCCATGTCCAGATTACAAGTTATGGGAATCAAAGGAGGTTAACATCTATTAATTTAGGGGAAGAATTAAATATCTCAAGAGATTTATTTTACCTTGAGATAATTATTTCAACATAAAAATCTATCCCAAGACACATAAGAAATGAAATGAAAATCACTTGATGAAACCCATAAAAGGAAATTAATTCAGAGAAGCAGAAAATGAAGTATTTAGAAACAAATTAGTAAAAATATCAGATGTAGATCAACAGCCAATAGAACTTTCCAAGATGAAGAACATGCGCTATATATGCAATGTATGATACAGAAACTGCCACACACATGTGGTGACAGGACACTTGAAATCTGGCTGGCGTTATATGAAGTTTAGCTATTTAATTTCATTAACTTGAATGTTCTAGCCACATGCAGCTGGTCGTCACTGTATTGGGAGAGCACAAGGCTACAATCTTAGGTTAGGCAGTTAAAATAACTAAATACATTCAAGACAACAGTGTTAGAGTTGAAAAAAGGGACATGTACAGTAAAGAGTAGGAAATGATGGTGGCAAAATACATGTTGACACAATATGATTCAGAGACCATAAGAGGCTGCTTTGATAGGGCAAAAGTGTAAAGACAGATAGGACTTACAACATTTTCATGGAATGAAGTCAAGGCACATCTCACAGTCTGGAGGACTCACCAAAACCCCAAATTGGAGGAGCTGGTGAAGCCAAATGGATTCTGAGGCAAGTACCAGAGCAAGCAGCCAATTTCTCTTCCTCCAAAGCCCCAAACTGTCCAGCTTCTTCTTCTCTGGACAAATGCATCCCTTTGCCTGTCTGACTTTCCTTTAAACCTGGATAACAGTTTATAACCCAATCTGGGCTACATTCCAGGATCCACCCTCTCAGAAGGTTACCGACCCTAATAGGGTTTCAGGCTGTGAGCCACACCCTGTTCAATTTGATTGGATTTTCCAGACTAATAGGAAATTGTAATCCTCACACAGTGCTGGGGAGCAAAGATGTACGGTCGTGTCCAGGGATAGTGAGGAGATCCATTCATTCCCTTCTTCATCCGTAAACACTGTCGAGTGCATTCTCTATACTGGGAACCATTCTATGTCTTCAGAATAACAGGGCATCAGACACACGGGGAATCTGTGGAAATGAAGCTGGGATTCCCTGGGAGAAATACAGAATTAAAAATAAAATGCAAGATGAGAAACTGTGAAAACGTGAAATATAAATAATGAGGTGACAAAATAAGATACATTGCTGGGATACAGAACATGACTCTTAAGGCACTGGCCACATAGTACTTTGAAGAACATGTTAAGAATCTATTAACTATGCAAAGAAAATGGGAAGACAATTTTATACTTTAGTTCTTGGTTAGTGGGGACATCCATACAAATGTTCCTGCATAGTAAACTACTGTAAATAATTTTCCTGCCATGTCATTCGGAATCTATTTATACATTTTAGTGGAAATCTTATGGGTGTGGAGATGGCTCTTTAAGCTTAAAATTCCTGGTTCCTAAATGGAAAAATTAAACCAGGGGACATGGTGAGTATTTCATTGTATCTGAGGACATTTTGCTTGTATCATACAATGCCTGGCAATCCTATTATCTCATGTATTTCAATTCCATCTCCCATACACATTAAAGAGTATTTCACCTGAAACAAACATATTAAGGTAAATGAGCTATACTTCAATTTTAAAAAAAAATATTTTAAACCTTCGCCATTACCCCTCAATCTCCAAGGACTCATCCTTTTCTCTTACAGTCATCAGATTATGTGTAACCTATTTCCCAAATGAAACTGATATTTTGGATGTAGATACTGTCCACCACAAGATTTAAAGTACTCTGTTACTGTCATTCACTACTTATGCCATCTTCCACCTAAAAGGAAGGGAATTGCCTTTCCTCTCAGCTCGGAAATTTACTTCTACATTCGTGTTCTTTCCTATTCTCTCCTGCCACGTCAGAATGTATGTTATAATTTAAATAGAATTCACTTTATTTTTCACATTGGTTGATTAAAAATATTATAATAGTTTCTGTAAGGTCGGATCTTAACAAACGGCACCGCGAAACAGAGGAAAGCTTCAAGTGAGCTTTATTAGGGAGCTCTCCCGGGCGAGGTTCACTGGTCTGAGAGAAAGGGGCCAGAGAAGGCGCACCCGGGCGAGGGTTGGGCAAGATGTTATAGGGGAAGAAGGGAGAGGGGTGTGGTGAATCTGGGAGGGCGCAGGGTATTCCTTAATTTGGTGGTCTCTTCGGGTATCCTGGCAATATCCGGTGCCGGTTGCATCAGTCTTGGGACCGTTAGTCCCGCCCCTCGAAAGGCGGGAAGGCTGGGCCGGGTGCAAAGTCCCCAGGTCAGTTCCTGGAACTGGGTGGTCCGGAGAGTTTCGGTCTGATGCAACCTGTGAATTTGATTGTGTTCCCCTGCCTCAGGCCAGCTGGCCTTACATCCCGACATCTTTGGTGTAATGGGGCGGCGTTCTGATCTCTGGCTACTTCATGCTGAATGGGGGCGTCGAAAGGGGAGTCGGGCGACCAGAGGTCCGAGGCTTAGGGGAGACCAGTGCGGGGTTCTGTAGGAAGCAAGGTGTTAAGGGCCGAGGAGCATTTGGTTTGTGGCCACCCGAGACTTCCTCCATGCGCCTGCGAAGGAACCTCCTTTGTCGGCCGTCAGGAGATCCAGGGCTCGTCGATTTTGGAGGGCAACTCGGGCTACTGAGGTGATCTGGTGCTGGAGGGAGGTGATGGAGGCGGCAGAAGCCTCGATGGCTAGCTGGAGTTTCTGTTCTAGGTCACGGGATGTTGAGACACTGTGTGTTAGGGCTCCTCCCCCATGCCCGCAGCAACGAGAGAGGAAGCGAGGGAAATGCCTGCGACCAAAGGGAGAAAGATGGCCCTTTGGCCCTTAGAGAGGCCGAGGGCCCGCGTGAGTGCTATCAGTTCAGCCCTCTGAGAGGTTGTCTCTTCTGGGAGGCTGTTAGCCTGGATAATAGTTGATAGCACCGCATAGGCTGCCCGTCGGCGTCCGTCAGGCCCGAGTTTTGAGCTGCCGTCTATGAAGAGGGTGCGGTCCGGGTTTGAAAGAGGGGTGTCAAAAGTCCCTCTCTCGGCGGGCTGAGGGCCTCTAGGGCTTGGGGGCAGGAGTGGGAAGGGGAGGCCCCGGTATCGGAGATAGGCAAGAGGGAGGCCGGGTTTAGGCCGGGGGAGAGGTCGAGGGAGATAGCAGGGTTTTCAATGAACAGCAGGTGGAACTCCTGGATGCGGGAGGGGCCCAGGAGGGAGAGAGACTTGTGGCCTAGGAGGTCGACCAGCCGGTGGGAGGAAAACACGGTTAGTGGGTGGGCCAGAGTCAGTTTGAGTGTTTGGTCAGTTCGGCTGCCGCTGCTAGGGCCCGGAGGCATGGCTGCCATCCCCGAATGGTTGGGTCTAGCTGTTTGGGGAGGTAAGCCACGGGGCGGTAGCAAGGCCCTACAGGCTGGGCAAGGAGTCCAGTGGCTATTCCGGCCCGTTCATCCACAAAACGGTGAAAAGGTCGGTTTGGGTTGGGCAGAGAAAGGGGAGGAGAAGATATCGGAGCGTTACGGAGGGTGAGAAAGGCCTGTCGAACGGCGGAAGGAGAGGTGAGGGGTTCTTGAGGGGTTTCTTTAGCGGCTAGATATAAGGGTTTAGCGAGGAGAGCAAAGTTAGGGATCCAGTGTCGGAAAAACCCTATAAGGCCCAAAAAGGAGAGAATTTGTTCCGCTGTTTCCGGAGTCTGAAGTTCACGGATAATCCAGGTGCGATCGGCTGTTAGACCTTTTGTGGTAGGGGTAAGGTGGAGCCCCAGGTAGGTTACAGAAGATACAGATAACTGAGCCTTGGCTGGGGAGACCCGATAACCGCGAGAGCCAAGGTAATTGAGGAGATCTGCAGTGTGTTGTCTTGAGAGGCTGAGAGATGGGCTACGAAGGAGGAGGTCATCTACATATTGAAGGAGTGTGCTGGGGGTAAGGGAGCAGGAAGTGAGGTCCCGTGCCAGTGCCTGACCCAAGAGGTGAGGACTGTCGCGGAAGCCCTGGGGAAGAACTGTCCAGGTGAGCTGACTGGAAGTATGAGTATCCGGATCCGTCCAGGTAAAGGCGAAGAGGAAATAGGACTTGGGATGTAGGGGGATAGCAGAAAAGGCATCTTTGAGATCCAGAACCGTAAAGTGGGTTGTGGATGGGGGGATATGGGAGAGCAAGGTGTATGGGTTTGGTACTACTGGGTGGAGAGGAATTATGGCCTCATTGATTAGTCGGAGGTCCTGGACCAGGCGATAATCCCCAGAGGCCTTGCAGACAGGCAGGATGGGGGTGTTGCAGGGAGAGTCAGTGGGGATAAGGAGTCCCTGGTTTAGGAGGTTGTAAGCCCCTAAGGTGAGTCTCAGAGATGGGAAATTGGGGCCTTGATGGAAATTTGGAGGGGTCCTTTAGATGGATGAGGACGGGGGAATGGTGTGTAGCTATTATGGGCTTAGAAGTATCCCAGACTTGGGGATTGATTGGGTTCAGTGTGATTGGAAGAGGGGGATAGGAGGGGGAGGGTTCTAGAGACAGGCCGAGAAGAGGAAGCAGGAGTTGGGAGGAGGGGACCTTAGGGTCAAGTTTAACCAGCTGGAGGGAGGCCCCTAAGTGGAAAAGGACATCTCGGCCTAGCAAGGGAACTGGGCAGGATGGTATGACTAAGAAGGAATGAGTAAAAGGGAGTCCTTCGATATGACATGGGAGTGGACCGGTCTGGAGTGGGAAGGATGGTTTGCCATCAATACCCATGACCGAGATCTGGGAAGGAGAAACTGGCCCGGAATAAGTAGGCAGGACCGAATAGGTAGCCCCCGTGTCCACCAGAAATGAGATGGACTTACCCGCTACCTGTAGCGTTACCCTGGGCTCGGCGAGGGTGATGGGGGTCTTCGAGTCTGGGCGCCGTCAGTCGTCAGCCAATCCCAGCAGTTCGAGTGGTAATGCCTTTGGGTCGGCCTGCCCCCCGTGTGGAGACGCTGAGGGAGGGCCAGTCGTAGGGCAGTCACTCTTCCAGTGGCCCGTTAGCCCGCAGCTGGGACAGGGCTTAGAAGGAGGTCGGGGATTGGGACATTGGCGAGCCCAGTGGCCTTCTTTTCCGCATTTGAAGCAGGCCCCCGGCGGGGTTGCCTTTTGCGGACCCCGTGGGTGCTGTGATCCATGGGAGATGGCCGACCTTAGGGCGGCTACAAGAGCTTGGGTTTGGAGGGCCACCTTCTGGTGCATCCGAGCCTGTCGGCTGGATTCTGCCAAATCCTCACGGCCATTATAGACTTTAAAGGCCATCTTTACCAGATCTCGAATAGGGGTCTGAGGGCCGTCTTCTGCCCGTCTTAATTTCTTTCGGATGTCCGGGGCTGATTGGGTGATAAAATGGGTGGCTAGGACCGCTGCCTCTGCCGGGGTGTTGGGGTCCAGCCGGGTGTAGAGAGTTAAGGCCTCTATAAGGCGATTGAGAAAGATAGCTGGATTTTCGTTAGATTCTTGGGTTATCTCGTTTAGTTTTTCAAAATTGACTACCTTATGAGCAGCAGCCTGCATGCCAGCCGGGAGGCATTGGATCATGAGGTCGCGTCTACGACGGCCATCTTGGCCATCCTGAGAAGTCCAGCCTGGATCGGTGCCAGGTACGGCAGTCACTCCGACAGGCATGGAGTTGTTGGGAAGGTGAACCTGATCTGCATGGTTTTGGGCAGCGGTTTGAATTCTTTCCCTCTCGTCAGGGGTCAGAGTAGAAGATAGGATCACAAAGATATCGTGCCAGGTTAGATCATAAGCTTGAGAGAGATAGGGAAATTCTTTGATGTAGCGGGAAGAGTCGGCAGAAAAGGAGCCTAATCGCTTTTCTATCTGAGAGAGATCTTGGAGAGAAAAGGAAACATGAACTCTAACTAATCCTTCCGCTCCTGCTTCCTCCCTCAGAGGGCAGAGGAGATTTGGATCTTGGGAGTCGTGAGAGCGTGTATGTGCACTGATTGGCGAAGCAAGGGGCGTGGGAGGAGAAACCGTCGAGGGAGGCGGGGGAAGGGTTGGAGGGGCCGGAGCAGGTTCAGGAGGAGGAGGGACCACTTCAGGGTAGGGTGGAGGTTGGAGAGGAGCTCTGGAGCGGGGAGAGGCGAGAGATTCGGGTGGGTCGGCTAGTGGAGAGGGGTCATCGTCAAAGGAAATTAAGGGCTTGAATGTAGGAGATGTCTGTTTGGCAAGAAGGATCTGGGGAGTGGAACAATCGACGCAGAGGGAAAGGGCGGGAGCGCAAATACCAGAAGGCCTGGAACATAGGGGACCTCAGACCATTTGCCCGTCCTGCAGCAATAATTATCTAGATCACGGAGGATGTTAAAATCCAAAGTCCCTTCAGGAGGCCGTTTGGGTTGATTGTCTAGAGGATATTGTGGCCAGGCCACAGTGGAATAGAAAATAAGCTGTCGGCGACGGAGATCTTGGGAGAAACCGAGGGCTGTAAAATTGGCTAGGAGGCACCCCAGGGGCGTCTTAGAATCTGGTTTCAATTGTGAGGTTCCCATGACCCCCAGTCTGTCCCTGAGTGAATGGAGAGGGAGAGAGGCGTCCCTGGTCTCAGTCTCCAATTCACGGCAGGTCGGAGGGCGGTCAGGCGGTTGGGACGTCTCCACAGTTGCCCGAGGCCCGGAGAGAGGACGGAGAAGTCCCTGACGCGGCCGCGATTAAGGACAGGGAGTCCGGTGGGCAGGGACTCTGAGGGTCGGAGGGAACAAGGGAGGGGACTTACCCCGTTTTCTGCCGGGTCGGGTGGATGAGTAGAGGTTCCCTGGTTGTCTCCTGGGGGAGGGGAGGAGCGGCCCGCGCGGTAACCCGCGGGGCTTGGTACCCCTGCCGGGTTTCGGCACCAAATGTAAGGTCGGATCTTAACAAACGGCACCGCGAAACAGAGGAAAGCTGCTCCCGGGCGAGGTTCACTGGTCCGAGAGAAAGGGGTCAGAGAAGTCGCACCCGGGTGAGGGTTGGGCAAGATTTTATAGGGGAAGAAGGGAGAGGGGTGTGGTGAATCTGGGAGGGCGCAGGGTATTCCTTATTTGGTGATCTTTTCGGGTATCCTGGGGGACGTTAGTCCCGCCCCTCAAAAGGCGGGAAGGCTGGGCTGGGTTCAAAGTCCCCAGGTCAGTTTCTGGAACTGGGTGGTCCAGAATGTCCCCAGGTCAGTTTCTGGAACTGGGTGGTCCGGAATGTCCCCAGGTCAGTTTCTGGAACTGGGTGGTCCGGAATGTCTCCAGGGCAGTTCCTGGAACTGGGTGGTCCGGAGAATTTCGGTCTGATGCAACCTGTGAATCTGATTGTGTTCCCCTGCCTCGGGCCAGTTGGCCTTACAGTTTCAGGCGTACAACATAGTGATTTAATTATTTTAAACATTATACTTCATGACATATATACTTCATTTAAAGTTATAATGGAATATTCCCCGTGTGGTACAATTTATTTTTGTAGCTATGGTTTTTTTATTTTTATACATAGTAGTTAGTATCCCTTAATCTCATGTTTATACTTTCCTCTCCCCCTTCCCTCTCCCCTTTGGAAAACACTAGTTTGTTCTCTATATCTGTGAGTCTGTCTCTGGTTTCGTATTTCATTTTGTTTTTTAGATTTCACATCCAAGTGATAACGTACAGTATTTGTCTTTTTTGTTTGTCGTATTTTTCTAATCATAAGACCCTCCAAGTCCATCCATGTTGTCACAAATGGCAAAATTTCATTCTTTTTATGGTAGAGTAATATTCCTTTGTATATATACAATACTTGTTATTTATCCATTCATCTGCTGATGGACACGTAAGTTGTTTCCATATCTTAGCTATTGTAAATAATGCAGTTGTGAACATTGGGGTGTATGTATCTTTTCAAAATAGTGTTTTCGTTTTCTTGAGATGTATACCCGGGAATGGACTTGTTGGATCATATAGTAGTTCTATTTTTTAGTTCTTTTAGGAACCTCCATACTCTTTTCCATAGTACTAGGCCAATTTGTATTCCCACCAACAGTGTCCTAGGATTCCCTTTGCTCCGTATCCTGGACAACCTTTTCTGGCTGAAGAATTTTTTATGAGGGCATTCAGACAGGTGTGAGGTCATAGCTCACTGTGGGTTTGGTGTGCATGTCTCTAATGATTAACGATGTTGAGCATCTTTTCATGTGCCTGTGGCCATGTGAATTTCTTCTTTGTGAAAATATCTGTTCAGGTCCTGTGCCCATTTTTCGGTTGGGCTGTTCGTTTTTTTGATACTGAGTTGTATGAGCTGTAAAACAACATGTACACCTTATTTTAAACCACTCCCTCTCTTTGAACCCTCGTCTTACCATTTAAATATGCTATGGTATCACTCAACCTTAAATTTGAATTTTAAAAAAAAAGGTAAAATTTTGAGGTCCTTTTATTCCCAATAGCTGCCCTCTCACTTTTAAAATCCAATTTGAGGGCAGAGTCCATCAATTTACATTTCTCCTCACCTCAAACAATCTTATTTTTTGTCTCCATTAATTCATGGATATTATTCTTTTATTTAAAAAAAGTAAGTTTTTTCCAAAAAAATAATAAAGAAAATGGTCAGAAGAACGTAGGGGCAAGACGGGAATAAAGATGCAGACCTATTAGAGAATGGACTTGAGGATACGGGGAGGAGGAAGGGTAAGCTGGGACAAAGTGAGAGAGTGGCATGGACATATATACACTACCAAACGTAAAACAGATGGCTAGTGGGAAGCAGCCACATAGCAGAGGGAGATCAGCTCCGTGCTTTGTGACCACCTAGAGGGGTGGGATAGGGAGGGTGGGAGGGAGGGAGATGCAATTGGGGGGGGATATGGGGATATATGTATAACTGATTCACTTTGTTATAAAGCAGGAACTGACACACCATTGTAAAGCAATTATACTCCAATAAAGATGTTAAAAAAAAGTAAGTTTTTTACAACATAAAAATACAAATAGAATGAACCAACTTGTATAAACTGAATTTTGTTCCCCTCCCCCAAGTTCATATGTTGAAGCTCTAACATTTAATTCATCAGAACGTGAATGTATATGGACACAGAGTTAAAACTGTGATGAGATTAAGATGAGCCCTTTAGGGTGGGTCCCTAATCCAATCAGACCTGTGCTCAAGAAGCAAAGTGAGAGACTGCAGAACTGTGTACCTCAAGGGCAAAGAGCAGCTGGTTGAAGGTGCGATGTGTATCTATTGATCAGTGGACCTGTGAGGGCCTGAGATGCTATATTTTTAATAAGTCTTAGGTTCCCCCCAAGCTCCTCTTTCTTCTCAGTTACATAAGCTTTGATCAGTAAAAATGAACGTTAAGATGATCTTCACGGCTTAGAGATAAAAACCACGTACAGCATGTCTTATACGGTAGAACTTTATTAAAATTGAAAGAAAATTTGAAAACAAAGCTTTACACTAACGTTTAATGAAACATAAGAAGCAGAGCCGTGGGAGTGTCCCCACCGTGATTTACAGTGAACGACTCCACAGAGTCCACGAGTCTCATCTCAGGACGGGGCACTGCTGACCTTCTGCAAAGCACAGCGTTGGGCCCTTTAGCCAGGTTCCAAAAGTTCAGACATTTGCACCCAATGCAGATTACTTCCATAGCTTCCTATTTACACAATAGTTAAAAGTTACTCCTGGAATTTGCCTCAGGTGCTTAAAATAGATTCAGACTGACAAACAACTTGTCATTCCAGCGTGATAAGCACCATTTGACAGATGGCTGTAGTTCCATCAGGAGAAGGTGCGGGGCGTGCACGTGTGTGTCGCTGGGGCTTGTCTGGGTTTCCAGCACCATTCGCCCACGGGGGTGCGGAATCGCTGCTTCTCCAGGAGCAGCTGCTCTTCGTGACTCCCCCTCGTCAGGTGCACGGTCACCTCCAGGGCACCTGGGGAGTCCTACATGGAGGAAATGAAAAGTGATTGCGGCAGCCAGATAAGACCAGAAGAATCTGTCAGCTGAGCGCAGCCCACTTGCCAATCGTGGCGTCATGAGCTAAGCAGGTGGTAGTTGTATTAAACCATTAAGTTTGGGGGATGGGGTCTTACAGAGTCAACTGATAAACTTTTAAATGACCCAGAAAATGGCTCAGCATACATGGAAAACAGAACAAGGTAAATTCCTAATTAAATATCCTGGCTTTCTCCCCTGCACGCACGTCTGCCTGGTATAAGCACACCACAGGCCACATAAAACTACCTTCCCCAGCATTATGTTTATAGAAACCTCTCTTGCAGCACATAACGGAAACCCTGCCATTTCGACGTGAAAGCATCCAGCATTTCAGGTGCACCAGGCCCGCGCCCGACACACACGCCCCGCTGTGCACACATCATTCTGTCTCAGCTTCAACACGCACGTCTCTCCCACATATTCTTACGCACAGTAATTACCATTTGTAAATACAGCACCAGGTCATTTCTTTATTTTCAGGAAATTATACAATAGAACTCACAGAGTTAAAGTAGTTGCTCTATTTCATTCTCCGGGTTCCTGCCCTCCGGGCCCTCATTGGCCCTTGCAGCATTTCTTTCTTCTACCGAAACAGGAACTGGCGGGTGTCCAGTGCATCGCGCAATAACATGGGCCCCATTCTGGGAGCATTACGAGATTTTCTGTCTGGCCTGGACATAGGCTGTGGAGAGGAAAATATACGTCAGCTGCTCAGTAGGGAAGAATGTTCCCTGTGAAAGCTGGGCCACGTATGTGCCCTGAGCGGCCGGCCAGGTGGCCCCTTCTGCAGGTGGCTCTCTCAGAACCCTTGTTCCCTTCTGCCTCTGCTGCCCGTGCCTCCTGGCTGGCAGGACAGGCTTGACTCCAAAAAGGCCAGATACTGAAGTGTCTGCCCCGAACGCGGATGCTGAGCGCCCCGGCCTGGGTCCACCTTGCTCGAGAGACACAGGGGGATCTGCAACCTCGGGCCGTCTGATGAGAAGCTCAGCACGCCCCCGGACACGAAAGCGCAGGGACGTGTGGCCAGAGGCGCTGGGCAGAAGAAGCAGCGGGGTCAGGGGCCCTCGCCCCTGCATCCGGGGGCTCAGGAAGGGCTGGCGTGGTGGGGAGTCAGAGGACACAAGGGATGAAAAAGGGCAGAAATAAGAGACAGCAACCACCCCCTAAATGTCTGGGCTGCTTCACCTCACTGGTCCTCAGCAGAGCCTCTGGGCCCCTCCGGGCTCTGCAGGGGACACGACTGAGTGTTAGGACGCCCACCTGAAGGCACATTGCCAGGAGGCGTGGGGCCGGGGAGGACGCTGGTGTCTGCTCGGTCCAGCTTCCTCCCACACCCGGCCTCGCTCCGGGCACGGCAGACAGCCCAGGAGCCCCAGGGACGCCCTCCGACCTGGGGCTTCTCCCCAAGGCCCGCTCCAGCTCCAACCACGTCTGCTGTCCCGAGAGCGCGGCAGGGACACCCAGTTCACTCTCTCCCTGCCGCCCGTCGTTCCCGGGAAACGACCCTCCCTCTCAGTCTGTGGAGATGCTGAGGGGCGGTGTGCCAGGCAGTTAAGAAAGCGAGGAGCGTTTCCCCCGAGACATTCTCTTTGGCTGACGCCCAGATTTATTTCTTGTTTCTAGACCCTGACCCACTCCCCAGTACAGCTTGGTCCCCATTCCCTGGGCATGAGACCCCCATGGCCCCCGTAAGCCTGGCTCCAGGGCTTACCTGAGGCAGACTGAGCGAAGAGGGTGCAGGAGGCCAGCAGCAGAAAGCAGAGGCGCCTCGTGGAGGGTCCTGGGTGGTGAGGAAGAAAGAGGGGGAGCCGTCGGCCGAGGCCCACGAGCTACCGGGGCTGGAGCATCCTCTGTTTGCAGGTCTCCAGGCGTGATCATCCTAATTATAACAGAAAGATCCCTGTCTGTCCATGAGACGCATGCCAACGGAGCTGCCCCACTCCTGTGCCATGCCCCACACTGGGTGGGACAGGTGAGCAGAGTCTCCCTCCCTGCTCCAAGGCTGGATGCTCGACACACCCACCTGACTGCAGAGGTGTTCCAGACTGGACCCCTAACCTAGGTCTCAGCAAACTGGACAGCACATTCCCTGGGTCACAATGATTACTGGGCATGGGCTGCGGTGGAGACTTCCATTACCGTGAAGTCCGTTGTGTTTGTTCAGTTGGTGGAGAAGGAAAAGCTCTTTTTCTCTGCAAGGGTACAAATAAAACCGATGTCGCCCAGGATTTTAGCTGCCATCTCGCTACTTTAAGGTAGTGGGTCTGAGAATAAATCGGACCCTGGTGAAAATACACTAGGTTCCTGGTGACACTGGGTCTGCACTGGATCCAGAGACCCTGGAGCCTGGCCTTCCTACTCTGGATCTTTCAGACAGCAGCCCCTGTTTGGTTAGTCCAATCTGAGCCGAGTTTCCGGTTGTTTGCAACTGCAGGCGTGTTGGCTGGCACAGTGCGTGATCTGGGGCTCCAAGCCAGGGCGCCGTCTCCGTGCCCCGGTGCGGCCTGGCCACGATGGGGGCACTGGGAGGGTTGTTGAGGCCCCTGGGGATAGAGCTTGCTTTTGTACTGATAGCTGTAGTAACACTTTCAGCGTTTGCAACGGGGCTGGTGTGTGTGTTCTAGGTTCCCTTTGGAAAGTGGGGGGACCCTGGAAATGCTTGGGGAAGGTATCCCAGCTGCATATTCTCTTACACGTTTATGTGAGGTGCCTCTGTCTTTCCAGTCTGGAATATAAGCAGGTTTATCTTGTAACGGTGGTCTCTAGAAGAGTGGATGCATGCCTTCCTTGTTACCAGTTGCTCTGATAAGCCAGTCAGGACAAGATGGGATCCTTCTCAACCAGGATGTGAAGTCACTTCTTTCTGGGTTTGGAGGCTGTCTTCATCTCCTGATGGTGAGGTAAATAACTCACCTCAAACTTGGTGGTTTAAAACCACAGGAATTTATTCTCTCAGAGTTCAGGAGGCCAGAAATCTGCCATCAGCTTGGGGCTGAAATCAAGTTGTTGGCGGGGCCACGCTGCGCCCAGAGGCTCTAGGGGAGGATCTTTCTTCACTGCTTCCAGCTTCTGGAGGCTGTTGGCATCCGTCACGTGTGGCCGCGTCGCTCCCATCCTGGCCTCCGTGGTCCCATCGCCCCTCCTCTCGCGTGGGTCTCACCTGCTATGCCACGTTCTTATGCCAAATGCGCTGGCATTCAGGGCGCAACCAGAGAGAATCCAGGATCATCTCCCCATCTCAAGATCCTTACCTGAATCACATCTGCGAAGATGCTTTTTCCAAATAAGGTCACACTTGCAGGACCCAGAGTTTAGGACCTGGCACTGTGGGTGGCTCTTAGCCTGCTCCACAGACTATCAGATAATTGCCATTCTGTTGGCAAAGGAGTCCGGGAAGCAAGGCTTGGTGGTCACAGCGGTGCATCTGCCCCAGGCAGTAGCAGCAAAGTATCACCCACCTGAGCGGCAGCTACACCCAGAGAAGCCTCTGGAGCTGCCTCTTGCCCCAGGCCGGGAAGGTGGGAGCTCTGGAGAATACAAACCCCCGGCCGGGACACGATGGCCTCTTGCTTGGTGACTCCAGGGAAAGCATCAGGAAGTAGAGGGTCCGCTTCGATTTTGAAGCTCAAACTGGGAGACTGGGTCCTGCTTTGAATGATCTGGCTCTCACTGGACTCTCCTTCCCAGGAGAACACACTTCCCAAGGCTGCACAAGCGATGGCTGGCAGACGAGAATGTGACTGACGTTTATCGTGGTATTCGAGCCGGCAGTCGGCTGTTCCCACAGTCCAACAGCCAGATAGATCTGTTAGTTCCGGAGAGCTGGAGGAAGGCGAGCCTTCTATTACTTTCATTGTTAAGAAGCCCCCAGGAACGCCAGGAGCTCTATTTCTTCCCCCTTTTACCATGTGTGAATGAGAGGTCTGTTTCTTGGATGGGTGATTATGGTCCCACGAGTTTTAAAGTGAAGTGAAAAGCGTTCTCAGTCCAGGCACAGAGAGGAGGATTATATCATCAAGGGCAGAGCAAGGTCACCAAAGGCAAGGGCTGTGCTTTACAAAATTCTTTACAATCTCACGTTTCCTACGGTAAAGCCGTGCCGCAGGTTTGCTGAGTGGAATGACAGTCATCCTCGCTCCCGGGGTTTCTGCTCCGAAGTCTTCCACCACGGCAAGAATGGGCCCACTTTTCCCCACTAAGAGAGCAGCTCAAATCTGCTGCAGCGGGCAAGGTGCCGGAGACACTTCCTTGCGGCGTGTCTGTGCGTCCTCACCTGGCTCAGGTGACGTATCTCGACGTGTGGGGGAAGCAGGTGCTCCTAGACCCGGAGAGGAACGAGTCGCCTGTATGAGGGTGAAGTGTCTCTGCAGGAGGGAGAAGTCTGGGCAGGTCTGGAATCTTCTAGAAAGTCCCGTGGTGAGCCTGTAGATTTGTAGATAATTTTCCTCTAAGCAGCACAGCGTGTCTCTGATCGGATGCTAATGTCTGCCCGAGGAGAGGCACACAGCAGGGCGTGGCTGCAGGTGGGCTGGGACGGCCCCCAGGCCTGTCCCAAAGCTCCGAGCTCCGAGGCCTCCGCTCCCACGTCTGGCCAAAGCAGCTGGACACGAGGTTTATATCAGAGCGTGGTTTGGAAATTAAACCAGCAAATGCGAGGGGTGAAAAATCCTTATAAAGTGCTTCTAGAAGAAGAAAGGGACTCAGGAAAATGGGATTCTGCGGCGGGAGGCCCTCGGGTCCAGTGTAGCAGGCTTTTCAACCTGCTTTAGAGACCGCAGGCAGCAGCGTCCAGAAAATGGGCAGAAGTGTCTGTCAACCTCCCGCTCTGAGAGTCTGCAGGTGGCCTTGATCAAGGCCACACGCAGAGCCAGCCTGCAGGCCCACGCAGAGGTCAGCGCTGAGCGTCCGCTGGGCCGCAGAGCTCAGAGTCTAGCTGCTGACACAAGCCTGGTATTGGGAGGGGAAATCACACGCGCGCGTGCACGCACACCCACACACACGTGCGCACGCCCTGAGCTTCGAATTTTCTCTTCACAGTAGCAGGGCCGAGGCATCGCTCACGGGAGTCTGTTTCAACCCAGCTGGATTAGAGTTGGTCCCGTTCCTTGCCCACCTCTCCACCTGGGGAGCTTTCAGGACACAACCTTTAGGGCCAACTGGAAACTCTCTCCTTCGGGCTTGCCCGTGTCAGTACCAGCAGAAGACCCAGGCAAGGGAGTTCCTCCCCGGGGCTCGGCTTTAAGGGGGTCTCCTCTCCTCTCCTCTCCTCTCATGTCCCTTCTCCCCTGTAAATCATCCTCTGGGTTCTGGTGACCCCAGAATTACTGGCAGCCAGCAGGAGAGCACGCCGCCTCCTTGTGGGAGCGCAGGAGATCCCCAGGGTGAGGGGTGGTCTGGAGTGTAGGAAGAAAGGGAGGGGCTGTCGGCCAAGGCCCCCGGCTCATCCTGAGGGCTTTCAGGAGTCCAAGGATCCCGGTTTCACCTGGCCGTCCAGGTTGCTGTGGATGTGTATCTGTTCCGTGGGAGGGGTGGGGGGTAGGAGCTTATTCAGCAGTCTGATTTATAAACGTTAACTGTTAGTCACTTGTCACATGAGCCTCTGTGTGGGCTCTTCCCAGAGCCCAGGAATATTTGGGCGGCACTGGGTTGCCTCCAGGGAAAGTGACACACCTCCAGCTGGGTCAGGACTAGGCTTCTGGCCCGCATGGATGCTGGGATGCAGCTCTCGTAAAATCATGGGCGTTTCGTGAGGCTCTGAACCTCAGGGCCCTCGTTGCTTCTCCTACAGCATCTCTCTGCTTCTCCCTGCGGCCAGCTGCCAAGGGCCGGAGAAGGACGTGTTTCTGACTGTCCCCATGCAGTGCCACTGCGTTTCTCATGGTTTATCTAATCTCTGGACTCGACCCAGATAGCCAGAGAGGCAGGGCACCTGCGCCCAAAGCAGCTCCAGCCTGGAGCTCTTGTTCCAAGGCAGCGGCCCCTGGGGGGAGACCACGAGGGGAGCCCACGGAACTCCGCCCATTCATCGGCAAACGAGCCGCACGGCCAGCCCCATCAAGGCACTGGAGCTGGAGGGAGCCGGCAAGACCTTCCTGGCTGCAGAACTACTGTGTGTTCTTCAGACAAAGCTATACCGACTTGACTGCTGGGAATCCATCAGGTCCCTCAGTGGTCTGAAATATGTCTTCCTCAAGGTCCTGAACTGGAAGCAGCAGGGAGTTGGTTTTAGAAAATTAGAAGCTGGAGACTTGATCGTTCAGAGCTTTGCCTTTCAGCTTACTGAGAAAGCCAAAGGATGCTGTTGGCAGGTGGCACCCAGGTTACACTTATTTGTCTCTAGATGGCGCCAGAGAAGGGAAAGCCTGAACCACTTGCCCTTGGGACCAGGTGGAAATGGACTCTGAGCCTCTGCAAAGAGCCTGGACAGACGGACCCGTGAGCCACTGAAACGCAGGTGCTCGCTCGAAACTGCAGAGTTAGTAACAGGCAGAATTTCAGACCTGTGGCTCCTCCTTTAAACACGTGCCGTAAAAAAGAATTGTGAGCGGGCCGTTACTATCAACACTGACATAGGAAGGGCCTGGTGGGAGGTGTGGGCGCAGAGCCATGGAGAGGGACAGCCACCGAGGGCAGTTCAGAAACCCCCGGCTCCTTGCAGAGGGTTCAGCTTCTGCTGCTTTCCTTGGTCCAGTGGTAGCTACCAGGGCTGTTCACTGGCAAGTGTAGAGAGCGGGAGAGGACCCTGAGGTTCATACCAAAACAGGGGGACAGTTTGATCCTGTGGGGCAGGTTCAAGTGCAAATATTGTAAGAGCCCAAGTCAAAGCGGCCATTCCGATGACAGCAGGAGAGGCCAGTGCCGCCTCGTGCGGACGTGCACTCGCTCGTGTGAAATGCCAGCGTGCCCGGACCTGGACCTGGACCCGGATCTGGACCTGGGAGGCTGAAGCAGGACGGCTCCTGAGGGACAGGGCTTGTAGGAGTGTAAGTGACCCCGTAGATTAAAGGACTTGGAAAGTCCTCTGTGACTGTGTCCTTTGTTATGGCAAATGGCCAGCCAGGACGTTGCTTATAAAAAAAAGAGAAAAGAATAATCACTGCAACAAGACTGAAGCTCATGCCTTTTCTCTCTCTCCCCCCGCTCTTCCTTTATTTCTCTCTTTCTCTTTCTCCCTTTCTCCTTCTTGCTTCCTTTCTTTCTTTCTGTTCCTTCCTTCCCTCCCTCCCTCCCTCTCTCCTTTCTTTCTTTCCAAGGAGGCACGGCTGGGAGGTGGTGGACAGGGGTTTAGCCCAGGTGCCCTCCCCGTCCTGCACCGTGAATGGTTTCTGAGGTTTTTCTCCACGTGAACTGTACACTGGCTTTCTGTAGCTCTGCGATCTTCTGAGTCTCTGATTGCACACGCATTCTGATTCAGCCCTGAGTCAGACTGTGCCACGGAGGGAAGCTCTTCAACCCACAGAAGCGGAAGAACCGGCTTGTTAGTGACAGGAGGAGCCGTGTGAAGCTGGGCTGGCCGGGCTCCTTAGCACTGACCTGCGGGACAAGAGGATGACACATCTCCCTCCAACGGCTACACCTCCAAGAATAAGGCCTCGCACAGGGCAGAGAGCTGTACCAGCGAGTCCCTGTAGTCCCTGTGTCTCAGGGATTGGGCTACACCAGTCTACACGTGAGTTAGCCCACCGAGTCCTCACATCAACCCTGTGGGTAAATCTACCCTGGTCCTTTTTATATTCTCAAGAAAGCCAAGCATCAGGGATGTTGCTTGTCCAGAGACCCAGGTCTCTGCGACTTGGAAATCAGCGTGTGGTTCTAACACCACCTGGATTTCTGTGTGAACTACTTTGGTGGTGGGTCCTGGATGCTGGGGCCAGGCGTTCCTCAGTGCATCTAAGGGAGATGGACTCACCAACCGTCAAGTGTAAGGAGACGGTGAAAGAAACCGACCTGGGCACAGAGGACAAATGGAACCCGAAGTCCGGGTAAGGCGGAGGCAGGAATAGTTTGGGGGTGAATGGTGAACGTGGCGGTGCGGTGGCCACTGCGTGATTGCTGTCCCGGGATGGATCACCAATGTCCTGGGTGACAGGGAGTCTCTAACCACACTGTACCCCGGTTTCCATAGGCAGAGTCACTGGGCCGGTACTCAAGCCCCAAAGTCCACATTCTGCTCTGCACCAACTTCGGTGATGCAGGCGTGGGACCGGGCAGCCTGCCCCTCTCACCACCCACGGGGCCACCAGGCGAGCCCGCAGGGCTGGAGGGGAGGCGCTCGCTCTGCTTCCAGGGCGCACATGTCTGACCCGACGGCTCTTTCTCTGACAAGGGACAAAAAACACGACATCTCGAGTGGACTCCACGGGTAGCTCCTGCTGCCCCCACAGCCATCCTGTCGTGGTCTGTTCGGCTGCCCGCAGGACCAGGGAGTGATGGGCGAACCCGGGAGGGAGGCTGACAGTGAGGGGGCAACTTCCCAGCCCTGTGGTGGGTCTGTGGTCCCATCTGGTCCCATCCGCAGCTGGTGAGCTCTGGGCGGAACCACAGTGCTCTGCCTCTTGAGGAGAGCCTGTCTCCTGTCCTGTCCTGGAATCTCCTTCTCTTCTTTGAGTTCCTGTACACAGTGACCACTGCAGGGGCCCCCAAGTCTGTTTGCTTGTCGATAAGGGAATTCACACCAATGAATCAGGTCCCTGGGATGTTGAAAGAGGGAAGATTCGGAGGTCTAATATGTCCAAAGGCAGGTGTGAGCTCGCAGAGACTCTGCTAATGAGTGATTGAGGTCTGCACTCTGGACCGGCGCCATGAGGCTGTCAGTCTGCACTCGGTTGGTTGGAACAAGCCACACTGTTCGTCGGTCAGAAAAGTCTGAATTTAGGTGTGTGAGGTGCTGTCACGCTGGGTCACTCCCGGTTCTTAGTCACTGACCAGTTCTGGTTGGTTAGAAATAGCTGGATTGCAATCAGCCTTCAGGCTGGGTGTGCTCCAGGCAAGGGCTGCTCTAGATGAAAACATTTCCCTTTACATCCCTCAAGCAGCTGCAGAACTCAGCAGCCCTTCCTTAGGTCACCTCTGAGCCCAGCATCTCCTAAAGTTACTCCAAGAAACCCCCTCTCTGGATCTTAAAGGACCCCTCCCTTCTCTCCCTTAGGAGGGGGGATATGTTGCTCCTTAATCTAAGGAGAAGGAGAGGATGTAAATCTGCCCCCAGGATGATTGGGGGGGGACACAGTGTTCTGTACTCACTGAGGAGGGGTAGGATGGTGGTTCTGATGAGGCCACAGGGGTGGGGCAGGTGGGCTGTGGACCTAAACTGTACTCAGGAGTCAGAATGGCACATATGCCATGAGTGCGATTCTGAAATAAAGTACACGGGCCATCCAGGACTGGAGAAGTATGAGGGAAAGATAGGTCAACAGCAGATTTGATTGGAAGAGTGGTATTTTAAGCAAGTTTCTGTCTCATTACTGTTTTGTAATTTGTTTGATTGTGACAGGAAAATATTTTTCTACTTATGTTTGTGAATCTTCAGGGTTTGGTTGGGGTAAGACAGCCTTGATCAAAACAGTAATGGTACAAGAACTTCGTCAGTGGAGAGCGTGCTTTCTCAGACCTGCCCAAGCAGGACGGTCGTGCACCCCACTGAAAGGGGACCTAATTCCCATCAAGACCTGTTGTTGTCCAAGCTTTGGGACTTACAATAATAAAGACCTTAGGTGGCTTTTGTCTGTAAGTTGTGTTTAGCTTGTGATCTATCAGAGGAAATAAAAGCTGGGGAGTTAGGTATTTCTCCTAAGCCTTCATAATACTATGATTTTACAAATTATTATTTTTCAATATTTTTGGATACTTCTATATTTTGGGAAGTACTTCTAAAGTATTCATTGAAAAAGCATATATATGTGTAAATTTATATACATATGTAATAATATATATATATTTGTTAGAAACACCCATTTCCATAGTAGTTCTCAGTCTAAACATTGGACAGAATCAGCATAGTCTGCTACACCAGAGGTTGGAAAACTATGGCCCTTGGACCGAATCTGCCATGCTGTCTGTTTTTGTAAATAAAGTTTCAGTGAAACACAGCCACTCCCATTTGTTTATGTATTATAAATGGCTTTCTCTTTACAGTGGCAGAGTTCTGTGGTGACAGTTACCACATGACTGGCAAAATTGAAGATTATCTGTCCCTTTAGAGAAAATGTTTGCAGACCCATGTGCTAAACCACTGACATCATGATCTAATCCTACATGGTGACAACCGGCAAGTCATTGAAAAGAAGTGTTACCAGGGTCCACTGATGCAGAAGGTCTGGGACTTACGTTTGTGGAAACATTCTTTAACAGAGCTGCAGTGGGAGGGCTGTGCCCACGGACAGTCCAGTTCACCAGAGTTCTAATTCCCTGCAAGTTCCAGCAAAAGAAATTCTTACTAAGACAAAGCGTATTTTCCCCCCATCATATTACATTATACCTCCACTCTCATCCTTTCTTTTCACTTAACAAACTAAATTTAAAAACCAACAATAACCATTTTGATGACTTTCAAACCAAGGCTTCAAGAGAGAAAAACGGTGCTGGCCAAAATGGGAGAGGGGCAGTTATAATGATAAGCCCTGACATTTCCTTTCTCCCTGCTCTTTCTTCCCTCCCTCCCTCCCTCCCTCCCTCCCTCCCTTCCTTCCTTCCTTCCTTCCTTCCTTCCTTCCTTTCTCCCTCTCCCTCCCTCCCTTTCTTTCTTTCTTTCTTTCTTTCTTTCTTTCTTTCTTTCTTTCTTTCTTTCTTTCTTTCTTTCTTTCTTTCTTTCTTTCTCTCTCCCTCCCTCCCTCCCTCCCTTTCTTTCTTTCTCCCTCTCTCTCCCTCCCTCCCTCCCTTTCTTTCTTTATTTCTTTTTTCTTTCTTTATTTCTTTCTCTCTCTCTCCCTCCCTCCCTCCCTCCCTTCCTTCCTTCCTTCCTTCCTTCCTTTCTTCCTTTCTTCCTTTCTTTCTTTCTCCCTCTCTCTCCCTCCCTCCCTTTCTTTCTTTCTTTTTCTTTTTTTCTTTCTTTCTCTCTCTCTCCCTCCCTCCCTCCCTCCCTTTCTTTCTTTCTTTTTTCTTTCTTTCTTTCTCTCTCCCTCTCTCTCTCCCTCCCTCCCTCCCTTTCTTTCTTTCTTTCTTTCTTTCTTTCTCTCTCTCTCTCCCTCCCTCCCTTCCTTCCTTCCTTCCTTTCTTTCTTTCTTTCTCCCTCTCTCTCCCTCTTTCTTTTTCTTTTTCTTTCTTTCTTTCTTTCTCTTTCTTTCTCTCTCCCTCCCTCCCTCCCTTTCTTTCTTTCTTTCTTTCTTTCTCTCTCTCCCTCCCTCCCTCCCTCCCTTCCTTCCTTTCTTTCTTTCTTTCTCTTTCTTCTTCCTTTCTTTCTTTTTTAAATTCTCACTTATGACATATCAAATATATAATGAATCCCAATAGTCTTATTTCCTAGCTTCAGTATTTCTCAACATTTTCCAGATCCTTTTTCAGGTCCATACTTTTCATGTCTTCATTTCTTTATTTCATTTCTTTTTGCTGGAGTGTTTTAAAGCAAATCCAAGATATCATGTCATTTCGCCTATCAGTCCTTCAGTCAGCATCTTTAACTGATGATGCCCTTTCTCTTCCGACATAACTGCCACCCCTAATTAAATCAATAAGAAGCCTTTGATGTTACCCAGGCCATATTCAGATTTACCTGACCAGCTCAGAAATGCTTTCTTGCGATTGGTCTGTTCAATACAGAATCCAAACAAGGCCCACCCATTGGTTGCTTCTTTCCTCTCTTTTTCTGTAATGGTAATTCTTATTTTTCCTCATGCCTTTGAGTTTGTTGGAGAAACCAGGTCGCTTTTCCCGTATAACGTCTCACGCTCTGGGTCTGACTGATTGTTCCCTCCAGCTGTCGTTTTACTTGCTTCTCTAACTTTTGTATTTCCTGTGAATTATTGGTTATATGTGGCAAGTCGATTGGTTGCGGGTTCAGCTGCTTGAGAAATAAAGTATTGCCTGCAGTCATCAGTGACTGCAGCCACCCCTGACGGTGAGCCCTGAGAAAACTCAGGATGAGAAAACATAGGGTACTGGCCCCAGACAGCTGAGGTGCGAAGCAAAGGAACGATTTCAGAAGGGAGCCCAGACTCTTGCGTCTTCCCATACATAGGAGAGCACTAAATTCTTTAACTTCAGATGTCTAGTTTCTTTTTATTATCAGTAGCTCTTTGTTCTGATTACCTGGTCCTATTAAAAACTCCTATAGGGCTTCCCTGGTGGCGCAGTGGTTAAGAATCTGCCTGCCAATGCAGGGGACATGGGTTTGAGCACTGCTCCGGGAAGATCCCACATGCCACGGAGCGGCTAAGCCTGTGTGCCACAACTGCTGAGCCTGCGCTCTAGAGACTGTGAGACACAACTACTGAGCCCGTGTGACACACAACTACTGAAGCCCACGTGCCTAGAGTCTGTGCTCCGCAACAGGAGAAGCTACGGCAATGAGAAGCCCGCGCACCGCAATGAAGAGTAGCCCCCGCTCGCCACAACTAGAGAAAGCCCACGTGCAGCAACGAAGACTCAACACAGCCAAAAATAAAATAAATAAATTTATTAAAAAAAAAAAAAAACTCCTATATATCCTGGCATATATCCTGGGTTCCCCATTTCCTCTTTGGAACAGTTTTCTCAGCGTTTATCTGAGAGGCTGCCTCCCGGGCTTGAAGTCCTAAGAATGTCTGCCGAATAAAACGTAACACTCAACTTTTAGGTTGTGCCTTTTTGCTTTTGGCCCAGAATGTTTCATAGGTGGTGGTGTGTGCTTCCTTTACATCACAACAGGAGGTCCATGAACCTCTGGTCCTGCCACTTTTAGTGAGGGGACCAGGTGAGTCATTGCGTTTACTTGGTGTCAGCCTTAACCCTCTGTTATCAAATTCCCCACCAAGCTTTCCAACAAATGGTTTTAAAGCCATACATTGACAATTGTTTTAGATCTATGATTTCATTCAGGGGTGCAAAACAGTGATTTTCCAATTCTACCATCCTGTCGACTCAAAAAAAATACACACCAAACCTAAAAATTGAGAGCTGTGTTTTATTTGGCAGAAATTTTTAGGACTTCGAGCCTGGGAGGGAGCATCTCAAGTAACCCTGAGAGAACTGCTCAGAGGAGGCCAGGGCGGGGAGCCAGGTTATATAGGAGTTTTGCAACGGAAGGCAGGTAGTCTGAATGTCAAAGAATTATTGTTAATTAAGGAAAACCAGATATCTCAAGTAAAGGAATTTAGAGCTTCTCTACGTATGGGAAAATACAGGAATCTGGGCCCCCTGAAATCATTCCCTTGATATGCACCTCCTCAGCTATCTGGGGCCAGTATCCTGTGTTTTTACATCCTGAGTTTCCTCAGGGCTCATGGTAGGGAGTGGCTGCAGTCTGATGGCTGCTAGATGGCGGGCATTCTTTCCTTCCTGAGTCTCCTCCGGGCTCACGTTGGAGGCCTGCAATAGCTGATGACTGTGATATCCTTTGTTTACTGATACGGCAGGAAATATTCCATTGCTCAATCCCTTCTTCATTTATTAGCTGGAAATTTTCTATAAATAAGATATTTCCTTCATATAATTCTTGCTTATCCTAAAATGCAGTTTGTACTGGAAGGGCAGAATAAATGCTTGATCTTTTCTCCTATGTACCAATTTCCAGAGTGATAAGTTGGCACCTTAACAAACTGCAATTATAAATAATATTGTTTCTTAAGTATCATTCTGACCTTGTGTATTTGATGTGTTTAAAATATAATTTAATATTATACTTTTATATATTTAATGTGTTTATATATTTTAAATACGTAATCAACTGTAGTCCTGATTCTCTGCTGTGATGAAAAATGTTCCATCCTTTTGCCCCGTGAGTCCCCGTCAATTTGCAGCAGTGTTCTACGGCCATGACCCATCAGCCTTTGTAGCTTCCCTACTTTCGAGCACGGCAACATACCCCTGGCTCATCTTGTACATCTTATGCTCCAGACCTGGACTCTTCTGTTTCTGTAAGACATCCTGGTTCTTTCTCGTGGGAAAGAGTAGTGACCCATGGCCTGTGTGCTAGGGGTACTCATTGTTACTGCACTTTTAGGTTGGGGGGCTGAGAAATACACACTTCTGTTAAGAGGGGAAAAAGCCAGGGTTTTAGAGTGATAATCCCAATTCATATTTAAGACTGCGGGATTTTAATATAACCTTTTAAACTTTATATGAATCTTCTCTTACATCGAAAATCTTGGTTCTGATTTTTTTCATCCCCCCCGCAACTTTCGTTTGAAAAGCTTCAGACGGACACATACAGGCAAGCATAGTACAGAGCGTACCGGTACACCCTCCCTCTGGATCGCTTTGCAACTTGTATGGGCTTTGACGTTACAGAGGACGTTACCAGCATCGTGACATTTCAGCCCTAAATCCTTCAGCACGCCCCTCCTCAGGAGCAGGACTTCTTACAAGAACTGGCATCAGTGTTGGACTGATGCAGTTCTTGTAGAAGTTGCTCTGAGGAGGGGCGCGGGTTCACACGGCTTTGGTTTTTCCATTGGACAGCAATAATGTCTTAACATCTTCAAAATAGACATTTGACACTCTGCATACATTTTACAAAAATTGTACATGTATTTCATGAAAACTAAATTCTTAAAAAGTATGACAGGAAGTAACTACCTTTCACCGTTTTTCACGTTCAGCTCTGCTCCTTTTCTGAATGACACGCTCGCACCTCTTGGTTTCACTTATTAACTTTAAACACCGTCTGTTATCCCATAAACCACGAAGATTTAGTTGATACTACCCAACCCCCTCCCCCTCTTATGTCCATACAAGAGGGCATGTTATTATTTCTAGTTATTTTATTGGTTTAGTTTATGCCTTTATATAATATGCTCATTGTCGTAGTCTGGGTTGCTGTAGCAAGATACCGTAGGCTGGGTGACTTAGACAAGAAACACTTATTTCTCACAGTTCCGGAGGCTGGAAGTTGGAGATCAGGGTGCCAGCATGGTTAGGTTCTGGCGAGAGCTGCTTCCTGGCTTGTGGGCAGCTGCCTTCTCCTTGTTCCCTTCGAGGGCAGAGAGAAAGAGGCCATCTCTCCTGTCCCTTCTTATGAGGAGTCCATTCGTGAGGCTCCACCTCGTGATCTAATCACTTCTTAAAGCCCTCACCTCCAAGTTCTACTACATTGGGGATTAGGCTTCCACGTGTAAATTTTGGGAGGACATAGCACTTCTATATCTATTTCTCATGCAACAACTTTAGACAATGTCCCTGATTTACCCACCATGTACAACAAGACGCCTCTCCCTGTCTCTCCTTCACCATCTACCTCCCAGCTGCTCTCAGTTATCCATTGATGCAGCCGCGTCGTTAACAACTGTATTCTAATCTGTAACCTTAAAGATCTTCGCGGCATCATCCGTAGTTGATTCTAAGGGTTGAAAAGGAAGAAATAATTGTATATTTGGACCACAGTTATGTCACGGAGATGTTTTCCAGAAGCTATTAAATATTGTGTGTGTGGGCGCGCGCGTGTGTGTATTACATTATTATCTTGTGAAATTTACTCAGCTGTTTAGCCTACAATCCGATACATGGCGTCCCTTCCACCCACAGAAATCCATCCTAGAACTCAAATCTCCTTTTTCAGGTTGTCCTGCTTGGTCCTTAGGTCCGTGGAGTTATCACCTGGGGATTTCACTTTTCATCAGTCTTGGGTTAGAGGCTGTGTATGGACCCATGTCTAATAGTCAGGGCCACTTTGGCTCCAATAACACATAAACTTTCAAAGTTTAGTGACTTAACACCCTAGACGTGCTTTTCTAGCGCATGTGAGAACATACCGTGGCTGTTCCTGCTTCGGAGGGGACTTTCTCCACGTCACCATTTAGGACTTTTTGTCCCTCTGGTGGCTCCACCAGCTTCTGTGGTCTCTGGGAACTTGGGGAACTTAGGGGACCTTCATTTACACGTCAATTTTTCTTTTTTGTTGTTAGCCATTTGGGATGGAAATGTTTCTTAAAGGCATCACGGCATTTCTCCGCTTTATTAAATATTGCACTGAACCAAACAATTTTATTTTGTCAACAATCCATAAGTGGCTGTCTTCTTTGCATCCTCTGAGGTTTCCCCAGGGCATTTTATTAGCACTATATGACTACAGTATCCCCTTTCATCCATTTGATGATACTAATAACAATTTTTACAAGTTCTCTTTTGTTCCAGGACTGACAGTACTTTCTCAGAGGCAATTTGCATTTGTTTAAGGTGGCCTTCTCCATCGTGCCTGTGGTTGGCCTCACATGTCTTCTTTTTTCTTGGTTGTGTGTTCCCAGTTAAGGATAAAGATCTGAGTTGTGTTCTAGGTAGGAAGAGTGTGTTTCCTAAGGTATTCTGTTGGAAGACCTGTTTCCTCATAAGCTTTTTCTTTGACAGACAAAACCAAGTGGGAACCTTGACATGGGTAGGTCATGCTGATAAGAGATCTTTGTTTTCAGGCACAAATATGGGATGTCTGCCCAGCAGAATGAGAACTCCTCTAAGGTGCCATTAAAGATGCCTCGGGCTTCCCTGGTGGCGCAGTGGTTAGAGTCCGCCTGCCGATGCAGGGGACACGGGTTCGTGCCCCGGTCCGGGAAGATCCCACATGCCGCGGAGCGGCTGGGCCCGTGAGCCATGGCCGCTGAGCCTGCGCGTCCGGAGCCTGTGCTCCGCAACAGGAGAGACCACAACAGTGAGAGGCCCGCATATCACACACACAAAAAAATAAAATAAAAAAAAAAGATGCCTTGATGGTTGATTTTCTGTGCCAGCTGGGCTGGAACACGGTGCCCAGATATTTGGTTGAACATTAATGGGGATGCTTCCATGAAGGTGATTTCGGGGTGAGATTAACATTTGTTTTGTGTTCTTTTATGAGATGGTCAGTCAGGTGAGGCCACAAGAGGAGCCAGAGGAGAGGCTCAGGAAGAAAAAGTTTCTTATCCTCACAGGTCCTAGAGATGGGAGGAGAGCACACTCCACAGGGCCACATGGGGAAACAGTAGTGTGGGCAGGAGACAGAGTCCAGAACCTTTATTAGGGTTTCCATGGGAAAACAAGGCAGGAGAGGGAATTAGTTGAGGATCGGCTAGTGTGAATAATTTGGGTGAGCTTTAAGTCACGGGCAGCTAGCTTTCTCTAGTTGCCCTGGCGTGATGCAGGCAGAAGAATATCATCTCCTGTAAAGTGGGAGCCACATAGAGGGGGCCTGGCTCTGGACTGCATAGCTGGCATAGCAAACGCATGCTCCCAGCTGGACCCTTTGCTCTAAGCATCGATTAGCACCAGGAAATCCAGTTTCTTCCCAGCCAGAAAAGGTGGTTTTTTTGTTTTGGGTTTTTTGTTTGTTTGTTGCTTTTTTAAAAAAGATACCAAACCATCATAATATATAGAAAATAAAATATAGACGACACAACATTGAAATCAGGGGACTCTGAGTACAGCAGACTGCCCTCCATAACGTGGGTGGGCCTCATCTGATTAGTTGAAGCCCTTGATAGAAGAAAGACGGACCTCCCCCAAGAAGAAAGGAATTCTTCCAGCAGACTGCCTTTGGACTCAAACTGCAACTGTTTTCTGTATCTCTAGCCTGTAGGCCTCCCCATTAGATTCTGGGCTCACTTAGTCTCCACAATCCTATGAGTCAATTCCTTAAAATGAATCTCCCTCTGTATATACACACACATCCTGTTGGTTCTGCTTCTGCAGAGAACCCTGACTAACACAGATGCCTTTACTCTGAAGACTAACATGTATATGAGTAGCTCCAGTTCTCCCCTTGTTCATTCTTTTTTATTGGAGAAAGTTCCCCCTTTTGGGGAAACTTGTGACGAAACCTTGAATGGCTGAGACTTGCTAGTGCCCATGAAAACAAGAACGCGTGGAATGCCATGGCAGGTCTCTCTACTTGATTGGGTGACGTGCCTTACAGGCCCACGAGCCATGGAAGCCAGGATGCCACATTGTTCCCGATGTGGAGCCATACGAATTCACTATCAAACGCTGGTTTAAAGCAAAGCGAGGGTGCGTTTTGCCTTGTGCATGACGCCGCCTTCCTGGGAAGTACCTCGGTGACTGAGGTGGGGATTGGCAGGATGACTCTGCAGCTCCCATGGCTGTCTGTGCAGGTAGATAGTGTGCCTTAGTGGTGATTATGCATTGCATCCTTTCCCAGAGATCTGGGCGGCCATGTTCAGCTTTGCTGACACAACTGCAGTGATGGTAGAGGTCCTCACTAATCAGTTTATGTTGGCATTCAAGTAATTCTTGACCGGAGTACCCAGCGTATCGCTCATGATAGGAAAAGTGCAGACTCACTCACTAATGTAAACTAGGCTTCCATCCACCATAGCACCCTAAAAGGCAACAGTAATTAAGAGGGGAGGGCGTCCTTCAAACAGCATTCAGGCAACACCGATCTCCTCCAGCGGACACTTTTCCCACTCAGAGTTGTCAGCGTGTTTAATGACTATGAAGGTATGTGATTCAGCAATTCCTTAATGACAGCCACGGTAATAAAGGGTTGGATCTGGGTCTGTATGTACAGCTTACTCAAATCCATTCTTTCTCTTCATCTAGACAGATGCTATAATAGGAACCATGAAATTGGGCCTTTCAGTCATTCGGGAGTGAAGTGCCTTATAGACAGCCCCATGTACCGCCCCCCCTTAACTTCAAAGCCATCTTCCCTCTAGGCTGGTTCAGGCAATATCTTCTGCGTTCCAGTTTCACCAAAGGAGGGTGACACTGGGCACACAGGTGTAGGTGAATGCAAAAGCTCCCAGGAGATTTGGGTGGAGGAGAGAAGGCGGAGAGGAGATGGGACATCTCCTTTAAAACTTGCTACCCCCTGAGGAATGTAAGTCCTGGGGCCAAATGCTGTTGGGCTGGGAAGGGCTGTAAGAACCCTGCTAGTCATTCTGGTCTGAGCCGGTAGTCTCTGGTTACAGGGCTATTGATGTGATGTCACCACCTTCCGAGATGGTCAGTGACCTCTTTGTGGCTGGGGATAAGTGGAATATTGCCTACCATGTCAGTAAACAAAGGATGTCACGGTCAGCGATTGCAACCACAGCCAACGGGGAGCTGGTGAGCCCTGAGGGAACTCAGGAAGGAAAGAATGCCTGCCATCTAGCCGCCATCAGACTGCTGCCACTCCCTACCATGAGCCCTGAGGAAACTCAGGATGGGAACACACAGGATACTGGCCCCAGATAGCTGAGGTGCATATCAAAGGAATGATTTCAGGGAGCCCAGACTCTTGCATCTTCCCACACACAGAAAAGAGCTAAGTTAAATTCCTTAACTTGGGATATCTGGTTTTCTTTAATTAACAATAATCTTTTGACGTTCCTGACTACCTGCCCTTTGTTGCAAAACTTCTGTATAACCTGGCTCCCCCCTGGCTTCCTGGGAGAAGTTCTCTCAGGGTTACTTGAGATGCTGCCTCCCGGGCTTGAAGTCCTAAACTCTCCCACCAAAGAAAACATAACTCTCAACTTTTAGGTTGTGAATATTTTTTTAAGTCAACAGATTATTTCTTAGCCTTTCAGGAGTAGGGGGAGGCCTGGACGCAGTGTAATGGACACTTGCCGTGTTCCCGTTACAGAGAACGCCCGAGTAGCGGTTAATGTACACAGCATAATGGCATCTCCTCTGCCTTTCCCTCACAAAAGAGGGGTGTGGCGTCTAAATCCATCACTGGGGGATGGGGGCAAATTTTTTTTGCGGGGGGGGGCGCTGTGCCACGTGGCTTGCAGGATCTTAGTTCCTTAACCAGGGATTGAACCTGGGCCCGGGGCAGTGAAAACGAGGAGTCCTAACCACTGGACCGCCAGGGAATTCCCCCAAAGTTTTTATAATGTTTGATTTTTATTTGTGCTTGCAATTTATCGAAGTGGAATGTGGAATTGCTGTCGCCTGATGAAGGAGAGGACAGAAGTACACGTATCATCAGGGGTTGTAAGAAATTTATTGGAAAAAAGGGAAGGCAGCTCCCTCTTCCCCATCAGTGGGTGTCTACAGGCCTAAAGGCGCAGAAATGATGAAAGGCGGGGCAGTGGTCGTAGAGGATGCTTTTCTAAGTGACATGTAAATAGACCACGTGATTGTGCTGGAGTGAAGAATGGACACCCGGGAACCCTACTGTTAGGCCTACAGAGTGAAATAGGAATAGCTTTATGGTCCCAGCAAAGGTTCTCAAATGCTGAGGTTAACCAACCCACAACCCACTGCCCCCGGCCCAGGGAGGAGAAAGGGCAGCGGTTCTGGCCTATGCAGATGGGCAGGCAGCTGAGACCGCTGAAGCAGGGGTGAACTTCTGCTGGGACAGAGGGAGGCCTGAAGCTGTGTCATCTCGTCATCAGGTGTCCTTAGTCTCACGTGGACCCCCTGCATCCCTCCTGTGTAGATCTGGTGATGAAACAAAGTGGCAGTGAAACAGGTCACAGCCTAGTCAGCATCCCCCAGTCCCATCCTGGACAGGCTTTGTGGCCCAGCCTGTCTGCCCTTCTGACCTTCATACTTTCTGAACCTCTTCTAAAAGGAGACACAAGACTCATTTTGGTCTGAAGGACGTATGCCTCGAAAAAACCTTCTTTTATTCAAACAACAGTTACAAGTACTTCACTTGGCTTCTGGGTCCCCTCTGCCCATGCTCCAGCCCAAAGTCAACGGATGCAGCACTTGGCTTTTCTGCCGTAGCAGGTGCCTTCAATCCTTTGGAAGAGCGGGCAGGAGGAGAAGTTGCAGGTCCCACCTTTCTTGACACATATGTAGTGGTCGGACCTCTGGCCGAAACCCGTAAGCAGGTTAACACCTATGAGAAGGGAAAGAGAGCACTTCAGACCCCGGGGTTGCAGCCACAGGGACTTCAGAACACTCGGTGAAAGCAGAACACACAACCCTTTGCAGAGCACGTCACAGGGGTTTCCCTTCCGAGAGCTTTGCACTCAGTTGATCTGTGAGGCTGCTCATGAAATAAGGCATCTAAAGAGACCCCTCCGTCCGAGGTCTATGCCAGCTGTGGCCTAACAGTGGGCAGCCAGAGATGAACAGCAGGGTTCTGAGTGGGCTTTCTCCTGCCCAGGGAGCTTTGGTGTACAGGGAATTCAAGTTAGTCCCCAGATAGGTATTCGACCACTTTGTACTGTTGCCATCCTCTGTTTCAGAAATGCAGAAGCATCTTTCGAATTCCAGGAGCATTCCTGAACTTTTCTTTTACTCCTGTGCTGTTTAGTTACATCATTCCCTCCAGCTTGAATCCCTGCCCACCCCCCCACCCCCACCCCCATCACCATCACCGTGTCTGCTGCAATCTATGATCCTTTAATGTCAGGTTAAAATTATAGCTACTCTATAAAGCTTTCATCATTTTCCCAGTTGGAATTTATTTTGTCTTCCTCCCTGTCACAGAATCTCATAATTTGAAGACCTCTAGACTCGTCTTCCACCGTATCCAGCAGAAAAAGCTGACCTCTGATACCCCTGGCAAGCAGCTATCTAGCCATTGTTTTGTGTCTCTCTGTCGCCAGGTGTTATGGCCTAAAACCCCTCCACACAATGTCCCCCCACCCCCGCCATTCATAGTTGAAGCCCTAAGTGCCCGAGGACCTCAGAATGTGACTGTATTTGGAGATGGGGCCTTCAAAGAGTTGATTGCAGTTAAAGGAGGTATATGGGTGATCACTAATCAATAGTGTCCTTATAAGAAGAAGGAAATTTGGACACACAAAGGGACACGAGTGATGTGTCAGCACAAAGAGGAAAGGCCATGTGAGGACAGAAGGCGGCCCTCTGTCAGCCGAGGAGGGAGGCGTCAGGAGAAACCAAACCAACACCTTGACCTTGAACTTTGACCGCCCAGAACTACGAGAAACGAGCGTCTGTTGTTTACGCAGCCCACCCTGGAGCAGACACCCTGGGAGACAGGCTTCTAATCTCTACTGGACACTTGGTTTTCATACTGATGGAAACTGTCCTCTCAGTAACTTCCAGCTAGTGGCGCTTTTCCTGCTTTATACAGACAAGTCTAATCACTCTTTCAGAAGGCTGTCCCATTTTCAGTCATTCTGCTGCCTTAAAAATCTTCTTTTTCTCATTTTTCTCAGTGTCTAGTTTCCAGACACTTCACAACCCTGTTCATTCTCTTCTGGATGTGTTCAGTTCATGGATAGACTTCCTTAAGTTTGAGGCCTGGAATAAACACAAAATACTTCAGACGTGTCCCGTCTACCAAGAGCAAAAAGAGGCTTCATCTCATTTTGTTCACTACAGAGCTGTGCCGTGCAATGGGTGGCCACCAGCTACGTGTGGTGACATATTTTAATTAATCGAAACTACATCACCCACATTGCAAGTGCTTGATGGCTGCGTGTGGCTAGTGGTTACTGCACTGGACCATGCAGCGGTAGAATATTTCCATCATCACAGAACATCTCATTGGACTGTGTTGCCATGGAGATGGAAGGGCACTGAGAGACACGCTGGTCCCACCGTCTGAGGGAAGCATCTTAGGCCAAGGCCACACAGTTGCTCACACAAAACACAGTCTCCTGATCTCCAGCCTGTATTCTTTCTATACATTGTATTGGTTCCTGCCAAGGCTGTTCAAGAGGGTTCCAGGTTTTAAAAGCCTCACCACTATCGACCTCCAGTAAGATCATAGTCAACTAGACTCTCTAAATCTCCAGTTCCAGCTTTTGTTGCTCTTCATTGGAAGATGTCAGAGCTGGAAAGATACTCAGTCCAACCCCTGCTGCAAGATTGAATCCTTCCTTCAGTACGTCCTCCAAGTGATCGTTATTAGGAAGATGGATCAAGCTAATGAATGTGAAAGCCCTTTGAAATCAGAAGGTCTACACTTTCTTTTTCTTGTTGTTGTTGGTGTGTGTGTGTGTGTGTGTGTGTGTGTATTTATACCAACATTTAAATATATGTATATTTAATGTTATATTTACCCTTCCTTTTGTTGGATAAACAGAGGAGACTCAAATACAACCAACTGTGGCTTTTTAGAGCCCAGATGGACCTCAGAGCTCAACTACTTCCACCTCTCTGTGATTCTCTCCCTAGATGAAGACGCTGAGGTCTGGCGATGCCCCCCAGGGCATGCAGTTGGCCACAGGCAGAGCCAGGACCAGAGGTAGATCCCATGACCCTCACCAATTCTCACTCCACCTCTCTGCTAGTGAATTATGGTGTCACCATACTCAGCGGGAACTCATTTCTGGCGTTATCTTTGAGGATCTAGTACATTATAGGACCCCAAAGAAATAGCAACATATTTAATGTCAGGGTACTTTGGTTACATTCCTTGTTCTAGAATGAATTTGTGTGATTTTTAGCAAAGCACTCAAACTTTCTGAGCCCCAGCTTCTCAAATTTAAAATTGGGGAGACTAGATTATGTGATCTCATCCATTTCTAAGATTCTGAAGCTGGTCATCTTTCCTTTGGTGGGGAACTAACACGTTTATGGTTGCATTTAATCCTCCAAGGAATGTATCACTTTTTCCTAACTTAGAGACAGGGAAACTGAGGCCCAGGGAGATTCAATGTTCCCATAATCTAATCAGCCAATGATTATATTATCTTAATAGATGCAGAAAGATATTGGAAAAAAAATCAACATTGATTCATGATAAAAAAAAAAAAAAAGCTCCTAGCAAATAAGAAACTGGAGGAAACTTCCCTAATCTGATAAAGAGTATCTACAGAAGCCTACAACATACAGTAGACTTAATGGTCAAGTATTGAAAACATTCCATGAGATTGGCAATCAGACCAGCATAACTGCTGTTGTCATTACCATTCCTCATTATACTTGAAGTACTGGCCAGGGGGATAAGAGAAAAAAAAAAAAAAAAAGGTACAAGGGTTGGAAAGGAAGAAATAAAATTGTCTCTATTTGCAGACATTATGATTATATGTAGGCAATCCAAAAGGAATGAACAGGCAAATTTAGCAAATTTGCTGAGATCAACATACAAAAAAGAAAAAATGAATTTTACTTCTGTATATTAGCAACCAACAGAAAAAAGGAGATAAAATAAAAACACCATATAGAAGAGCATAAAATATGCCTAGTTATAAATCTAAGAAATTATGTGCAATACCTCTATCTATAAAGAATACAGTATTTTTTTGAATTTACAGAGGCCCTAAATAAGTAGAAATACTGTTTAAGCATTGGAGGATTAATTATTTTTAAAATGTTAATTTTCCCCAAAGTAAGCTGCAGATTTAACCCAATACCATAAAATCCCAAGAGATTTCTTTCAGTGAAACTTGATGAGCTGATTCTAAAACATATATGGAAATTCCAAGGACCAAGAATAGCCAAGACACTCATAGAAAAGAAGGCGGGAGAATTTGCTTTACTGGATTTTGAGACTAATTACAGAGCCACTGTAATTAGACAGTGTGGTGAGGATACAAGGGCAGACAAATACAGAAGCAGGACAGCAGAAAGAGATACATGCGTATATGGAGAGTTGAAGTAGAACAGCTGTGGCTTCGCAGAACAGTGGAGAAAAATGGTCTTCTCAGTGGTTGGTTCTGGGACAATTGGATACTCATAGTGGAAAAAAAACCCCTTTACTCTTAGCTCGGACCATACGTGCACACTAAAAACCACTGCCAGATGGTTATAAGCCTAAATGTAAAAGGAAAAACAGTAAAAGCCCCCAGAAAACGGCACTGAACACTTTCTTCGTGCCTTTGGGGTAAAAAAAGATTTCTTAAGGTACAAAAGCGCTAACCCTAAAGGAAAAGATATGACATGTTTAACCACATTAAAATAATGTGGAAAACCTCTGCTTAAGGAAAGTTTCCATTCAGAGAGTGAAAAATTAAGGCACAAGGTAGGAGAAGATATTTCTAATACTTACAACCAACAAAGAGCTTCTATGCAGAATATATAAAGAGCTACGACAAATCATTAAGAAAAGACAGATAATCTGATAGAACATATGGGCAGAAGACACACAGGTACTTCACCAAAGATATCCAAGTGGTCAGTAATTATACACAGAAGTACTCAACTTATTATGTATCAGGGAAATGCAAATTAAATCGCCAATGCTATGCCACTCCCCTCACCAGATGGCTAAAATTTTAAAATGATTGGCATTATCAAGTGTTGACACAGATATGGAAGAACAGGCATTTTCATTCATTGGTTGTAGGAGCGTAAGTTGATACATACGCTTTTGGAGAACAGTTTGGCATTATTCATTAAAATTCAGTAGCGTAAGCACATGCTACGACCCAGCAATGCCACCACCTCTTGACACGTAGTCAGTTGAAACGTATGCACAAACCAAGCTATATTATTCGTCATGAATGCTAACATGGTAAAACTATAAGAAATACGGGAGGTTATGACCATAAAAGTCAAGTGATGATTGCTTTTGGGGGAAGGAGGGATTTGTGACTGAGAAGCCTGGAGGAGAGCCTCTTAGGTGCTGGCCAAGTTCTAGTTCTTAGCTCACAGTGTGGTTACAGGAGTGCTTGTTTTATAATAATTCATTGAATTATACATTCGAGTTTTATGTGCTTTTCTGGATACATGTTATATTTTACAATCAAAAATTAAAACAATAAGAGTTGCTTTTGAAAAGGTCTTCCGTGTATTCCTAGCACTGTGGGCCTCCTGTGCTATGTGCTGTGTACACCCTCTCCCATCATGCCTTGGTCCGTTTCCGTCCACTCCCCGGGCATGCAAGCTCCTTGGATACCTCACAGCCCCGCTCTTCTCCTCCCCTTTCCCAAGAATGATAGTATGTCTCTAGACTTGCGCTCATTCTTATCTTGGTCCTTATTCAGCTGGTCTGAGAAATACAGTCCAACACATCATGTGATGGCCTCTGCAGCGCCACGAACCAGAGGAACATGGAAAAGAGGGAGCGCGCTTATAGGTAAGAATGAAGGATGAGGAGGGGTGAAGGGAGCAGGCCTGTTAGGAAAGCAGGCTTGTACCAGCTTCTATGCTTGCAGCGAAAAGAGAGACTCTCAAATACTACACAGTTATTAGGCCAATTATAGCTGGACTCTCAATAATCCCACCCAAGTGCAACTACAACACCAACTGTTTTTTAAGTCAACTGTAATAATAGGTGTTGGCTGAATGAAGGGCTGTTGTGATTAAGTAGCAGGAAATTAACTAGAAAATAAGTGCCAATGGGTCAGTCCCAGAAGAAAATGAGAGGAAGAACGTTTATGGCAGTGAACACAGGAGAGGCTTGACTGTTACAGAGTCATCAGGACATAAATCTGCCTGAGGGGCATGGACAGCTGTCAGTGCTGCCGAGACGGGACACAGCCTGTGCAGGTCAGATGGTGGAGGTTCAAGGAAAAGGGCAGGTGAAAAAGTCTACAGAGAAGAAGATACATTGGAAACATGGGGGGGATCTTTGGACTTTATATAAAAGAGCCACGAAAATAAAATTTCTTAAAGAGCCTTTCAGAGGGACAGGAGCGGGGAGCTCTGAGATTGGGAGTGTGGTCCTCAGGCCACGGGCAGTGGACCCTGTTCCCCGGCCCTCTCCTCTGAAGTTGGATTGACAGTATACAGTTGGAGGTGCAAGTGAAGTTTTGGAACAATGTCAGAAGGGAAAATTGGGCAGCTTTTGACTGAAATATAAATTTCTTGTCCTAAAAGACCACCAGGCTAAAGCGGAGTGAAGTGCCGAAATGACAAGGGTTTTGGAGAAGAAGAGGCCTGAGCTCTACCCCTGCCGGGACCCCTACCCCCTGCCCTGGAGGACTGCACCACATAAGCAGCAGAAAAGCACAGGCGTGGAGAAAGTCAGGAGCCAGGACAGGGTTGACGGCACCCGTGGATCTGAGATGTGACAGGAGCAGACACAGACACAGGTCTGAGGATCCATAGGGTGCAATCCAGATTTGCCAGCGCTGGCCGTGGAGTCCCACACCTGTGGTGATGCATACAGGGACTTGTCCGTGGGAAGCGACGTGAGACAGGTCGTCTCGGAATGTGGGCCTGGGCCAGTCAGCTGGGCTCTTTCCCCAGTCAGGACAAGGTGGCTGGTTGGCAGTGTGCCAGGGGAAGGGCTGCCCACGAGTGAGTGGGTTCCCTCCCATTGCGGACATTACAATAGAGGTCGCTTGTCCACTTAGGAGACGTGCTGGTGGCTCAGGCGGTCAGTGGAGGCCAGAGAGGGTCGGACTTCACCTCTGTGGATCTTTTCAAGATATCTGCGGAAGAAATCAAATATATACAAGCCACTCCTGCAAAACAAATAATAGAACTGCAAACCAAGTGAAAACTCAGGGCCCCTCTTCCACAGACGGGTCACCCATGACGTCCCTGTTCCTAGAAACGCTTGCCGGCCGCTGATAACCAGCAGTGCCTCCTATGAAGGTCATGAAAGCTTTAAGTCACTTCCATCTAGATTGTCCTTAGGATAAATTGATTTGCTGGTGACATATCCAGAGGTCTTTGGGAGGTGTGGGAAAAGAATATAGGAGTTCGAGTCAGAGCTGAATTCGAGTCCTTGGTATTCGCGGGCTGAGTATTTGAAAAGTCAGCCTCTCTGAGATTCCCTGCAAAACCCATCTCTAAGGTGGGGATAAGAGTCGTCCCTGCATGACGGATGCAGATGCTGGGGACACTTAGATGTTTTCGGAGTTGCTCGTGGCACTATGAAGCACCACAGCCGGTGCCGTGTGACCGGCGTTTCTGAGGATGACTCTGTTTCCCCCGCATTGCTAATCGGGTGCCTCTGTCGGGTCTGCTTCGTAGGAATCAGGGGCTTGTGTCTGAGGCACCGGGGAGCGAGTTTCTCCGGACGGGATCCGCGGCCGTAGCAGGCACATTCCTGGTGCTGTTGCCAGAGTTCTGCGAGGTGGAAGGAATTCGGGCCAGCAGGTCTGAGGGACACACTTTGCGACACTCAGGTGTGAGCAGGGCCAGGTGGAGATCCAGGGTCACAGGACGTCGGGCTGGGACTTGTTTTGCCTCATCCGTCACTTTAAAGGTGAGGAAACAGAGGCCCAGACTCCCGGGGATGCACGTGGTATGCGTGTCCGGAGGGAAAGGAAAGAAGAGGGCTGCGGATTGGGCCATGACTATCAGCGGCATTAATTCTGGTTAACTTGCTGGTCACCTGGCAACAGCACAGTTGTGGGCCCTGTTTACAGGAAGACCGTCCTCACTGTCCCCCTGTATCTACTGTCCTCTCCTCTGATCAGCCTCCACGCGGCAGCAAACCAGTCTCTTTTTTTAAATAATTAATTAATTTATTTATTTTCGGCTGCATTGGGTCTTCGTTGCTGTGCGCGGGCTTTCTCTAGTTGCGGCGAGCGGGGGCTACTCTTCATTGCAGTGCGCGGGCTTCTTACTGTGGTGGCTTCTCTTCTTGCGGAGCACGGGCTGTAGGTGCACAGGCTCAGTAGCTGTGGCATGCAGGCTCAGTAGTTGTGGCTCGTGGGCTCTAGAGCGCAGGCTCAGTAGCTGTGGCTCGCGGGCTCTAGAGAGCAGGCTCAGTAGCTGTGGCTCGTGGGCTCTAGAGTTCAGGCTCAGTAGTTGTGGCTTACGGGCTCTGGAGCACAGGCTCTGTAGTTGTGGCGCACAGGCTTAGTTGCTCTGTGACATGTGGGATCTTCCCGGACCAGGGCTCAAACCCGTATCCCCTGCATGGGCAGGCGGATTCTTAACCACCAGGGAAGCCCAGCAAACCGGTCTCTTAAAGAAGCCATTTCTGATTCTGTCACTCGTGGGTTTAAAACCCCCTGGGGCTCACTCGCACCCAGATGCGTTTCCTGCTGCCTCAGCCCTCACTGGATCTGCCCCCACATCACCATCCTGGCTCTTCTCTGCTCCCTGGCACGCTCTGTGCCTTGAGCGGCCTGCAGTGTTGCAGCTGAGGGCCTGGGAGTCCCTGCTCTACTACCAGTCATGTGACTTCATTATTGTTATTTGCCCAGAAAATGGGAATAATGATTCTTCCTCCCCCACGGGGCCACTGGGAGGACTAAACTAAAAGCGAGAGCTATGGTTTTCTATTTCTCTTCATCTCTAGGCTTTCACACCAGCTATCCCTTGCGTCTGCTTTGTCCTTGACTTCTCTCCTTTCACTGGTTTAGTCAATTCAGGGCTGCAAATCCAGCTGCCCACTGCAGCCAGGCGGGTAACACAAATCTGTGAAGTGCGCTGAGGTGAGGCATTAGGGACCGGTGGGGTCTGCAGTGACATGGGGAGGGAGGCTCATCTGGAGGCACAGCCACTGTTTAGTTGCAGCTCACTGTTGCCATGTAGGAATGTTGCCACATCTTTTGTGTTTTTAAGACAAGATAACACTTACACAGTGCAGTATTTAAACTGGATAACCAACAAGGACCTACTCTGTAGTACAGGGAACTCTGCTCAATATTAGGTAACAACCTAAATGGGAAAAGAATTTGAAAAAGAATAGATACATGTATATGTATAACTGAATCACCTTGCTGTACACCTGAAACTAACACAACATTGTTAATCAACTATATTCCAATATAAAATTAAAAGTTTTAAAACTTTTTTAAATTTTAAAAAAGAGAAGATAAAAATCAGATTTTCTTTTCTTTTTTTTTTTTTGGTGGCATATCCTGACTTTTAAATGTTGGGAGGAAATTAAAAGAAATATTTTTTTGGAAGTATCGTGAACACCAAAATGACTTACAATTTTCCGTCCCTGAGCTTCCTCAAGAACAGGTCAGCTCTCACTGTCACGTGTTCTCCTAGCGTCCTGCACTTAACAGCATTTCACAACACGGTTGCCATTAGTTAAGTAATTATGGAATCAGTTTTCTCGTCCCGCTCTGTTTCTGGAATGTGTAGAGATGAGACCCAGGGCTGTGTTTCCTGGCGCATCCCCTGTTCCTGGGCAACACCTGCCCACAGCAGCTCTTAACCAAACACTCCTTGAATCAGTGAGGGAACAACGTCAACCTGTCTTGATTCCTCAGCACCTCGGCTGGGGTCCCATCCCGCTGATGCAGGGACCTGGGTCGCCTTGTCATTGTGACATCATTCTGCATTCACAGAAAGACCATTTGAATAAGATACAAGTGGGCAACGCGTTTTTTTTTTTTTTTTTCTGACCGAGATGAAAACTGCTAGAGAGAACGTCAAGTCTTAGGATCTCCTGTAGTGACCACAGAACACTGGTTCCCCCGGGTCACGTGGGCCTCGATTTCCCCACCTGTGAAATGACCAGGTCTAAGGGCTCTTCCAGAAAAGGAGTGAACTGACCCGCGCGGGGTCTCAGCGTTGCTGAGCAGCCCCCGCTCCCTCCCTGCAATGACCCCGCAACTGTGCGGCCCACGGGCAGGGTGGGTATGGCAGGGGCAGCTGCAGCAGCTGTGACAACCCCTGCACAGCAGTGAAGACGCAATGATCAGAAGCACAACCGGTGTCTGAGGGTAAAGCAGAGACGAGGTGAGAGCTGCCTGCGCTGTGGCCCCGGGGCACTCAGGCTGGGGGCACCTGTGTGTTCCAACGCGGAAGACACTTGGGGCTCTTTCCACCCAGATAACAGCATCCAGACAGCACGACATCCCCCAGAAAACACTCGTGTCGAGTTTGCCCTTGCCTGTGGCCCTCTTTTAAGATGCAAACGTCTTGGGACAGTAGAGGCACTGCAGAGGTGGTGCTTGCCGTGCAAGGACCTCAGCCGCTCGCAGCCTCCCAGCTCGAGCTGGGAGGTGGAGGGTGGGTGCTAATCTTGCCTTTCTAGAAGACGAGCTGGGGTCAGCAACTGGTCCTGAGGGCCCCGGTCCCCATCCTGGGAATCCATTCACTGATAGTTCTGTCCAGACAGGGCCTGCCTGTCGTCGGAGGACAGCATCTTAGCTGATCCCGCGTGCACTAAGGGCTGCACGATGTTAGCTGATAATTCACGAGTGATTAGTAAGTTTATCTGCTCCTGCACATACCCTTGGAGACACTTTCATTTTCTGAACTCTGCATGAGATGCTCGTAATCACATTTACATGTCATAGACTGAAAAGAGCTCTTCACGTTAACAGAGTGACTTTCAAACATTTTGAGTGTACCTGAGCTGCAGTAAGAGATTTTGCACGGCTACTCAGTACGAACACACATGCAATGAGATGAGTGTGATAAAACAGAGGAGACGCTGACTGCGGGGCATGCACTGGTATTTTCTATTCTTTTGAGAAAACAAGGTTGCAACTCACTAAATTAATTTCTCCACCTCTCTTATGCATTCCACCTGGAAACCTTAAAACTCTGCATTGGAATACCTCTGAACCCAGTTGTCCGGGGGGAACACTGAGGCACCCCTGGAGCAAATTAGGCACGTCTGCACACTAAAATGATGGCCTGGAGAAAAGCACAAGTGGGTCTTTCAGAGAATTCCAGAGCTCTAACACTTTTAGAGCCACCTGCCACAGCGCGCTCAACTCGCAGATGCGGAAACTAAAACCCAGAATGTGAGACTCGCTCAAGATCACTTAGTGAGTGAGCGACGGGGCTGGGATAAAATGTATCCCGATTCACCTTCTCTTACGTCAGGGGCACTGCTGCCTTGACCCAGGGGAGCTGGGCCTGACACAGAGCTCCCCCACTCTGCACTGGGGAATGGCCCACCCTGGAGGATGTGAACCGATTTCTCAAGGAAGGTGGATCTCTGACTGCCTGCACACAGGTGAGTCAAGGATTCCAGCTGAGCTGGTCTTGTGGGCGGGGCGGGAAGCATCTGCTTGCAGCAGGGCACCTGGGAGAGCCCACCCCGGGACCTGGAGAGAGATGGCGTGGCAGCCTGCACCTCTCGGGTGCCTCGGACCCTGACCTCTCAGGGTGAGGAGACGTTCTGCAGATGGAATAGGTGATCCCCTTCCCCATAGGATACTTTCAGGATGCCCGAGACAAAGACAGGGCTGGGAGGTGCTGGGAGCTGCCTGGCGCAGGCCTCCCATCCCTGCCAAGTGCAGAGGGAAGGGAGCCCTAAGGGACAGACAGAGAGATGGGAGTCTGGCCCTCCTGCAGCTCAGTTGCCCTCAGGCACCTGGGAGAATCGGCCTGGGGATGCTCCAGGCAGGCGCGCTTGCCCCTAGCGGCCGGGATGGCCCAGACCCTGCAGGCTTCTGCCCACGGCTTTCTGCCCCCAGCAGGCCGCTCAGCCTCGAGGATGCCTTCCTGCTGATCTGTCCTGGGGACACAGAGGCCGCTGTTCTTAGACTCAGCCCCAAGTCCCAGCCCCGGGGCGGGCGCTGCAGCAGGTCCCCAGCTCACCTGTGGCCAGCTGCGAAAAGAGGAGGCCGAGAGTCAGCAGCAGCAGGTAGAGGACCCTCATGGTGGTGGCAGGTGGCCTGGATCCCCGGGGAGGGCAGAGGCTTCTTGGAGGCTGAGCTCTCAGAGGCTTCCAGCGGCTGCAGTGTCATTGTATTTATAGGGCTAGAGAATTGCACAATCGCACAGACTGATGTGAAGGGTGGTGTCGCAATCCTTAGAGTGAAATGCGAAGAAATAACCCTTCACGGCAAACCCTGAGTCAGCCGGGAGTCACGTGGACACACTTTTCTCTCTCTGGCTGCAGCTGGACCCAGCTCTCGGCCTGCAGGCGTGGAGGCAGTCCTCCGGTTCTGTTTTGAGTCTCAGCTGGGCAGTTCAGCTGCCATTCCCAGAACAGGAGCTCCTGCTAGAACCCCTGTCGCTGGGATGGCTCAGGGAGCCCCGAGAGGCGGCCCCGGGGACGCACTGAGCCTCATGGCTGCCCGGCTGCATCCGGTGTCAGGCCCTTTAGCTGATGAGACCCCAGACTTCACCCTCTTCCCTTATAAAAGCCGAGCCCGTTCTTTTAACCTATAGGGATGGAATTTTCATCAGGCCCAAGGTTGACTAATACTAGCCTTTTGAGCTTCTGTTGTTTTTAAAATTAAGATATCTCTGAAATCCTTTTTAATCTATGGGCCTCTTTTATCACTGAAATTAATTTTTTTTATCAAGACAATTTTTTAGGGCAGTTTTAAGTGCACAGCGAAATTGAGGGGAAGGTACAGAGAGGTCCCATATACCCCCAGCCCTGCACATGCACAGACTCCCCCACTATCTACAGCCCTCACCAGATGGCATGTGTGTTACAGTAATGAACCTCCGCTGACACGTCGCTGTCACCCAAAGTCTGGAGTTGACATTCGGGTTCACTCTTGGTGTTATACATCCTATGGGTTTGGACAAATGGATAGTGACGTGTAGCCATCATTATAGCGTCCTACAGAATAGCTTCGCTGGCCTAAAAATCCTCCGTGCTGTCTCTTCATTCCTCCCGTGTGCGCTCAACTGCTGACAACCACTGATCCTTTTACCGTCTCTACTGTTTTGCCTTTTCCAGAGCGTCATATAGTTGGAATCACACAATATGTAGCCTTTTCAGATTGGCTTCCTTCACATAAACATATGCATTTACATTTCCTCGAGGTCTTTTCGTGGCTCGATAACTCATTTCTTTTACTATTCCATTGTAGATGTAATATAGTTTATTTATCAAGTCACCTACTTAGGGACATCTTGGTGGCTTCCAAGTTTGGGCAGTTATGAATCCAGCTGCTATAAACATTTGTGTGCAAGTTTTTGTCTGGGCAAAAGTTTTCGGTTCCTTTGGATAAATACCAAGGAGTGCGATGGCTAGATCATATGGTCAGGGTATGTTTAGTTTTGTAAGAAACTGTCTGTCTTTCGAAATGGCTGCACCATTTTGCATTCTCAGCAGCAGTGACCAGAGTTCCTGTTGTTCGACATCCTCACTGGCAATTTTTTTTTTTTTTTTTTTTGCGGTACGCCGGCCTCTCACTGTTGTGGCCTCTCCCGTTGCGGAGCACAGGCTCCGGACGCGCAGGCTCAGCGGCCATGGCTCACGGGCCCAGCCGCTCCGCGGCATGTGGGATCTTCCCGGACCGGCGCACGAACCCGTGTCCCCTGCATGGGCAGGCGGACTCTCAACCACTGCGCCACCAGGGAAGCCCCTCACTGGCATTTGGTGTTGTCTGTGGTCTGTACCTTGGCCATTCAAAAACATGTGTAGTGGTATCTCATTGTTCTAATCTGCATTTCCCTGATGACGTATGAAATGGAGCATCTTTTCATATCCAGCCTTTCTTTCTCCCAAGAAATGTGTTTCCAGGAAGCTTCCAACTGTGGCTTCTCCCAGAAGGCGAATCCCTAATGTGGCCCCTTGGAGTCAGGAGGCCCGGGGTCCAGACTGGGCTGAGTCTTCCTGAGCTGCCTGGATTGAAACTTATTCTTTCAGCTGTCAAACTGGGATGTTGTGTTAGCTAATCTCTAAGCAGCTCTCAAGTTCTCATCAATTCTAAAGATTTAAAAAATATTTTCTTTATCGTTAATTTTCATTGTAATTCTGTCGGCAACTTTCCTGATGTCTCTGTCAGGGTTCTTATTTGCAGGCACGAGAAGCAGCTCTGGCTGACTGAACAAGAGAGGAGTTTGTTAAGAGGATGTGGGGCAGGGCTTCCCTGGTGGCGCAGTGGTTGAGAGTCCGCCTGTCGATGCAGGGGACACGGGTTCGTGCCCCGGTCCGGGAAGATCCCACGTGCCGCGGAGCGGCTGGGCCTGTGAGCCATGGCCGCTGAGCCTGCGCGTCCGGAGCCTGTGCTCCGCAACGGGGGAGGCCACAGCAGTGAGAGGCCCGCGTACCACACACACACAAAAAAAGAGGATATGGGGTAGCTCACAGAATCACTGGGTGCCTGAAGAACCTGGCTTATAAGCTCTGCTTCCAGAAACAGTGTCCAGCCTCCTGCGAGGGACTGGTCCGAGGAGGACACTGTCGTGCAGCCACTGCGCGTGAGACAGAGGAGCTTGACTTTGCAGCTGCTGCTGCCGCGAGCAGAGCGCCTGTACCGCGATGCCACGCGCCTTGCAGACACTTCCACTGCACCCCTACCAGTGAGAGACAGAGACGGAGGGAGGGAGGGAGGCTGGGGGGAGAGAAACAGAGAGAGACAGAGACAGAAAGAAAAGGAAAGAGAAAAAGAGAGATCAAGGCAGAGAGAAATGGAGAAAGTTAGAGGGAACTAAAAAGAGAGAGAAATAACAAGAGATAACAAAGACAGAGGCAGAGAAATAAAATGAGAGAAATAAAGAAATAGAGAAGCACACATACAGAGACAGAGAGAAGGAAGCGCAGGATCAGGTCTCCTCTTCCCCGCCCTTTTCACCTTGAGCCCCACCTTTGACGCCACTGTACCACCTGCCTGGGTCTGAGTCCCACTTGCCGGGTCTGCTTGGCAGAACCTTGGGCATAGGACCAGCCGCAGGAGAGCCTGGGAAAGCAAGAATGTGGCATATTCAGCATGTTTGGAGGGTCTTTTCAGCCCCCCGCTAAGCTCCGGCAGTGAAGAATTCCCCAGACACTCAAAGGGGTGAAGCAGCCACGTGGACAAAAGAAATGCAAGCGTTCATCACGCTCAAACTCATTCATTCTTTCATTCACTGATTCAAGCGTATGTATTCGGTTCCCATTACGTACCAGGCGATCTTTAGGGGCTTGGGGTGCAGTGAGGAACAAGCTTTCTAGTGGTTTCCTGCAAAAGTCTAGTTGGGGAGACAGATGAGGGGACAGACGGTTGCCATGACACTTGCTAGGTGCTCTGATGGGTGGCATGTGGGGACCACGGGCCAAGGCTGGTATCTGAGGCAGTGTATGTGAGTTGAGGCTTTTAGTGTCATCTGAACAGTTTTGGTTTTCTCCTTAAGCAGTAGGGAGGCCACGGACGACCTGAATCAGAGGAAACACATGAACCGGTTGCTGGTTTAGAAAGCGTCTCAGGGAAGTGTGGAAGTGGATGGAGAGGGGCAGGATTGGACTCGGCAAGACAAGGGAAGGGCTGGTGCAGGGTCTTAGCTAAGTCGTGAAGGGGAGATGAAAGGACACGTGGATTCAGGGGACGTTAAGAAGCAAAAGTCCAGCAGACACGGAAGGAGACAGAATGAGCGAGACTTCTGGCTCGGTGTAGGTAAAAGGTGATGTCACGGACCGAGGCAGGATAAACAGGAAGAGGAAGTGATTCAGGGAAATGATGGTGGGTTGCATATATGTTTGCACGGAAAGAGTGCCTCACATTGGGCTCCCCTAGAAGAGTGTGAACTGAGAATTTGAGCGAACACGGGGACTTGGGAGACGTAGAGAATAAGGTGAGGGGAGAGTTGGTGTGAAGAAGAGGAAGCAGATAGAAGTGTGTTATTAAGGCCACTGTTGACTACAGGAGCTGAATTCCACGGGGACTCTTGCAAACAGGGCAAAAGACAATCCCCAGAATCATCCAGGCCGGGGGGCGAGAGAGCTGGAGTATTTGTACCCCCAGTGCCTCTTACTCATTGGTTAAAACTGCTCTTAGCGGGATGCTAATTCCTAGGCGTCATGACCCCAACATTCAGAAGGATAAGAGGCAAGCTGCCTGGGGCCGAGAGGCGGGGGCTGGCTTTTGGAAGGCAGTGATTTGCGTGGAGTCTGGGGGAACGGGAGCCCCAGAAGGGTCTGCTGCTATGAGATGCGCGGGACCCGCATGGGGGTCTTGCTGGCATCACACCTATGGGCTTGGCTCTCCGCGGACAGAGTCGGAAGGTACACCTGGCTTCCGAACTTATCAGCTTCTGTGGGTCACTTGAAGCCCTGGTAGTGAATGAAATCCCCAGGAATATAAAGTTTTTAAAAAATCCCAGAGAACACTGACTTTCGAGGAAGGAGGGGAGAAAACCATGGACGAGGGGGTAGCAGTCAGGGGAGGGAACATCTTTAGAGGAGGGAGGGGCAACCTCTGTCAGATGCAGAAAACTTTTCATGCAAAAAAGCGCCTGCTTCTCTGTTTCCACTCCGGCTCTGGGTTTGTCCTTTACTGCTGACACCGGAGGACTTCGTCTCCACTCTTTCACTCTTGGTCCTGTCGTAACATTTGCTTTCGGTATTTTCCGCAGTCCTTCTATGCGGTTAGGACGGCGTGTCTGAGTGGCAGGTCTGCGTGGCCGCGTCCCCGCGTCCAGCAGCGGCCGGAAGCTCCGGCGGCCGGGTCCAAAGTGGATGTGATGAGGGGACGGCGCTCCAGGGAGCCTGAGGTCAGGGGAGGGGCTGCCCGGCGCCGGCCCTCCGCCTAGGCTGCAAAGGAGCCACAAGAAAAGTGAACGTTCCGTGTATTTGAAGGGGATGAGACGTCTCAGCCGCAGAATAAGGCAGAAACCTGGGCCCTTGGCTGTGTATTTGGGGGTGTGCTGGGGGCGGGGCGTGTGGTCGAATGGGGGTGTAGGAGGCTGGATTAAAGGGATTATGGCACAGAGTCTGTGTTTGCACGCGAGCCTCTAACCTTCGGTCTCCCTGTTCTCATCAGCATCAGGAAGCTCCAGGCTTCCACGTTCGAGATCACGGTTCCTGGGGAGGCCCGGCCCTCCTTGTTTCCCTCCCTGCTGTTCTCCGTTCAGAGCCGGCTGGGCCTGGCCCACACAGGCCGGGACAACCTCTTGGCTCGAGTTGCCCCATTTGTGAAGTAGGGAGATTCAGACAGCGCCCCTCAGGTCAGAGCAGCTGGCGTTTGTGGTGTTTGCACAGATCGGTGGAGGGATTGGCAGCGACCTTGTGTGGCGTTGAGCTCGTGAGAATAAAAACAGGTATGTTCTGACGGCTCACGGGAGCCAGGCCAGCCCACATGCCCTGTGTGAATATTCAACCTGGATCACTCCTTATCAGAGTCACACCCAATTGCATTTCAACAATATTTATGACATCACAGCAACAACTCCTGAGCACAGCAGGAGTGAAGAACGTGCTTTGCTCTTGGGGGGCTGGTCGCTCCTGTGGGTGAGCCATGCCTTTGTCCCCTGCCACCTCCTCTGAGAAGCCCTCCCTGACCTCTGCCCCTTGTCCTAAAAGCACCTGGTACTTCCGAGCTGCCCCATCGCACCTTCCTTCCCTGTCACAGTGACTGTCATGTCCTCTGCATGCTTGCTGTGAGGTTTGAGGGAGGGGCTGAGTGGGGATCCCCATCATCTCCACCCCTCAGGCTCTGGTGTCCGGCATAGATAACCAGTCGCCAGAGGAAATGAATGAAACGAGTGCTGCTGTGGACTGAAAGGTGTCCCCCAGAATTCCTGTGCTGAGGCCCTGTATTTGGAGACGGGGCCTTTAAGGGGGAAATTACGGTTAAGTGAAGTCACAAGGCCTGATCCCGTCGGACAGGTGGCCTTGCAAGAAGGGAAGAGCACCACGTCTCTCTGCCACATGAGAACACTGGGAGAAGGTAGCCTCCAGAACTGTGAGGCATAAGCTTCTGTTGTTCGAGCACCCAGCCTGTGTGTTTTGTTACGCAGCCATAGCTGACTGATACAAGTGTCCGCACTTTGGTTAACCCTTTGTTTCCTAGGACCTCACTCCTGGCAGCACCCCAGTGTCCCGGCACCCAGATGATGTTCCCTCTCTAAACGTCACAGCCCGCATTTGTTTGCATCCTGATAGCATGCCAGGATTTCAATCTAAGATGGAACCAGAGGATATAAAACGGAAACGCTCACGCATGTGCCCTCAGAAAAAGAAAACTGAAGGACTGAGAAACAGAGCTTCCGTAAATGCCCCGTTTACAGAAAAGCGACAATATTGGAGCAGGGACTTGGTCAAGGGCTGCCTCATATCAGCCTTGGAAAGTTTGCTTATGATTTCTGGAGGTCTGAAAAAGAAATGACCTGGGTTGGGCCGAATTGAGCTTTGCCTGCCTGGACTGGTTTTGTCTGCTCAGGGGACTTTCAGGACTGTTCCCTTTTTTTTTTTTTTGACCCCGAGTCAGACGGACTGGATTTCAGTTCTGTGCCTCCACCTAGAGGCCGGGCCAACCGGACATGGCGTTTAGCTGCCCTTCTGCTCCGCAGGAAAGATAGACCAGAGGGTTGTGTGGCTTTAATACGTTTGTGCCTAGAAAGTAATTGACAGGCGGGAGGGTTCAGTAAGTGCTGTTCTTACAGCTCCTGTTTCTATTCTTTCTAACATCATGAAGCATTGTTATCCCCACTTGCCTGGATGACACACCTGGACGGGCAGAGAATAAGAAACAGCTCATGGGCAGTAGGTCCTGGATCGAACACAGAGCATCGGTGTAGCACAGCCGTCCTGGCTGAACTCAGATCCCAGGCAGAAGCTGACTGTGCTGGAGGTCATCCCCGGTGTTGGTTTTATTTACAAAAACAATACACACGTGGCAAAAAGCTAAAACAACACTGACGTGTATCAACAGAAAATGAAAGTGGCCTGGAATTCTACCTCCCTCAGAAGGAAGGATGGCTAACAATTTGGTTTCTCTCAGTCCATGCCATCGTCCTGTGTACACACGGAGGTGTCTCTCCACCAGGTCTCTATGCATACGTATATATCTTAAAGGGAACATACTGTAACAGGTCTGCAGCTTGCTTGATTCCCGCTTTTCATTTGGACCTCTTTCTATATCATTGGATCAACTTCATTTTTGTCACACGTGTACAATATGTGTGAATTCCACGGACAGGGGAATACTTCTGGAAAATTGACTTATTTTTGAAAGTCCTAGTAAGACATACATAGCATAAAGTTGACCGATGTAGCCGGTTTTAAATGTCCAGCTCAGGGCCCTTAAGTACATCCACACTGTAGTGCAAACGTCCCCACAATCCATCTCCAGAGTGGCTCAGCCCTCCAAAGGGAAACTGTGCCCAGGAAACAGGAACTCCGCCTTCTCCTTGCCCTTCGCCTCAGGTAAACACCCTTCTACTTTCTGTCTCTGTGAATCCGGTTACTCTGTGAGTACTCTAAGTACTTCATAGGAGTGACTTCATATAGGTGGAATCGTACAGCAGTTGTCCTTTTGCGACTGGCTTATTTCACTTAACGTAACTCTTCAAGGTTCACTGACGTTGCAGCTTGTGTCATAATTTCCCTCCTTTTGAAGGCTGAATAATATTTCGGAGCGCTTTGAAGAAACACGAGATGGGTAGTAATTCTTTTTCGTTTAAGGCATTTTTAAAAATTGCAGTGCTGTGTTCATTACTGCTGTGCAGCAAGGTGACTCGGTTGTGCATGTATACGTTCTTTTCTTAAAATAGTCTTTTCCTTTATGGTTTATCATAGGATATTGAGTTTAGTTCCCTGGGACCGATTCTGCAATCCAGAAAAATCTCTAGTAAGCGACCTCCTGTCTTTTCTCCACTCACACCCTCTTCCTCCACTTAGTAGGGCAAACCTCGGAGATGGCGGTGTCGTGGATGGATGCTCTTAACTCCCACCCCACCTGCCTAGTTGTCCTCCTGGGATGTACTACAATGCCTCTGGCTTCTTTTCCAGAATTGAGTGTCGGACAGTGTCCCTCACTGGATATAAACACAATAAAGGTGCCATTTAAGGTCATAACCCTCGTGCTCCCCTCAGGCAGGGGCAGATGTGCTCTGACACGTGGGACTGAGGGCAGAGCCTGCTGGTCAGTCACAGGTATCACCTTTTCACGAGGAAGCCCAGAATGGCCGCTTGCTACCAGTTACAACTGTAGCCTCCCGATATCTGAGCTGGAAGGGACTCCAGCGCTGACTCTGGAGAATTTCTGCATCCCGTGGAAATGGGTTTTTTTTTTTGGAGTAGGAGGGTTTTGCTGACCATGTTTGTGTCCGCCTGGCACTCGGGTCTGGCTCTCCGGTCTAGCTAGGGAGGGCCGGGCCGCCCAGGGAGGCCATACAGTCTTTACACCCTTGAAGGTGAGCCCACAGGGCTCGCCAAGGTCCTTGATTTATGGGGACCTGCTTTTGTTTCTCACGACAGCGAACAATACCTGCCGGTTGCCAAATACCTGCCAGGTTGATTTTTAGTGTTACGATTGTTGAGAACAAAGGCTGTTGGAAGCATCCCAGAAACTGCCGGGGATGATTGGTTCATCCAGTTTATTCTGGGTGTGGAGCAAAAGAGCTGCCAGACCGTAAAGGGAGTAGAACCAGTTTTGTGTGTGCAACTATCCATTCCCATCAGAAGTTCCCCCCAAACCATTTCCTGCTGTAACCAGCTCTTCCTATGGGTAATTGGTGCGCTGACCTTCCAGACATAAGAATGCTTAATGACGTCAGAAATCTGGAGCTGCCAAAGTCATCAGGATCTGGGAAAGCCTGTGCTGGAGCCGTAAGGAGGCAGGATGTTCTGGGGGGAGGGCCCCCTGGATGAAGAGGTGGGGACCCTCCTGAATCAGGGCTCAGGTACATCTGGGCGTGTAGGATCTCATATGTTACGTGTAGGATCTCATATGTTACAGGCCATCCGCCATCCTCGGTTTCCCATCTGGTAAAAGAAGAGGGCGAATTATATGGAGTGTTTTTTTAGGGACCAGTTTCCAAACTAGGCAGCCCATCAGAATCACCTGGGACACCTTCACAAAATAGCTCCTGAATGAGAATTGCCAACAGTGAAACTCTAGAATCTATCTTTTTAACACGCTCCCCAGATAACCAAGGCTCAGGCAATACCATGTGCTCTGTGCTCTCACACACCTGACATAGTTCTTAGACTCACCAATGCAGTGTTCCATTTAACATTTTGAAGTTGGGGTGACTCTTACAATTGATAATAACAACATAAATATAATAAATTATAATATAATAATGATAGCAATGAATGTAATGACTCTTCCCCCCCCCACCAAACAAAAGCGGTTAAAGAATTGTGAATCTTGCATTCAGTGGTATTTCTGAATTAAGGCAACACCACCTCATCTCATTTCTATGTTTACAGCAACCTTACAAAATAGGCGTTGGGGAAGTATTTATCCCCTCTTCCCAGTAGAAGCAGACTCAAGTAGGTTAGGCAGGATATTGATTTGTTTATTCAGTCAGTATCAGTAATAAGCATCTTCCCCGTGAGAGGTGCTGGGTGAGGTTTGGGGATGCAGAGATGAACAAGGAACTGGTTTCCATCTCAAGGAGCTCAGAGGCTCGTGGGGACATAGCTGTACCCATGGCTGGTTCAAATAGTGGCGGCAGAAGGGCCCATGGGAGCCGTGGGGAAAGAGTGATTAGCTCTGACCTGGGGGTTAGTAGTGGACCTCCTTCCCCTCCTTCCCACTTTCGCTCTGTGGCCCTCACGCACCCAAGGGACTTATCAGAGTCAACGCCATGTGGAGGAAAGAGCTTGGACTCTGGTCACAATCTGCGTGTCACCACTTTATTCATCCAACAAATGCTTGGAAGGCTTTTTTATCAATGCGGAGCCCAGCACCAAAAAAAAAAAAAAAGATGGACAAGACAGACACGAGCCTTCACTCTTAGCCTGACACACAAATATTAAATAATTTTGCACGTATTAAATTCTCTGCAAGAGGAACTTATTGTAGCATCCATGGGAGACCAGGGTCTCGGGCCTCATTTGGGTGTGAGGTTAGTCCCTTTAGAGCTTGGGATTTTGAGGCTGAGATTGAAAAGATGAGCAGAGGTTGTCCAGGCAGAAGGAGTGGTACAGGGAGGGAGAGGGGAAGAGCGGGAATAGGGAACGGGACAGACCAGCATTATTGCATTTAGGAGGCGACAGAGGTGCCTTACAGCAAGAGCTGGGAGGTGACAGGGTGACGGGAAGGGATGAGGGTGGCAGGGGGAAGGGCTTAGAGGCCTGCTGAGAATTTGGGACCTCCCTCCAGGACAATGGGAAACCAGCGAAAGGTTTGTGTCTTTTAAAAGTACTTACTGTGGTGAAATACACATCGCGTAAATGTCAGCATTTTAACCATGTTTAAGTGCACAGTTTGGTGGCTTTAAGTACATCCATACCGTTGTGCCACCATCACCGCCATCCATCTCCAGAACGTCATCTTCCCAAAGTGAAATTAAACAATGACGCCCCGTTCGCCCCCTTCCCGACCCTGTGACCTGCCTCCATGAATTTGACTGCCTCAGGTCCTTCCTGTAAGAGGCGTCACACAGCATTCGCCCTATTGTGTCTGGCTTACTTCACATAGCACAGTGCTGTCAGGTTCATCCGCATCGTGGCGTCATCAGAGTTTCCTTCCTCTTTAAGCCTTCATAGTATTCCATCACATGTATAGACCACATTTTGCTTATCCAGTCATTTGTTGGTGGACACCTATTACAAGGTTTTAAGGCAGAAAGTAACAGTCCCATTTAGGTCTCCCAGCTAGGAGGGGGAATCAAAAGATTCATCAAAAGGTTTATTTGGGTGTGGGGAGCGAGGGAGAGTCAAGCAAGTATTATCCCTAGGGGATGGGGCTGCCATTTACAAGGAGGAGGTGCAGGTGAGGGGTTGAGCTTTGGGTACGTGGCGTTTCAGAAGCACGGGGCCATCCAAGCGCGGATTTATGAGTCTGGAGTTCAGTCTAATCTGGAGGCTCAGATGGGAAAGTCGTCAGCGATCGAGGTCGCAATCGAAGTAGCCATCGAAGCCGAGGGGTGCATGTCATTCCCCAGGGCGAGGGCGCAGAGTGAAAGCAGAGAGGTCCAGGGGGATATCCCTGGGCGACTGTGATGTTTAAGGTCTAGTTGAGTTGGACCATCTGACCAAGAATGGTGAGCTAGGACATTCAGAGGGCACAGAACCAGAGAAGTGTGCTGTCGTGAAAGCCGGGGAAGAAGAAGGGCTTCCAGGAAGAAGGACTTTAGTTAAGGGAAGACCAAAAATGTCCATTGATTTCAGCAGCACAGAAGTAATTGGTTACGTGGGTGAAGGCAACGTACGTGTGTGCGACACACACCAGACAGGGGTGGATGGAGAAACCAAGGACACTGATACAAGGGAGGTTACCAGCTGTGTGTCCTTGGTCTAGTTGTTCAACCTCTCTGAGCCTTTATTTCTGAATCTGCAAAATGGTGAGTAGTGGATGCTCAAAAGACTCTCAACAACTCATACAGCCGTGCACTCCGGGGTGGTAGGGGCCCTACCTACCGGAGGTTGGTTGAGGGGATGTCGCTACCTCCCAAGCTGAGGCAGGGTCCCAGGAGCAGCAGGTGACCTTGATCTGGCGGCTGACTACCCCCTTTCCCTGATCCATAGCAAGACAACAAAAGAGGCATCTTGAGGAGTTGGCGAGTGTCGTTCTCAACACCCGTACTCGGGTCTTTAAAGGGATGGGGGATTGGGAGTGAACATAGAGGGCCAGCCTCTTCTGCTGCAAAGAAATATCTCTGGTGTTTGGTTTCTGGGAAGCCAGTGGAGGAGAAAGGAGACCAGGCTTTGGTCTGAGCTCTGGGGGTTACTGGCCATGAGACCTTGGCATGCCACTGCTCTCCACCTGCAGAGTTCTTACCTGTGAGATGGAGGCTTCACCAGCTAGAAAATTCTGGAATGCATTCCTCACTGCTGGTGTGTTTGTATTCCAAAGAAGTCCCTACCAGAGAAGGCTGTTGTGCTCCCTTGGACAAAAAGATGCTTCTGCAAAAAGCCAAGTACGTGCCTAGCTATAGTCACAGTTAACTTCCAAAACAGCTCTGTGATCTGGGTACCATTAGTCCCATTGAAGAGAGGCTGATACCTAAGTCTCAGCGGCCAGTGCCTTGCCCAAGCAGGAGAGACAACGTTTGTTCCAGGTGGCAGTAAGGTATGTTTGGGCAGGAATCATGACTTGAAGCCATAATGGACCACTTGCTTCTCCTGCAAAAGGAATCAGTGGAGTAGGCCGACGCCTGCAGGAACCCCCAATATTCTCTCCTGTCTTGGAAGTAAATCTAACACTCACCTGGTATTCAGAGGCACCCATTCCTTGATGTAATCAAATTTCTTGGTTTATATTCCATTTCTCCCCTGAATCCCATTACTTCTCTGCTCTAGTCTCACTGACCCCCTCTGGATCCTGCTTTTCCTGCTTTTTAGACCTTTGGGCTACTTAGTTGGGCCTGGGAGACCCTTTCCTCGAGACACACACAGTTGAAATTCTGTCCATCCATCAAGGCCCATGACCCTTTCTTGATCTCCTAATAGCTGTGACATTTTCCTCCTTCGGGGTCTCTATTGTATTTCATACTACTCTCAGGGTTTTTCTGTTTGTCTGCTTTGAACGAGCGTCATTTGTCTGTTTATCACCTCCATATTAGAACAGTGAGTCTTTGAATGTCCTACACACGGAGCCCATGACAATAGCTGGCACATAATGAAGGCTCAGTGGCTGCTTGAAACGCATCCATCCTTAACTGGTCTCGGGCTTGTGCATGCACTCATCCATCCAGTACCTGATTGTTAGGGTCTGTGCAAGGTCTCATGCTAGGGGTAATGTTACAACAACGAATAAGATGTTTCACTGACTCTGGCTTGGAAGAAATGTCCCATTAAATAGCCACTTGTTTCTTCTGGGTGCCGCTTAACGGCTGGCACGTTTGCATGGTGTGTAATGCTTCCGATGAGCTGTCAGACCTCACGGTTCCTCGGTCGGATGGGTGCTGACGTCTTCTGGTGTTTGCTCCAGGTATAGTCCCACGAGGGCCGGAAGGATAGGAGGACAAGGTGAAGGCCTAAGTAGGGCAGGGCCAGGACATGGCAGTCTGAAAGAGGTGTCTGAGAAGACCAGGGGAGAGAAGAAAGAATCCAAGATCTCCCCGCAGGCCACGTGGCTTCTGGAGTTCCCTCCAGGCTGGCAAGGTGAAGGCGGCGTTTGCTCTCAAGCCGTGGAGCTCAGAGCGCCACAGGTTGGCTACTGGGCAGGCGAGCCCCCCTGTGCTGGGCATCAGGACCAGGCAGGAGACAGGTCGTCCTGGCCCCGGGTCAGGTCCCACCCTGCCGCCGCCTGTGGACTTGAAAATCCAACTTCCTTGCAAAGTGTCCAGCACTAAAGCAGGTTTTATTTTTTAACAGTGTTGAGAGCGGAGTGTGTCCGAACAGTACTGGAGCAGCTGTCTTAGCAGGACAAAAGGGGATGCGCTGCCTACCCAGCACCCCTGCCTTCCCCTCCTCCCCCCAGAGCTGCGTCCCCTTGGTGAAGCCCATGGAAGACCAGGGTCAGTGCTGAGTGCTGGGTGCTGGGTCCCCAGTAAATTATTACATGCTTGCGGTAAGCACACTGGCTCTGAGCCAGACTTTACATTGTTTTTTTTTTCTTGTTATTTAACAAATATTTATCGCAGACAAATATTTGTGCCAGACATTATGTCTGAGAATAAGGAACACCTTTCTGGGAACACTCCTAACAGCGATTATATTACATGTTGGTCATTTGAAGGCAGAGCTGGAAAAACTACAGAATTCTTGCCATTTGGATCTATTTTTCCAAACCGCTTGCACACCACTGTTATCCATGAGCCAGGCTTTCTCATCGTGGGAAACTGCTTGTACTGTCTCCAGACAGGTGCTGCTGGGCGTTTACCCACCTTCTAGAAAACCAAGCCAGATTCTCCAACAAGGGCGCCACCAGAATCCTCAGCAAGTCCCTCCCTGGGCCCTGGTTTCCTGCTTATTAAGAATGAGTTTATAGGGCTTCCCTAGTGGCGCAGTGGTTAAGAATCCGCCTGCCGATGCAGGGGACACGGGTTCGAGCCCTGTTCCGGGAAGATCCCACATGCCGCGAAGCAACTAAGCCCGTGCGCCACAACTACTGAGCCTGCGCTCTAGAGCCCGTGAGACACAACTACTGAGCCCACGTGCCACAACTTCTGAAGGCTGCGTGCCTAGAGCCCGTGCTCCGCAACAAGAGAAGCCACCTCAGTGAGAAGCCCGCGCACCGCAACGAAGAGTAGCCCCCGCTCGCCGTAACTAGAGAAAGCCCATGCGCAGCAACGAAGACCCAATGCAGCCAAAAATGAATGAATAAATAAATAAATTTATTAAAAAATAAGGAATGAGTTTACAAAACAGAAAACAAACTTATGGTTACCAAAGGGGAGTGGGGGAGGAATAAAGTAGGATTTTGGGAGTAATGTATACAAACTACTATATATAAAACAGATAACCAACGAGGACCTACTGTATAGCACAGGGAACTATACTCAATATCTTGTAATAACCTATAATGGAAGAGAATGTAAAAAAAGAATATATATATGTATATATAACAGAATCACTTTACCATATACCTGGAACTAACACAACATTGTAAATCAGCTATATTTCAATAAAAAAAATTTTTTTAATGAGTTTATAAAATAGATAAACTACAAGGACCTTTTGTATAGCACAGGGAACTATTCAATATCTTGTAATAACCTATAATGGAAAAGAATCTGAGAAAGAATACATATACATACATATATAACTGAATCACTTTGCTGTACACCTGAAACTAACACAACATGTTAAATCAACTATACTTCAATAAAAAAAATTTTTTTTTAAAGAGTGAGTTTGGCCCATACAATCTCTAAGGTCCTTTATCTTTTTGCGTCTTCGTCTGTAACGTGGGATGAAGCCTCTCCTTCGCGGGGAGTTTATGCACCGAGGAAGCCTTCGTTGCATCCAGGCTATGTTATGGGACCAGGCAGTCCGGTATAGCATGGTGGACCTGCTGTCCTGGTTATCCTCCCAGAGGAACCAGGTGGCCTCGGGCAAGTAACTTTCCATGCCTCAGTTTCTCCATTTGTAAAATGGTGGTAATAAGAGTCTCTATGGCCCCAGACCCAGCCCACGGTGGCACAGAAAGGACCCCAGTGTCTGGAGGGAATTGGCTCGGGCAGGGTTTGGGAGGGGCTGGAAAGGCAGGTGTGCTCGTCGCAATGTTCCAAGGGCCTTCTAGATCGACTGCCGTACCTGTGCCGCGGAAAGGACGCAGTCCCGTACAAAATCCACTTTCTGAACGAGAGTGTGGAGGGCCGGAGGGACAGCCATGCACGTGGAGAGCCACTATTCAGCCTTCCCCTGGGAGAAGCCTCGGCGTTTTCCCCCAGATTAAGGCAGGCTGAGTGTGCCGTGGCTTTTCTCCAGGCAGCCCTCGTGTTTCTTCTTTGCCCTCAGGGGTTCTGCTTCCAGAAAAAGCTAGATGGACTGCGTAGTTCTTTGCTGCGGGAGATGCCCTGTGCCTTGTAGCAGGAAGTGTTCAGGGCATGTCTGGCCCCGACCCCCTGGGTGCCGGTCACACCCTCCATCGTGAGAGTCGAAAATGTCTCCAGACGTTGTTCGATGTTTTCAGAGGCAGGGGGCATGAAAGACAGAATCTCTCCTGGTTGAGACCGCAGCTCGAAGGAGGATCTGAAGTTCCTGGGTTGGGGGGGGTGCTTGTCCCAGGGGAGCAGCTGCTCAGGAGGTGCACACAGACATCTGTCCAGTGCTGGGAGGGTTTGCTGAGCCAAGGAGGCCGCGTGGTGTCCTCAGTAAAGTCTAGGACTGGATTTAAGTCATTGCCTGACCGCCCACCCGCTGTGAGATCCTGGACAAGGCGGTCATTCAAACATTCTGAGCCTCAGTTTCCCGCCATTCAAGGCTGTGGAGAGTGATGAAGTCCAGCTCACAGGGTAGTGCAGGATAAATGAGATGCTATGGTACTGCTTCATGCAGGTAAGTCATCATTATCATCAGAAGGTAGATGGAACCCGTTCTTTACTATTGTGGGTGGCCAGACTTGAAGCAAGGGGCAGATTTTAGTGAGACATAAGCTCTAGTAAGTAAAATGTTTCAACACTCGGGTGGCCATTCAGAGGGTAGTGAGACCTCCTTTCGAGGAGGCATTCAAGCCAAAGCTTGAAGGCTATCTGTCCCCTTATCTAAAATGGGGTTCGTTTTGTTCCCTTGTTTCCCCTTGGTCCAGATCTTTCTTGCTCCTTTGTTCTGAAGGAAAGGACTTTGTCAGCCTCTAAGAAACCCAAGAGTTTACTAGCAGTTAGGGAGGGAGGGTGTTTTCTGAGAAGTGACGTCTCAGAGATGACAGTATACATTGGTTCTGGGCCATCTGTGTGGCACTCAGGCTCTGGCAAAGAAAGCGTTCCTCAAGGGCCCTGGGCTAGAAGGAGCTTCAAGACACAGGCTGTCCGGGTAACCGAGGCAAGAGGCCTCTAGCGCTCACAGCCACCGTCGTGCATCGCGAAGTGGGTGCAGCACCTGTTGGCAGAAGAAGCAGCGGGTCCTGTTTCGGGTCAAGGTGTGAAAATACATTATTAGTCGTCGACACCTGTTGGATACCTAGTCAGAACACGGACCTCGGCTCTTCTGGATGTGCGCGTCCTCCCCCGTGGCCAGTGGAGCAGTGGAAAGACGGGCCGAATGGCGGCACACTAGTTTGTTTTTGACGGAACTTTTCCTCTTGATGACACTGTGATTCACGCGCGGTGACAGTTGTTTACGATCTCCGAGGTTCTCGGATGGTAAAAATAATCATCTCGAATGTACCGCATTAGTCTTTGTAGAGCCACCTCTAGTGAAATAATGCAAACTTCCCATTTTTAATACATTAACCCTTACTTCTAAGACTGAGTTGGAAGAGGAGTTTTCAACGCGGGTTGACTTTGCCTCCCAGGGGACGTTTGGAAAGTTCTGGAGACATTTTTGTCATAACCCAGGGGGAGGTGTTAGTGGCATCTGGTGCACGAGGCCGAGGATCCTGTTAAGCGTCTGAGCATCGTACGGTCCAGGGAACAGCCCTCGGGACCAAGGACCATCTGCCCAGAGTGACAACCGTGCCGAAGCTGAGAAGCCCCCGGTGGAAGACAGGTCACATCTTTCAGCTCTGCCGCTTATGATCCTGTTCCGATTGACGCTGTGACCATGTCGCCTGCCACGGTGCCACGGCGTGCCTGGGTTCCAGGAACGAGGATTCATTGTGAGGTCAGTGGAAACAACCTGGATGTTGTGGGCTTGATCTTATCCAAGATAATTAGCAGGAGAGCCAGCCACGCACGGATCTGTTTCCCTTTACTCACTGGCAAACGGTTGCGGAGCTCCTAGCCCACGGCGGCCGTGCTGTGGCCCAGGCTTGCCCTCTCACCAGCCGGGACCCGCGGGCAGCGGGCACAGGAAACAGGGGCTGGTCAGGAGCATGTGACATAAGGGCCGGGGAGGTGAGGTGGGAGATGTCCCTGCCCCGCTCTGAGGTTCTGAGCCATCACCGGGCTTTACAAACAATCCTGGGGGTGGGTCACAGCTATGGAAACCAGGGCGGGGGGCACAAACAGCGTTAACAAGGAGCCTTTCTGATTGAATAAATGTGCGTGAATTACTCTTAAACAGCCAACACAGTTTTTCGTTCTTGGACGTCAACCATTTCCTAGTGCATTTGAATCGAAGTATCACTGGTTGGTCCATTCAACCCACGACATCCATTGACCATCTGCTGTGTGTCTGGGACCCTGTTCGCCCCAGGGTCGGTCACGAGCAGGGGTGTGGGGCTGCCCCCTGGCACCATCACGCCGTCCGCTTCACGTGTGGGCCTGGGTCCATTTGCCAACATGGGGAACTGCTGTGAGATTTGGGGTCCTCGGTCTGGAGGCCGTGACTCTGGCGAGACTGGAGAGGTTTCTCAGACGCCCACGAACGAGGCCTCTCACTGCTCCCCCGGGGTCCAGGCTGCAGGGGGCACAAGGCTGTGGTCAAGGGCTGCAGCCCAGCCGGCGATACTCCTGCAGGGCCCCCCTGTTTGGACAAGTGGTGGCTCTGTCTCTGATCCGACTCAGACAATTCGAGGACAACCAGGGCCCCTTGATACTGGAACATTTACTGTAGGGGATGAGATTAACCTAGAGGGAGAGATGGACAGCAGACACAAATGGTGCACACGTGTGTGTGTGTGTGTGTGTGTGTGTGTGTGTGTAGGAAAGAATCAGTGTGTGAGAAAATCGAGGCAGCAGAAAGCATGACGGAGGTAGTTTAGAGGGCGGGTCAGGGCAAGCATCTCTGAGGAGGGAGCCTGTGAGCCGAGTTGTGGACAGGACGAGGGCGCAAGCTCTGTGCAGCCTTCGGAGCGAGAGTCGTCTCATTGCTGCTTCCCAAACCTGCTCCTGTGTGCACGCAGGTACATGCATGCACGCATGTGCACACGTGTGCGCGCCACACATACGATTTCATGACAGGTAGAAATAAAATTGTCAAGACTGTTACTATGTGAATATTTCTGGTAGACTTCGTTTTCTACTTAATTAATTTATTTATTTTTGGCTGTGTTGGGTCTTCGTTGCTGCGCGCGGGCTTTCTCTAGTTGCGGCGAGCAGGGCTACTCTTTGTTGTGGTGCGCGGGCTTCTCATTGCAATGGCTTCTCTTGTAGTAGAGCACGGGCTCTAGGTGCACAGGCTTCAGTAGTTATGGCACGAGGGCTCAGTAGTTGTGACACATGGGCTCAGTAGTTGTGGCTCGCGGGCTCTAGAGAGTAGGCTCAGTAGTTGTGGCACACAGGCTTAGTTGCTCTGCGGCATGTGGGATCTTCCCGGACCGGGGCTCGAACCCGTGTCCCCTGCATCGGCAGGCGGATTCTTAACCACTGAGCCACCAGGGAAGCCCTCTGGTAGACGTTGAATGGTGTTTTCTAAACTCCCATGACACGCCTGAGAGTTGGTCACAGAGCATAGGTGTCTCAGGGGACACAGAGCGTAGGTGTCTCAGGGGGCAGGGACACGGTTTCAGAAGCAGCTCTGCCACCTTCTTCACCTTCAACATGTGAAGGACTTTCCAGCAGACTTCAGACTCGCCGATGGCTTAAAGGCCACATCAAGGTCAAATAAACTCAGTGATTGAGAAAACTTTGCTTAGCAAACAAACAAAGAACCCGTCTTATGGATCTTATGCAGGCTGGTGCAAAAGCAAAATGATGATATAGTTTAAAATTTTCTTGTTAAAGAACGAAAAAAGACAGAGCCTAGAAACTTCCAAGAAAGGTTATTTAGTGAAGAAATCTGCCTCGTGCTCTGGAATCGTGTGTGTTTGTTTTTGTGTATCGTTCTCATATCAGTCCAATCAGAGAAGCAAGTCAACCTGATGTCACTTTCCGAAGTTAATAATGTCATTTTTCTTGCATTAAATTAACGATTCTTGGGCTTCCCTGGTGGCGCAGTGGTTGGGAGTCCACCTGCCGATGCAGGGGACACGGGTTCGTGCCCCGGTCCGGGAAGATCCCCACGTGCCGCCGAGCGGCTGGGCCCGTGAGCCATGGCCGCTGAGCCTGCGTGTCAGGAGCCTGTGCTCTGCAACGGGAGAGGCCGCAGCAGTGGGAGGCCCGTGTACCGCCAAAAAAAAAAAAAAAAAAATTAACGGTTCTTTTTTTTCTCAATGGACCTGAGTCACAGTCTCCCTTTCCATTCCCTGGGACCTGACGCTGTCCCATCTGAAGCGGCAGAAGGACCTGTTCGTTCCGCCTCTCTGAAGGGAAGTGGAGAATCCCCTCTCCCTTCAGGAAAATTTACATTATTTCACTAGAGATGCAGCTATGTCAAGACTAATGAGGTAAATCTGAGATGGTTATTTTTACAATGTGAGAATCTCAAAGATCATAAACAACTGTCACCGCATGTGAACCACAGGAAAAGTTCTGTCAAAAATGTTTAACCAACAAAACGCTTCACTGTTCTGTAAGTTAAAAAGCAAGTTTAGTCACAGTATTCTAAAACTGCCACTGGCCAGCCAGAACTGCTTATTCCTGCTACAGGCCATGTTCTTAATTATCTTCATACTTTCAGGCGATACAGTCATGAGAACAAAGGGCAAAAAGGGAAGTTGAACACTCGGAAGACAGAGTTCTGCAGACCCGACAGCAAGTTTCCTAAATTAACTGCACAGCAGTGAAAAGTGATCACTGAACAGCTTCTGTCGTGGGTCGAGTGTTCGAATTTTAAATTCCTTCAAATACAATCCGTGCAGAGGAAATGCAGATCCAGAGTCGGTTTCTTTCATGGAAGGATAATCCCCACGAAACCACTGCTTGATGGAACTGAGGAAGTGATGGAGACAAAATCTAAAAATATAGAGTTACTTTCTTCATTTTGTATAAAAGCTAAAAAAGAAGATTCTGAGTTTGTTGACGAGTTTGTTTGTAAGCTTTCTTCTTTCATTTCTGGGGATATCCTGGTGAGACTGTTTTGCCTTATAAGTGTTCTCGAAGCAAAGCACAGACATAGTTTAAATACCTAGGATTCCCTGCAGGTAGCACAGTCCTCACCCTGACTTGGATACACTAACAAGCACAAAGCAGACTTTAACCCTGGAGGGAGACGGTGTTCTTTCAGAATGTTCATAGGCCTTCACTATGGGTAATCAGCATTTCACACGTGATTTTTGTTGAATCTCAGTTAAGGAAGGACAGAACACACAAACAGAACAGTGACTGTCTGTGTTCAGTGCCTGTAGGCACACTTCCAATGGACGATGCGTGCGGAGATCATTTTCCTTTTTTTCTGGGTGATGTCTGTTCTGATTATACTTCTTGGAACGCAATTTTATGTTTGTTGAATCGAACAATAAAAATAAGACTATTTGTACGTCTTTTAAAAAATGACAGTCGGCATGCACAAACAATAAAAGTTTTCTCCAGGGAGCATTTGGGAAGCACTGCTCTCAAGGATGTGCTCATCCGGAGGGGAGGTGATGGGCAGAGCCCGGGTTCTGATGGCTAGGCAGATGGAGCGGGGCTGCCAGCTCCGTGGGCACATTTTGGCCAACTTAGCTTTCTTTCTGGGATTTGGATTTCTTTGCTTTCTCTGAAATTGCTTTCTCTTTAAAAAGGTTGTGGTCGTAGAAACCTGGAATCCCTGGCGGGGTGCCTAGAAGGACCATTTCCACGAGCAAACAAGCTGCGCTGGCTGACGGTCCTGGCGCAGGATGGGGCATGCTGTCGCCCTCTAGTGGTCGGACGGAGAAATGCACACACTCCACCTCCTGGGGATTGCCTTCCTCTCTCTTGTTACTCTGGAGCCTTAAAAAAACTCCCGTCCCTTTTTTTTTTTTTTTTACATCTTTATTGGAGTATAATTGCTTTACAATGGTGTATTAGTTTCTGCTGTATAACAAAGTGAATCAGCTATACATATACATATATCCCCATATCCCCTCCCTTTTGCGTCTCCCTCCCACCCTCCCTATCCCACCCCTCTAGGTGGTCACAAAGCACTGAGCTGATCTCCCTGTGCTATGCGGCTGCTTCCCACTAGCTATCTATTTTACATTTGGTAGTGTATGTATGTCCATGCCACTCTCTCACTTCATCCCAGCTTACCCTTCCCCCTCCCTGTGTCCTGAAGTCCATTCTCTATGTCTGCATCTTTATTCCTGTCCTGTCCCTAGGTTCTTCAGAACCAATTCTTCTTTTTTTTTTTTTAGATTCCATATATATGTGTTACCATATGGTATTTGTTTTTCTCTTTGTGACTTACTTCACTCTGTATGACACACTCTAAGTCCATCCACCTCACTACAAATAACTCAATTTCGTTTCTTATTATGGCTGAGTAATATTCCATTGTATGGACAGATCATCCAAAATGAAAATAAATAAGGAAACACAAGCTTTAAATGATACATTAAACAAGATGGACTTAATTGCTATTTATAGGACATTCCATCCAAAAACAACAGAATACACATTCTTCTCAAGTGCTCATGGAACCTTCTCCAGGATAGATCATATCTTGGGTCACAAATCAAGCTTTGGTAAATTTAAGAAAATTGAAATCGTATCAAGTATCTTTTCCAACCACAACGCTATGAGACTAGATATCAATTACAGGAAAAAAATCGGTAAAAAAAACAAACACATGGAGGCTAAACAACACACTACTGAATAACCAAGAGATCACTGAAGAAATCAAAGAGGATAAACTCCCGTCTGTTTTGATTAACATGAAAACCCTACACTTACATCCGCCCTTCTTGTCCCAGAGATTCTTAGGGATGCCTGCCTGGAATTCACTCAACTTTCTGCATGTTTTCATCAGCTAAGATTTGATTCCATCTTTCTTGAAGCTTGTAAAAAAAATTAAAGGTTCCCCCCCATATATCAATTAAAGGTAATACTGTAACCTTGAATATAGTTACATAAACAGCCTCACCTCGGCAAGATTCTCATCTCTTACAGGGCCACACATTCCTGGATGATGAGCCATGCTTCAGGTCATGCTGAAGGTCCCCATTCCTTCAAGTTTTCCTATTATTTTAAATTGCATGTTTTAGGGACAGCAATGGAGGTTCTGTGAAACAGGTCTCCATCACTCTGGCTCCTTTGGCTTCCCTCCCTCCCCCTTCTCACCTCTCTTCCTATATCCTTAGCCTGTCTTGTCTTGCGGAGGGAAAACCGCTAATAGGAGTGGAAACCCAGCCCGCAGCATGCGTGGACGCTGCTTCCCGGCGAGTTAGCTGTGTTAAGTCGTTTATTTCACCCGTACAGCCTCGGGTCTGCGGTAAGAACTTAGCGATGGGCGGTGTGTCCACTCTGCTCAGGTGGGCTCAGGAGGTGGGGTTTCTTCCCATGGACCCTGAGAGGGAGGGAAGTAATGGAGACCACGCGTCCCGTGGTGTGGCTTCAGAGGGACCCTGACACCCATCACCCACGGGCTCCGCAGAAGCTCTTCCCGAGTCCCTGCCGTTCCCAGGAGTGGCTGCTCCCCGAGCTTCCCCAGCTCCTCTGCTCACTCCCTAGGCACCCCTGCTTCCCCGGCCTCGACTTTTGGGTCACCCTTCTCGCTGTGTACTTTCCTAGCTTCTGTACGTTTCTCTGAGCGGCTTGTCTCTGTGGTTTAGTCAGTTTTGTGTGGGGTTGCAGGCCCCTGTGGTCCACTTCACGCTCACCCAACCTCAGCTGCAGCCTGGGGCCACATTTCGGGGAGGAAGCTTAGAAATTTTCCAGGACGGTCTCATGTGTGTGGGGGGCGGGAAGGTTCCAGAAGGTTCTGGAACCCAGGTAAAGTTACTCCAGGGCCTCGACAACCACAGCCCCTCCCTGTGGGGCCCTCTAGGGGTGCCTCCCACCTTCTTCCCCATCACTCGTTTGGACTTGGTTGTGCCTCAGTCAGGTTCTCCAGAGAAACAGCCCATTTCTTTAGTTTAAAGAATTGGCTCGCGCCATCATGGAGGCTTGGCAAGTCCCTCGCCATCACAAAAGACATCCAGTGGGGTAGACCAGCAGGACCCAGGGAAGAGCTGACGCTGGAGTTCAAGGCTAAAGGCCGGCCGCTGGCAGAATTCCTTCTTTCTGGGGGAGGTCCGTCTCTGTTCTGTGCGGGACTTCAACTGATTGGTTGAGGCCCACCCACGTCATGAAGGGATAATAATAACCTGCTTTATCAAAGTCCACCCATTTAAATGTAAATCTCATCCCCAAATACCCTCATAGGTACATCCAGAATAACGTTTGGCCAAACGCCTGGGCCAGCAAGGCCCAGCCAAGTCGACACATAAAACGAACCATTGCAGGGAGTTTCTCAGGTGTGCCGTTCTCTGTCATCGGTCTCCCTCTTCCTCACAGTGTGGGTTTCCAGCCATCAGAAGCTTTGAGTTGGACGGCGTTTGAGGCCCCTTAGAAATGTTGGCCATACCCTGGGGCAGTCCTGGAGGCTCTGGTCTTGAGTCTGGACACCGATTTCATACTCGGAGGCTTTGTCACATCAGGAAAGCATTTCAGTTGCACGAGCCTCATCTGTGGAACAGGAATCGTTATGTTCCTCTCGCGGGTTTGTGTAGAGAAGGAAATGAGGGAGTGCGTAGGAGAGCGCTTTTAAATGGTGAAGCACAGCGGCCGTATTTTAGATTGCGACCTATAATATTGCAATCACCTCGCCCTTTCTTGGAGGTGGTCTCCCCGTTTGCTCACTGCCCGGTCCGGTCACACGAAAGCATCGGCCGACAAGAGGCTGAGTCTCTGGCGAGAAGGCACCCTGGGGAGAGTGCAGGGCTCTGTTTATCAGGTGCGTCTGGCTCAGGAGAAGACTGGGAAACCTTCCTGCTGGGGCTCCTGCACCTGCTTCCTGCTCCATCCGGGCTGTCATCACCTCTGGCTACGTCTGCCCGTCGGGTGGAGACAGGGTACCACCTTCTCCTCCCCGCCAGGCCGGCAAGCAGGCCGGAGGGGATGCCGAGGCCCCGCGTCAGGGTCAATGTCCTGAGGCTGCTCGGAGCAGAGCGGGGAAGGCCCGGGGAGCACCATCGAGGTCTTCAGAGGCGAGAAGGGGCAGCAGAGACAAGGGAGAGGAATTCCACCTTCCTCTGGTTCTGTCAAAGCGCTTCCTGTTTCTAGACTTGAGTTACTCTCTATCTGGTTTGTATCTCAGGGCTCCTAAGGGCCTGAGGAGACAGAGAGTAAACAGACCCAGTCTTGGGTTTTCAAGACCTCGTGGGTGAAATCTGGGTCAACAGGTAAGCAGACATCCAGCTGGTCCGGAACGGCAAGGACATCATTCTGTCTTTCTAGTGAGAGAACGAGAGTTCAGTTGGGCAGACCTGTCCTGTCAGAATGGAGTTAGTAAACTCATCAGATCAGAGCCGGTGAGAACGGAGCTGCCAGCATCTGGTTTTCTCATCAAAGAGAATAGATGTGCCATCCCAGGGCCATCGGCTTCGTGGCCTGCCCTGCGTTAGGGTGCCCTGCAGGGGAGCAGACTGGGGGCTTTTATGGCTCCAAAGCTGGAGGAGGATTTTACAAGTGATTCTTGGGACCTCTCCATCTGCCTCTTTTTCTCCTTTTCTTCCCCTGCTTCCCTCCCTCCTTTCATTTCTATTTTCTCTCCTTAAAAATACTAACTATCCTTGCCTTGGACGATTTTCCTCACTTCCCCTACATCCTCCAGAGATTTCTCTCAGGACTCATAAACAGTGGTGGCAGCCCACATTCCTAGACCCGAAGTGGGTTTTCTCTTGCTCTAACTTGTCAAAGAGAAATCTTGACATGAACTAAATCATCTCAATTTTGCATCCCACAAGAGTGGTAGACTCAATCACAGAAGCACTGGGTGTTGGTGTTGTCATTAGAATTCCCTCAGTTCCTTCACTGGACACAGACTCATTTCTGACCCCCAAGGACATCTGGGCTGAAACTACAACTTGTACTTGATGCATGAGATGAAATTCCTAATCAAGTCCTGGGAGAAAAAGCAAAGGTTTTTACGGAAGAAATCACATGGAAAGAAAAAAGATGGAAGCATCTATTGAAAAAAACAAACAAAACAGAAAAAACTTTCTTTAAAAACTATTTTTGAAAAACCTTGTTTCATTTTTGGATATTGAGGAAGTTGATCTGTGACATGAGAAAGGAGGAATAAGAGAAATGAGAATGGAGAAAACAGGGGAAATTTTTGCATTGTGGTAACTGAGAAAGAGTTTGCAAAATAAAAGTCATCCACCACAGGATTACCCCATGACATTATTTTGTTTTGTTTTGTTTTTTGCGGTACGCGGGCCTCTCACTGCTGTGGCCTCTCCCGTTGCGGAGCACAGGCTCCGGACGCGCGGACTCAGCGGCCATGGCTCACGGGCCCAGCCGCTCCGCGGCATGTGGGATCTTCCCGGACCGGGGCACAAACCCGTGTCCCCTGCATCAGCAGGCGGACTCTCAACCACTGCGCCACCAGGGAGGCCCCCCATGACATTATTGTGACCTTGTCTGGCCACAGTTTCTTCCTCTGTGAAGTGAGGAAGTTGGCTTAGATGATGTCTGAAGGTTCTAGTGGTTGTGAGTCAATGCCATTCATTGAGAGAAGAAAATAGCAAGTCTGTACATCAGAATCAAGGAGGTTAACGATCATTGGTACAGATTTATGATTTTAAGATTGAGAAACCATTGAGAAATAACCACAAAAAAATCAAAATGGGTAAGAGTTCAACTTGTGGGCTAGTGACAAAATTATTACACAAAATCCACAGCTTTCCCTATGCAAACAGTAGTCAATTATTAAATATAACGAAAGAAGAATTGGCTCAGATAGAAAAGCCATAAAATATCTAGGAATCAAGTTACAAAAAACATTCTGCATCTATACAAAGAAACTTATTGAAGGACACAGAAAGGCTGTATTAAGAGAAGACAAAAACGTGTAAAGGAAAAATCTTGTTCTTAGAAAGACTCGATCACCCACGTCATTATTTTTCCTTTAATAAGACCAGTAATTTCAATGCAGCCTCAGTCAACAAAGCAATAACATTATGTTTAACTTAAAAGTTATTTTGTAAGAGAGAATCATTGAGAGTAGCCATGTGTTCTGAAAAAGACTGATGAGGGAGATTCAGTTAACTTGAACTCTAGGAGCTGTGTTAGTTTAGATCACATAGTGCTGCCACAGGAGGGGACAAAGGGAAGAGTGGATGGGAATAGAACTGTCTCTGACCAGGACTAAGTAGGCACTTGATACCAGACGGACTGGGATTTAGGTGCTCTGATGAATGTACAAAATGTCCCGTCCGGCCTCCCCAGGATGGCCTGCTGTACTCGGAACATTGGGCTGGCCCTGATCATCTTCAGTTCCTTCCAGTCACGTACGATTTTGTTTCTCTTCTGTGCAAGACTCAGGTTCCTAAGAGGATGAGACGTGAACTCAGACATGTGCCTTCTATATGAGACAGCATAGGAGTGAGAGCATGTCTGTAGGCTCAGGAAATTCATATTTCTGGGTGGGGCAAGAAACAGTTTTCATGTCACTGCTGGGGATTCAAGTCTGTCACAGCTTTTCAGAACAGCCTCCATTCCAGGACTGAAAGAATTAAGTGCAAAACTGACCAGGGTTACAGACAGAATTAGGTAAACACACTAACAAAGCAAATATCTTTAAGGAAAACCAAACACGACCAAGTAAAAAGTAATCATTGAGAGTAGCCATAAATTTTGGCTATTAGGGCTTCCCTGGTGGCGCAGTGGTCGAGAGTCCGCCTGCCGATGCAGGGGACACGGGTTCGTGCCCCGGTCCGGGAAGATCCCACATGCCGCGGAGCGGCTAGGCCCGTGAGCCATGGCCGCTGAGCCTGCGCGTCCGGAGCCTGTGCTCCGCAACGAGAGAGGCCACAGCAGTGAGAGGCCCGCGTAATTTTGGCTATTAGATAAGCAAACACAAAGCAAGAAGCAAGCCAGAAACAATTTTTGCAACACATACGATAAAGGATTAAGGACTTTAAATATGACAGGATTTTTAGAAGTCAGCAAGAAAAGATGAATAGAAAAATTAGAAAAATGGATAAAGTGCAAGAGACAAAAATGACCAATGAACATTAAAAAGATGTTCAACCTCAGAAACAATTTTAAAAGGATGTATTAAAACAAACAGGAAATACTATTATTCACTCATACAATTTAGAAAAATGGAAGCAATCGATAATAACCAATACTAATGAGAATATCGACCATCAAATATATTTTTATGCATTGTAAGTAAGGGGATAAAGTGGTTCAGCAGTTTCTAGAGTGGGCAATTGGGCAAAACCCATTAAAACTTGAAATGTGCACATAAGCTGAGATTCCACTTGTAGGAATTTATACAAAAGTAAGCATTACGTAAATTTCTAAAGATATATGTATAGTCATACAAATATATGAGGCACATTCATTTGAACGGATATTAAAGAATTTGCAAGATCATATTTAAGTGGAAAAAACACACAGTGGCACTGGTGGTGAAGTATGATTCTATATTTTAAATTAAAAATAAATATTTACACAATTTTATTGGCCAAGGAAAAGAACTGAAATACTCTGAACTGTAAGTGGAGTTTATAACAGAAGGGGCTATAGGGTTTTTTTAAATCTTCCATCATTTACACTTCTTTATTACTTGAAATATTCTGATGTGTATTATTTTTATATCAGAAAAATTATAATAGATTTAAATGAAGGTAAATGTTAACATTCAAATCCTAGGGACAATTTGGTGTATTTTTCCACTAATTTTTAGCCAATATGAACTCTTTCTGCCTTTAACGTGGATTCCCTAGGAAGGTTATAACTAACCCACCGACATTCTGGGTTTTTTTTTGTTTTTTTTTTTTTTTTCCGGTACGCGGGCCTCTCACCGCCGTGGCCTCTCCCGTTGCGGAGCACAGGCTCCGGACGCGCAGGCTCAGTGGCCATGGCTCACGGGCCCAGCTGCTCCGCGGCATGTCGGAACCTCCCGGACCGGGGCACGAATCCGTGTCCCCTACATCGGCAGGCGGACTCTCAACCACTGCGCCACCAGGGCATCCCCGAGAACTTGTTTTTTATTCAGGCTTTGGCTAAGGAGAAAAGCCCCTCGGTTTTCACTTACCTTGGAACGATGCTATGTTCGATAGTACAAGCATCAAGAACATGCGGTTTTATCGGTCATGAGATATCACTGTGGCCTGGGCAAGGACCTGAATCAGCAGGGTCCTCCCTAGAACATAGATAAAGTTCACTGGTCAGACTCAGCGGGACCCATGCCCACTACAAACCCGGCCTAGTGACAGACACAGCAGCGGCTGCGACCAGAATAGATCTCAGATGTCTCTCGAGATCTGAAGGGACGAGAGAGCCTTGGGAGGTGATTCCTAAAGTGTAGGTGATGGTTTTCCTTCTACTAAGTTCCATTCTACTGAGTGCTAGACTGATTATTGGAAAAATCAAAAAAATTGTACTGTGACTGTACTTGTACCCGGAGTTGAAGTAGCAGATTGTAATAATTCTATGAGAGTAAATGGGAAAAAAAAGTTATCTAAACTATTCACAGGTTTCCATAGAGGACTTTTCTAGTCCTTCTTATTTTTCTTGCCATCATCATTATAGCTCTTTTCTGGTCCTGGACTCATTAAGTGCTAACAAAAGAAATCCCTCCAGCTCTGCCTGGAACATTGTTTATCATTGCTCCTGTTTGTTTCACGGCGTTTCTAGTCCGGTAACTATTTTGATTAGCACTCTGATCACAGTTGGATACTCTTCCACGTGTAGTCACCCTGATCAGTCCTATAAAGGAAGCAGCTTCGAGCTGTTTTTTTATTCAGCCCACTCTAGTGCTGTTTGTTTTCTCCTTTCTAGGAAGTACAGAGGAGGCGAGGTCTCTTCCAAATCAGCCATGAAGTCGTTTCACCTTCTCAGCTTTGCTGTCTGCTTCAGCTCTCAAGTAATACCAGGGAAACGCTCTTTGACATCTCCCTGTCATATCTGAGTCTTATTTCCTTTCTCCAACCTGCTCCACTTTCAGAAGGGTACCCCTGATGACCCCAAGCCAGCTCAGGGATACTAATCTGGAAACAGTGACAGAAGGGAAATTTCTCAATGGCTTCACTGGCTTTGCAGAAGGCTGTCTGCACTTGAGGCACCGAGAAGAAACCCCAAAATCAATGGGGAAGAATGGGAACAAACTATGACCCGCTTTCTTGTCTAATATGATGACACCCCTTACGTGTGTTCTCCTTTCTTAAACCTTCCAGCTACTGATGTGTGTCTATTCTAGAGGCATCGTGTTACTGGCCATAGATCAAGAAAAGAGGCAGCTGGGCTTCCCTGGTGGCGCAGTGGTTGAGAGTCCGCCTGCCGATGCAAGGGACACGGGTTCGTGCCCCGGTCCGGGAGGATCCCAGATGCCGCGGAGCGGCTGTGCCTGTGAGCCATGGCCGCTGGGCCTGCGCGTCCGGAGCCTGTGCTTCATATATGTAGAATCGTGACATTTTAGAAAAAATATAGAGGTATATTCTGCCACAATCTTGAGCAAGGTGGGGCCTGGATGAGAAAGGAGGGGGAGGCTGGGGTCTGACCCCCGGCCTGATCACTCCTTGCTCACAGATGTGCTGAATGTCACGGGACAGCTTAAAGGGCGCTTCTCTTTTGCTGCCGTGTTGTGCTTTGTACTCACCCACCTTAGTCCTCTGTCTCTCCCTCACTCTTTCCTTCCTCCAGTGTTCTATCTTAATATAAATACACTCATCTAATCAAATATTCCGTTCCTGTGTCTCCCGGCTCAGGGCTCCTTGTGCCTTCCAGGGTGCCAGCTCGCGAAACCGACAGATAATGAGCTAAGACAGCAGCGGGTGGATGGAGCGTGGTACCTACCCCCCAGACGCTGCCCTTCTTTCTGCTTCGGGTTAATAAGAGCCTGTTTGCTGTGGACCCACTGGGCATAATGAGTGATTTTGCTGCCTCACTCAGATGAGTGACCCCAAATCAATTTCCTCTCTGGGATAATTTTCGATCAAAGACAAGGGAAGAGTAGATTCCCTTCCCTCACTGGGCTATGAGCGAATGTCTTGGGGAAGAATGAAGAGAGAACTGCAGGGCTCCTCACATGAGATTCTTGGTGCAGCCCTAGGATAGAGATGTTTGTGGTTCCCAGGGATGGGCGGCCTAGGGGTCAGCGCTCCGAGGTCACAGCTGCTATGATGAAGCACAGGGTGACATGGGTGGCCGTCATGACAACCTAACAATGTGGCACGAAGCTGGGGATACAGGGACCCATGATAAGCAAGCTCTGCTAGAAGCCAAGTTCGAGCCCCTTCCCTCCCAGCCTGTGGGTAAAATGGGCAGGTTCAAGAAAGTGGAAACGAGGTTGAGGTCCACGAGTGGGAGGGACGGGGGGAGTGTGAGCCCGCCCCCAGCCCTGGCGTTGACACCACAAGGGGTGGCCATGGCCCCATGGCCATGCTGAGGCCGATGAGAGCCAGGCCCCTGACCACTGCGGTCTGGGTTCCAAATTTGGTGACCTCTACTAATGACCTGGCGTGGACAGGCAGGACGAGGGGGTCCGTGGAGGCCCTTCCTTCCCCCTCCCACCTCCTAAGAGGCAGGAAAAGCAACCTTCTTCAGGCCTGGTTTGGAGCCAGGTGGGACATTTCTTTTTCTCTTTTAGAAATCTCTCTCCCCTCAGCTGGTGCCCTGATTTTTCTAGGTCCTTGGCTTTAGGGACTCGAATTTTAGGTCTTTAATCTTAATTTTAAGACCTATCTGATAAACCCTGAAGGCAGGTTTAGGTTCTAAGCCTGGGAATGGTGAGTGAACTTCAGAATATTGCTGACGCTCTCAAGTGTTTGGGACATACTGTGTGAGTATGTTTACATATTTTAGTAAATACGTAAGGGCTGCAGTAACATCTTATTTTCAGTGGGATCCTGTCCCAGGAAGATAAAAACACAAAATTACAAAATTTTAATGTGTTTTTCCAAAAGACATTATCTGACAACTCCACAATGGCACATCTTGGAGGGCACAAGTGCAGGCTGTGTGTGTCAGGCCAAGAGACGTGTTTAAAGTCTCTGATCCCAGCTTCCAAATTACAGCATAAAATTTCTGTTCATGACAAGCTCTTGAAGACTGGCCTTGTCCTGTTAACAAGCAAGTAGGAGGGATGACGTGAGGAAGAGGAGGTGCGTAAGACAGAATACTTTCCTGAGCAGTACCTTTTGGAGGTTCCTGGTTGGACTGTATTATTCCTTCCCCTGTATAGCGATCTCAAGACTTTCTTCCAAAACCAGATATTTTTGTTCTTTCTACAGGTTGGGGACACAGTAAAATGCTTAATTTATGTGACTCACGTACAAGTGTATACCTGAAGAGGAAAAGAAATCGTATTCTTCCCATGCCAGGGATGTGCCCTGGTAGGAGCTTCTGTTGTAAGAATGAAGTGAACTGAAGAATTCATGTTTGATGGCACTCCCCTGAATTAGGTAAATTGAAGACTTCACGTTTAAGGGATCAGCCCTGAATTAAATTGGAAAGCTGAGACCTCATATCATTTTCTTTATTCACTCACTCATTTATTTTGTCAACACCTATTGAACACCTACTGTGTGCTAGGAACTGTACTGGTAGCTAAGGATATGGATTCAATACTTCTTCTCTTATCCAAGTTGGGTGAATCAAGGATGTCTTCCCAGTGAAGGCCATATATGAGTTGAGTCCTTAAAAAATGAGTAAGAATTAGGCAGAGAAAGTTGAAGGAAAGTGGCCTAAGTGTGTTCCAATATGAGGAGAACAAAATATGCCAGAAACATGACTGCCATTATGTTAGGGGTTAGTTTGAGAATCAGGATGTGATAAGAGATGAAACTAGAGGAAGTATGGCCAAAGGACGGAGGACTTGAGACACTAGAGAAATTTTGCTTCATCCCTTTAAGCTACAGGGAAACACTGAAGAATTTTACATGGAGGTGAGGAGGGATTGGAAGCTGGAGAGATGGAAACCCAGAGGCCAGTTAGGGTATGATGCAGTGACTGAAGTGTAAATGTTTGAGGTTAAAGGGTGTGAATTAAGACATTTCCACAAAGACCGGAATTGAAGGTTGAGGGTGGGAAGTGAGAAAGACGATTTCTGTTAAGTCTGGCTCACTGGGGGATGGAGTTTCCAGGAGTTGAGTCCCTAGCCTAGAGTTTAAAGGAGGGATCAAGAATAGAGATAATGGGGACTTCCCTGGTGGTCCAGTGGTTAAGAATCTGCCTTCCAATCCAGGGGAGTCGGGTTCAATCCCTGGTCGGGGAACTAAGATCCCACACGCCACAGGGCAACTTAATAAGCCTGCGCGCCATAACTACTGAGCCCATGCACTCTGGAGCCACAACTAGAGAGAAGCCCGCATGCCGCAATAACTAACTAACTAAATAAATAAATAAGAAGAAGAATGGAGATAGTGATTTCTGAGACATGAGGATTCTTACGGGTGATAAATGAAGCCTCACAGGCCAGGCGTCCAGCAGAGACTGAGAGTAATAGAGCTGAGAAGCGGAAGCTGGAGGTACCGAAGGAGCAGGCAGGTTGAGATGTGACCTGTGGCAGCTTCAACTGCAGCCATTCCGGTAAATGGCCCTTCTGTTTCCCATCTGGCATCACGGTGAGCAATTCAAAATTGCCAACGATCTCTGGGGTAAAAACCATTCTGATTACAGCTCCGACCCTAATTGCCTATTTCAACAATCATGTGTAACTTGAATCTTTATTTCTGTTCCAAGATCCCATCCAGGATACCACATTTAGTTACCATCTTTCCATAGTTTCTGGGCTTTGACAATTTCTCAGACAATTTTTTGGATGACTTTGACAGTTTTGAGGAGTACCACTGGGATACTTTGTAGAATACCCGTCGATTTGTGTTTGATATTTTTCTCACGATTAGACCAGGGTTATAAGTTTATGCTTGTCACGGTCTGCATTCTGTTTTTCTGTCCACATCGAGTTGATTCTTTTTTTTTTTTTGATTTACATATAGTCAAATTCAAATTCTGTGGTGTAGAGTTCTAAGGTATTTGCAAATGCAGAGAGCTGTGTATGTACTACCCTACTTCTATACAGGTTCCTCTTCACAGACCACCCCTCCTGGGACCCCCTAACCCTGAGCAGTCACTGGTCTGGCTTCTAACTCTACAGATTTGCTCTTCAAGGGGGTCATGTAAAAGGAATCAAACAATCTGTAGCCTTTCCATCTGGCTTCTTTAGCTCAGCAGAAGGCCTTTAAGATCCCTCTGTGATATTAGTGAGTCAGTCATTTCTTTATGGCTACATAATATTCTATGGTCTGATGTATCAAAATTAATTCACTAGTTGAAGGACATCTGTTTACCATTTTGGGCAATTATAAATTAAGCTGCTATAAACATGTGCATACAGGTTTTTGACATGAACATACATTTTTCTTCTCTCAAGTCACATGGTAAGCATATGCTCAGCTTTACAAGAGACAGCCAAACGGTTTTCCAAAGTAGCCTTAGCATTTTGCATGCCCAGCGGCAGTGTGTGAGAGTTGGATTTGTCTCCAAAAAAAAAAAAAAGGTTGATAAGAAAAAAGATGACCAAGAAATTGTATCCTGACTGTTTCAGAACAGGAGATACTAAATTACTGCTGAAGATCGAATTTCCCAGTCTAATCAGAAGGCTTCTGCTGGACAACTCAAGTCTGATCTGTTCTGAAGACAATCCCTTGTGTTCTAAGAAAATGGTTCTAAAGGAATCTCACTATTTGGAAAGGCACCTTTGGAGAGAAGAAAATAGCCGTTACCTCACTAAATCTTGGTTTTCTGAAAAAACAGTGGGTTGGTCTCTGTTGTCTGAGTTCCAGTTCTACGGGTTGATGCCTGAGTACCAGCTTAAATCTGTCTGCACCTTCAAGCCCTTCAGATCGACTTATGTCCTGGCTCTTCAGTAATCAACTGGGAGCCATTGCTTGATACCCAAGAGTCATTAAGGGTATGAAAATGAGAACAAAGTGAGAACAAAGCCTCAGTGACTTTTCATACTATAATACACACACACACACACACTCAAAGCTCCTATCCCCAATCCATACACTTATAGACATATATTAACAGGTTATATAGGTGGCTTGGAGAACATCCATTTCAGTAGTTACAGGTGCAGAGACGGAGACCTAGAAAAGGAAAGGCCTGTCTAATGTTAACCAGCTGATGAGTGGTGTGACCAGACTTAGAACTTAAATCTCTCCCATCCAATTCATGACCTCCCGTGCCCACAGAAACACCCACGCAGGGTCCATGTGAGTGGTGATGCTTTTATTAAGCAGAAATCAGTGGCAGTGAGTGTCTCGTGCTGCTCTGGGGATGCTTGGGTACTGAAACTAGGCCCTGCAGCAGTGTTTCTTCTGACTTTTGCATTCTGCAGGCAGGATGGTGCACCCATGGGTTGTCTGATGTTTGCAGACACCACCCATTTTTTCACATTCAGAATTTTTCATCTTTTTTTCATTCCCTGAAAAGGAAGTGGAGGTGAAAAAACAAAACAAAACAAAACAAAGAAATCAAGGCATGTTTAACCAAAGCTACCAAAATTCATCTTATATAGCAAGGAACTCCAAACTACAGTCCACAGCCCCTCTCCTTGTTTTGTGTGACTTACAAGCTTACAATGTTTTTTACTTTTTCTTTAATTGTGGAAAAAAACTCAGAAGGGGCCATAAGACCGTTCTGAGGTCTTATGTGTCTGTGGTCACTTTCACTCTGCAACAGAGATGAATCCTCATGACAGAGACCTCATAGTCCACCGAGCCTAAGATATGTATTACCTGCCCTGCCCTTTACAGAAAAAACGTATTGACCTCTGTGGTATAGTGTCTTTCCTCTTTAGATGAAGAAACTTTAGGTCAGAGAAAGCAAGTAACTTAATTAGGCCACAAATTAGGGACATACTTCATTTCACACGTCCTTCGTAAAAGTTTCCTCAAGGGCCTTCCTCTTTCCCCAAAGGGCAAAATCTTACAAGCACACAGCACAAATTAGACAATAAGTGTTGTGGTGAGAATTCTCAGTCCTAAATACTGTGCTTCCTATGCTGCTGCAACAAGGGCTGCATGGATATTGTAAATGTCGCAGCCGTGGCATGTAGTGAGCAGAAAGCAGGGCGAGAGGAGAGAGAAGCTAAGTAATGTCTTAAGTCAAGAGAGCAAACGACAGAGAGTCATGAGGAAACAATGAATAAGAGGAGTTTCCATCCGAGGTTATAGCTTTTAGGGGAACTATGTTGTGATGGGAAAAGCATACGCAACCAGGAACTGGGACACCTGGCCTCTGAGTCCTGCTTCACCACAAATAACGAGAGCTTTCTTTCAGGGGCTGCAGATTCCCCTAATTTTTCATAAGAAGGCAAGGTAAAAATAATGATATAAATGCTATTATAAATGTAATTCATATAGATTTATATTCATATTGTAAATATGAATGAATGTATATGAATATGTTATATCCATGTATTTAACCTTATTATTCATATTATATAAATATGAATATATCATGTATGTCAATACCGACATCTCCATCTTCATCTATATCCATATGCACACGCACATCCACATCTATATCTGTCTGTCTGTTGTTTAACTTCATTACGCTATTCACCAAATGGGTCTGAGTCTCTATTTTCTTGGCACAAAGTGGGATTTACCTTTTATGTGATTAAGGGGGTCTAGGACTTGCTTGGTTAATGAATTTTGAACAGAACTGATGTTTCCCTACAGGGCTGGAGCCCTTAATTGCCATCATGAGAGTCCTCAGAGCTCTTTCCTTTGACACAGAGACCAGCAGCCTTCGTGATGGTAGCTGCTCCGTCAGGAGGCTCGGAGCGGCTACGGTGAGTACAGCACCCCGTGGCCGTCATGGGTTGGTATCATCTGAGCGAGAATTAAACTTCTGCTCTTTTAAGATGCTGAGATTTGGAGGCTGCTGTCACCACAGCATAGCCTGGCACGTGCTGACATAGGTGTAGGTTTGCCGGGTAAAACGCAGGACGCTCAGTTTAACTTGAATTTCAGATGAGCGACAATTAATCTTTTAGTCTGAGTATGACCCAAGTGCTGCATGGATCATACTCAAGCTAAAAACAGTTGTTGTTTATATATAATCCACTAAGTAAATCGGTTTTCTGGGATTGTTGAATATTTAATAAAAACATGGGCTTTGGAATCAAACCCACTTGGGCTTGAGTTAAAGTCTTCCTTACATACAACCTGCACGACTTTGAACAAGTTACTTCATTTCTTAATCTCATCGGTAGAATGGGGCTAAAAATACCTACCCCATAAATATTGTTATGAGGAATACATTTGGGACAACACATGAAAAGTTTTCTGTTGGTAAAGAGGAAGTGGTCAATAGTATTTGCTATTAGTTATCCACGTGGAAATGATTTGTAAGCTGTAAAGTCCCCTGAGACTGTTGTCTATCACCATGACTACTTATAGGTTTGCTACCAACTAATTAAGGGCAATCACGGGAGAATGTTTTGCATTTCTTTAAGCTTCTCTTTCCTTATTTGTAAAGTGGAGCATGTTGTATATGCTATGCTCCTTTCAGATATGATATTGTTCAGTTGTTACATAGATCAGTGCATCCCTGGATGATGAATCAACTTGACCTTCCCTATTCCAGGCTCCGAGGTCATCCACTATATATCATCCCACCAGTTGGATCCACAGCTTACCTGATGTTGTCTGGATAAGACATACAAGTAAGAGAAAGAGAAGGTATAGTAGCCTCATCATGGGAAAGGAATTTTCAGGATTCCAGGTAGAACTGGCAGTGTCTGATGGCACACATCAATGGGGGCAGGTGATCTGGGAAAGAATTTGAAAAATTCAGCGAGAGAGAAAAGGCTTATATTCCTAATAAAGATGTTCGGTTAGGGCCTGAGCGTAACTTGAGAACGTTCAGTGTTTCTGCATTGATTCTCACTTCTGCTTATGGCTCTGAAGTTTGGTGGGGTTTTTTGAGAAAAATCAATAAAAACTGAACTCTTTTAGCAAATCATTCATTCATTCACCTTTACTGCATGTCTCTGCTCCTGTCCATTTCTCCTTTCAGAATAAACACCACCCCCTCACACGTTTTAGAATTTAAAAAGGAAAGGAATTTTGGAAATTGAAATGATCTCTCCATTTTTACTCTCAAAAATGTTTTGCTACCATTTTAAGGGGAGAATTGATCCATCATAAGCAAGCTTACCATGCCAAGGTCTTGTACAGACCACCGCCAGGTGAGGCTTTAAGGGCTGGAGGCATTACGTCAATGTATTCTTGAGTTAAAAGCACAGAAGTATACAAGGTAAACCATTGAAATTTCTCTCCATCTCTTCCTTCTCGTCATCTCAGTTTTGCTTTATAGTGTTTATAGCTCTCTTTTTCACTGTATGTAAATTTCTAAAGTAACAAGTCCTGTTTTATTATCTCATATTCTCAGCACCTTGAACAGTGCCTGGCATAGAGCAGGTGGTCAAATATTTGTTTATATGAATAGGTCCTAGTATGGAAGAGTCAATTTATGGGTGAATGAATAAATGGATGGAGGGAGGAAATAAGGGAGGGAAGGAGGGAGGGAGAAAAGAAAGAAAGGCTCAGGCATAATCTTTGGGTTTTGAGGGTCTGGTGAGAGCCCATTAACTTGCTTTATCCAAAAGTGTTTCTGAGCACAGACACCCACCCACTCACCCATTCCCAATATAATATGTCAAAGTACGTCATAAAGTGTCATAGTATCCGGTCTTCACTCATCTCCCTCTCTTCTATCTTAAATGAACTGACTATGTTCTGACATTTTCTCTCTGTCCAGAAGCAACTTAGCGATAAAAGGTTTTCGCTTGTTATCTTTTGATCAGTGTTTGAATCTTTCACTAAGTGGAGATCTATTTTAATTTAGTGATGTTGACTTAAAAATAGAATAAGTGTTTGTAGTAATCTGCTTAAGTAAGTCACACTTAATTCTACAGACTAGCTGTGAGGGTTTTACTTCCTTAGCCCCAGCATCAGTACTACTTTTATAATAATAATAAATAATAGAAAAGAAAGTATAGACTAAAAGCTTGTGTCCACATTTCCATCTCCTATACTTTTATACCGAAAGCTATCCTTTTTATTGACTCCCTAAATATGCATGTATTCCCACCCCTTCTTCAACCACGGATGTTTCTCTCCTGAAAACCTACCTTGCAATTGGCTTCTTCACCCTCTTCAGGCTGTCTACTGCCTGCCCATTCAGGCAGGGACACCTGTGAGCACCTGTCCGTGGCCACATAATTAGGGGTCAGATCAACAGTGGGCAGAGGAAGGGCTGAGTGAGGTCATAAAGGATGTATTATGATCCCCTGTTGACTGGAGTCATCTTGGTGGAGTGGTGGAGTGTTCTGAAACCCCCTGAGAGGGTCTGAGAGGAAGTGGGGTCTGCAGACACGCCTCCCAAAGGGTTTGCTGAAAAACTAAGCACAAGCAAGATCGAGCGGCTGAATGCTGTAGTGTCAAGGAAGAGGTGTTTGGTTGCTTTTAGTTTTTATAGATTCAGTAGAAGGGGACAAGGGGTAGAGCTGGTTTGGGTCTCGCCCACGAGTAAGCAAGGGAAACGAGATGCAGGACCTAGGTGGAAAGGTTTGCCTTGGACCAGAGCGTGAGCCCATTAACTCATGATTCGCATGGAAAAGCCACCCTCTTCCTGCTACTGAAATCAGAAGAGTGTTCCTCCCTTGCAAGAGTCATAATAAGACACTTAGAAATGTTATGGCAATAAAACACTGACAGACATTTTAGGATAACACTTAAAAGTTAAGAAAAAATTAAAAATTGAGATTCCACTAAAGAATATGATAAAAGTCTAATAAGCAGTACAACCATATCACACTTAAAACCAGATAAAGGTTGTATGATAATAAATTAAGCTAAAGAATAAAGGTTAAGAATAAAAGGGATGTCAGATACAGGAGGCATGAGACTGAGTTACACCTACAGCCATGGGATTAAAAGGAGGAAAAGGAACAAGAACTCAGAACTGGGAACAAAAATGAAACGTTCAAACTAGAAGAAGTAGAATAAGAACTTGGAAAGTCAAGGAAAAGCTTGAATGTTGGGAAACAGATAAAATAAAGTTTTGGTTGAATTCCTGGGCAAAGGAAAACTGTCGAAGGGTTTTAAGAACATTAATGTTTGAAAATATGATTTATAGGATCTCTTTCAAGCTATCACATAAATTTTGTGTGTGTGGCTAAGGAAGAGATTAAGAAAACTTAATGTAACCCTACAGACAATGAAGACTTGGGTGATAGGAATAAAATTCCAAAGGAACGATATTACTCCTTCCTGCATTTTGGGGCAGGAATCTTTGTGGAACCCGTGAAACCACAGGGCACAGAAGGCATGTTCTGCCCCTCAGCCTGAGATTTGATCTCCACCCAATAAATCCCAAAGTGCAGTCTTGAAAGGAGAGCCTTTCACATGACACTGAGCCCAGGGACCCTCTGAGGGAGGGGAAGTTGGCAGGTACACCCTGGGCTTTTGTGTTAAGAAATAAATATAAAAATGTGTCCAATATTCAACAATACTGGCTATTGCCCATTAAAAGTCTGGCCTCACTGAACCAATCTGGGATCTTTGGTGCTATACCCTTTATGCTCTCAGCATATAATTTTTAAGTAGTAACATAAGGCTGACGAGTTTAAGAAATAAATATCTTAACCAGAACAACAGCAAAAAGCCACGAGGAAACATCAGAGTGATTTAGCACTGAGAATCAAAACATTTATTCTGGGGCTTCCCTGGTGGCGCAGCGGTTGAGAGTCCGCCTGCCGATGCAGGGGACACGGGTTCGTGCCCCGGTCCGGGAAGATCCCACATGCCGCGGAGCGGCTGGGCCCGTGAGCCGTGGCCGCTGAGCCTGCGCACCCGGAGCCTGTGCTCCAGAACGGGAGAGGCCACGACAGTGAGAGGCCCGCGTACCGCCAAAAAAAAAGCCAAAAACATGTTTATTCTAGGAAGCTCCTCTCCTATTGGCGAAAGTAAGATAATTTATAAAATGCTGCGTAAGTATAAACCTTGAAGGCAGCTGTGCAGGCACTAAACCAGCACTTAGTTTCCATTTTCTTTACCTTGTGTAACTCAGCCTCACTATTTTGTCTTATTGGGAGAGAACTGCTGAGACCCATGGGCAATGCTGTCCCATAGGACTTTCTGTGATGATGGACGTGTTCTACATCTGTGATGACCAGTATGGCAGCCATTGGCCACATGTGGTTATCAAGCACTCAAGATGTGGCGGGTGTGACTGAGGAGCTGAATTTTAAATTCTATTTACTTTTAATAAAATGAAAAGTTAAATAACCACCCATGGCTAGTGTCTACTGTATATAAGACAGCACAGGCTTAGGCATCAGGGCAGTATAGTACTCAGCTCAAGGTTAGACCTTTCCTGGCCCACAGCCATCTCTTTTCCATTCTTGCCGCCTATCTGAGTGCCTGGCCCATTGTAGACACTTAGTATCTGAAATGAATGTGTTTCTATTTGTCATTGTGAACACTATCGGTTTCTTTTTCCTCATGGTTTGTGAATTCCTCTCTGCTTGGGAGATACCAATTTACTAGAATGTCAGAGCTGGAAGATACACTACAGCCCTTCCAGTTCAGGAAGTCTGGTCTAGTTTGGCCGTGATGACTGAATGTTTCGGGAGTGCTGTGTTGAGAAAGATTCTGAGGCTGCATGGAGCCATCTCGCCAAGAGCGAATGCGCGTCCGGAGCCTGTGCTCCGCAACGGGAGAGGCCACAACGGTGAGAGGCCCGCGTACCTCAAAAAAAACCACAAAAAACCCGTGAACCGAGGGTAGCGCTTTCAGGACATGTCCTGGAGGACCTTCCCGCTGAGAAGACAAAGCACGGAGTGCTGCAAACGGCAGTTCTCCAAGTCCAGGCTGAGCCTTACTACCCTCTGGGATTCTCTGGTTACCCAGAGACTCTACCCTTCAAATATAAAGATTTATTTATTTATTAATTTATTATTTTAATGGAAATATTTTTTCTTTTTTTTTTGATGTGGACCATTTTCAAAGTCTTTATTGAATTTGTTACAACGTTGCTCCCGTTTTATGTTTTGGCTTTTTGCCCCCGAGTCATGTGGGATCTTAGCTCCCTGACCAGGGATTGAACCCGTACCCCCAGCACTGGAAGGCGAAGTCTTTACCACTGGACTGCCAGGGAAGTCCCAATTATAAAGATTTATAAAGCAACATCCTGCACTTCTGTCCTTGGACGAAATCAAATTTTTTGCCTTTATTGAAAAAGAAGAGTCGCCTAACAGAGGCTTCCTCTGTTTCCTCCACATGAAAAACAGTGAGGAGGTGGACTTAGGAGCTGGTGACTCACACATAATGGCTCAGAAGCGGCTGGGAATTGTGCAGGAAGGTTCTCAGACTCCTTCCACACCAAAGGACACGGTGCTGGGTTCTCGTGAGCAGTCCATACAGTTTATTTAGTCTGATCGTGTGGAGACAGGGATGAGGGACAGAGAGAGGGAGAGACAGAAGAGAGTGACTATCCTATCCTTTGCACCTGCTCATCCCTGCGGCTTCCGGGGCCCAGCTTACCTGACACAGGCAACAGGAACACGAAGGAGGTAATGGAGCCTCATGCTGGCATCTGGGGAGCTTTACAGCAGCTGACACTGGAGGAGGCTGGGCTTTGCCCTTTTTCAAGGTTCCAGGTTACTCAGAGAATTCAGTATTGCTACACATTTGGTAATTACAGAGCCTCTGCCCTGTGTCTCATGGGAAGGGCCTTTAGAACACAAAGCAGAGTCAGTCACCCTTATGCTAATCAGGCCATGGGAAAGCCCAGGAAAACCTTTCCTGCTGCCCTTGGGACCAGAAACTTCTTCCTGCACTGAGTTCAGCTGAAGGGTGGGGGGTGGGATGAGGGGCGTGGCCTGTCTCCCCTGGGGAACAGACTTCTTGCCGCTCACTTGCTTGCCCCTGGGATCTTTGAATCTGCCCACTTTGTTTTTTCCTAAGAGTCTGGGATTGTTTCAGGCCAAACCAGGAACTAGTCCATCCCAAGGCAATTTCAGTCCGTGGGCATGAAACCCAGCATCCCTAGAGATAGCCACATTTTTCCAGGCCCAAGGAGAGCTTTGGGACACTGAGGGAAGAGAGACCCCCACCTAGGCAACATTCATGTGAAAGTCTCCCCAAATGTGTCATCATCTCATTGGGACAGGTGGTGGCACAGATGCGCGCTCCGTTTCCGTTCAACAGGGAAAGATTGAAAGGATGACGCTGTCACTGGACGCATCTCCTCGGTCTAATATCACGAAGCAGGGACAGCCGTGGGGATCCCTCAACTGGGTTTCTCAGGGCGACATCTGTCACTAAGTGACTTTAGTATTTGAGAGCCTGTGGCCTGTCTGCTTTTCAGAAATGCCAAAGCTCGTGATCAAACTTGCCACTTGGATCTTGTGGTGAAGCTCGGAGTGGAACTGCAAGTCCTTTATGCCCCCTGGGGGACCCAGTCCTGAAGGAGTCCCTGGAGCTTCAGGCCTGTTCGAGGTCTCCCGCTGTGGCTCAGAGCCTCTGAGGCTCAGCAAAGCCAGTGGAGGCCGCCGGGAGTGGACAGAGCCCCGTGCCTGGCCCCTGGGGGCAGGGTTTTTCTGAGGGAAGATAGGTTGTATTAATCGTGAGTCCTTCCGCTTTAGCTCTAAATGATGTTTGAGAGAGATGGACATCTACTTATGCATAATTATCTATAAATAATATATGTATCTATTTATAGATTTTGCAAGCAAAATCTCTACTACAGGGTCAATTGGATGAGTGCTATAATACAGCACTGGAAAAAGAAGTAAAACTGAATCGTGGTCTACTTTCTTCTTTTAAAATGCTGTGTTTTAAAGATCTATGGTTTGCAGCACAGCAGAGATTTTTTTTTTTTTTAAAGGAAGCTGATGATGTTGTCTTATATGCAAAACCAGGCATGGCTTTCCACAGCAGGAAGTCTCTGAAGGGGAGTGAAAAAGACGAGTGGACAGGGTGCCGTAGGGAGTTTCAGAGGAGTTCCCCTCCAAGCTTCTGGTGTAGTCACTAGTCGGACATAGGGACACGGCCCTTGTCAGGAATTTTGATGACTGCAACTGCTTCTTTTCTTTGGCAAGTTCTAAGGATGACTCCTTTGCAGCTATGTTTATCCTGGAGATAAAGCCAAGGGGCATTTTTGTCCATCAAGGTAGGATCCTGTTGCTTCAGCAAGGAGGTCACACACTAGTGAAAATATGGGGTGTCTCACCAGAAACCAGAGCTGTAGTTATAGGATTGGGGGAAGGGTTGATTTTAGGTAAAATCTAAATGAATTGTTAGTTTTCACAGGCTCAGAGCAAAACAAGGCTGTGTGGAAAATGGTTACCATCATGCCTGGGCTGAGAGGTAACTCATGGTCCCATTCTTTAAAGGGAAGATAAAGGCTATGTCCTCAACCCTTTTCACCTGTGACTAGGAAATTGATGCAGTGTCTCTCTGGCAAAGTGGCTCAGTTCTCCAAGCAAGAAGGGGTGTCCCGGCTTTCCCTGGTGGCGCAGCGGTTGGGAGTCCACCTGCCGATGCAGGGGACGCAGGTTCGTGCCCCGGTCCAGGAAGATCCCACATGCCGCGGAGCAGTTAAGCTACAATTAATACATCTTCTTCTCACCTAGTAAACATGTTTTTTGTTTCTTTTTGTGTTTGATTTATTTCGCTTAGCATAATGTCCTCCAGGTTCGTCTGTGTTGTCACAAATGGCAGGATTTTCTTCTTTTTATGGCTGAATAATATTACATTATGTTATATTAGAATATAATATACTCCACATTTATTGGAATATATCATATTGGAATAAAATATATTCCACATTTATTGGAATATATTATTATTACATCCAATATATGTATTCACATTTTCCTTATCCATTCATCTATTAATGGGCATTTAGGTTGTTTCCATATCTTGGCTATTGTGAGTAATGCTGCAATGAAGATGAGGGTACAGATATCTCTTTGAGATTCTGATTTTATTTCCTTTGGGTATATACTCAGAAGTGGGATTTTGCTGGATCATATGGTAGCTCAATTTTTAGTTTTTTTAGGAAACCTCCATACTGTTTTCCATAATGGCTGGATCAATTTACATTCCTATCAAAAGTATACAAGGGTTCCCTTTTCTCCACATTCTTGCCAATATCTTTCGTCTTTCATTTTTTTTTTTGCTAGTAGCCAACCTTACAGATGTGAGGTGATATTGTGGTTTTGACTTGCATTTCCCTGATGATTAGTGACATTGAGCATCTTTTTCTAAACCTGTTGGCTATGAGCAGCAAAAGAAACAATCGACAAAATGAAACAATTAGCAAAATGAAAAGGCAACCTACAGAATGGGAGAAAGTACTTGCAAATCATATGTCTAACAAGGTGTTAATATACAAAATGTATAAGAAACTCATACAACTCAATAGCAAAACAACAACCTGATTAAAAAATGGGCAAAGGAAATGAATAGACCTTTTTCTAAAAAAGACCTACAAATGGTCATTGGAATTTGGATAGAGATTGCATTGTATCTGTAGTTGCTTTTGGTAGTACACCTTAAATTAAAAAAAAAAAATAAGAGCTTGACCTTGTAGGGGGTAATGAATGTGGGTGTAGATTACTGCCACCTGTGGCAATTCCTTGTCTACATAATGCTGAGATGTAGAACTGTTCTCATTTTCCTACTTGCCTGGAGGGTGGGCATACACCTGAGGCATCTTGTAGTTTCCCTTTCCCCCCTTAATGAACCTAGTGAGAGCTCTAACAATTGTGTTGATCCTCTCAAAGTATCAGCTTTTAAAAAAACTTTTTCTACTGTTGTTCAACTCTTCTATATCTGATACTTTGTCTGCTTTTTCTTTTCATGACAAGCAGAAAAGTGCTGAAATACCCAATTGTAATTGTTAATTTGTCTGTTTCTCCTCTTATTTCTATAAGTTTTTCTTTAAGAACTTTAAAATTCTGTTGCTAGATACATTCTGATTCAGTATTAATATGTGTTCCTCTTTTTTAAGATTTTTTTGATGTGGACCATTTTTAAAGTCTTCATTGAATTTTTTACAACATTGCTTCTGTTTTATGTTTTGGTTTCTTGGCCCCGAGGCATGTGGGATCTTAGCTCCCTGACCAGGGATCGAACCTGCACCCCCTGCATTGGAAGACGAAGTCTTAACCACTGGACTGCCAGGGAAGTCCCTTAAAATGTCTTCTTGATGAATTAAACACTTTATCATTAGGAAAAATACCCCTCTTTACCTCTGGTCATACTCCATGTCCTAAAAGCTACTTGATTTATAGTCAATTAACCAAATAGCCTACTCTGTTTTCTTTAGATTAATGTTTCTGTAGCATATCTGTTTCCATCCTTTCACTTCTAATCTATCTTTGCCTTTATATTTGGTTTCTCAAGTGGGTTTTTTAATAGATAGCATATATCTGGGTCTTATATTTTTACTGAAGTTGTTGCAGGAAAGGGGACCCCTTCCAGGGCCCGAGAGTGGGCTCTTGTCTAACACTCGGAAATGAATTGTCCGAGAAGACACACATGCTGACAAAGCAAGAGACTTTATTGGGAAGGGACTCCCTGGCGGAGAGCAGCAGGGTAAGGGAACCCAGGAGAACTGCTCCACCACGTGGTTTGCAGTCTCAGGTTTTATGGTAATGGAGTTAGTTTCTAGGTTGCCTCTGGCCAATCACTGACTTAGGGTCCTTCCTGGTGGCATGGCATACACATTGCTCAGCCAAGATGGATTCTAATGAGAAAGATTCTGGAAGGTTGGTAGGACATAAGTTCTGGCATCTCCTCTCTTCTTTTGACCTTTCCTGAATTCTTCCAGATGGTGGTAGCTTGTTAGTTCTGCGTTCCTTACCAGGACCTCCTGTTGTAGGATAACTCATGCAAGTGGTTACTATCTTGCCTGGCCAGGGCAGGCGGTTTCAGTTGTTAGGGTGGTTCCCCTAACAATTTCCCCCTGAGAGACTTCATACTCAAGATACTTCTTGGAAATTGAGGCAGACGTCTTTCTTCTGTAACTATTTCCTGCTAAGAGTGGGTGTAGTCCTGCCTAGTAGAGTTGAAGTCTCTCTCCACCTGATCTAAATCGACATATTCTGTGCCCCAAACCGGCATTTACCCTTGTAGCAGCAACAATTTAGCCTTAAACTGTTGGACTCTGTCAGAGATTAACCTGGTAAACAGTTGAAACAGACAGGGGCCAAACAGGAAGCCTAACAGGGTGGTCATCGCCAGGCCCAGAAAAGGAAGGCAAAATTTGGGGTGAGGGCTGCAGGGTGTGACTGTCTTCTGATAGTTGCTGGCGAGGTAACAGGGTGGTGCTCCAGGAATGTTGGGCTCAGCCTGAAGTTACCATCCTCCACCTGGGCGGGGGTCCCTTTTCTGCAGAAGAACTCAAAAATGTTGTTATGTATACTCCTTGAAAGGGAACCAGGACCGTGCCCTACAAGACTCACCAGGATGTGAGTCTTGTACGATTAAAATCTCAATCCCTTGGTCTGCCATTTTGGTTTAACAGACCCAATTAGAAGTAGTTGGAGGAGTGACAACTGGAATTTTAATAGACAAAATAAATCTTATTCCCTGAGGAAATCAGAAGAATAAGCCTGAAACCCAGTCTGTACCTTGCACCTTAGGGAGACTTGTAGCCGGGTAGCCAGTTGTTTACTTTTATCTAAGTAGGTTTGAACTTCTGATGTGGTGTTAACTTATGCATAACAGGAGGTATTGGCCACCAAACATCTTCTTTTATTTATTTTTTATTAATATCTGATCTAAAGCAATTTCATTGTCTAAAAATTTAATAGTTACAAGAGGATACCTTGAAACCATAAGGCTGCAGCTACCAGCTGCCAGCAGGCATTGTTTTGAGAATGGCTGGTGGCATCCCAAGTCTGACACAGCTCAGACACCTCAAGTTCTTAGCGGTGTTTGCTAAGCATTCTTCTTAGTTCTTAGCAAGAACTTGTCTGAAATCACGTCCATAATGCCTGAACCGCATTGGATGTCTGAACCACAGCTACTCCATTTTGACTTTCAGTTGCATTTCTCTCCTTAATGGCCAAAGTGGATGTCAACGTTAATCATTTTAGTGCTTTTCTAGATATGAGAAGATGCAAGAATCTGGGCTCATAAAAATCTTCTTCTGACAGTATCTAACTATCTGAAGGCCTGTTCTACTAGTTTTTCCAGAGAGAGCCTCGTTTCTGATCTCCACCCTGAACTCCTTTCAGGAGGTGTTGAAGGTCAGCAGTTGCAGCAGGTCATGGTTTAGTCCCTGTAGAGGTAGATGGCAAGTGCCAATTTGTAGGTGACAGGACATCCTCACGGTCATAACTTTGACTGTGCTTTGGGAGGCATTTCATGACCATTTCATCCCACGGTGCTAGGAATACTCATTCCCAGGTCTGGTGAAGATTTTGCTGATAGGCTACTCGGTGTGCTGTTACTGGACTAGGCCTTACTAGTAGACAAAAGTCTTTGGACCACCTGTCTTAGTAGTCTATTTCGGTCCAGGAAAGTATTCCCTCTTGCTACTTCTTCCCATATCTAGAGTTACACTATCACGATCACTGATATGAGATTTTCCTTGTTGCTCTGATGGAGCTGGAGTAATAGAGAAAAATTTATATTTATGGCCAGGGTCAGAGCAGGTATTATTAATTGGCTACGTGAGGGGATCCCACCTAGTAATATCAACAGTGGCTTGAACAGGACTATAATTTTTTCTTTAAAATAAATTTCCTAAGGGCTAACCAATGACAGCCTTGGAATGAAGAAATCCACCAAGGTAACCCAGAAGTACTAGACACAGGCAATTGGCCACAAAACCAACAATTGGAATGATTTTTAAAACTAGCATAGGATCATGCCTGTGATAGAAAAACATTTGATTCATATGCAAGCATCCAAGAAGTCAAGAAAACATTATAAATGATCATACGAGTCAGGTCCAGGATCTTGTGCGAGCTGTCTACTTCTGATGTCGTCTTCTTCTCATCCTGTTGTCAGTGTAGTTTCGCCTCGGTTTGAGCGTGGTTTTAAGGTGATTTTGAAGTCAGCCATCCCCTCTACAGGCCTGTCCAGTGCAGGGGCCCTTTGTGAGTGGAAATTAATCCAACAGTCAATTCCCTTCAGTTTCACTGTGCATGGGCTATGTAAGAGTACCTGATAAGGGTCCTTCCATCTAGGTTGGAGATAGTTCTTTAAATTATGTCTTTTCCAGTATGCATAATTCCCTGGTTGCAGGTCGTGGGGCATCTGATCTTCATCCAAAGACAGGTTACTGAGAAGCTTCAGAAAGAGACTTAGAGTGTCCTTTTAATAATTCAATTAGACTCTACACTAATATAACATAACAGCAAGGAACGACGTGAGAGGTAAGTCTTTGTAAATTCAGACCTCCATTAACAAAACTGGAATTTAATATTCACTGAAACATAATCTTTTGCTCTCTAAAATTACCCTCATTTTTTACCAAATATAAAGAAATTAAGACTAATTTGTTTGCAGAATAGGTCTGATCTCAATAAACTTGGCCTGATGATTTATATAACTGTAATTGATCATACAGACTCTTTTTTTTTGCTGAATCTTTTCTAAGAAGTCTCAGGCTGAACTTTTAAAAGACCTCTCCAGGCTAGGAAAGTCAAGCCAAGGGCTTATCACAGATTTTGCTTAACAGATTTAGGTGAATTCATCCCTTTTCAAGATCACCAAAATACCTTGAGATTTCTGTACCTGTCAGTGAGTAGCCTTCCTAATTTATCTGATAAAGCTGATGGGAACCTAAGAGTTTCCAACATCTGGAGGAAGCAGATAGAGAGAAAAGATAAATGTTTCAGTTCTGCTTACAAATGTATAATTTACCAAATTACTGTAAGTCATAATTAGTTTGAGGGGAAGGTTTTCCTTCCACCTAGAAAACACAGATTTAAACCAGTAATTTTCCAGATAGAGACCATAAAATTTATAACCATATTCACCAGTTCACTCAGTCCTATGCAACTAATCCTTTTTATTAACAACTTTATGAAATCATCAGGTTTCCCATTAGAATTTTTCAATTTCTTACCCAGTTCAGCTTTCTGGTCTGAAAGTCAGAAACTTATATTTATCCAAAAGTCCTTTCTCTAAATCCTCTTGAAGAGGAAGCATTTTTGCTAAGGCATCAGAATAAAACCTAACTAAAGACAATGACAAAAGAATTACAAGAAGGTACGTTTAAAATCTGATTACAATGCAATTGACAAAGAAACTTGATTACTGTCGTGACATATTACACTTTAAGGTAATAACTAGAACTATGACTGATAACATTTTATCAGGACATATCACATTTTTAGGAATCACATATAATTTCTAGAATATCTATGTTAGTAACATTTAGCATACAATACAACCTAAAAAGATGTATTACTCATTTGACAACACCTCCTATCTAATTTAACATACCAAATGAACCTAATTAGTTTAATCTCTCTCTTTGGGATGTTTCAGGGGCCCTTTGAAGCATCCCAAAGTTAGCTAGAGGTCAAAGAAACTTCATTACAATTTGATTTGGGAAGTTTTGTCCAAAAAATATCAAAAAGGTTTAGAACACTCAGTCACATAGGATCGGGGGACCCCTTCCAGGGCCCGAGAGTGGGCTCTTGTCTAACACTCAGAAGTGCATTGTCCGAGGAGACACACTTGCTGGCAAAGCAGGAGACTTTATTGGGAAGGGGCACCCGGGTGGAGAGCAGCAGGGTAATGGAACCCAGGAGAATGCTGTACCACAGGGCTCGCAGTCTTGGGTTTTATGTCATGAGGTTTGTTTCCAGGTTGTCTCTGGCCAACCACTCTGACTCAGGGTCCTTCCTCGTGGTGCACGCATCACTCAGCCAAGATGGATTCCAACGAGAAAGATTCTGGGGGTTGGTAGGACATATGCACTGCTGTCTCCTCTCTCCTTTTGACCTTTCCCGAATTCTTCCTGTTGGTGGTAGCTTGTTAGTTCCACGTTCCTTATCAGGACCTCCTGTTGTAAGATAACTCATGCAAGTGGTTACTATCCTACCTGGTCAAGGCGGACAGTTTCAGTCAGTGGTTCCCCTAACAAAATGACCATCTCTTTCCTGAAGATAGTGTCTGGAGTCTTAGCATCACACTTTATTCCATTGTAGAGCCAAATTTCCATCTGGTATCATTTTCCTTCTGCCTGAATATTTTTTTTTTAATATAGAACAAGTTTGCTGCTCAGGAATTTTCTTAGCATTTTGTTGTTGTTATTATGTTTAAAGTTTTTACCTTATTTGAAAATAATAGACTTCATTTTTGAGAGCAGTTTTAGAACTGAATGAAAGGTACAGAGATTTCCCATATACCCTTAGGAGCCCCACCCCCATCCTGATGCCCCTTGCTGGTTTTCTGTCCTGGAAATGAGGATGTCCTGTGCTGTTTGAACTTTGATCCCAGTCTCTTCGACTCAGAAGAATTGCTGGTCTGTTTGGGTTCTTCCTCTCTATGCTTTAGCCTGGAAATCTGTCTCCTGTAGAGGCTGGAGACTTCCTAAGTTTCACCTCACTTGTTTTCATCTCTCCTCAATCATCGTCCTGCACTGCTTGTGTCCAGTGTCTGAAACAGTGGTTTGACACATTTTGTTGGTTCCTTAGCTGTATACTGTAAGAAGGCGGTTCCTGCAGCAGTTTTTTTTTTTTTTTTTTATGATGAATCGTGGGGTCCAAGCTCTTGTCCTTGAGTGTCCGCTCCCCTCTTCCTACGAGCCCAGTGCCTTGACTGAGGGCTAGAATCGGAGGCAATGAGCCTCCCACTCCATTGGCTGGAATCATTCCGTATCAGCCTCGAGAGACCACTAAATACTTAGTTGGAGCAATGGCTCCAACGCCTTGGAATGTACTTCAACTCACTAAACACTTGTTGAGCAGCTTTTGTGTCAAGACACTTAGGCCAGAAGTGATTAAGACAAGGTCCTTGCCCTTCAAAATCCTTCGACCAAATATGGAGATTGGAAATATGCAAATGTATACAATGCAAAAATTAAGCAAGACTCAGATGGAGTACTTAAGTCAGAGCCCTGTGGTGAGTCAGGGGAAAGGTTGTATTTGTTTGGGAAATAAGCTGTGTTTTCCAGAAGGAGGTAGAATTTGAGATGGCCCCTGAGAGGTGGCTTAAAGTTTGGAGACAAAGCTAGGGGAGAGATTATATGCCAGACATGAGGTCAGCCAGAACGGAGGCAAGGATGAGAGGAAAACCAGTGGAATGGTTGAGGAAGAGTCAGGCTTCCCACTTCTCTGAGGTGTAAAGTGTTCAGAGGGACCTGGGAAAAACCCTGAGGGATGCATTGAAGTTTCAGAGGTAGATTTTTTTTTCACATCTTTATTGGAGTATAATTGCTTTACAATGTTGTGTTAGTTTGTGCTGTATAACAAAGTGAATCAGCTATACGTATACATATGTTCCCATATCTCTCCCCTCTTGCGTCTGCCTCCCACCCTATCCCACCCCTCTAGGTGGTCACAAAGCACCGAGCTGATCTCCCTGTGCTATGCGGCTGCTTCCCACTAGCTATCTATTTCATGTTTGGTAGTGTATATATGTCCATGCCATTCTCTCACTTCATCCCAGCTTCCCCTTCCCCCTCCCCGTGTCCTCAAGTCCATTCTCTACATCTGCGTCATTATTCCTGTCCTGCCCCTAGGTTTGTCAGAACCATTTTTTTTTAGATTCCATATATATGTGTTAGCATATGGTATTTGTTTTTCTCTTTCTGACTGACTTCACTCTGTATGACAGACTCTAGGTCCATCCACCTCACTAGAAATAACTCAATTTCGTTTCTTTTTATGGCTGAGTAATATTCCATTGTATATATGTGCCACATCTTCTTTATCCATTCATCTGTCAGTGGACACTTAGGTTACTTCCGTGTCCTGGCTATTGTAAATAGAGCTGCAATGAACATTGTGGTACATGACTCTTTTTGAATTATGGTTTTCTCAGGGTATATGCCCAGTAGTGGGATTGCTGAGTCGTATGGTAGTTCTATGTTTAGTTTTTTAAGGAACCTCCATACTGTTATCCATAGTGGCTGTACCAATTCACATTCCCACCAGCAGTGCAAGAGGGTTCCTTTTTCTCTACACTCTCTTATCTTTGATAAAGGAGACAAGAATATATAATGGAGAAAATACAGCCTCTTCAATAAGTGGTGCTGGGAAAACTGGACAGCTACATGTAAAAGAATGAAATTAGAACACTCCCTAACACCATACACAAAAATAAACTCAAAATGGATTAAAGATCTAAATGTAAGGCCAGACACTATAAAACTCTTAGAGGAAAACATAGGCAGAACACTCTGTGACATCAATCACAATAAGATCCTTTTTGACCCACCTCCTAGAGAAATGGAAATAAAAACAAAAATAAACAAATGGGACCTAATGAAACTTCAAAGCTTTTGCACAGCAAAGGAAATCATAAGCAAGATGAAAAGACAACCCTCAGAATGGGAGAAAATATTTGCAAAGGAAGCAACTGACAAAGGATTAACCTCCAAAATATATAAGCCGCTCATGCAGCTCAATAACAAAAAAACAAACAACCCAATCCAGAAATGGGCGGAAGACCTAAACAGACATTTCTCTAAAGAAGATATACAGACTGCCAACAAACACATGAAAGAATGCTCAACATCATTAATCATTAGAGAAATGCAAATCAAAAGCACAATGAGATATCACCTCACACCAGTCAGAATGGCCATCATCAAAAAATTATTCATAGATTTGATGGGGAGAGGCTATGGCATATAGATGAACTGGAAACTCAAAATGGGTGACAAGAAAGTGAAGAAAATATTTCAGGAAGAACGAGGAGTCCTGTGTCACTGGGGTGCAAAATTTGCAAAAGAGGAATAAAATCTGATAACCCTTGGGACATCAGTTTAGATCCTCTTGTGGATTGCTCTAGAGATAATACTTTATTTGAATTACAGGTGAGTCACCAACACTTCCTAAGTTGCCTGTTTGGTAACAACTAGCACAATGACCAGAATTAAAAGAAAAAAAAAGAATCCACCTTCTAATTTTTTTGTGAAAACTCTTTAATTTGATTTGGCTTTTATAGACTTCGAGGGAGCATTTTCACACTTGGCAACATTCTCATTGCGCTTCTGGATTTTTCATCTCTGCCTTTGGCAGCATTTTCGACCACTGCGGGAACAAGTGCCTATGGGTATCTCCCTTGGAAGACAGCCAAACAGAGCACACCGGCCGCCTCTCACTTTGCAATAATACTTCTGTAATATATTTATGAATCTTGCACCACCTGCAATGAAGAAACGGAAAGCACGGGAAGGTTTTAGGAAGTGCAAGACCTGGGCTTTTGGAATTCCTCACGTAACTGATCTGTGGCCTTGCTTTTCTTTCTTTTTCCTTTTTCTATACCATCAGGAGTAAAGTAGAAGGTGGGACTAAGCAACTAACAATGTGTCCATGGGTTCAGCTCAGCCATAAACCGCCGGAGTGCTGAGAAAGTGGCATGACCACGGGCAGCTCCCCCCCGTGAACTGATACCTGGGAGGCCAGGGCCACGGTGGTCCCCCGGGACGCTCTAGAGGCCAAAAGACTCTACCACCAACCACTAAGCTAATAAAAGGGGAGTCTGTGCTTCTGTTCTCAGATTGTCAATTTTTCCTCTTGGTATTAAAGTTTTACATCACTTTCCTCCTGTCTCATTAACAGGTATAACGGCCTTCCCGGGAAGGGGTGGCTTTTGTGATCTGGTTTTTCTCTTAAGAGTGAATCAGAAGAGATCGAGACCCTTACTTTGAGGTTCTTAATGGTCTTTGTCAGAAAGAAAAAAATTGGTTATGTCTAGTTCCCAGACAATAAATCTATTTGGTCTAAAATTCCCAGAAGAATGGAGAGGGCTGACTCTGAACTATATATTCTCAATCCTTTCCGCCCTCTCATTTCCCAGCCCCTCTTACCTGGAACAGGCAGCAAGAACAAGAAGAACAACGCAAAGAGAAGGTAGTAGACCCTCATGGCTGGCCGGCTTCGCAGCTGCGACTGGACAGGAGGGCGCACTGGCTCACTTTATAAAGGCTCCAGGTCCACAGCCACAGGGAGAAGCATTCAAAAGCTGCAATTCCTGTAATATTACAGCTATGACAATATGATGTATTTCCTGATGCTTCATGCCAACGTATCTTACAAAGCAGACCACGCCCATTCCTCCCAGGAGTTAATTACAAACCTAAGGGGGACACAGAGCTTGATGCGAGCGCAGGAGCCCTGATGCCTCTGAGCTCTGGGTGCTCGTGTAGGTCTGGCTCAGGTCTGGCTGCCAGCACAGGTGGGAAAGACCTGCCTGCTCCTGCGTATGGAGTCCTAGGACAGGCAGGTGGGAGCTCACCTGTCTCCACTGTGGTCCTTCTCAGCGTTTGCCTCTTCCTAAAGTCCTGGGAGAGCCCGAGGGCCACGGGGAACCACATCAGTCCAGTCCAAGACTGGTATATTCAGAATCTAGGCGTAAACTGGGGCTAGGCCACGCCCTGAGCCTGCACGGGTACGCCTGAAATTGCTCTGAAACAGGATCAGCTTCTAAGCAGTGTGGGAAGGGAGGAAAAGTGGGCTACATTCCAGAGACCCTGCCCTTATGCCCCTTGGCCTGTGACGGGGTGTTGCCCCTTGGGTGAAGCACAGCTTATGTACTTCATTGTTGTCTGAAAACCACCAAGTCATGAGTCAAGCAGGTGTGTCATTTTGTTGGGGATGTTGGGGTGATACATTTGATGGACTGACATCTCCTCCTCATTGGCGACACTCCCTGTACAAATGAGGAGCTTCGGAAGATACACTTACAACCTCTGGTTACTCCTGTGTCGTGAGCATCAAGGAAGTCCAGGGGTCAGGTGATTTCCACTGGATATAGATTCAATATTTAGGGGGCCAACTGCTTTTGAAAAAACTTACTAGGCTTAAATGTTAAGAAATGCAATCAGTGGGTTATGCCCGATAGATTATTTCCTTGGAAGCTGAAATCATCATGGTGTTGGCTGGCTGTTGCTTTGTGTGAAAGCAATTGTAATGGGCCCACCAGGGTTCTGGGGTGTCTTAGATCTAGGACTGTGGGTTCAGGATCCTCTTGTACCTATCGGATTCTGTAAGCAAATTCTGAACTCCTGCTATAGATAAAGTACCATGTGCTTGGGGTAGGTGAGGGGATAGAAGGGATAAAATACAAAGAGGGGCCAGTTCTGGCTCTTTCTCTCAGGGAACTCCCATGTAGACGGGCATAGAATCGAATAAACCATAGAGAATGGACTTTAATAAGGGCCATAATAAGGGTTCAAGCACAAGGCTGTAGAAATGTAGAAGAAAGGTAATTCATGCTGAAAGGCAAGTTTGGAGAGCAGATTTAAGAAGAATTTCGAGTGGTAGACTCTTCATACTTTTAAAATCTAACTTCCCTCATCAGTTCAGGATTTGAGACAAAGTAGACATTTTTATTTTAATTAGTTAATTAGTTGAAATATAGTTGACGTACAATATTATATGTTACAGGTATACAATATAGTGAGTCGCACTTTTAAAAATATAAAATACTGGCTATATTCCCTGTATTATAATGTTGTTAATATAAAATATTGGCTGTATGCCCCATATTGCACAATATATCCTTGTAGCTTATTTTATACATAACAGTTTGTACCTCTTACTCCCCTCTCCCTATCTGCCCCTCCCCCCTCCCCTCCCCCCACTGGTAACTGCTAGTTTGTTCTCTATATCTGTGAGTCTGCTTTTTTGTGATGTTTACTAGTTTGTTGTATTTTTTAGATTCCACAAATAAGCAATATTGTACAGCATTTGTCTTTCTCTGTCTGACTTATTTCACTTAGCATGATATCCTCCAAGTCCATCCATGTTGCTGCAAATGGCATTATTTTGTTCCCTTTATGGTTGAGTAGTATTCCATTATATACATATACCACATCTTCCTTGTCTGTTCACCTGTTGATGGACACTTAGGTTGCTTCCATGTCTTGGCAATTGTAAATAATGCTGCTATGAACACTGGGGTGTATGTATCTGCTCAAATTAGTGTGTTTAGCTTTTTTTGAATATATACCCAGGAATGGAATTGCTGGGTCATATGGTAGTTCTGTTTTTAGTTTTTTTGAGAAAGCTCCATACCGTTTTCCACAGAGGCTGCGCTAATTTGATTCCCCAATGCAGACATGTTTAACCGGGGAAGGAGATTAATTCCGGGTGGGCAGGTGCTGACTGGGTAAAGAGTCTCACTCGGCCTCACAGGGGGTAAAAGAGATAGCTGCAGGGGTGTCACAGAGAATTAGGACCCCCTCTCCGCCCAGGCGCGGGGCTGGAGTCCTCAGAGCTCTGGTTACCGGTGAGGACTTACTTTCCCACTTGGAGAGCAGACCTCCACGGTGAACCCAGGGTCTAACCTGTCCCTTCAAAGCAGGGAGGGCTTTCCAAGGCAACACCACTATTTCATAAGAGGTTCTTTGGGAGAGAAAGCCACTTTTTCTTGTCAGCTGATTTGGAAACTGGGGACTGCGGAGCGGGCCATGGCAGTGTGGTACTCACCCCACTCGCAAAATGAAGTTTGAGGAACATTTCTGTATTTTAAGATGTTTATAAAAGTTACTCTCATTTGTGGTAAAAATTCAAACAATAGGAGAGTGAGACTGTTCACTTCTCTGCCCTGGGGAGACACTGGTAACTCTGATTTGCCTTCTTTTTGACTTATTACAGCTTTTTTTATGTCACCAATACTTTTGGCCTCTCAAGCAATAGCAGTTACATGTTTACCATTGAATAATTCACACATGCCTGTGAGTCTGACATTGACAAGAACGGGAGCGACTCCCCAGGCCGAGAGGGCCTAGACTCACAGGGCTTGGAGATGCAGACCCTGCTGACTGGACGTGCTGGGTTTTCTCCCTGCTGTGAGTCAGCATTTTTCTATGTTGATTAGGTGGAGAGAGGAGAGACTTGAGTAATTCAACAATTTTCGCTCATGTCAGACTTTCCTCTCATCTCCTCTAATCCTTTATTTATTTTTTAAACTCTGGTTTTAAAATATGGAGCAGAGATTTGGTAGATGAAAGTTTTTGGTCCGGGGGCAGTACTATGTGGTGTGCAGAGGTCCAGGTTGGAGTGAGACGTTCCCACTTACCTCTCAGCTCTATCATTTATTATTTGGGTTTACCTGAATAAATTCCTCAAGCTCTTTGAGCATCTGTACCTCAGCAGTAAAGCACAGAGAGTAATCAATGTCCTGTTTAGTCCACAGTGAAAGCCCTATGAGTTAATGATATAAAATTGACTTGTAAACTGCAGATTACCACGGATCACCCATGTGGTCTGGGGAAGAATAACCAATGAGGTCTGGTTACCAATAACAAGGTAGGGCAAAGGTTGTGGCGTGGGTTCCCTTGCAGGATTTCCACTCTTCTTTATCTTCACAGAGTCTAAGTGTGACTCAGCCGCTCTCCTTTGCAGCCATTTTAATCTTGTCATGACCACTGTAATTTAAGTTACATAGGCAAGGATACGCATTATCCCATTTTACAGATGAGGAAACTGAGGCTCAGAGAGGTTGCGTGACTTTCCTTAGGCCAGCCAGCTAGTAAATGGCAGTGCCCTGAGCTGTAGGGAACTGTGTACATTTCCCAGACACTCCTGACCTCCAGGTACCATGTAGATTTGCCAAAGGGATGCACTGGTAGAAGATGAGAAGGCAGGACTTGGTGAGAAGCCGGGATATTTATCTTCCTGAACTTCAGAAGGCATCTCCTCCGTGCTTTCAATTTTGGCCAGAAAGCTACTTCATCCATGGGCCTGGCTTCCACAGGCAGGTCCACCACCACCCCAGCTTCTGCTGTGCAGTCCATATCCCAGGCTTTGGGAAGGTTACCTCCTTCCTGTCTTTGTCCCTCTAGCCCCAGGGATAGTAGTGCCTTTCTGCTGTTGCAGATGCTGAAGTGACTCACCATAGGCTTGATTTCTCAGCCTATCACCTCTATAACCAGTTGTCCATATTAAACTCCTCCCATTTGAGAGTCTTATATTTACCTCAATTTCCCTTGTTGCGTTTTGACCGTCTTCCAAGTCCATGCTGTAAATCATAACCCTATGAAAGTTCTGTTCATTCTTCCCCTTCTGGTGCCAATACTACGTTGTCACCAGCTAGAATACTTTGCTACACACTGCCCTGCTGTCTACTTTATCAACATCTTAAGATTTAGCATAAAATGGGAGCTTTGAGATGATGGTATAGAGTTGCTGGTTGCTACCAACTAATTGTGGCCCTTTGTTTACACATTCTCACAGTTGTGTGCTTCCCATTGTAGGTGAGGCAGCTTCTAGAATTCCAAGATATCACTGTTATCTTAGCTTAATTATTTTTCTCCAGAAGAATGTAAGCAAGAAAACAGGAGAGGGCTTCCCTGGTGGCGCAGTGGTTGAGAGTCCGCCTGCCGATGCAGGGGACGCGGGTTCGTGCCCCGGTCTGGGAAGATCCCACATGCCACGGCGCGGCTGAGCCCGTGAGCCACGGCCGCTGAGCCTGCGCGGCCGGAGCCTGTGCTCCGCAACGGGAGAGGCCACAACGGTGAGAGGCCCGCGTACCGCAAAAAAAAAAAAAAAAAAAAAAAAAAGTAGAAAACAGGAGAGACAAAACCTTGCCTTAACTATGTAACCACAGACTGCCTTTTCTTCTGGAAGGGTGGCAAACTGTAGGCTTTTAGTTTGGGGCCATCTATGGAGGTATTTTGTTTTGTCTCCGTGGAGGTTTAGAAATTAGCTTACCACTTACTCTTATTCCCATGCTTCATACATTAATACATTTGCATATTTCCTGTAGGCATCTGAGCCGTTACTCCTGCTTTAAAAGATACGGTCTTCCCTTCAAACCCAAGTCAGAAAAAGCTACATTTCAACATGGGGACGTGGACCAGGAAGGCAAAGGCTGTATTTCACACTAGGTGACTGAGCTGTCTCCACCAAACCCCCTGGGTGTGGACTAATACTTTACATCATCTTCAGACAGCAAGTATTCTTGGCATTTTTGCATCTCCCAGGCATGAGCAAACATGGTTGACCCTTTAGCTTCCTGAAAATACTCTTGAATTGTGAACCTCTTATTTGACATTTTGCTCCATCCACTGTACAAAAAAAAAATAGAGGAAATATCAATAGAAAGGTGAAGGGAGGAAGTGCAAAGAACAGATAAGTGTGGGCATGAGGGATGCCTGGCTCACCATGAGTCATGGGCTCCTATCTGCTTGACCAGGTGGAGCAGAGTCAGAGACACAACTGTTCACCCCAGGAGCCAGAGCACATGGTGGGGAGACAGGGCAAGTTAGGGAACAGTGAACCGTCTAGTCTAGCCAAGTGGACAAGCGTGGGGACAAGTCTGCATTGATTGGTAGTGGGGGTGATGACAAGAATTCATGAAAAATTAGATCTAAGATTTTTTCACATCTTTATTGGAGTATAATTGCTTTACAATGGTGTGTTAGTTTCTGCTGTATAACAAAGTGAATCAGCTATACATATACATATGTCCCCATATCCCCTCCCTCTTGCGTCTCCCTATCCCACCCTTCTAGGTCACAAAGCACCGAGCTGTAGATCTAAGATTTAAATGATCTAAAATGCTGAACTTGGACTTCCCTGGCGGTGCAGTGGTTAAGAATCCGCCTGCCAATGCAGGGGACACGGGTTTGAGCCCTGGTCTGGGAAGACCCCACATTCCACAGAGCAACAAATCCCGTGTGCCACAACTACCGAACCTGTGCTCTAGAGCCCGTGAGCCACAACTACTAAAGCCCATGTGCCACAACTACTGAAGCCCACGTGCCACAACTACTGAAGCCCACGCACCTAGAACCTGTGCTCCGCAAGGAAGAGTAGCCCCCACTCACCACAACTAGAGAAAGCCCGCTTGCAGCAACAAAGACCCAATGCAGCCAGAAATAAATAAACCTTTAAAAATAAATAAATAAATAAATAAAATGCTGACCTCTCCAACATCTCCAATAAAGACCGAGGAGAAGGGCTGAGAAAGCCGTGCTTACAATTGGGCCAATGGGCCTGGTGGTAACTCTTCCAAAAATCTTTGTGTGTTAAAGACCATTTACATAATCTACCTCCAAGTGGTGTCTATCAATGGCTCTGGGAGTGTGGCCATTGTGAGACAGGACTGATGCCAGGGACCTTTGCTGGATCTCGGCCACTCTGTCCTATTCCTCCACACCTCAGCGGCAAAGTGGTTCTCAGCGCAGCTAGACATAGTCCAGAGGGAAGAGCTCTCAGTAGAGGCAGTGTGCCTGTTTTCTCCTCCCAGGAGCTTTTTTTGTGTGTGTGGTATGCGGGCCTCTCACTGTTGTGGCCTCTCCCGTTGCGGAGCACAGGCTCCGGACGCGCAGGCTCAGCGGCCGTGGCTCGCGGGCCCAGCCTCTCCGCGGCATGTGGGATCTTCCCGGACCGGGGCACGAACCCGTGTCCCCTGCATCGGCAGGCGGACTCTCAACCACTGCGCCACCAGGGAAGCCCCACCCAGGAGCTTTGAATTAAGATTCAAAGACTGTTGAGGAAGGCCATGGGCGTATCTTCTCAGTGGTCTCTCACTGAGAGTCACTAAGACTCTGTATTGTCCAAATTGTCACTAAAATCACCGTACATTGCCATTTCTAGTCCTCATTTCTTTATATGAAAAATAAATTAATTTGAAGAGGTGATGCTTAAGATCCTCTTTGGCTACATCACTAAGGCTTCTTTTCAAGGTTCTCTGCACCCACCACGTCTTACCTTCATACAGCCATTTCCCACTCCACTGAACGTGGACCACTCTAAGCCAGCCAGACCCATTGATGCCTCACCATTGCCTTGATGACGGACTATCGCTCAGGATTTTACTCATGGCTCCAGCAGACATAGAGATACTTCTTAGCTTTGGTAAAGGGCGAATAAACTGGCAAAGTGATTCTGTGTCCATATTCTGCACCAACTCTGCATAGAGCACTCCTCTCAGGTGCTACTTGGGTCACAAGTCCAAATCCTCTCAAATCACCCTCCCTGACTTTGCTTCAAGTGAGGACCACACTTACTTGATGTTGCTTAAGAATATTACAAGAACAGGAAAAAAATGAGAGCCACTGCATGGGGAACAGAACCTCTCAGGAGGGAACAGGAAGGAGCTTGTGTTGTCTTCAGTGGTGAACACTTGGGCAGTGCCTACTTTGTGTCTGCTGGAAGGGAAGAGTTCACTGCAGAAGAGACCTTGGGTTTGCTGAATGAACGTTCATATTATACTCAGGCTGGAGCTTAAAGGGTAGACTCTTCATTTCTGGACACACCCAGGTTGACTCCTGCCAGGGGGAGAAATGTCTCCTGAATTAATACAGCTTAAAAAATTTTTGGGCTATTCCCTATATTTCTCTTTGTAGCTTAGACACCTGATGATATCTTTTTTGTGTGGAAGAAGATACCCTGATGGTTTAGAGTACACAAATTAAGCAAAGATGTCAAAGACATAAGCAGGGCTCTAAAAATTAATTCTTTCTCTCACCAAGTATTTTTAACTTATGGGAATGGAGGGTACAGGAGCCAACTCTCTTCAGTGAATCTCCATGTTCCAGGTTCTCCCTCAAATTTGTATATTTTTACTATTCTTGCTTCTTTCTTTCTGTTTTAGAGGGAGTATTTCTCTTTTCCGAGGCTCTTCTTTCTATACCTTTAGAATCCACCTCTTTTAACCATATACCATTGTTTATCCTCTTTCTCTCTCAAGCCACTTTCTTACCCTCTCTTTCTCTACCAGCTCCTTTGTTATGGCCCATAATCGCACTTAATTCTCTACTTAAAAATAATCTCTCCTTGACCCTTTTTTCCCCTCAAACCATTACTTCACTGTCTTTGCTCATTTATTATCAAATTTCTCAAGGGTGGTCTATACCAGTATATATTCCCTCAACCAATTGGTCCTCAATTTATTGCTTCCCGGCATCTGTCTCAAGAAATACATCAGAAGCACTCTCTCCAAGTTCAACAATGACTTTGGCATCTCCAATCCAATGGCTTCTTTGCCAGTAATCATTTGATTTGATCTCTTTGCGACATGTGACTTGTGGGGCTACTTTCAATCTTGAAACCTGTCCCTCTACTTCAACTCAACATCCAAAAAACTTTGTGGATAGTTGCTCTATATTAGGACCTTGGGACCTGGTGCCTTGACGGATACATCGATAAACAATATTTAGTCTCTGGGCTCTGTGCCCTTCACTAATGGTGGAAAGACACAGGCATTTGACATGGTAACACGTAATATAAAAGACATACACTTTCCAATTTCCTCCTATCATTTGACTGCTATCTTTGGTTTATTATGGAATTTTTCCTCTTTCTGTTCTCAAGGCCATAAAAGCGAACATCTTCAAGAATTTAATATTATCACAGCAATGATAATAATCATCATTATCATGAGAATTGACATTTACTGAGCACAGACGACATGCAGACACCATGCCGAGCAATCTGTATGCATTTATTTTATTTGAACTGTGCAATAATTCAATAAGGTTAATATAATTATCTGCATTTCACAGTTGAGGAAGCCAAGACTTAGAGAAGCTAGATAAGGTATCCCATCATCTTTATATAGTTAATTCTTCCTGATCCTTCTCTTTTCCTAATTCCTCAAATTCAATCAGTGTGTCCAGTCAATTCATTCCACACAGCTGTTTGCACAGTCTACAGAGCCCTGCTCACATACCAATTCCTCACGATGCTGATCACCCTGGCTGAAAGTGACTGCTCTCTACTCTGCATTTATGCAGGGCATATTTTGTGCTACGCTTGGAGCTATTGGCAAACTCCTTAGGAAATGTCATATGCTATCACTATTTGTGAACATTTCTTATCACCTTTAATAGATGGTGTCTTTTTACTTGCGTCCTTGTGTTAATGAGAAAGTAGATCTTCATGACCTACATTGCTTTCATCCTTTGAATAATCGGACGTATTTTCAAACTAGGAAACTTAGAAAAAAATATATCATAAAGGAGAAATAATACCAGAAGAGTTAGGAAGTAGAGAAGCTCAGCAGGCAATGCAAAGTCAACAAAGGACTTACAAACAATCTGAATGAATTTATATTTTAGCAAAAAATTTACAGCAAATATAATATGGAGGTTGGGTTAGAGGATTATGAGGCTAAAGGTCAGGAGATCAAGATGAACTGAGGGCTCTTTAGTTCCCAAAAGCAATGGGATAAAGAGACAGACTTGAGAGCAAGAACCAGCCAGAAGGTAGAATCCAAAGTTGGTACGATGGAGCGTGAGAGAAGGAATTAAGAGCGCGAGGAAGCAGGCTAGGAAGACCGCCAGTGTTCTGTTCAGGGGACAGGTGGATGGTGGTGTCATCAATAGGGAGAGACAGTCAAGGTGGTGACCCCTGGCAGGCATGACGGGAGACATGCTCTGGAGAGAGAGCCAGGCTGAAGATGTGACACCTTCTAACAAGCTCAAGCTGTTTGAGGCATTTGAAGCCTTAGCGGTAATGTGATGCTGTGTGCATTTCCCCAGAGTCTAAAATCACACCCAACGAGGTGGGGCTGATCTCTTGACTCCTGAGGGCAAAAAGCAAGGCTATTACATCAAAACTTCATATCAGGTCACCCTAAAGACCTCCTACCTATCTGACAGCAATGTTTTCATCGCAAGAAGAATGAAGTGTGCATGACGCTTTACTTTCTGTTTATACTTCTACACTTTAATCAGATTCTTTGACTGCATTTCACGCTCAACCCCAGTGAAAACTCACCAGACAGCAGCTCTTGGTGCTAGCCTACACGGTCTGCTGGCTGCTTCTCTGAGCAGGAATTTTAGGGCATAGGTGGCTCTTAGAAAACAGCCATGTAGTAAACTCGTCAATGGGCCAGGGGCTGGGGTGGAGGAAGTAATGTATCCAAAGGCAAGAGGACCCCAGGGAAAATTTTTGAAAATGTAGGACTTCCGGCACTGTTATATAATCAGAACTGATACTTGAAATGAACCTATTGGCTGTTGCTGAAATAAGCAATGGGAAACCATCAAATGCTTTACACATAATGACTGGCATCTCCTGAACTGTTATGTACCTAGCACTGTAACTGGTGATATAAAGCTTTTTTTTTTTTTTTTTTTTTTTGTGGTACGCGGGCCTCTCACTGCTGTGGCCGCTCCCGTTGCGGAGCACAGGCTCCGGATGCGCAGGCTCAGTGGCCATGGCTCACGGGCCCAGCCACTCTGCGGCATGTGGGATGTACCCGGACCGGAGCGCGAAGCAGCGTCCCCTCCATCGGCAGGCGGACTCTCAACCACTGCGCCACCAGGGAAGCCCCCCTTCTTCTATTAATAAACCTTGCCGCCAAGCCTGGGAATGACTCGTCCTTTGAAGGTTCATGCGGAATGAGCTAACAGAGATAAGAATCAACCCGCATTTTCTGTGGGGAGAAGAGCTCAAGGGGAGAGGGCTTCAAATCTTATCGAGGACTAAGCTTTCTCAAATCCCCATGAGGTAGGCATAGGGCGGTGAGTGCGCCTTCCCTCCATAGGAGGAAATAGAACCGAGCTGAAATGGTCAAGCCCATGCTTCTAGGGGAGTTTATCCACTATTTAAAAGTGACTGTTTTCTTGCTTTGTTATCATCAGCAACAAGATCTCAAGAGTTAAAGGGATCTGCAAGGTCATGTAACAAAATGCCTCATGTGACGGTTGAATCCTGCCTCTTCTGCAACACTTCCAACGCTGGTGAACTCAGTGTTCCCAAAAGGATCCCACTTTACTTTCAGCTGCTATGCCTATCATTTTACTTTTCTCCTTATTGAGCCAGACGACACTTCCCTAAAACTTGTCTCATTGTTCGTGTCTGGATTCCTGGTTCTCAGAAACCTCCCTCCCCTCTTTCTTCCTTTCTTCCCTTCCTGTTTTCTTTCTCTTTTAAATTAATTAGACCATGTCCTTTTTATTTTATTTTTGACTTTCTGATTTTTTAATTTGAGTTATAATCGACAAATAAAATTGTAATTGTCATGATGTGTACGTTGTTATGATTCAAAGCATGGGCACGGGCTTCCCTGGTGGCGCAGTGGTTGAGAGTCCGCCTGCCGATGCAGGGGAGGCGGGTTCGTGCTCCGGTCCGGGAGGATCCCACATGCCATGGAGCGGCTGGGCCCGTGAGCCATGGCCACTGAGCCTGCGCGTCCGGAGCCTGTGCTCTGCAACCGGAGAGGCCACAACAGTGAGAGGCCCGCGTACCGCAAAAAAACAAAAAAAAACTCAGAGCTTATACCGTTTTCTCAAATGGTGCTTCGGTAGTTGTTTGGATAGAGCACTGAAGAGCTGCTCCCAGAGCAGGGGTTGGGGGCCTGCGGAGGCATGCATCACTATGCCACCAGGAAGCGGGCAGCAAAGGGAAGGGGGGACCACATACCCACGAGACCCTTACCCTCCATGGCGTGGTCAGGGTGGGCGCTGGCACCTGGAGAGGAAAATTGCTGGAGTGGAAGATCCTGGAACAAAGCTTTCTGTCATCATGGTGCTTCTTCATCTTTCTTTTCATGAAGAGCTGTCTCTCCAGCAAATTCCTTTCCCAAGACTCATGGTGTCTTCCCTCCACATGAGCGGATGCCAGAATGATGGGGAGCAAAGGGGAAGGGCGAGCCAGGCACCAGGGGTGTGAAGTCTCACAGCCAGCCTGGGGCTCCCTGGCTTCACCTCTGCCCGACCAGCTGATGGCGGAGCCGTGGTGACTCGTGGAACAGGATGTCCAGGTGTGATGCTTGATGCTAGGTGTGGTGCTGTTCCAGGCGAGCACCACGAAAAACTGGAAAAGTTGCACATTTCACTTTACTGTTGTCACTGTGTTGTTCCAGGGAGGAAGCTGGGGGAGCAGAGATGGGGCAGCTACCAGCCCAAGTTTGTGTCTCAAAGCCAGATGAGTGTCTTCACCCTTCAGAAACTGTCTCCTTTAGCCCTGTGGTTCTCAGTACCATCTTGGCAGCATTTAAGAATTACATATGGCATCCAAGGCACCACCTGTAGGGATGACTGATTGAGTAGCGTGGATCCTTAGCTAATTCTGTAAAGGGACCTGAGTGAAACTATTGTGCATCCAGAGCTGAGAACCATGGCCTCACATAGAGAATCGTGGTTCCCTTACATCCTCTCCAGCAGCTTCACTATCATTTCCCTGCAGTAACATGACTCTGGCCACCACCACATCCCCCCACTAAGTAAGGCTCCGAAGGAGTGGCAGACAGAGAGGAGCTGCAGTGGACGCTGGTCATTTCACACGATCCACAGACCCGCTACGATCTGTGAGAGGGAAGGCTAGCCTTCCTCCTCAGAAACAGGGACAGCACTCTCGGAGGAGACATGTCATATGATGCACTTCACGTCAGAGAGGGAGGCGTCTTCTAGAGGGCAAACCTCACTCGGGGGCCTGCGTTTGTACCCAGAAAGATAGTGCTGTACGAGGAGAGATGCCAGGTGGGAGACACCCCATTTCAGACAGAGAGAGCATTCCCTGAGGAGAAACGTGGGATCCTGGGCCTTGACCTCAGAGAGGTCAGCAGCTCTCTTTGCAGACAAGGCCTGGTGGCTTGTCTTAACTTGTCTTAAAGTTAAGAGCTTTCTCTTAACTTCCTGTCTTTCTTTTTGTCTTTTCTCCTTCTTCTTCTGCCTCTGAAATGTACTGGACTTGAGCTACAAGCTCGAGACAGATGGTGGACAGGCCTCAGGCCCTGGGCTTCCAAGGGCGCATCGGGCAAGCAGAGGAGCGTGGCTGCCGGCGGGGGATGGTGTTCGCCCCACGTGTCCTCGGGCAGCGCAGCAGGTGTCCCAGGTCACTTGGGGGGCGCTGTGCCGTGTCCCAGCAAGTGCCGTGTCAGCCAAGGCCTGAAGGGCAAAGACTGGACGTGGGTGAGCATCGCCAGGGCCTCGGAAACAGAATGTACAAAATCCAGGAGGTAAAAGATCAAAGGAAGTCCCAAAGCTTAAGGCCGCTTGGGCGGGTTGGAGCTTAGCAAGGGGACAGCTGAAGCTGGGGTCACCCGGGTTTTGGTGTGAGGGGTCTCGTAGTCCGTGTTGGAGCGGCTCAGGGCCCCACATGAGGACAGGCAATAGCCCTTGGAGACTTTGGGGCAGAAGTGAGGGTCGGGGCCTCGGAAGGTCTGGTCTGGCTGCAGACTCCCAAGTTTGGAGGATCCTTATTTCACCCCCAAGAGAGGGATGTAGCCCGGGACCATGGGTGGATTTCTGAGCTTCCGGGGCCTTGGTTTCCCTGACTCCTCCGCACGTGATCGGGCTCTACTAGGTTCTTTCGGAGGCGATGGCGTCATTTGCGTTTCGTGGAGGCGGGTTCTGTCCCAGAAGAGGACGCTGACAGGCTGCGCTAGTGCAACATGATCGGCAACGCGTACGGCCTGTGGCCCACTTTGGAGGGTTTTCGTGTTGCTTTGTTAAAATTCCATCGCGGCCTTTTCCTGCTGCATCGCCTCCGAGGCCGGCGTAGGTTTCAGAAGGCAGAGGATTGCTCTGGAAGCGTGAGCGGGCGGGGCTTGGCCCGAGCGATGGTCCATGGTGTTAGCACAGTCACCGCCACAGCACGCGGTTGTCGCAGGGTAGGACCTGGTGGCGACGATCTCCTTCAGAGGCAGGTGAGGGAGCAAGCTTGTCACCTCTGTCTGCAGTTTACCTGCGTTCAAAGACCCCAAGACATGGGGAGGGCAAACACGTTCGTCTGAAGAGTCCAGATGAACCTGACAAAGATTATCGACATTGAACTCGGCTGAGGGACTGTTTCACCCTTGAGGGGTTTAAAAATCCACTCAGGCTATAATTGTACAGGGAAAGACCTTGTGTAAATGGGTCCGTGTGTATGCATGTCTGTATTCTGATCACTAAACTACTCCACCCACTGGTATTCAAATGTGATGTGTACTATTTCCACGTTGAAAAGCAATCTCAAATCGTTCTGTGTCTTACTTGAATGGAGAAGTTTCCACCATTAACTAACAAAATTAGTCCCCCGTAGAGGCCCAATGCTCTATCATTCACAAGGAATTTGAACTCAGCGGATACAAATATATGCCCACATTTCAAATGCGGAGCCTGACAGGCATGACGGTTGCAGGACTGGAACTGGGGGTTTTGACTCCTCAGTCAAGAGTCTTTCCATGACACTGTGCTCCTTATCGGGAGATGGTTTTGTTAAATGACCTCTTGGGCCCCTTTTCCATCTACGATTCTGTGTCTGAGGGGCAGGGCCAGGCAGGCGAATACTTGTCGTGGAGACTCAGGGTCCAGGAGGGCTCTTCAGGGCTTCTCCCAGCCTTGTTTCTCTAGTTCTGCTGCCTACGGTGGGGAAGCAGGGAGCCCCCGAAAATGAATGGGTCACGTGCTCGGCTTTGAGGCTATGTAATAGGGCAGAGCTAGTAAGGTCTTTGTCCCACTTTCTGACCAGTTGTGAGAGAAAAGAGGGGGATGCAGGCTTTAGGCTGTGACAGGGATGCAGCAATCGTCACAGTGTGGTGTCCCCAGTCCCCTGGTGGCTCCCACGTCCTGTCCTTGGGGCAGAAAGGACAGCAGTGGTAGATTGAAGATTGGTGTTTGAGGCTTGGATTAATTTATTCATTTCTTCACCTCTTTCACACTGACTGTGCTTGGTTGGTCACTAAAGTTCCATAGAGGAGTAAGACCCAGACCTGTCCTGAGGCTTTCACAGGTCAGCAAGGAAGTAGCCATGTAAATAAGTAACAGCAGCACAGTGACAGATCCTAACATGGGGGGCACCGAAGAGCCTGTGGGGGCACAGAGCTCCAGCAATAGATTCCTCTGTGCAGTGTGCAGGGGGTGGGGCCGGGAGGGTCCTGAGTGGAGGGACACTGGAGCCCGCTGGAGTGGAGGGAAGGACTGCTCTGTCCTTCCTAGCTGCTACTGGCCATCTCAGAAGAGGAAGCTGAGTCTTTGAGAGGCACAGTGGGAGATAATTATACTTAGCTCAGAGAAGGGAGCCATGGGGGATGTATAAAGACTTTCCAGGTATGAACACTGGACCCCTGTGGGACCCAGTTGGGCCCCTCTGTCTCTCACCGGCTGCCTGGGGGCCCAGGATCTCGCCACCAGGAACAGTCCAGGCCCTCCTGGGGCCAGTAGAGGGTCCCGGCTCCCAGCTCCACTTCCACCCAGAGAAGAGACTAGCCAGAATCCCAGGCATGCCCCTGCCCCCCTGCCCCGGCCCCAGCTATCCCTGATCACCGATGAGGCACTGATTGTACACCCACATGCTAAGCTGTCATGGCTCTCAGAGGTCTAGACCAGCTACCTCATTTTATTTTTGAGGAAACTAAGGTCAAGTGAAGGGACTAGAGGCAGAACCAGACACAGGTTCCCCAGTATTCTGGGCCCTGGCCCATTCCTTTGTGTGTGTGTTTGTTTGTTTAGTCGTTAGTGGACAGAGAGATGGCCCATGGAATGACAGGACTCTTGGCTGAGCATGTGTCTGCCTGTCCTGAAGCACGAAGACCTGTCGTGTTTCACTTGGGAGCAAAAGCTAAGCCTGTTTCAAATCCCTTCCCAGGCAGGCATTCCCTCCAAGGCCGGCACTGCTCCTGCATCCTTTGAAGGGACGACAAAGGGCTCCACAGAGATGCCTGTGATTAAGAGAGACTCCACTCCATGCAGCCCCACGCGTCTGTCTGATTCCATTTAGAAAACAGCCACGAGTAAGTTTAGGAGAGCCTGGGGAGAGGCCGAGGCATTATACCAAATGTTCATTGAAACCTGAGCTGGGAATCAAGACAGGAACCAGAAGGAGATTTTCTTGGTGACTCTTAAAGTAAGTTCAGCTTATCTGTGAGCAAACTGGACTCGGGCAGTGAACAGAAATACGGAAAGAAGGTATCTTACCACGCTCTGTAATTAGCCTAGAAAGAGCTTGGCTCCTGGTCTCCGACATCAGGACATTTGCTTTTATTATTCTTTTACATTTCTTACTTGTAATGAATGTTCATTGCTCTTTGCATGACTGGTTCAACGATATGGTATGAGTGACAACTTCCAGCAGGATTTGGAGAAACGCAAAGGACCACTGGCTGAAGCGGCAAGGAATCTTCACGAACAAGAGCCCTGCCTTGCTTCGTTCACTCAGATATATGTTCTTCAGAGGTAACATAGAACAATGGGCACTTGATTGGTCAGATATGCCAGGAATCCACTTACGAACTGCTCACCTGGGGAGGTTCACTTAGCCTTCTGATTTTCATTTCCTTTCCATCCCTCAAATGGAACTGCTTCAACCTGACTATATTCTCCATTAGATTGTGTGTTAATCAGCTGAGATAACCTAAGACTAAATGTTTGAAAACTTAAAAAAATCCTATTTACATGTGACTTATTATTATTTCTTGAGGAGTCTATGGAAAGGGGACAAGGCACATTATAGTCTGGGAATAAGTAGGATGAAGCTGGGATTGGGTTTGATGAGAGGAAAGATGTCATTTGGTGGAAAAGAGACCAGTAGATTGGCTGCATTTCTGTCTCTCTGAAGATGAGATCAGCTTGGTTTCTGGTCTACCCCATTTGTGGGTAGGTAAGAGACAGTCCCTGGACCAGGGAAAGGAGGTGGATATTATAAAATTCTGAGACTCTTTTTTTTTTTTTTTTTTTTTTTATGCGGTACGTGGGCCTCTCACCACTGTGGCCCCTCCTGTTGCAGAGCACAGGCTCAGCGGCCATGGCTCACGGGCCCAGCCACTCCGCAGCATGTGGGATCCTCCCAGACTGGGGCATGAATCCGTGTCCCCTACATCGGCAGGCGGACTCTCAACCACTGCACCACCAGGGAAGCCCCTCTGAGACTCTTTAAAAAAAAAACAACAGAAAAAGACAAAGTAGGTAAGCTTTTAGGGAAAATCTTTTATAAGACCTTCACCACTGGTGCTGGAGTCATTCAACAAATATTTATTGAGCACCTACTACAAGCCACACATTCTTCTAAGACCTTAGGATACCTCAAGATCCCATCTGCCTTCTGGAAGCTTACATTTTAGGTGCTAGATCTGCCATCCATCTCTGGTTTATTTTATTTATTTATTTTTTTCTTCCTCTGTATGTGGTATGCAGCACCTATTCCAGGGATCAGAGCAGATTTCAGCTTTTTTCTCACCAGAATAGCAGAAAAAAAGTCTGCAGGTTCCACGTTGCATAAGACAGATAACATTTCTAATTGCAGGTGGAATGTCCCCTATTGATACAATAAATTAGAGCTGATATTTAGTTCATATAGCAAAAGAATAAAGCATGACCCCAGCCGACAGGCCAACTCCACACGGTTATTATATGCTTAAGAAAATGAAGTGTCTGGACAGGTTCCAGTTTAACTGGGCTTCAGTTTCTTAGCTTTAAAACAGGGACAATAATCCATATCTCAAAATTTTGTCAGGAAGATATATATAATACATATATTTTTATATGTTATTGTACTGTATCAGGCTTCTCAAGCTTCCTGGTGATGGATGTGAGCTAATGCAACAGGGAGAAGCAGACAGAGTTTTGGAGAACAGAGTCGAATGATTGGATGGGTGGGTCTTGGTCTCTAGGAAAATAGGAAATCGTTCTGATTCTCAGCTTGTGGCCTAATTTTCAGCTTTACAGCCTACAGTGAAAAAAAAGAAAAGAAAACTGAGCTCTCCTCACCATAACTTGTGGACTTGTAGGTCAAGCACAACTACCCAACGTTCCCATAAGGAAAGCATTTTCTGTTTGTCACAAGAAAAAAAAAATGGAGCTACATGTGGTGATGGCTGTTGGCTAGACTTCTTATGGTAATTATTTTGCAATATCTACAAATATTGAATCATTATGTTGTACACCTGAAACGAATGTAATATTATATGTTGATTATATCTCAATTTTAAAAAAGCATTTTCTATTTGGGAATGAGATGGCTGAAAGAAAGGTCTTATGTCAGGTCTGCAAATGCCAATCTATCATGACTCAGAAAACCAAAACACCCACCGTGTTGGTCTCACATGATTTAAAAAACAACCTTGCGCGATATCTCAGCTCCAAATGGGGTGTACTCTCTGAGGCCATGTCATCTCAGCTCTGTCATGGCTTTTTGGGGAGGACAGCCGAGTGAAGAGATGGGCTGAGCATCTAATGAAGATCAAAGAAGCACAGACTAGGGATCTGGAGAGCTGGACTGGCCTTCCTTCTACCGGTAACTAATGATTTCTCCTTGGACAACCCATTTACCTGGCTATGGCTCAGTTTTCCTCTGTAAAGTCGGCTCTCTGTGAAAGCTGGAGGAAGGCTAGTGTCAGGATGAATAACTGCTATGACCGTGATTGTCAACTGCACTGCAGGACAGTGGCGTTTCTCGGGAGCGTGGTTTCCTCTCTCTGTAAAGTGTGGGGCTTCCATAGAAGAGCATTCATTCCCTTCCAGCTCTGACATCTGTATGACTGTCATTTCTTTCCGCAAACTTTTCTCAGACTGTGATGAATGCTTTCTATTTGTATCGGAACAAAGATGACCCTTTGACTTGGGTTATGACCCTGAAAACTCATACTTAGCTTTTAAAAACCTCTTTATAGGGAAGATCAAAATGGTCCAGAGCTGAGCCCCAAAGGGGTCCACCTGCACCCACCAACAACACACAGATACACATCCAATCCCCGCTCCACGGACACACAAATCAATGAAATTCCTGTACTGCCTTCCCTAGGCTCTCCCAGCTCATCCCTCCTGGCTGGGAGCAGCTTCCTACCTTAACCAGGAGATATTTACCTGAGTTCATCTGGACCAAACAGAAGAGAACAGCGAACAGAAAGAGGACCTTCATGTTTTAAGGTTCCCTCAGGTCTCCCCGCCCTCCTGTGCAGAAAAGCAAATCTGATGAGAGAGCCAAGTGGAGTGGAGAGGAGAGGAGAGGGACAAAAATAGGACATTTATAGGTTTTTGGGAACACTACTCAGGAATGAGCACATTTATCTGGTCTACTGACTAAGGCTGTGGGCAGAAGTTACTCAGATACCTGGATTCCTTGACCCCAAATCCTATACAGTCCTAGCTCCTTAATCTGTGTCCAGTTCCCACAGATCTGACAGGAGTGAGCTGAGCTCAGGTTACGTGATCACAGCCCTGGAGAGCTGGAGGACCAATGGGCGGGGCTTCCCACCTCTTCCCCCCATATGAGCCCCAAGGTGTTCACTGTTCCCCTGCCTAAGAGAATGTTAGCTTCTAGAAGTTAAATCCACTTGAGTCCATATATCTAATATTAAAAACAAACAAACTTAAAAGTTGAAGAAACTTGTATTAGTCACAGGAGAACCAGATGGGTTTTTCTATGGAAATAATCTTTTGAGAAATCGCTGCAGCATGAATAGCTGGAATTCAGTCTTGCCAAATTCCCTCCAGCGTGAACTTCAGAATTTTCAAAGAAAATAGAAGAGATTTTAACTCACATATTTCATATTAAAGATATTAAGGGTATAAATGAGGCAACTGAAATTTGAAAATACAGTTTTACCATGCTTCCTGATGTTCACATGAGAGAACAGATATTCCAGTCAAAGGTATCTGGGAGTAATAAAAATTGATTTTTCACTAGTTAAAAGCAAAATCCACATATCTCCTAAAAAGCACACTTTTTACAAGCCTCATTATCCATACTTGACACAAAGCATTCAGAAATAGAAAATGAAGGGACTTCCCTGGTGGCACAGTGGTTAAGAATCCGCCTGCCAATGCAGGGGACACGGGTTCGAGCCCTGGTCCGGGAAAATCCCACATGCGGAGCAACTAAGCCCAGGCGCCACAACTACTGAGCCTGCACTCTAGAGCCCGTGAGCCACAACTCCTGAAGCCTTGGTGCCACAACTACTGAAGCCCGCCCGCCTAGAGCCCGTGCTCCGCAACAAGAGAAGCCACCGCAATGAGAAGCACGCGCAGTGCAATGAAGAGTAGCCGCCGCTCGCCGCAGCTAGAGAAAGCCCATGCACAGCAACGAAGACCCAGTGCAGCCAAAAATTTTAAAAAAGGAAATAGAAAACGAAAACATAGATTAAAAGATCTCATTTTAGGACTTCCCTGGTGGTCCAGTGGTAAAGACTCTGTCTTCCAATGCAGGGGATGCCACAACTACTGAGCTCGCGTGCCTCAACTAGAGAGCCCACGCCGCAATGAATGGTCCCGCATGCTGCAACTAAGACCCAACGCAGCCAAAAATAACAATAAATAAATATTTAAAATAAAATATCTCATTTTTCAAATTAAAAATACTTTCAAAACAATAAATAAAAATACTTTCAGGTAACTGCGGTAATAAAGAAAACTCTGAAATTACAATATATTAAGACAATAACGACTTAAGCAATGTGTAGGATGTCATTCACGTCTCAAAGGTATCACAGGACTCACAGGACACGCTCCCAAAAGGGATTTTTGACTTAAATCATTTTCTATTTTTTGAGAAGGAAAGCTCTCCGCATTCAGCACAAGTGGCCTCCCAACTCTAAGCTTTTACCTTGAGGCACCGTCAACATCTAACTTGAAGGAAGGTGTGCGCACCGCCCCTAGCCAGACGCGGGACGCCCTCCCGCCCACGCGGAGAGTCAGCTTTCGTGAGCGGCTGTACCCACTGACCACTGACCGGAAACTCCCTGGGGGCGGGGCGGAGGGCGCTGGTCACGGCCCCACGCAAGCCCCTCCTCCCTGGCCCCGCCCCCCCGATCTCGCAATTTCCGGCCGAGCCGGAAGCAGCTCTTCTGGCCCGAAGGCCCGTTACCTGGCGTATGTTTCACTATTTTCTCGTTCAAACTCTCTCGTGGATGCCCTCAGCGCCGCGTCCTCCACACCCGGAGTCCCGGGCCCCTCGACCGCCACCGTCCCCGCCCGCGGGGAGCCCCGCCTAGTCGGGGGGAGCTCTGCTGCCGGGGCCGGACCTGAATCTGTTCCGGTAAAAATCGCTGCGCGGCTGGTCCTCGCCCGACCTTTCTGCCCCGGTTCTTTTCACCGTCTCCGCTCCCCACCCCGCGCCTTGTCAGGTCCCTCTCGGTGTGTATTCTCCGGCCTTCGAGAGCGGCGTCGGGCCGTCCCGCCGCCTCCCGACCCTGCGTCCTGCAGCCCCCTGTCCTCTCCCGAATCTGCGTCCCCATCCTGGCTCCATTCTGGGGCCCAGCCCTGCCGCTCTCCAGGCGTTCCCGTCACAGTCACCTCTTCAGAGAGGCCCCTGAGCCCAGCGCTGGGGGCGTTCACCCGTCCCCGCCCCGTGACACCCCGCGGTCTCGAATCCCATCCCACCCGGCCGTGCCTGCAGGGTGTGTGTACATTCCCGGGGCCGCCCTGGAAAGCGTGCTCTTGCTGTGCAGGGGCTGCTGCCTTCAATTCCTGCGACTGCAGAGGTGCGGCAGGGGGATGACGAGAAAGGAGCGAGATCAAGGGAGAACCAGGGAGACAGAGTGAGATAGTAAAAGCAGGGGTGAATTGAGGTTGGGGGAGTGGGTCCCATGGGCTTGAAAAGACCCGCTAAGAGTGAAGGAGAATGACCTGGGCAGCAGGGGAATAAATGAAAATAGACCAAAAGAGGATCAGCAGAGATGGAAGAGGGCAGAGACGGGGAGGGAGTTACGAGCACCAGTAGCGGCGGGGGCAAGAGAAAGGTAGATCCTGGATTCATTAGTTGTGTTTTTAAATTTCCAGCTTACAGTCCCGTTTCCAGGTATTGTGTCAGATTCCGATGATGAGGTCTCAGTGGTTTTCCAGTCTTCATCACATGTTGAAAATATTCTTCAGCGCTTAGCAAGTAATTTTACACTATTTCAGTGCGTTCTTACTAAGGATATCGGTAATTTTCTATGTCAACAGTCAAAACCTAGATTAACCACTTAGTCTGATATTCAACATCTTTATCCCCTTTTATGAGCTTTTAACTTAGTGGGCTGTGAACTGAAGTTTCCAGCCGAGTATATATTCCCTTTGTCGTGTCTCTGAAAGTGATCAAGGGTGAGCTGGATTGTCCTCAGAAGTAGTTGGAAGAGAGCCCTTCTGTTCCTGGTGAATAAATCGCTGAGCTGTTTCCATTGCTGACCTCCTTTCATGTTTTCCAGTGCTACCAATTAGGTCTTCTTAAGATCATACATTTCTTTTTATATTTTATTTTTGGCTGCGTTGGGTCTTCGTTGCTGCACGTGGGCTTTCTCTAGTTGCGGCGAGCGGGGGCTGCTCTTCGTTGCCATGCGCAGGCTTCTCATTGCGGTGGTTTCTCGTTGCAGAGCACGGGCTCTAGGCACACGGGCTTCAGTAGTTGTGGCACACGGGCTCAGTAGTTGCGGCACATGGGCCCTAGAGTGTGCGGGCTTCAGTAGTTGTGGCTCACGGGCTTAGTTGCTCCGTGGCGTGTGGAATCTTCCCGGATCAGGGCTTGAACCCGTGTCCCCTGCATTGGCAGGCAGATTCTCAACCGCTGCGCCACCAGGGAAGCCCCGTGTCATTTTTTGATGGTTTTAATATGATGTTCTTCTGGAAAAGAGGAGTCAAATACTTGAGATTATTGTGATTAAAATCGTGAAAGGAAGTGACTCTTGCTGAGGGATAGGAAATGTGATTTTTAGGGGCAGGCAGGGGTGAGAGGGCAAACCCTGCACTGTCTCATCCAGGCCGTGTCATTCCCGTGAGGACAGACCTGGTTCCTCTCCGCCGGCCTTTCCTGCTGACCCCCTTGACTGCTCCAACCCAGAAGGGGGTCACGAGGCCACTCGACAAGGGAGGGCCCGGACTTCACAAACTAAGCGAAGATCAAAAGTCTCTCTCCAGTGAGGCGGGAGAAGAGGGCACTTGATTCTGAAGGGAGCCGGAAGAAAGAGCAAAAATGCTGTCGAGGGCCAAGGAGCCGGGGATGGGAGGGAGACTGAGAAGCTCGGAACAAGAGGAAGGGCCACGTCTTCCCGTCCTCACCCGAGGTGACCCTGTGCTCAGCAGGTACGGAGGAGACCGTGGGGGCGCTCACGCTCACTGCTGGCACGGAGTGTGTGGGCTTCCGTAGGATGGGAGGGCGTTCTGAGGAAATGGGCAGAAAAACCCGTCTGCCTGTCTCCTGTTTAACGCTGCTGAGTCCCTGTGGTTTCACTGGCCGCAGGGGACGGTCTTTGCCACCTAGTGAGTCCCTTCCTGTGTGTGGCTGAGGCGTAGGGAGCGGGTATGAGAGGCACACCCTCCACACCGAGGGAGGATCTCAAGGCTGATTTTGGCTGGGAAAGAAGCTTTCCACGTGTCTTTATTAATTCCTTGATTTGACCGTCAAAACTTTCATTGATTTCTGTCAAATAATCTGTTTCTCCGTTTTCGTCTTTAATCTTTTAAGCTTTTGTTTCTTTTAACTTTATCTTCCTAATTTGTAACAATTTGAAATGTCAACTCACTCTTGTTTCCTTTTACTTTCTCTTGGTTTATAAAGTTGAACAAGCCCTCTCTGCTTCTATTAAGTGTATTTAAAGTTAAACACTTTTTCCAGGTAACAACTGTGGCCCTATTCTGTGGAGTTGATATGTTCATTCTTCATGGTGATGATGACTCGAATTGGCAATGGTCATTCGATTGTATTGTAACCCTGTTGTTCAAACTGTCATTGTCTTTCAGATTGTTAGTTTTGTTTGTACTACCTGATTATTGTTTATTTTCATTTTCATTTTACTGTGGTAAGCATATGTGGCCTATTTGATATATTCTCTTTTGCATTTAGCTAAAACTTTCTCTGTGGCTAATTACAAAGTCAAATTTGATGCGTGCACTGGAGGTACTGAAGTCTCTACGTTGGAATAAGTGGGGATAAAAAGTCTCTACATTTTGGATGTACACGCATATACACACATGTTCATTAAAGTATGTGTGTATGTGTCTTCCAGGGAATCTGGCCTCCTGGGAAGAAGGCCAGACTCAGGGACCATGCCCTGCCCACTAGCCCTCCAAAGCTCCACCTACTCTGAACAATAAGACTAGAGCACTTTCTCAGCCCCCTCTCGCTGCACCTTCTGCCACTGCCCCACCCTACAGCCTAGAGGTATGTATCGTTACTTTGGGATCTTGCCTCTGAGCCTGGGACAGTTGGTGGACAACTGGATGGTCCCTCCCTGCCCTCCTGTGCTTGCAGGACTGTAGCGCAGCGTGAGCAGTTGCCTGGTTCTGGGCACACTCAGAAAATACCGCACAGCCTCCAGGCAGCAAGGACCTCCTCTTTAGCTTTCCACGCGTGTTCTCTTGTACCTGTTCCAGGGCCTCCGAGGGGTCTTAGGAAGTTGTTCATTGAGCCTGGCCAGCCATGGACTCCCTCCCCAGGCCTTGCAGGCAGGCTCAAATGGTTGCTGGTCCCCAAGATGACTTAGAATGTTTTCTAGAGGCTCAGGCAGGCCAGAATGTCGTCGTCTAGTCTCTCCTGTCAAAGTGGCCACTCCAGGCCTCCTGAGACAAACTTGGGAAATTTGTGGACACTCGTTTCTGGAAAGGGCATTGGGAATGACTTGAAAGCATCTGTGTGTTTGTATTTTGTGGAACCCTCTGTAGTCCGCTTCAGTAAACTCGATACCCTGCGTGGATAGAGAAAGCTGATTCAGTGTTTTTTAACAAGAGTGATAAATCATAATTGTGGTAATAAGTACAATCACGGTGATTAACATCAATAATGATAATGGTCTTTATGACAAGAGCAATAATAAGAAGAAACTGAAGGAGATGGGAGAATAGACTACAGACCTCAGTGAATGAGTGATCAGATACCCAGTAGGACTTGGGGTGGTTCGAATCAGAGTCCTAGGTCTGCTCCTTGAAACGTGTTCTCTGAAGGTGAAGGACAAGCAGCAAAAGAGAAAAAGAAACACCGGAAGTGGGGCATAGGTGAAAGCAAGGGCCCCTGGGAGATCATCTGCAGGTGAGACTTTCCAGGAAGAGAGGAGCCCAGGTCCAGGGCCTCCCTGCCTCCCATCCCATCCCCTGGACGTCTGGCAGGAGTGGGGGTCTCCCTGGAAGGCAGGGATCCCTGCTTCCCTACGAGGAACGTTAAGGCCCAGCACTCTCAGCCCTGAGTTCTGGCTGCCTGTCTGCCATCTGCTCTTCCTGGGTCCTTCAGTATCTGTGCACCTCTGTTCCAGTATCTCTGCCTGGGGCTGCTGGAAGGTGTCATCTCCCTTCCTCTGGCTGGCAGGAAGCCTGGGAATAAAACACCAGATGAAAAAGGGGGCAATAATTATGAACAAATCAGAGGATGGGAAAGATTTTTAATCATGTGAGTACTTATAAACTATAGACACTCAAAAACATCCATTCAGAGCCAGAGCTAGATCCCATTCTACCTGGAATAGACTTTATGAAGAACTCCGTGAGATCCTCCATGGTAGAAGGATGGTTTAAGGGAAGATGCAGTAACATGTGGCACTCTGTGGACAAGAAGATAAAGTTGAGCCAGAGACTCTTCTTAAAAATGCCATGAAATTTGGTGTAACTACAGAAAGCAGGAAATTCATATTAACTTGCTGTAAAAACTCCTCCAAAACAGGCATAGCATATGAACACTCATCACCCAGAAGTGCTCAAAGAAATGGATGTACCTCTGTAAACATACGAAGGTGCACAGACATATAGATATGGACACAGGGGAATAGCTGTCTATATGACAGTGGGAGGGCAAAGTATTGAAACAATGATACAGTTATGTAAACATGCCTTGCCTAATCTTCTCTGACTGGTAACATTAACAAAGTGAAAAATCCTACTTCATATGATGAAAGAAAACTGGATTCTCATACGTTGCAGATAGAACAAAAGTGTGCTACATTTGGGGGTTAGCAACCAGGCAATATCTGTTCACTTTTAAAATACACATGAGCCCACAACTAGAATGCATCTTCTGCCAATCTCCCTCAAAGTAATAAACTCATTATTAATTAAGAATGCCAAGTATTCATTCATGTTGACATCACTAAGAGGCAGGAGAAGCCAACTTAAAATCAAGCAGTGAGCAAATGGTTGATTAATTTGAGGTTCATTCCTGTATTGGAACAATAGAGAAATTTAAGGAATAAATTCTGTCTCTGGCAGAACACTCAGCATTCCAGCCTAATTTTTTTTTCAGTTTTTTTAAAATTATGATAAAATACACATAGCATTTACCATCTTAACCATTTTACGTGTAGAGTTCAGTGGTGTTAGGTGGTATTACGTTTATTCATACTGTTGTCCAAACTATCACCACCATCCATATGTAGAACTCTTTTCATTTTGCAAAACTGAAACTAAATCCATTAAACAATAAATAGCTTCCTGTTCCCTGCTTCCCCGTCTCCTGTCAACCATCATTCTGCATTCTGTCTCTGTTATACTGTATTGTTCTATGTATTCCTTTTTTTGTATGTTTTAATACTTCTTTATTGAATTAAATCATAACGTTATTTTTGTCATATCATTTCCTTTGTTATCTTTACCATTAACATGGATTTTATAGGTTGACATGTCTTTCACATCTTTCAGTTTCTCTCTAAGCCTTTCAGTAGTTCTTACTTAATCCTTACTTACTTAATTCTTTTTTCTTTTGCTGATTTTAAAGCCTGTCATCCATGTAAATTAATGACTTTTTAGCATTGTCATTTTCCTTTCTCTTATCTCCCACTGTGGTCTTTTCTCTTAAATTATTAATAAATCTTAATTTATTTTACTTTGGAAGTTTTGGAGCTCTGTCAAGTCATTTTTCTTTCTTCTGTTGTCTTATAATCTCTTTCATTTTTGTAATTACGCTTTGAAGTTCTGTTAAGGTTTTTAATAGTTTGTAGTCTCTCCATTACTAAACTTATTGGATAGTTTTTTTTTAATTAATTAATTTATTTTTGGCTGCATTGGGTCTTCGTTGCTGCGTGCAGGCTTTCTCTAGTTGTGGTGAGCACGGGCTACTCTTCTATGCGGTGCGCTGGCTTCTCATTGCAGTGGCTTCTCTTGTTGCGGAGCACGGGCTCTAGGTGTGCAGGCTTCAGTAGTTGTGGCTCGTGGGCTCAGCAGTTGTGGCTTGTGGGCTCTAGAGCTCAGGCTCAGTAGTTGTGGTGCTCGGACTTCTCATCGCAGTGGCTTCTCTTGTTGTGGACACGGGCTCTAGGCGTGTGGGCTTCAGCATTTGTGGCTCGTGGGCTCAGTAGTTGTGGCTTGTGGGCTCTAGAGCGCAGGCTCAGTAATTGTGGTGCACGGGCTTAGTTGCCCCGCGACATGTGGGATCTTCCCCGACCAGGGCTTGAACCCGTGTCCCCTGCATTGACAGGTGGATTCTTTCTCTCTTTTTTTTTTTTTTTTTTTGCGTTACGCGGGCCTCTCACTGTTGTGGCCTCTCCCGTTGCGGAGCACAGGCTCCAGACGTGCAGGCTCAGCGGCCATGGCTCACGGGCCCAGCCGCTCCGCGGCATGTGGGATCTTCCCGGACCGGGGCACGAACCCGTGTCCCCTGCATCGGCAGGTGGACTCCCAACCACTGCGCCACCAGGGAAGCCCTGGCAGGTGGATTCTTAACCACTGCACCACCAGGGAAGCCCCTGGATAATTTTTAAATAATGTTTTGCTCCAAGGCATAGGGTTCCTTGAATATTAATATTCAATTTTTTTTTTTACCCCAACCTCTCTTATGCTTTAGTCTTTTAATAGTTACTGCTTTGGTTATTTTTTCCAAGTTATTTTCATTGAGTTGAGTTCTCCTTAAGCCACATCAGTTCATGGTAGTAGTTTGGAGAGAATAGCAGGAGCTCCTCCTGGCTCAAAGAAGTGACTTTAACACAGGACATTTGGAAAGTTTGTGGGACCTGGTATTTGTTTTTCTATAGTGAGGGGCTGCTTTTATTTGCAGTTCTCATCCACTCATGACCTTCTTTGATGCCTTCTATTTGGAAGTGTGGGCAAAGCGCAGTGATACCTAGGTACATTCCTTCCCACTCACGGGGCTGTTCTGTTTCATGTGCATCGTGGTTCCCTGGATGTCCCTGTATGTCCTTAGAAGAAAAATCCTCAAGGTAAAAAGAAATATTTTATGTTTCAATTTAAATCTGCCCTGAAGTCAAAACCTAACGTAATCCCATGGACAGTGCCTTATTAGTCTTCCTAGGTTTTCCTTCCTTGTCCTTGGATTCTCCCATATGCTCTCGATAACTCAGTAGGTAAACCGTATTTATGGAGTATCTTCTGGAGATTGTGAACTGTCCTAGATATTGACTACCTTTCCCCAGTTATCAGATCCTTGCATTAATCTGGGGTTTTCCTTTCAGATCTGATTGAAAGTACTCTCCTCCCTGTTGGGTGACTCACAGAGGAAAATAAGAAGAAACAGTGCTCAGAATCCAGCTATCACGCCACCCACCCACCCACAGACATTTAAATAACCCTCTAGATCCTCAGTCCCCTCAACTCACCCTAGAAGGTTCCGGTTCCTCATCAGAGTGCATGCATACAACGGGCAGAGAGCAAAGCTCGAGAACCACCCTGGCACTACTTGTCTCTGTGATGCTGAAGACATTCTCCTTCCTGTGTGTTACAGAGAAGATTCAAATTTCCAGGTATGGACCAATGTCTGGGGGAGGGGCGTCCTCACTATTGTGAAGATCAGGTACCTCAAAGCTTGGGGTAGAGGCAGGTGTTTGAGGGATGTAGAACATAGGACCCAGTCCAAGTGCACTAAAACAGAAACACTGGGATAAGAGCTTAGGGCACAACTGGAGCAGGGCTTCCAACCACTCTCTGGCCTGTGGTCACGAAGGAGGACAGCAGGGGCCTCGGAGGGCAAACCATGGGCTCGCGTCAGTTTCCGAGATCAATGTCAGTTTTCTCTCTCTGCAGAGTTTGTAAGCTTTGGAAGATGCTAGTTGAACATTCTGCACTATGGAGATGTGTACCTGACACCTTACGAGGTACGTATGGCCTCTATTTGGGAAAATGCTTGAGGGTCTCTGCTGTAAACCAGGCATGGCAGTTCTTACACAAAACCCATGCTGGGCTCCTTGGAGCAGGTATATATGACGGCTCAGTGAGCTTTGATATTGTCCAGGGGCCCTGAATATCTGTCATTCCACTCCCTGATTCAGGTTGAACGCAGTTGATTTTTGTCCTTTGATCATCGGAATGCTTGGGAATGCAGGGAGAGGCCCCGGTTGTCAAGCATCTCTTCCAGAGACATGTGAGAGCAGGGTTCCAGTCACTGAGTGTGGGGCTCTCCATGATCTGAAGCATAAAGCCTTCTGAAATCATTCCAGCTTTAATTAAGGAAGCTGGGAAGAGGTGCCCTCACCAAACTGAAGTCTAGTTGCATGTTCTATACTTGAGGAAATTCCCGATCACCAAACTTGCCCAATCCTCACAAGTGTGGAACTATACAACTGTGAAATTTCAGAGTCACGGATCTTCAAGGAAAGTGACTTCTCTCCACTGCTTTTCTAACACAACCTTGTCCTGGACCCTCTTCTTACCTTCCAAGGCAGGCAGATGATGAACCTGCCCAAGCTGCAGGCTCTGTGTGTCCTGGAGTTGGTGGACATTCCCCTCGTGCCTGACTAGGGGCTCGTGATGGCTCTCTCTGAAGTTGATTGACTCCACAGCCTAAAACTGGTGAACTCCTTCTCGTCAGGTGGATTCCTGCAGGCAGTAGCCCAGCATCTTCAGGAGCTCAGTATGAGAGTGGGCTCAACAACCAAAGTATTGTCTCAACTAGAAAGGATGGATTCCCTGCTATAACTGGAACTAAAATATTCCTCCCAGCACTGAAGACTTCCTCTCTGCTTCTAACATCCTCTCTGTTGGCCTCAGAATGCCAGATTCCAAGTCCGCAGCTCCTGGAAGTCCACACCTCAGGCCAGGGGAGGGAGGATGCCGGGGCTCTTCTGCAGGAGGCGCTGCTACGCTGTGCGGTCACTTTTAATTCCAGGCCACACTCGCCCGCCAGGTGGTGGAAGCGACGCCCCCGTGTAACTCAGGCCTATCCTCACCGCCCTCACCTGCACACCGAACCATGCGAGGACATAACTCACATTAAACTGTGGTCAGGGAACAGACTTTTGAGCCAGATACACGTGAGCGTGAAACGTAGTTCAACCAATTATATGCTGCGTAGTTTTCGTTAAGTCACATGAATCCTTTCCAGGTCGGTTTCATGACAGGAAAAATGACAATAATAATGGCAAATGAGGGAATCCCCTGGCGGTCCAGTGGTTAGGACTCTGCACTGTCACTGCCAAGGGCCCAAGTTTGGTCCCTGGTTGGGGAACTGAGATCCCACAAGCCGCACGTGCCGTGGCCAGAAGAAAAGAAAAAATAATAATGGCAAATGAATAAATGGCAAGATTATAAGAATACTCCTGTTACCTAATATGTGATCAATATTGATGACATGTTTGGGTAGAGGGCTTCTTAGATCTTCCATAAGAGTTATCCATAGACTTTGTTGTCTGTACTTTCTTCTCAGTTTGCTTGGAACCTAAAACAACTCTAAAAAAATAAAGCATTTTTAGAAAAAGAATGAAAGGATATCATCTGTTTTCCTTAATTCCATATATGTGATTTACCTAATTAGTGAGACAATATTTGATTAAAAAAGGCATGCCTCGGGCTTCCCTGGTGGCGCAGTGGTTGAGAGTCCGCATGCCGATGCAGGGGACACGGGTTCGTGCCCCGGTCCGGGAAGATCCCACATGCCACGGAGCGGCTGGGCCCGTGAGCCATGGCTGCTGAGCCTGTGCGTCCGGAACCTGTGCTCTGCAACGGGAGAGGCCACAGCGGTGAGGGGCCCGCGTCGCAAAAAAAAAAAAAAGGCACGCCTTGATTAGATCTACATTGACTTGGCATGCAAATTAATCAGGGTGTGTCTTTCAATTTACATGATTGATGAGATTATCAGCTGCTTACAAAGAGGGCTTGCCATGAAAAGCTGGTTTATCTAGAGAGAGAAAGAAACTCTGAGTTCCTTTGGGTGGTGACCGCATCCTCAAAGAGTTGGCTTCTTTGGTTTTTCCATGGATTTGGGTAAGTAGTAGAATTTTTGTCAGGAAGGACAGACTCCATTATTTCAGAAGAGTTTATAATCAGGAAATGATGGATCACATGAGTGCAGCCACCTGGGGGCAAGTTTCCTTACTGTGGACGTAGAGTTTCTCTGTATTTATAATTCATATGTAATGGTCAGAGGTGAGCTTGCCTAATCTTGCCATGTATAGGTAGATTTAGACCACTGGGAGGGCAGAGCACAAACAAATATCTAATGACTAATTAGGTGAATGGCCTCAAGGAGTGGTAGAGTTCTGTGTAAGTTAGGGCAGAGGGGAAGGGAAAGGTTTAACTTGGTTGGAGTTTAGTGAAAGTCTCCTGCTAGTTGAGATTTAAACTGATGCTGACATAAATTGTGTATGGGTGGGAAGTTTGTGTGTGTGTATTGGGTGGAAATGAAGGTTGATACCAGTCCCCAGTGTAGAGATAACAGCAGTATGTGTGTGGGCTCAGCCAGGTCATGCACACATCAATGCCAGGATGTCTGGTGGAGCCGTTAACTAAGGCCGAAGACTAGAGGAGGAGGGATTTTTGTATTTGGAGGGGCAGAGGTGTTGTCCTGAGAAATATTTCGTTTTAGGTGTACGTAAGTTTGCAAGGAGAGATGATAGCACAGAAATGGAATCCAGACAAGAAGCTGGTCGTTTTCAACAGAGATAGCAGTAGGAGAAGTGAGGGCAATTGAATAAATGTGTGGGAGGAGAGCAGGAGCTCCCATTAAGTCTTGAGACACTCCAGTAGGACCGAGGAATTCTTTGCAGAGGACTGATAACAGAGCAGATCGAAGACAGGAGAATGAGGTTTCAGTTTAGGCTAGGAAGAAGTTCCGGAAAAGAGGTCAAGTTTCAACTTTTGTTTCCAAGGAAGACTCTGTCTGTGAGGAGATACTTGGTGACATTAACAATATGTATGCGTGAGATAATCATTGAGGGTCTTTGCAAGTCAAGGGAGAGGAGGACATGAGGGGCTGACGGCTGTACTTCCAGCTTGATGGTGAAGGGAGGATAGATGGGCAGGGACTTGAGAAAAAATAGGTTCAGAGGAGATTTTTGCTTCAAGTAAAAAGAGACATAATGAGCTTAACTGATGAGGGGACTGATGGACAGGTGTCCAGTAAAGGAGAACAAGAAAACAGGAGAGAAAGGAGTTCAGCTGGAGACGCTAGAGTAGAGGCAGCATGACCCGTCAATTTGAAGGGAGAAAGGAGTAACCCAGGGGTAGGAATGTAGGAATACCTGTAGCTGTCATGATGGTGAACCGAGTTACTTTGTCACATCATGTAATCCGTCTGTGTTATGAACTGAATTGTGTGCCCCCAAAAGTCAAATATTGAAGCCATCCTCAGACCTCAGAGTGTGATGGTATTTGGAGATTAGGCCTTAAAAGCGGTGATTAAATTAAAATGAGGTTCTTAGGATGGGCCCTAATCCAGTTTGGCTGGTGTCTTTGCAAGAAGAGGAGATTATGGCACAGACACGTCCAGTGGGAAGACACAGGAAGAAGACAGCCATCTGGAAGCTAAGAAGGGCGGCCTCGGAAGAGACCAACCCTGGCTTCACTTTGATTTTGGACTTAGAGCCTCCAGAATTGTGAGAAAATAAATTTGCTTAAGCTACCCAGTCTGTGATACTTTGTTACAGCAGCCTTAGCAAACTAATACAATATGTGTAGTAGGAAATAACCTCATCTTTTGAAATGTGAAGAGTATGTAGATTCAAAAGGCATGGTGACAATTTGAAATATTTATGGAGCAAATATTTGAAATGTTTCTGTTTTACTTTGCCAAACATAGTAGAGTTGCCAGATATATTTGAAAACAACTAGGAGTAGGTGATTCTGTGTTTAGACAGGGGTCGACTTAGTAGTAGTGTGTGTCGGATCCGGTCTTGGAAAAGGCAGGTACAAGGAGTCACCTGCTATTGGGATTTTGATGGGGAAATCCGGTTAATAGTCCAAGGGACATAGAAAATGTTCTGGTCTTGGTAAGTGCCTGTTGAAATGAGTAAGTGTGGATTAAACTGAGCAGGAAAAATGTAGCTTGATGTTTGAGAAGTGAAACAAGTACATTGGGGGTCCCCATGTGGCAGAGGACCTGAGTTTGGGGTATCAGAAGGCAGAGGGGTTGTAGGTACAGGTTGGGGCTCCTGATCAATGTCAGAGGAAGTATTCCAGGTAAAACCTGGATATGATGTGTATTGCATAAGGAACATGAGCATAGGAGACAGGCAGAACAAAATTAAAATTACAGATGCGTCATTTCTAGCTGTGACTTCGTTATATGGTTAACTTTTTGGACCTCTTCTGTGTATGTCATTTGTTATATTGGTAAACAAACTAAAGTCGCTAGGTTTATTTTAAGGCCTAAATGAGTGAATATACGTAAATATCCAAGCACTAAGTCATGTTTGATACAAACTTTTTTTTTTTTTCTTTTTCTGGACCTCAGGTACAAATGGGTGAGTTAATCCTACTTTCGTTTATGATGCATTATCGTCATTTTGCCATGAAATATATTTAGTTATTGGTATTTCAGGGGCGAATTTACACTTTATCAATGCTTTCTCTGTGTGTGTCTTACACACATTTGTGTGCACATATATATATATATATGCACGTACACATACGTGTGTGTGTGTATAATGAAATGCAGGGATATTGCAGCTAATGAAGATCAATGCAGACATGATTTCAAGGATTTCAGCTACCCCTTTACTAAGATAATCAGCTGGAGTTAGCCCAGCCATCCTTGACACAGAGGGCTCAAGACAGTCCACGCCCGGAACACTATGACTCGTGTACCCCTGCTTCCTTCTGGAGCAGCGGATGTTAAGGACGAGACCGGAAGGGCGGGTGCCACGGTTCCTCCAAGTGGAATAAGTCCTTAAGTTAACTCCCTCATAAAACAGACTTTTAGTTGATTGACTTCCAGGTCCGTGGGGGTCAGATCCAACAGAGTTAAGGGAGCACTGCCATGAATGCTGGGGAACCCCTGCCAGTGTGTAAGTCAGAATAATGAAATCTGAGAGTTCCCAGTGTTTACCTGCAGGTGAGAACCAAAATCTGGTTCAGCGTGGGTCAGGGGTCACTGGTTTGGAGTCAGGGAGAGAACTGAATAACTCTGGGTACCACAGGCTAATTAACATACGAAGCTCAATACTTTCCACGTTCTTGTCTGTAAGTTATTTGTATTTCTACTTTTTAAATTAACAACCACAGTTAAAGTCTTCTTACTTTTGACCCTGGGAGAGGAGTAGAGGCCTCTGTGTGTTTCCAGCAGGGTGTGCACTGCATGTTTGTCGGTTAGACTGGGCGTCACACCCAGGTGAAGGTTTGGGGCTTCATGAAGGTGTGCACAGGACTGGAGTCTCACGGCTTCTTCTCCATCCGCAGCTCTGCCTGCTTAGTGCTTGGACTGTCTGTGAGTGAAAACCCAGAGAAAGACTGCTCGCAGCTGAGTTACTGACGATGCAGCCATTGGTGAGTAAGCAGTGCCTCTTTCTGCTGGAATTGCACACACTGCTGCTGACAGCAGATGGGCAGGTTTCTCTTACTTGCATGGATGTTCTAAGTGCGGTCAAGAAACATTCAGGGATCTGAGCTCCAGTGAAATTTCCCCAGGACTCTGGGATGGTTGTCATGGGTCAAGAACTCCTTAATAACTGGTATCCTTCCTACCATCACACTCTTTTATTCCAGCCTCTGCTAAGCTTGTGTATTTACAGAAGAGGTGAGAGAAGTTTTCTTTCTCTAATCTGTCCGTGGTCTCATTGGGGAATAATTCACTCGTTAATCACGTTAGTGGCTATCGTGGTCTAAGGTTGTGGTGAATAGAGAGGAGGGAGGAGGAGAACATTACAGTCCAATGGGGAGGCCGAGGTCTCATCAGGTGGGTTCAGTCAGTCCTGTCTTCACAGGTCCTGGGTGCGGACTGTGAGCTGTGAAGGGAGCACGAGAGAAGCTGAGGCCAAAGGAGGCATGAGGGATCATTCATTTATTTTTTTCCAGTTTTAAAGTTTTGATAGAATATATTTGCTCTTTTAGGAACTTCTTAAAAAGAAAATTAACCCTTTTTTTCATTTTTGGTAACTGGAATTAATGTATAGGGAGTATTATTTCCTTAATTGTGGCTCCATATTGAGGAGGAATAGAGTAAAATTTAAGACCCTGTGGGAAGTTTTAAAGAACTAGATAGACCAAAACGAGTCAAGAGGCTTCTGTTATCCTTCAGCAGAGAGACAAGCTAAAGAAAGGCGGCAGTAAGGACTGGTGTTTGAGGTCCCAGAAAACATTGAGAGTGGGGGTCCTCCCACCAGAGGGACGGGTCAGGCTGGGTCTGTCCTTCAGCACAGCCACCCCAGAGTCCCCCCGGCTTGTGCTGCTGGACCATCTGACCTCATACCTTCTTATGAACGCCCAAGTTCTGTAGAGTTCAGCGAGACCACGCCTGTTGATACCAAGTCCTGTATGAAACGTGTTCATTTCTGAATAATGCTGGAGACGGTTTCAAGGTGCTCGGACATTTTAATAAGTAATAGACTAAGGCTTGTGTTTAATACATGTTTACTTAGATAGGGAGAACTTCATTAGTTCATTGGATCTTTCAATACTCATAACAGGTTATTAAACCATTTAATAGATGAGTCTGAAGTTCATTTAGGGGAATGATACAACTACAGTTATGGTTTAAAAGTGGCAAATCAGGGCTTCCCTGGTGGCGCAGTGGTTGAGAGTCCGCCTGCCAATGCAGGGGATGCGGGTTCGTGCCCCGGTCCGGGAGGGTCCCACGTGCCGCTGGGCCCATGGGCCATGACCGCTGGGCCTGTGCATACGGAGCCTGTGCCACAACAGTGAGAGGCCCGCGTACCGCAAAAAAAAAAAAAAAAAAAAAAAAAAAAAGGTGGCAAATCATAGTTATCGTTTGCCTTGGATGTGTCAATAAGTTATTGGAAATTAATCAGGAAGAGTTACATGAATTTTCAAGTGCAGCTTTTAATCACATGTCTGAACTCACAATTACCAGTTTTTTGGGAAGATTTCCAGGTTTTTTTTTATTACACCACACTTCGTGTGATATTCCTTTATAATAAAGTTTTATTAATTCAGACTGTGTATATCTCTGTGATATATTGAAAAGCAGTTGCCAGCTCAGCACTGAGAATGAACTGATGGGAACCCCAAACTCCATTTGATCTTTCTGTACACCCAGCTTCTCCGCCCCTTTCCTCAGTGCTGCCACATCAACCCTCCTGCTCTGGACATTAGTAGGGGCTGCTCTGTCTGAACCACAATATCCATGTTTAGGAATCAGTGACATTTGAAGATGTAGCAATCAGCTTCACCCAGGAAGAGTGGGCCCTGCTGGACACATCCCAGAGAAAGCTGTTCAGAGATGTGATGCTGGAGAACATCAGTCATCTGGTCTCCGTGGGTGAGTCTGTCAACATTTATGTATGTATGCAGGTAGGTAGGTAAGTAGGTTGGTAGGTAGGTAGGTATTCATTGATTCAGTCGATAAGTATCTAGAACAGCTTCTGCGTACTCACTCCACTCCCTGTCCTGATTCTTTCATAGACCTTATAACTACATGAGAGAAAGTTGTTTAATATATTACTTACATCTAGTTTGTCACCCCACTAAAATGTAGTCTTGACCACAATTTCATGTCTTTCTTGCTACTCAATCTCTAACACTCAGAACAGACCCAGGAACTCAATGAATGTTTTTGAATGCATAAATAAATTGAGTAAATATTTTCTAAATATTCTGCTCGTCACTATGCTGAGGCCTGACAGCAGACTAGAGAAAATAGCAAAACCTTGATTATTCTTGTGGAACTCATGTTTACTGGCGTCTGTTTGAAGATAATATTCAACCGACTGTGGAGACATTTAATTTCTCCATTTTTTAAAAGGCTGAGGATTCTGTGTTCTGTCTTCAAACTTGGCCATGGACATCAGCATCCAGAGGTCTTCACTATTTCGGTCACATGATCTGTACTTCAGTGTTTCCTCTGCTCATGGTGTTGTTGCCTGGGCTGAACTTCAGTGGTCTCCTTGTTCTTCATCAGTAGCGTGTCCTGAACTTGATGATAATGCCCTTTTATTAGCACAGAACTCAAAATCCACCTTTTTTCCGTGAACAGGGTATCAGCATTGCAAATCAGATGTGATTTTCCAGCTGGACCAAGGTGAAGAGCTGTGGATTGAAGGAAGAGGATTTTTCCAAAGCCACAGTCCAGGTATGCAGCAGCAGCCTGTGCTTCAGTATGAGGAGGTGCCTAGTCAGTGAGTGAGTATGTACTTAGAAACATCAACTGAAGATTTTGTTAAGTGAGTGAGGTTTTCTAAAACGTAGGTGAACGACATTGGGGCAAAATTCTTTAGATGTTATTATTCCTTACATATTTCAGTCACATTCATGTGTACTCCTGCCATTATCTTTTTTGGGCTTTAGGGAAAGTTAAACTTTCACATAATAACTCTTGTTCTCATCCTCCCCTTTGAAGCTTTTCCCTCTCTCTACCCAACATCTCATCTCCATTTTAATATTTTCATATTTCAGTCCTGAAAATCTTTACTAATTGTCAATGCCCTATAATGTGTTTCTGTTTCCTAAAGTATTCCCTATTGAAGTACCAATTTTTGAAACATACTCATAAAGGTCTTGGAGCTTTTCAACATTTTCATTCCCCTAATGGCATTCTAATTTTTTTTTTTTTCAATTATTTTAGGCAGGGAAAGTGCCCTTAAAGAAATGTTAGCCACACAGCATATCAGCAGGAAAGACACATCTACAATCATCCCACTGGTAAGTTTCCTGAGTGTTAACCCTGGTCATCCAAATTAAAGACCTGGCAATGGAATGTTAGTAATTGAGCACAAAAGCCTGATTTACATTAAGTTGGGATTAAGCTATTTCTGAGCAAAAAGTTATGGGTGGTTTGAATTTAGTGCAGAGATTAACCTGAGCTCAAAACCATAACCTCAGATCTTAAGAAAAAGGGGCAACTGTATAAACATTGCTCATATGCCTAGTCTTTGAAACATATTGCAGTCTTCGAAATTAGCCTATAACCTCTGCAGCTGGGAGGCTATAAAGAGAAAGCCTTTGTGTGTGCAGGGAGTAACACGTCAGGCGCATGCAGGCCATGTCGGAAGGACTTTAAATGGAGACTCTCACTGAATGCTTTGTTCTAGATTCACGTGTAGAGAAAAGAATGTATGTATGTGGACAAACCGTTAATAGCCTTTTATCTCCTTCCCAAAAGCAAGTGTCTCACACTCCAGAGGATCCCTTCGAATGTAATGATTTGGGAGAAGATTTCACTCATAGCTCCACACTGAGTCAACATTTGTTAACGCACACAGAAAAGACACCCTGTATCAACAAACAGTGTAAAAAATCCCTTAGTGACCAATCATACCTTAATCAACATAAGCAGATCCACACTAGAGGTAAATCGTGTGAGTGCCATCTGTGCGGGAAAGCCTTCAGTAATTGCTCTAGCCTTAGAAGACACGAGATGACTCACACTGGAGAGAAACCGTATGAATGCCATATCTGTGGGAATGCCTTTATTCAAAGCTCTGACCTTAGAAAACACAATCTAACTCACACCGGAGAGAAACCATATGAATGTCATCTCTGTGGGAAAGCCTTTAGTCAGTCCTCTAACCTCAGACAGCATGAGAGAACACACACCGGAGAGCAGCCGTATGAATGTCAACTCTGTGGGAAAGCGTTCAGTAAATGTTCTGCTCTTAGACGACACGAGAGAACTCACACTGGAGAGAAACCGTATGAGTGTCATCTTTGTGGCAAATCCTTCAGCCAGTGTTCTGCCCTTAGACGACATGAGGGAACCCACAATGGAGAGAAAATTATGAATGCCTTCAGTAAGTATTCTGACCTCAGATGACATGGTATTATAAATGTAACAAACGTGGACAAGACTTCAACCGTAGCTTTAACATTTAAACACACCAGAGGACTCACGTCGAAGAAAACGCTGTGATCAATGGGGAAGATCCTTCGGTTATCCTTATTCAACTTGACATACTCAAGTTTATATGGAAGAGAGTCCATATGTGTGATATTTATGTGGCAAAACCTTCAGTCAGTGGTCTGACCATAGATGACATGGGAGAACTCATACTGTCAATAATAACAGCAGCTCTAAACTTTAAACACACTAGGGGACTTGCATCAGGGAGAATCCAGGTCTGCCATCAATGTGAAAATGCTTTCATTTATAATTCATGGTTAAACAACATGGGCAAACTCCATTTGGGAGAGCCCCTAGGTCTAATCACTGTGAACAAACATTCAACCAAGCACAGTCTTGATGTGCACGAGAAAACTCAGTGAAGGAATGAATAACCACTACAACAGGAAGTAAGAGGATGCAGGCTCTTAAGGAATACCAAGTCATTCATCCAGGAGAAGTGATTCAGTGCAAAATCACGAGAAATCCTTTATTCATAGAGCCACACTTGTGGTACCTGTGTGGATCCAGACTGTACAAAACATGCTCAGTGTCATGAATAAGGATGACACTTCCGTGATCTCTCATTTCATAATCAACGTTAAGGTTCTCACACTGAGGAGACAGCAGTCCTAAAATCAGTGTGGCGAAAACTTCATCTAGACTTCACATTCAGAAAAGCTAAGTTGAGGGGGTGAAAAACCCTTTAAAAGAGCCTTTAACATACAATTCAGCAAATAATTCAGAACTTTGAGAGAACTATTTATGGGGAAAAACCTGACATAAATGCAAACAGTAAGGTGATCTGGGAATACTGAATGCAGAATTTTGTAAGAAATTAAACTTTTTCCAATAGATTATTTGTAAATATTTAAACAATAAAGTTGGTTGCTGAAAAGTCTAGCCTGTTGGTGAAGTTGTAGTTTTCTCCATGCAGCTGCAAACACACAGATCTGGGTCTGCACTTCATGGCGTGTCGGGGAGACTCGGCCCGATTCTCTGTCTTCCCTTTCTCCACAGCCCCTTCCACACAGCTCACCTCCACTCATTCCAGCTTCCCACCAACATCAGCTGTCTCATCTATGCACTGATGGTGACACAACAGGGGCCTTCACCCCACTGGCTGGTTTCTCAATGTGCCATGACCCTGGCCTACCAGGTGGACAGTATCATGGACGTCTAGTGTAAACCACGGGGTAGTCCCCAGCCTGTCTCTGCCCCTGGGCAGCTCCGCGGGGCCAGAGAGACGGGCAGCTCTGCTGTTCCAGGCCAAGAACACTCCTTGGATTTTTCTGTGAAGCCCCTGAGTTGAGCTAGCTGGGGGCAGGAGCTCATCATATGATGCCATCCCACATCTTATTCAGGTGAGTCCTGAGTTACGCACCTACTTGCTTCCCAAACAGAGCCACTTTTGTGCCCTCCCCGCCAACACACACACACAGAGCAACCCTGAAAAGAAGACCCCAGCAATATAATAGCCCCTAACCTGTCAGACACCACACAAGCCTGTCTTACTAATGTTCTTTTCCCCAAGCAAAATGAAAGTTCTCTCAAAGTAGGTCTCTCCTGCTTTGCGCCTAGGGCTTGGAAATGTGCTGCCCTTCAACAAACTTCCATACTGAACCTAAACCTCAAGGGAAGTGTTCTCAAGAGATAACGCAGCTGATTTGTGCTCTTCCCAAACTAGCACAATCCCCAAATCATAGCTTGACAGGCTGATGAAATAAGCACATCTCGGGGTGAAACCAATACATCATCATTTAAAAAAAAAAAAGTGATTCTACTGTTCAGCTAGGGTGGAAACAGTCGTGTGCGAGGATGATGACCAACCAAAATTGAACATCTTGGTGCTGTGGCTGGAGGGGTATTGGCTGTGAGCAGGCAGGGACACATGGAAGTGTGAACAAGGGTCAAGTGGAACAAACTAGTCAGAAGTTCAGATCTGGAAGACAGACCCCCCCATGGGTTATTTCCACTGTCACAGCCCATGAGACCTTGTTACTGAACCTTTCTGTGGTTCAGTTTCCTCCATTCTAAGGTAGAAGTAAGCTTCGTGCCTCTAAGAGTTGTAGTGAGTACTACTGAGTTGATACCGTATACACCAAGTTGTTACTGCAGGTAGTAGGCACTTTGTGTTTGCAAATAGAGAATACTTTTTATAAATTGAGATCTGGAAACACCACTCTTCCTTACCTCATTTTTATATTGAAGTATTTCACATCACTTAAAAATAGAATAGATTTGTATTACTATTATATTTAATCTGCTTAGGACATACATAATTTACCCTAAAGCTATAGTTGACTTTAGCTGTGATCCTGGGCCACAACTGAATTTGAGACTTATTTGGTGGCTTAGTCAGAAATCACCTCCTCTGCCTGTGTCTCCAGGCGGGAAGGGCCTGGTGCTGCTGGGGGCAGGGCCTGTGTAGGTGCTGGGACCCCCAGGAATGATGTGCACACTCGCTTCTCAGAGGAGCTCATGTCCCACTGGAATCTGTCTACACTGACCTATGCATGCGCGTGTGCTGGGCATTTTCAGTGAGATCAAGGGATTTCAGGACTGATCACATAAAGTCATGACCACAGAGGGGTGGCATCACAAAATGAGATGTATTGGGTGGCACAAAGGTGCAGCTTCCCTATCAAGGATAACTCCTTCCAGCGGCTAGAGTGCGGGACCACCACCAGGAAGGGGAAGACAACAAGGGAACACCTGGGGGAGAAGGTGTTTGGAAAGCAGTGGTGGTTTCATTGTCCAGTTGAAGTCTCTCAGCCCAAAGATGGGGAGTCTCTTGGTCAGAAAACTATAAAAGGCCAGCAGCAGCTTAGAGGCTTGTATAGCCCATGGTTTAGCTTATCTATGGTCAGCTGGTCAAATGTTGGGTGCATTTTCACAGGGTATGCACAGCAGGCAGGCTCTAAATGGTTAAAAATCTCATTTGAGCTATGTTATGTTTAAGACAATTCAGTGTATAAAAATTTAAATTTGGCACTGGTGGGCTTTTGAGCTAATGGGCCTAGTCTCTTGTGAAGACGTAAACAAGAGGCCCAATATACAAGGACCACATTTGACTCATTTATAAAACACTAGATACTCTCAACGGATTTTTTTCTTTATATTCACTGGTTATTTATTTTGCCTGCTCAAATCTGATGTTGCAGCCCTCTATTAGTATTTTATATAATATAAAATATAGAGGTGAAAACCCATAGCAATTTTCAACTTCAGAATTCCTATTTGACTCCATTTTATAATTTCTGTCTCTTTACCGAAACTCTTGATTCAGTGAAGCGTCATTTGCCTGCTTTCCTTTTGTTCTTTGAGCATCATTGAGACAGTTGTGTAAAGCCTTTGTCTCGTCTCTCGTCAAGTCCAATGTCTATACTCCCTCAGGTACGGTATCTGTTAATTTTTCTTCTCCCTGAGGATGCGTTGTACCTTCTTGTTTCTTTGCATGACAATTTTTGTCGAATACTAGATATTTTGAACATTATGATGTGCCTAGAAATCAGATTCTCCTGCCTTCCTGGGATTTGTTGACACTCTGTGTGGTCCGGGCTTAGTTGTTTATTTACTGATTTTCTGAACTCTTCCTGAAAAGGTTTTGTCATGAATGCCACTGAGGTCTCTGTTCTATTAGCTTAATGGTCACCTTGTGATTTGAGAGGTATCTCCTTAAACACTGGAGCCAGAAAAACCAAAACCAAACAAATAAAAAACCCACACACACGGAATACTCTGCCAGTCTTAGCAAGCCTTCTCTGTGTTGGTGCTTTTCTGAAAGCTTCGCAAGGCACTTTACGACTGTCTCACCCTTCGGTAAGCTGCTTGCACCACTTACTCTCTTACCATCGTGCACCACTGTGCCATATTTGACGCGACTTGTGAGTATCGATACATTAAACGCCCACATGTTATTCGGATTTCCCTAGGTTCACCCTTACTGTTTCAGAACCCCATCCAGTACACACACCACATCACGTTTATTCAGAATGGTTCCTTAAGCTTCTCTCGGCTGTGACGTTTGCTCAGACTTTTTTATTTGTGATGACTTTTGACAGTCTTCAGAAGAACCAGCCAGGCTGATCTGACATGAAAATGTTTGAAACACAGGCCTACTCGATTTACTGGACTTCACTTTATTCGCTTCACAGATGCTGAGTTTGTCACAAATTGAAGGTTTGTAGCAACGCTGTGCATTGATCAAGTCTATTGGTGCCATTTTTTCAAGCGTCTTCTCACTTAATGTCTCTGGGTCACATTTTGGCGATTCTTGCAATATTTCAAACTTTTTCATTATTATTATATTGGTATGGTGCTCTGTGATCAGTGACGATGTTACTGCAAGACTCACTGAAGTCTCAGATGATGTTTGGCATTCTTTAGCAGGAAAGCATTTTTAACTAAGGTCTGTACACTTTTTAGACATAACGCTGTTGCACACTTAAGAGGCCGCAGCATTGTGTAAACGTCACTTTTATGTGCACTGGGAAACCAAACTTTCACGTGACTTGCTTTATTGCAATGTTCACTTTTTGCTCTTGTCTGGAGCTGATCGCACAGTGTCTCCAAGGCAAGCCTGTGTCATCATCTTAAAACATTTTTGAGAGGCAGTAGTTCATGTAACAGCAGTAAAACAAATGTCTATCACGATGAACTTGTATGCACCTTATTTCTAGGTTTCAGTTCATGTTATTGGGGAGGCCTCTCACTGCTGTTTTCCATACAGGACATGAAAACCACTCTCTCTGTCACCTACCTCTGTGTCCTCAGATGGTGCACGGGAACCAGGTTTTTCTACCCCTGGAGTATTCCATCGCCTCACACTACAGTTATACACGGACAATACCTCCCAGATAAGAAAGCAGGTCCTCAAATCCTTTGAGAAGTTCCTCCATAAGACATGCGTTAAGACCTGGAGATTCCTAAGTTTAAATATATAAGATATTGAATGACATGCAGAACTGTCTCTACAACTGGTTCTAGTGCTGCCAAATCATTCGCGTACGTGGGTCTCCACTCATCCACTGCTCTGTGACCCTCCTCTCCACAGTGCCCAGAGCCCAGCCACGGTCCTCTGAGTAAATCAGCCGTGACTGCAGCAAGGAGAACAATCAGCCGGTTTCTCGTCTTCTCCGTATGGGAAGGCAACCTCTGGGTGATAACTGCGCTGTATTGAGAAGATTACTATCCCCACTACATTTAATATTCAAAGGTATCCCTCACTCAGTTTATTAGTTCCTGAAGACAAACTGTACAGCTGCCCTGTGGGGAAAACTAGCCCCGAGAAAGGTTATCCAAACGGTGATTCACGATCACATGCATGTGGAAGCGTTCTGAAAAGCATCTTTGAATTGAATGAGAAGGGCTATAGCTAAATTCAAGTTCCACTGCATTTAATAGAGACTATTCTTAGGGGTTTTCACATTTTAAAAGTTGTTTTAATGAAAATGTTAGAAATCAAATATGACTGAGGTGAAAACAAAGTTACATTTCTTCCTGCAGCGCCCAGGCAGTGAGAGCCCTCAGATTTTAGAAGAGCAGGATTCTATGATAGGTGGACTGCAGTCGTATCTGGAATTCCAAAGAAAAACCAATGAGATTTTGAGTAGAAGGGTGAATTAAAATAATAATCATTGCAGTATTGATGGTACAGTAATTAGTGAAAATATTAAGTCATAGCGGAATATTTTAATGATAAACATATAAATTTCAATTTCATTAACATTATTTATGTAACCTGTGCTTATACTATTAATACTGAATTAGGCAGTTATCATTAAAAGTAATGATACTTTAATGTCAAATTATGAATACTGTTAGTCTAGTTTACAGTACTAATGTTAGAATTTGAAAGATATGTGATGTTAATAAAATTTTTAAAGGCAGTTTTTTAGAGCAGTTTTAGGTTTACAACAAAATTGAGAAGGTACAGAGATCTCCCATTTCCCTCTGTCCCCACCCACGCATGGCCTCCTGCATGATCGACGCTACTACCAGATGGTACATTTTTCACTAAGGATGAACCTACACGGACGCATCGGAATCACCCACTGTGCATAGTTTACAGTTCACTCTGGGAATTGTACATTCTGTGGGTTTGGACAAATGTATAATGACATTTATCATCATTATAATGTCATACAGAGTATTTTCACTGCCCTAAAAATCCTCTGTGCTGATTTAACTTTTTAAAAAGCGTGTATTTGCAAAAGAATGGGTTATCTGAAGTTATAGTTTAATGTCTTTTAATTCCCCACATAATGAAATTATTATTACCCCCTTATAGTTATGAAGGATTCCCAGTATTGGTTAATGTTCTCATCTGAAATGTTAAGTGATTCACACTCTGGCATACTTTAAATATATCATTTCCTGGTAAAGAGCACTTTATTTGAACATTCACATTACTATCAACTAGACTACCTTAATCTACAATATTTGACACGTGCTATAAAAAATATTTGTTAATACTATTGATTTTCAATTTCATAGCAGTTGGTTATATTTCAATGTACATTTTTCATTTTACATAATTTTTAAATTTCAGTTATTTTGGAAGAGTTTCTTCTGTACATCGACAGTGCTGTAATGTGTGAATGAGCCTAGCGTGAAATACTGCTCGATGACAGACCCTAAGATAGAATGTAAGATAGGCATTATTTTAGTCTTTATACGCCTGGAACATATTATCACGTGAATCAGCAACGTACATCACGCATAACTAAAAAGGCACTTTAATTTTTCACTCTGCTGATTCTCTAAAAAACAAGCAGTAGTAGATTTCTAAAATCAACTTCTGGGTATTCCCTGGTGGTCCAGTGGCTTTCACTGCTGCCTTGGCCGGGGTTCAATCCCTGGTCGGGGAACTAAGGTCCCGCAAGCCACGCAGCATGGAGAAAATAAATAAATCAATTAACTTTTAATATATATTCTAAATATGATAATCCAGATTTAATAGTGACCATAACAAAACAGCATCAAACTCCTGTACTATGTTAGAGGGATCATTCAGAAGCACTTAGTAATTACTCATATGGTTCCTTGTTATTCTTCTCCTTAATCAAATTAAAAAGCTAGAGAAGTCTGGGCAATAGAAAGTTCGCCTTCCTGGAGGAGAAAATGACCATTGGTCCCCCAAGAGCAGGAGTAAAAGTGGTTCCTGAGATAAACTGTAAACGCTTGAGGCCATTTTCCTCTAGGAGATTCAGCCCACTGGGCCCAGGTGACAGTGACACAGCGCCCAGAGCGTGTGGCGTGAACATGCCCGCTGGCTCACTCCTGTTGGATCCAATATGCAGCGTCATTTCATTGTTACATCACATAGAGTTTACACATTAATTTTCGGGGTAAAAGCCAAAGGGTTTTTCTGTTTGTTTTCTTTTAGTTCAACTAGTTTTTCACTGTCATGAATGCTCCACACGAAATGATTTTTGTGGTAGACATTTCTATCTTGTATCAGTTCACTTACTATTTGGAATGTTCTCAAGTGAGGCATGGGGAAGCCACTGTGGCACGTGAATTAGGTCACTGATCAGCCTTTGTACATCTCTTCGCTCCGAGCTGGCATCTGGAGTGAGAGAGGCTCAGCCCCGGACCCCACGGGGCTGGCACTGAAGCAGCTCCAGGACTGAGCTGACTGCAATGGGTGTGGGAGTGGGTGGAGGAGAGCTGGGAGCATGGGTAGGGAGAAAACCGACATCTGTTCCCGATGCAAGGGAAGGCAGGGGACCAACATCCGGAGAGACTGGGGAGGCGCCGGTCCTAAGGGGAATGAACCAGGGCTCACTGGCTGCCTGGACCCTGCCTCACCCCTTTGCTGAGGGTCGTTCTCACCACCAGCCCAGTTCCCTTCCTCCTCCAGTCAGGCTCACTGTGGCTCCAATATTTTCCATCAGGTTTTTACTCCACTTCTGTTCTTTCCTGGGCCTAGAGTCCAGAGCAGATGCCCTGAATGCTCCAGCTCACCTTCTGCCCTCATCTTCTTTGAATTGTATGAGAGGAAAGCAGACCTTGTCAGCCGCAAGCTGGTCTGGTACCCTCAGCTGGGTTACAGTTGTCCGGTGAACATAACAATTCCACAGAACATCAGCGTCACTCAAGGCCATTATACAATGATGGATCAAGACGAAAACAATTCCACCCTGGACACAGACAAAATATGGACGTCGTCCAAGCCAAAAAATAACCACCGTCCCCCTGTCTCAGCATATACAAGTGACTGCTGCTTCTTTACAAATTATAGCTGTAGTGTTGCTTTCTTCAGACCTCCACAGAGAGATTTCATAAGACATCAGTCATAGAATTACCCCTCACGTGGGTTGTCTTTCAACTTTTATTTTCATTTTGATGAAGTCCAATTTATCAATTTTTCTTTGGTTGCATGTGCTTTTGACGTCACTATCTAAGAAATCATTGCCTAATCCAAGGGCACAAATATTTGCGTCTTTGTTTTCTCCTGAGAGTTTTGTGATGTTAGCTCTTATATTTAGGTATTTTATCCATTTTAGGTTTTTAAAAATATGTTAGACATGGGTACAATTTCTTCCTTTGCATGTAGTTGCCCACATAAAAAAGACTCACATCTCCCACTGAATGTTCTTGGTACCCTTGTCAAAAATAAATTGACCATAAATGTGAGGATTTATTTCTGAACTCTCAATTCTATTCCATCGATCTATAAATCTGTTCTTTTGCCAATATCACAGAGTCTTAATTAATGTACCTCCGTGGTAAGATCTGAAACCGAGAAGTATGAGGACTCAACTTATTTTTCCTTTCAAGGTTGTTTTGTCTATTCTGCGTCCTTGAATTTCCATGTGAATTTTATGGTCAGCTTGCTGATCTCAAAAATGCCAACTGGGGATTTCGATACAGATTACATTTCATCTGTAGACCAGTTTAGGACTATTGTCATCTAATATATAGTCACCCAATCCATAATCACTTTCATTTAGGGCATATTTCCTTTTTTCGTATATCTTTAATTTCTTTCAAAACATTTTGTAGTTTTCAGTGTACAAATCTATTATGATAAATATATTCTTAAGTATTTTATTATTTTTGGTGCTAATGTAAATGCTATTTGTTAATTTTCCATTCTCCAGGATCCAGTCCTGGATCACACACTGCTTTCTGCTTCTGCCAGCCCCTAAGTTCACTGAACACTCCCTTCACTCTATCACTGCTCCAGTGACGCCTTGTGCCTCAGATGCCAGCCGCACACCTTAAGAACCGCTGCCCCCTCACCCACCTGTGCTTTCTCCTGATCGCTTTTGTTTTTCTCCTACTCCACCTTGGCCCTGGTCTCTTGGCCTCCCATCCCCTCTCTCTTCTCCTCTGACCTGTTCAAGATAGGAATGATTGTGGCAGGACAGGTAGGAAAATGCAGAAAGGTTTGACATTTCCAAAAGAGAAGTATTACTTTAACATCAAGCTTTAGTCACAAACTATATGTTTATTCTTCCATGTTTGTATTAATTTTTACCATATACATTTTTAAACACTGATATGACAGATTACATTATTTTGTATTATATTTTTCAGTTTAGATTATGACTGAACCAAGTCTCTGTAATTATGTTGAAAGCTGCATAAAAATATAAACTGAGCAACATAACAGATTTTTTTTTTTTTTGCCGTACGCGGGCCTCTCACTGCTGTGGCCTCTCCCGTTGCGGAGCACAGGCACCGGATGCGCAGGCTCAGCGGCCATGGCTCACGGGCCCAGCCGCTCCGCGGCATGTGGGATCTTCCCGGACCGGGGCAGGAACCCGTGTCCCCTGCATTGGCAGGCGGACTCTCAACCACTGCACCACCAGGGAAGCCCCATGACTTCTACTTTGACCATGATGTGAGTGTCTCCTGCTGAAATCTTCCCCATGTTATTTACATATGCATTGCGTGTTATCTTCCACAACACAAAGAGATTTCCTGTTTCATAACATTTCAACTGCAGGGCTATCAAACTTGTTAAAGATTTCACTAGTTTCAAAGACTTCAAGTATGAGCCATGTTTAGGCAATTGTTCTTTTATAAGAACTCAGGTTATGGTTTTGAGCACTCATTAATTTTTCCCTAAATTGAAACTACCCACAACCTTCTGCTGGGGCAGCATTTACATCCAACTCAAATAACCATCGTGTCCTGCATTCTAAAGCCTTTCAGTTCCCATGTCTTTAATATGGAGGAAAGGGTTTACCCCCTTGAAACTCACCACTGACATGCAATTAGATGGGACCTTTCTGCAGATATCTTGTACGAATATTATTTCTCCTCCCATAAGGCCACTTTTCCTGTCTAAAATACTGTTCAAAAATGCTAGTGTGGCATTGGAGAAAGAAACCTGCTGAAAGCATGCAAGGCCTGTGTGAGTATGTTTCAAATACCGACCCTGACACAGAGCAGGAATGTGAAAAGAAAGCAAAGTGAGTTGAAACACATTTCAGAAAACTGAAAATTAGGAAGTATTTTCAGGATTGAAATAAGAGAAAAAATAAAATCAAGACTGGTAAAGAGAAGGAAAATTGTCAAAGGGAAGGAAACAGGACAAAGGACTCTGTGTGAAACCTTAACTCAAGGACATGAACAGTCCCTTTCTGAGGCCAAAAGAAAGTGCAAAAGAGAGTATAGGCCCCAGTGGCCTCTACTGCTTTCCTAAAAGCATAACTCACTCAAGAAAATCTGCAGTGAGGACTTCCCTGGTGGTGCAGTGGTTAAGAATCCACCTGCCAATGCAGGAGACATGGGTTCGAGCCCTGGTCTGGGAAGATCCCACATGCCATGGAGCAATGAAGCCCGTGCACCACAACTACTGAGCCTGTGCTCTAGAGCCCGTGAGCCACAACTACTGAGCCCATGTGCCACAACTACTGAAGCCTGTGCGCCTAGAGCCCGTGCTCCGCAACAAGAGAAGCCACTGCTCGCCTCAACTAGAGAAAGCCCACGCGCAGCAATGAAGACCCAACGCAGCCAAAAAAATGAATGAATGAATAAATAAATAAATATTAAAAAGAGAAACAAAATCTGCAGCGGCCATTTCCCAGCTTCTGCTCTCCCAATATCAGGATCTTCCTCGTGCTGAGCACACGTAAGCCTGGAGCTCACCTGGACTCAGGCACTGGTGAACTCCTTTTCCTTCCCTCCGCAGCTCCACTTGCTGCTCCAACTGGGAAGTCACATATGATTTGCGGAGTTGATACCCTGTTTGTGGGGGGGAAAAAAGATACATTGGTTTTGCATTTTCTGCTGAGAACCATGCATGTCCTTTAATCTGAGGGCAGGACACCAAGGAGGGGCAAGGTGAACACTGGAGGACAGCCCAGGGAAGAGCACCCCCAACGCTGAAACACTGTTACTGTGACAACACAGGGAGCTCTTCCTGTTGCTGGTGTGCAGGTCCAAGGTCAAAGCCAGAGTGAAGAATCCTCAGCGTTTTCAACGGAGAAATTAAATGTTCCCACAGTAAGATGAACTTTACATTTTAAAAAAGAATCCGAAACACAGAAGCTCCACCAGAACAATCTAATTTCTCTTTGGAAATAGATCACTGGTATCATTTTCAAGAATGAATTTTTAACCATCAGGTGAGTATACAGAGCAGGGAAGTTATTTAGTAAATATTTATTTTATTCATTTAAAAATATTCATTGAATTCCTGATTGTTAAAGATAAAGAAGAGAGAAAGGGAAGAGTGGTCAGGAAAACTATATTCTTTTGGGCTGACAAAACAGGTGTAAGTAAATAAATAAACAAATGAATTAACTTCAAGTAGTTTTAAGAACCATGAAAGAATGTGAATGAGGGTTGAGAAGGGAGGGGGATACGTGGAAGCTGTTCTGGATACTTGTTAAACATATATCAGTGTTGACAGACTCACCCACAGACACCAGATGACTGATGCTCTCCAGCATCACATCTCTGAACAGCTTTCTCTGGGATGTGTCCAGCAGGGCCCACTCTTCCTGGGTGAAGTCTACAGCTATATCCTTGAAGGTCACTAATTCCTAAAACATCATGGACATTTTGTGAAGCCAGGGCCTTCCCTACAAAGGGCCACGGGAAGATACTGGACACGGCAGTGCTGCGGTTGGGCTGCAGTATAAGAGAAAAAGCTCAACCCTGTTTGGGGTTCCAGTCAAATGTTTATGGTGACATGTTGTGTGTCTTTCACGCAGACAGAAATATCCACCCACTTTGAAAACATAACATCATTATGAACATGAGTGAGATAACTGTGGTGGAAATAACCTGGGCACAGATGATGGCCAAGTTCTGCAGGACTGAACAGCCTCCTAGAGCATGTGGATAATCAGGGGTGGCCTCTCTCACCTCTACACAACTCACATGTTCACGACAGAGAAGAAGTCGTACAGTTCAGAAGCAAACCCCAAGGGGCCTGAGACTGTTGTGCAGAAGGAGTGTCCTGGCCTGACCCTCCCGTGGTGAGGCTCTGCGTTTCCATTTTCTCTGGGACCTTCAAGCACGGGTTATCATTATTCTTCCCGTTATCACAACCCTGTCTATACGCTAACGGGAAATAGAGGCCCCTCAACTGAACCTGACCTTTCCAGTCCTTCAAAAATTGCTACAAGACCCTAGGTTTACTCCGTTACAGTCCTTTTTCCGCAATGCACAGCCCGAATTAAGAAAACGATTCCAAACATTTCTTTCTTTCTTTCTTTTTTTTTTTTTTTTGCGGTACGCGGGCCTCTCACTGTTTTGGCCTCTCCCGTTGCGGAGCACAGGCTCCGGACGCGCAGGCTCAGCGGCCATGGCTCACGGGCCCAGCCGCTCCGCGGCACGTGGGATCCTCCCGGACCGGGGCACGAACCCACGTCCCCTGCATCGGCAGGCGGACTCTCACCACTGCGCCACCAGGGAAGCCCCAGACATTTCTTTCTGTTTTCAAATTTGAACACAGTTTAATTACAAAGAAGGAAACTGGGGTTTTGGGAGCAAGAGGGGTAAGGAGAATTGTTTTCTTTTTTCAAGTTATTTAAATGTTCAAGTGTGTTCTATAAACACTTGAATAAATTTAAAATTGGGAAAAATAAGTAAATTATTCCTCATTGCTCTCCGCCCCGCTACCCCGATCTCAATGCTGCACAGCCCTCCTCTGCAGCGTCTGCCTCACTGGATGGACTGAACTCACCTGAAGAAACATCTGCCTCCCTGCAGGACTATAAGCGTTTGCTCTTACTCATTTCCATCACCTGTGTCCACCACATGCCTAAGCCCGAAGCGGACACTGACATGGGATACATGAGAAGAAACAACTTTTCACCTTTTCTTCAAGGACACGATTAAGGGGGTGGGGAACGGAATAAAGTAGTGTAAATATTGGGTAGGGGATTATTTCTTGATCAGTCCCCGACCTGCCATAAGCCTCCCAGAGTCATGAGGAAATACGACAGGCAGTAATTTAACTTCACGGGGGCACACAGGAGATCCAGGCCAAGACGGGAAACGCACTCCTCCCCTGGAAAAACAGGTATCAATTCACAAGAAAGAGCAAGTCCTACTCACCTGGGGTTGCATTGTCTGGAACTCAGTCGCCCTGTCTTCCTGTGTATTCTCACCAAAGGGCAGTTCAAAAGCTAAGCAAAGCTGAGGAAAGAGAAAGAAGCCAAGAGACTCCAGTCTTTTCTAACATTCCCAGACATGCCCACCGTCTTGAATCTGCAAACCTTCACATGGTAGTGACTCCTCAACCCACACGTGTCTGCAGCGGGGACGAGGACAAATGGGGAGAGGGCTCTCCTCTCCAAGGGTCGACTGTAAGTCTTTGACGCTCATAATGTAGATATTAACATCCTCACTTCATAGATAACAAAACACAAGTATGGGGCTTTACAGTTTAATTAGACGCGGTGTTCCGATGTATTATTTAATTCCATCCCTGGCACCAAATCCTAAGAGAACCTGACTCCTGCCATATGGAGATTCTCGTATCCATAACCCAGGACGCCATTCTGGAGTCGCTGGTTCTCTAAATCTTGGTGAGGTCCACTAGCGTTGTTTTGCAACACCCGTCTCAGCTCAGTAGTGTCCCGTACTTTCCCTCGAGATAACTTGCCTTTAGTCATCTGGATCCTCCTCCACATGTGGAAATCAGGCAACGTCAGTGTCTCAACCCTAGCTGTATACTTCAGGGCCCTGGACACGTGACCAAGCAACTCTGGAATCTCTTTCATGCTGAGCGGAAACAATTCAGAGACCAATCCCTTGCTCGAGTGCTCAACGATTCTCATCGTGCGAGTCTAGAACATACAACCCCTCGCACCGAAACAGGCAGGAGTACAAATGTCGTAATGCTACAGGCATGCTGCATAACCCCCGTAAGGCAGACAGGCTCATAAAATGTAGTGAAGGGGTTTCATTCTGGAGGAAATTCATTGACCGGGATATCTCAGTGAAATGGTGTCTGGAATGCTAGCTATTTTTATGAACAACATTACCCCTTCATTTTATAATTTAAGGATATGAGAGAATCTGTCAACTCTCAAGTACTACCTAAAACAAAGTTTACAATTAAATATATTACATCACCAAATACTGACACTGTGTCAACAGAATATGATTAAAACCCTTTGATGCTGAGGACCTGGAAACAGAAAAAAAAAAAAATCTGCTAGTGTTAAGTGAGACCCTGAGTGGAATTCACATGTATTTGCTTACATACATACGTTGTTGCATTTAATACTCACAACAACCCTGCCTTTACGGATTATCACACATTTTTCTTTTTTTAAATAAATAAATAAATTTATTTATTTATTTTTGTCTGAGTTGGGTCTTTGTTGCTGTGCACGGGCTTTCTCTAGTTGCGGCGAGCAGGGGCTACGCTTCCTTGCTCCGCGGCATGTGGGATCTTCCCGGACCAGGGCTCGAACCCATGTCCCCGGCGTTGGCAGGCGGATTCTTAACCACTGCGCCACCAGGGAAGCCCTAGTCACACATTTAACAACTGATGTGCGCTAGGTTCAGGAAGCTTTATTTACATGACAAAATTGTGCGGCTAGAAATCGACAGAATAAGAATTTAAAATGAGCTCTGCCCGTCTCTGAATATCAAATAACTAAATATTCTAATCTTGTGGGTAGACACCAAAACCAGGTTTTACCTGTATATGTCACCAGTCAGATCCATGACCAGAGACCTCTCCCTCACAAACCTCCTCCTTTCAGCCTATTCCTACAAATACTGCCCATGCCCAGGTTCTCCTACTACATGGGAACCTCCAGTTCACTGACCTCAATTTCCAAAATCAGCCCTCACCTCTCCTCATTTTTATGGGTCAGTGTAACACACAATTACTCATTTCAGCATATACATACCAAGACCAACAATTCTAATGCCCCTTAGTCCTTCCCCGTATCCGCTGAGACGCCAGTCCCAGATGACCCCGAATATCTCCTCTTCCCATGGCTGCATCTGTCACAGTTCAGGTTTAGGTATTGATCTGGTCTAATTACAGTGTCATATATCTCCCAAAGGCTTTGTCTAAATATCTGGCATCTTACTATGGCTTACTAATCACTCTGCCATGCTTCATTAATATGTCAATATTCTCTGTACCTTTCAAATCTCACAAATTCTCTTTTCAAAAATGGCTTCACTTCCTACTGCAGCGATGAATTAGATGATGTGAAGAAACAGTTCTGCTCACTGGCGTGAAATCTATACTTATTCCTGAACTCCAACTCATCAGTGTGTCTTCTCATGTAAAAACTGAAAAGTCATCTCTATTCCTAACTAAATCCAACTTCTCCAGTGGTACCCCTTTTTCACCTACTCCCTCAAATATTTCATATTATAGATTAGAAACTGAATTTATTGTACCAGCAACCTCTTCATCACTTCCCCATCCATCTCCTTAAACTCATTTAGTCTCTACACTCTTGAAATAAAAACCAGCTCTAAGCCAGTTTACATCTCATCCCTGCCACGTGACCTTTCCCCTTCAAAATAAAACTGAAAAACAGTACATACTTGGTCACAGTATGGTGACAGTACATACTTGGTCACACTCCCTCACTTGTAAAAATCACTAATGATCTCGTTAATAAATTTTGATAAGATCACAGTTATTCCTCCATAATTAAATGCAATGAGTGTATCTCAACCTTTTACTTGGAACCAAAGCATGATCTCCTTTTGGGAACTTTCTCTCTCCTAGGATTATCTGACAGCTCAAATTCCTGTCTTTAAAATATTCTAGGGCTTCCCTGGTGGCGCAGTGGTTAAGAACCCACCTGCCAATGCAGGGGACACGGGTTCGAGCCCTGGTCTGGGAAGATCCCGCATGCCGTGGAGAGACTAGGCCTGTGTGCCACAACTACTGAGCCTAAGCTCTAGAGCCCGAGAGCCACAACTACTGAGCCCACGTGCCTAGAGCCCGTGCTCCAGAACAAGAGAAGCCAGCGCAATGAGAAGCCCGCGCACCACAACCAAGAGTAGCCCCCGTTTGACGCTACTAGAGAAAGCCCGCGCACAGCAACAAAGACCCGACGCAGCCAAAAATAAATAAATAAAATAAATATATTTTTTAAAAATATAAAATATTCTAGTCACTCCTTCCAGGAGTCCTTTTCAAGGTCCTCCTCCAACAGTAGTGTTAAAATAGCTCAAGGTTCAATCCTACCCCTTTTTTCTCTCCCCTTACAATGTACTATCTCAGAACTCTCACAACAATCCTTTAGTTGCTTCAATTTTCCCTCTGTTAAATCTAAACTTATATCTAGAAACTCGTATCTAGATTCCACTTCTGAGCTATAATCTCCATGTGAATGTATTACAGGTGTGCAAAACGAAATATATTTCAAAATGAAGCCATTAACTCTTCTGCAAATAAAAATTTCTTCTCTTCTAGTCTTTTTTTTTTTTGCGGTACGCGGGCCTCTCACTGTTGCGGCCTCTCTCATTGCGGAGCACAGGCTCCGGATGCGCAGGCTCAGTGGCCATAGCTCACGGGCCCAGCCGCTCCGCGGCGTGTGGGATTTTCCTGGACCGGGGCACGAACCCGTGTCCCCTGCATCGGCAGGTGGACTCTCAACCACTGCGGCACCAGGGAAGCCCTCTTCTAGTCTTTTGAAGACTAGATAGATAGTTAGATAATGGTCCCACTAACTATCCAAGGATTAATCTTCGACACTACTTTTCAGAACCACACAAGGGAGTACTGCTGTTATCCCTACACTTAGAGCTATTGTCATCTTTCATTTTCACTCCTTTATCTATGCACATAGGACCGCTCCATATTCATTAGGTGTCAGCCTGAGATGAAATGCCATTTGTTCTGAGATCCCGTCTTTAAACTATAAGCCTTTCCTTCTCAACTAGTTGGCTTGAGGACTCTACATTTCCTTTGGTCTATTCATCTAATTTCTCCCTATGCATTTATTTGTTTGCTCCTTTCTTCACTGCCAAGACCACCTGCAGAATCTTAATGCAATTTTCTCTTTGTGATTTATGAATTATGAATAAACAGAAATTCCATGTACACAATCACCTAACCTGCCCTCAGAAGATTATGATAAATGGTCCCGCACGAGATTGCACGTAGTAAGATGCACCCTTAAAAGTAAAACAAAAACTGATTATCTTTATATAGCCCCTCGGAGCTTTTAGCTTGCCTCCTGTTGCCTGATTCGAACTTGTTAAAAAATATTTCAGATAAAAACACACTGGCGACACTGCCAAGAAGCAAACATACTGGGGGTTGTGGAGAGTTCATGTGTTAATACAAATTAAGAAAAGCCGAGTCCTCGCGGAGAGTCGCCGCGGTTTCTTGCTTCAACAGTGCTTGGACGGAACCCGGCGCTCGTCCCCCGCTCCGGCCGGCCGCTCAGAGCCAGCCCTCGCCACCACCTCACGGCGCCCTCCGACCGCCCCAAGGTCCCCGCCGCCGTTACAGCGCCGCGCAGCCACCGCCACCGTTTCACCTCAGCCGCCCGCCACGACGACCGCGTCCCCCTCGCAGGTGCGCCAGAACTGCCACCAGGGCTCGGAGGCCGCCATCAACCGTCAGATCAACCCGGAGCTCTACGCCGCCTACGTCTACCTGTCCATGTCGTACTGTTTTGACGGCGATGATGTGGCTCTGAAGAACTTTGCCAAATACTTTCTTCCCCAATCTCGTGAGGAGAGGGAACATGCTGAGAATCCGATGAAGCTGCAGAACCAACGGGGTGGCCGAATCTTCCTTCGGGATATCAAGAAACCAGACCGTGATGACGGGGAGAACGGGCTGAATGCAATGGAATGTGCGCTACACTTGGAAAAGAGTGTGACTCAGTCACTACTGGAACTGCACCAACTGGCCACGGAGAAAAATGGCCCCCATTGGTGTGACTTCATTGAGACTCATTATCTGAACGAGCAGGTGAAATCCATTAAAGAATTGGGTGACCACGTGACCAACTTGCGCACGATGGGGGCCCCCGAATCTGGCATGGCACGGTATCTTTTTGACAAGCACACCCTGGGAAATAGTGATAATGAGAGCTAAGCCTTAGGCTGGCTTCCCGTAGCCACAGGGGTGACTTCCCTGGTCACCAAGGCAGTGCATGCATGTTTGGGTTACCTTACGTTTTCTGTAAGTTGTACCAAAATATCTACAAGTCCTTTCCTTAGTACCATTCCTTCAAATAAAGTAATTTGGTACCCCCCCCAAAAAAGAAAAGCCAACCAGTCTGCATCTCTCCAAGGATATTTAGCTATATCCTAAGTATGTAAATCACTACTACAAAGTTTCAGAATAACTGAGCTACAACTTATAAGTGATTTGAGTATAAATAAAATGTGTTTTAACTAATTTTTTAATGCAGAGGACACGGGTTCGAGCCCTGGTCCGGGAAGATCCCACATGCCACAGAGCAACGAAGCCTGTGCACCACAACTACTGAGCCTGAGCTCTAGAGCCCGCGAGCCACAACTACTGAGCCCGCGTGCCACAACTACTGAAGCCCGTGTGCCTAGAGCCCATGCTCCACAACAAGAGAAGCCACCACGATGAGAAGACCGTGCACAGTAATGAAGAGTAGCCCCTACTCGCCACAACTAGAGAAAAGCCCACGCACAGCAACGAAAGACCCAATGCAGCCAGAAACAATAAATAAGTAAAATAAAATTTATAAATAAATAAAACTTATAAATAAATAAAACTTAGAATTGAGATGTCTCAGGCTACTGGTGCAGGAACGAAGAATACAAGATTCTGAAAAACCGTTTAAAAACAATCTACTGTCATTTTGAATATAAGCTTTTGTTTCAAAATCAATATTTTCCCTCCATGTCTTTTTATGACAATTTTATAAATTTGGGAGTGTCATCGGTTTATTTCAACAATTCCTGTCACCCTGAGGTCCTGCAGAAGACCTGTCATAAGATGAAATTCAAAAGTATCTAGGGCTGTCATTGGGTCACACTAAAAAAGTTAATCATGGTAATAATTCAATTTGAAAACGAGTTACGCTGAGAAGCATTATTTTAAATATATGAGAGAGAAGGCAACTTCCTTTAAAGCCTGCAAAGTGAAATCATAATAAATTCTGATTTGGATGTGAATAAAATATCAACATTTAAACATGGTTGGGAGTTTTAATACACCTACTCTTCAATTTTTCAATGTTTTTTCAACTACTTTCACTTTATAGAAAAACTACCCTGTAGAAAGTAATAAACACGTGTAGCGCTGCAAACACTACTTCCCTTTCACCTGGGGAACCGGGTGCGTGTTGACCAGGCCCTTCCTGTGTCCCCAAGTCACTCGACCAAACACCCCGGCTCGTCGTGGTGCTTCCACCAGCGTCCACACGGGTCCCTTCCTCCGAATCTGTAGCGGGATTTCCCCTCAGAAATGATCTTGAACCCGTAAAAAATACGACAGCCTGCTGTGATTTTCACCCCAAACCCCTCACTGAACGCATACTTCTGTAAAAGAAGTCTTGCTAAATCGGTGCACGAGAAAGTGAAGAATAAAACACTTGGAAAAGTCCACAAAACGGAAAGCACTTTCCCGCTCTTTGAGAAAAATACGTACCTTCAGGTCGGGTCTCTCCTGAGGAAACAAACCGCTTGCTCTCGGGGGCAGGCGGCGTCCTCGAGGTCCGCGGGCAGAGAGCGCATGCGCCCTATGTGCGTCACGTCACGTGGCGCTCTTGCGCCCTCGGCCAGCGGCCGGGCGCGGTACAGGATGCTGAGAGCTCGCTGTTCCGCTGGGGAAGTGAGCCCTTCACAGGCTCTTGCGCAGTTAGCCTGGGGGTAACAGACACGTGAGGGGAGACGGCTAGAATAGCCCATGTGCTAATGGATGACGGAGCTTAACGTATTAAGCTATGTTGATAGCTTAATATTATAAATATTAATATTTATATTACTATGTTAATATAAACGATTATTCCTTATAGACATGCATCTATGTCTATATGTATATATGGATCAATGGATCCGTAGATGCAACTTAGGTGGACATACATAGGTCAGAACATACAAAAACTTCCTCACACTGTCAGCTGAGAAGCCAAGAAACAAGCATTCCCCTGTAGCAATGGACGCATTCAGATCTACGTTGTTGCTGTTTTTGAACATATTTGCTAATAAAAAGAAACCATGTTCCTTGGAGAAATAGATCATTCTAGGTCTGGAGCAGGAAATGTACAAGATGAACCTGGAGACTCTTGTAGTTCCAGACAGTGAGGAAGTGTTAATTCAACAAAACAATAAATGCACACATACACACACAGGCACAGATGGGATTGTGTCAAAGGAAAACAGAAATCAACTAAAAGAATTCCCAAGGGCCAAAACTGGAAGATTCTGAGCAACAAAATAATTAAGTAGTATTCACTATAACCCAGGGTACAAAGTAAATATCCAAGAGTTCATACTGATTTAAATAAAAGACTAACTATATAAATAAATTGGAGGAGGGTACAAATCTCCCATGGAGAGGAACTCCTGATAATTCAGGTGGATATCAGCAATCCAGGAGGTAGAATAGAACTCTCCACTCCTTAAGGGCTGCGCATAGCAAAATCCTTCCAAAACAATGCATTTTTTGACATGACGAAAGCATAACTTTACACTGGAGAAACCTGGTAAATAGCTGGACAGACAACATTAACATCCTAGTGATAAATCACTTCATACTTGTAGCCTTGAAATGATGAGAATGGTAGTTTACCTCTGTCATCTTTCTCAAAAAACATATGAACAAAATAAAAATTCAACAAATAAACACATAAGCCAAACTAATTATAAGAAAAATCATCAGCTATATCCCAATTGGAGTAAATTCCATAAAATTCCAAGGTTCCCCGGAGTACTTAGAAAGTTCCGTGGTTGCTTGAGCGAGCCGGTCACTTCCTCTACGGCTTCCAGGTCAGTATCAACATTTCCTGGCTACCAGAGGCGACCTGGAAAGTTTTCATCTGCTCAAGGGGAACAAGGTAGCTGACTGAGCAGCCATTTTGACAATGGTGGTCTCCTGGCTTTCGAGCTTAAGTAAGTTTCTGAAGAGGGAGAAGTGTTCTCCCTGCAGCCTTTCCGGACTGGTTCTTGTGTCCTTGGGGGCATCTGAGAGAAATAGCAGGCGTCTCATGCCCACCGTTCACTCGCTGGCCTTCTGTGTCATTAAGAGCTGTTTCTGGGTCCCTGAGCTGAAGGAGAAAATTCAGTGTTTTCTCAAGATGTCCAGAGATGCCCTCGGGTGGCGATTCCAGCTGGCTACAAACAATTGCTGGGCTTCGCAGGGACTTGTGACTTTTTGCAGAGTCTCAGGAGGGCCCAGTACATCATCCTTGGTTCTCACATTCCAGTCTGGGAGAGCCCCTGCCTCAGAAACGGAACGAGGAGTATCTCAGGAGCATCTTCAAGCCGAAGGTTCAGTCGGGAATATCACGAGCTGGGAGCTACAGTATATGAGTATTTGTGTTGGGGACCCCTCACAGGCATCTTCAGAAAATCAGACACCCTTGGTGAGTAGAGAGACTCTATTCATTGTTGTATAAATACAACCAAAACACAATACATAAGGGCAACAGATATATGTATAAAAATAATCATGAATGTCAACAGTAACAGAGGTCATTATCACCCTAGTGATACTAACAATTATAATACTGAAAATAGTACTCAGCCTACAAAGAGGGCAGATAAGAGTACAGATTCCCTCAAGCGAACGACAGATACAGATCCTGGACTTCGGAGGCAGTCTGAGTCAGAGTGCCGGTTACACAATGAAAAAGTGTTCCCTGAAAGCAAGGCCTAGCAGCAGGAGGGATCAGAAACACAAGGCCAAGGGGCTTCCCTGGTGGCGCAGTGGTTGAGAGTCCGCCTGCCGGTGCAGGGGATGCGGGTTCGTGCCCCGGTCCGGGAAGATCCCACATGCCGCGGAGCGGCTGGGCCCGTGAGCCCTGGCCAGTGAGCCTGCGCGTCCGGAGCCTGTGCTCCACAACGGGAGAGGCCACAGCGGTGAGAGGCCCGCGTACCGCAAAAAAAAAAAAAAAAATTATAACATAAAATTCATGATGTGGCAGGAGATAACAGGAACTGAATACAAATGTAGAAATAAATTACCAAGTTGAGATTAAAGGCAATTCCTTTCCTGTTATGAGGGAGATGGCATAAATAATGAATGACAGTACAGGAATACTCTAACTAAATCTAGTGGTAGAATGTATATACATCCAAAATTATCTATTTTCCTAGACTAAAATGTTAACAGTTATCATTGCTGGGTAGTAGGATTATGGGTGATTTTTAAATATAAAATTTCATTCTTTATAGGTTTCTACAGATTTCTACTATGAATAAATTACTTTTATATTGAGAAAATAATACAAAAATATCTATTTCCTTTGTGAAAGAGTTTATATACAACCTGATAAATGTGGGGGGGAAATGTGAGTCCATGGAGAATGAATAGCAATGTGGAAGGTTTGAAATACTCTTTAATGTGAATGGGAGACAGAATTGACAAGCAATTCCATCATAGGATCGCCAGGCATTTTTCTGAGACATAACTGAAATGTCTTCAGATACAATGAAATACTTATCGTGCCCCCCAGTTTAATTATTTCCTCTTGGGAACCAGCAATTTTAAGCTTAACGAGCCATCTGCACAACCATAAGGTCTCCACTCAAATAGTTACCGAGTCCAAGCTCGCTCTGCTTGCCGCATGACAGGCCAATACATCGGAGACGAGGTGCTGAGGCAAAGAATAGCAACTTTATCAGGAAAGCCAGGCATCTGGGAAGGTGGCGGACTAGTGTCCTAGAGTACCATCTTATCGGGGTCTGGAAGGGGAGGAGGTGAGGAAGTAAAGAAGGCCGTAAGTCTTGCAAAGCATCTGGTTTGGCCAGCCTCGGGGAGGGGGGTGTTAATTTCCTCTTTCTTGCAGCCCTTCACAGGTGGGCAGGGTCAGAATGTGTGACTTGAACAAAGGCACTTTAGTTTAACATTCTGGCAGAGGGGCAGGGTTCCCCGATGCAGGTCAATATGTATGCTTATAGCTATAGAAAGATGTAGATTGACCCGCCCTTCTCCAGCTGTAAGGAAATCGCCATCCCCAGTTAAAGAATTTAGGGCTTTTCTATGTGTGGGAAGATGCAAGGGTCTGGGCTTGCTGAAATCATTCCTTTGATATGCACCTCTCCTATCTGGGGCCAGTATTCTATGTTTTCACGTCCTGAGTTTCCTCAAGGCTCACCACGGGGGAGTGGCTGCAGTCTGATGGCGGCCAGATGGCAGGTGTTCTTTGTTTCCTTCCGGAGTTCCCTCGGGGCTTTTACCAGCTCAGGCTGGAGGGCTGCACTTGCTGTCTGTGACATCGTTTCTTCACTGATACGGCAGGAAATATTCCATTTCTCAGATCCTCCCCTTGGTCCAGAATTAGACCAATATTTGGGAGACATTTCACGACCAGATATTGTCCCACAGAGCTGGGAGGCTCATCCCAGATCAGGCGAAAATTCTTGTTGATATGCCACTCCAGGTGCTAATTTCCAGATTAGGCCCTGTCGATAATTAAAGATTTTTCTGGATTCTCTGTCTCACTAGCCTGTTATGAACCAGGAAATGTTTTCCCTCTTGCTTCTTCCCATACCTAGAATCACACTATTACAATTATTCTATGAGAGTCATAAATGTGATCTATTTCCTTAAGATGTTTAGCCATCATCAATTTTGTTGGAGGCCTGGTTACACACTGGGTACTGTGAGAGACAATTTTATAAAAATAGACAGGATAGGGCTTCCCTGGTGGCGCAGTGGTTGAGAGTCCGCCTGCCGATGCAGGGGACACGGGTTCGTGCCCCGGTCCGGGAAGATCCCACGTGCCGCGGAGAGGCTGGGCCCGTGAGCCATGGCCACTGAGCCTGCGCGTCCGGAGCCTGTGCTCCGCAAAGGGAGAGGCCACAGCAGTGATAGGCCCGCGTACCGCAAAAAAAAAAAAAAAAAAAAAAAAAAGGGGGCGGTGGCCCAATTCCTGGGAATCCCCGCCCCTTCCCCCAAATAGTTGGAATAATCCTCCCGCTCATTAGCCTACGAAATGACCAGCCCATAAAAACTAACCGCACGATGTTTCGAAGTCTCTTGCCTTCCAAGATGGCCTACCGTCTGTCTGGATGTGGAATGTGTCTCTCTAAATAAATCTGATTCTTACCTATCATTTCGTCTCCGAGTTCTTCCGCGGCGAAGAGAGAACCTTAACTTCACCTCGAGCTATCGGCGAAGCCAGTCAGACGAATACGATAAGCCTCAGCCTCTCGCCTCTCTTGCGCTTGAGAGGCGCTACTCACCATGACTCTCCCACTCTCTTTTGTTTCTTACTCTCTGTTGCCTTTTTAGACTTAGCCTCTGGCCTCTCTTGGGCCTGAGAAGCGCGGCCCTACTTGCAGCCATCTCCATCTCTCCCTCCCTCTCTTTCTTACAGTCTGTCTCATTTTCAGAGCTATTGCAGCAGAAATGTGGGCTCAGTACAAGCATAACATCGCCCCCTCCCCGAGGCTACCCTCATAGGCTTATTGGTCCACCTATGCCTAACTTTCCTTGTCTCAACTCTGTATCCCTACCTCGCTCTTACTTGCCACTCTTATCTCGTGACTTTGCTGGAAACGGGGGGGAGAAATCTGCCAGGCATTATCCAACCTTGCCGCTGTTACATGTGCGTAGGGCATGCCGGGGAAGGCTTCCAGCTATCCTCGCAGACAGGTAAGGACCCTAACCATAGGCTCTTTGCCCTCTGGGTTGGCCTTATGCACCATTTAATTCACTAGTAACAGGTCCAGTTGTGTAAAAAGATGGACTACAGCGTTACTTAGAGTTCGTGCCCCTGGTTACTGCAGCTGCGATCCCTTTGGGGCGCTCCCTCCACGGTGGGCGGTTCCCGGGGTTTCAGGAGGGGGAGGGTCCCGCGCCGCCTGGTTGGGACTTAGGGCAGTGGGTCCGTCCCTTCTGGTGTTTGGCCCGCCCCCTCCAGGATCCACCCTGACGTCACCCGCCCTGTTAGGGCGGGGCAGGCGGCTCAAGCCGGGTGGGCCTTGCACCTGGCCCCGCCCCGGGGGATACGTGCCCGGGCCCTGACCCGCCTTTGCCCTGCTTGCCTCCCCGGGTCGAGTGATTGGGAGTGTCCTTTCAGGGTCGCGGGGCCTCCGTCCCCCCAACGACAGTCACGAGGCCTCCGCCTCAGCTGCAGACCCGCCCCCGCGCCCAGCCCCATTGCCCGCTGGCCAGAGCACATGTGCGAAGGCGGGGGGAGCGTGGCACCGAGGCCCCAGGGGTGCCGCCCACAAAAGGGAAGGGAAAAGACAGGCTTTTTTCCTTTTTCAGAAACCGTCTCCCTTACTGGCCAGTGCCTGCTCTCTGAAACTTACCACCTTTTTAGAGAAAAAGCCTGGGTCTTGATTAAATAGGCCTTAGAACCACGAAGATGTCCGGGGGAACATATCCCAGCACACAGGGATTAATCTATAGAATCTACAGAGAAACCTCAGGAAGGGCACTCATCCTCGGTACTACGGATGCCAGGATAGGACACGGGCCCCAGGACGCTGCGGCCAGCAGAACTGCCACATGCGAGAGTAGCTGGCCCCCACTGTGGATAAAGTCGTTAGGACTAGAGAGCCCGCATGGGACCTCCTAGAGCTAGCGCTCCTCTCTGGTACAGGAGCATTCTCTCCCCGAGGGAACGACGGGGAACACCTCCACCATCCCCGAGGACTCACCCCTCGGGTGCAGTTAGAGTCACTGGGACAAGTTTTCTCTAGATTCTTTAAAAGGAAAAAGCTCGGGCTTCCCTGGTGGCGCAGCGGTTGAGAATCTGCCTGCCGATGCAGGGGACACGGGTTAGAGCCCTGGTCTGGGAAGTTCCCACATGCCGCGGAGCAACTAGCTCCGTGAGCCACAATTACTGACCCTGCGCGTCTGGAGCGTGCGCTCCGCAACAAGAGAGGCCGCGGTAGTGAGAGGCCCGCGCACTGCGATGAAGAGTGGCCCCCGCTTGCCACAACTAGAGAAAGCCCTCGCACAGAAACGAGGAGCCAACACAGCCATAAATAAACAAATAAATAAATAAAATTTGAAAAAAAAAAGGCAAAATTCCTTAAAAAAAAAAAACTCATTTTCTTTGGTAATGTATAAACTTAAGGACGATGAGGCCTGGCCAGAAAACGGAAGCCTCAACTATAATGCCATCCTACAGTTAGACATCTTTTGCAAAAGACACGGGAAATGGACAGAATTCCTTATGTACAGGCTTTTATGGCCCTAAGAGAAAACCCAGAGCTATGCAAGTCCTAGGTTAGGGAACCTTGCCGGTTGGGACCCATTCGGGCTACACAAAAGCCCTCTCTAGTGGCACCCCTGGGAGAAAAGGAGCCCCAGACAGAAGACCCAAATACTTTCGAGGGACACATTGTATGTGCAACCCACTTCATCAGCCAATCAGCCCCCGACATCCGTCGGAATCTTCTGAAGCTTGCCATGGACCCCCAAACGCCTCTTAACCTTATCGACAAGCTTTCAGTGTCTTTAACAACAGAGACCAGGCTGAGGAGGGAAAGAAGGAACAGTGACTTAAGGAAGGAACGACGGCAAGCCAGGCTTTGGGCAGCTGTGATGACAAGACCTAACCCACCTCCTGGTCACCCCAAAATTACTCCCAGAAGACCTCCGCCAGGGAAGGGAGCCTGTTCAGCTGTGGGAGTCCCAAACACTGGAACAAGGAATGCTCAGGAAACAGGCCCCAGCCTAAACCCCAAACGCCATGACCACTCTGCAAGAAGATGGGCCCCTGGAAGAGGGACTGCCCCCAGCTCCAAAGGGAACAAGGAAATTCCTCCATGTCAGTCACGGCAGTGGCTGATTGACGGGACCTGGGACCCCCCCCTAAGGCCCCCGAGAAGACAGTCATTGTAAGGTCGGATCTTAACAAACGGCACCGCGAAACAGAGGAAAGCTTCAAGTGAGCTTTATTAGGGAGCGCTCCCGGGCTAGGTTCACTGGTCCGAGAGAAAGGGGCCAGAGAAGTCGCACCCGAGCGAGGGTTGGGCAAGATTTTATAGGGGAAGAAGGGAGAGGGGTGTGGTGAATCTGGGAGGGCGCGGGGTATTCCTTATTTGGTGGTCTTTTCGGGTATCCTGGGGAACCTTTAGTCCCACCCCTCGAAAGGCGGGAAGGCTGGGCCGGAGAGTTTCGGTCTGATGCAACCTGTGAATTTGATTGTGTTCCCCTGCCTCGGGCCAGCTGGCCTTACATCCCGACATCTTTGGTGTAATGGGGCGGCGTTCTGATCTCTGGCTACTTCATGCTGAATGGGGGCGTCGAAAGGGGAGACGGGCGACCAGAGGTCCGAGGCTTAGGGGAAACCAGTGCGGGGTTCTGTAGGAAGCAAGGTGTAAGGGCCGAGGAGCATTTGGTTTGTGGCCACCCGAGACTTCCTCCATGCGCCTGCGAAGGAACCTCCTTTGTCGGCCGTCAGGAGATCCAGGGCTCGTCGATTTTGGAGGGCAACTCGGGCTACTGAGGTGATCTGCTGCTGGAGGGAGGTGATGGAGGCGGCAGAAGCCTCGATGGCTAGCTGGAGTTTCTGTTCTAGGTCACGGGATGTTGAGACACTGTGTGTTAGGGCTCCTCCCCCATGCCCGCAGCAACGAGAGAGGAAGCGAGGGAAATGCCTGCGACCAAAGGGAGAAAGATGGCCCTTTGGCCCTTAGAGAGGCCGAGGGCCCGCGTGAGTGCTATCAGTTCAGCCCTCTGAGAGGTTGTCTCTTCTGGGAGGCTGTTAGCCTGGATAATAGTTGAGATAGTTACCACCGCATAGGCTGCCCGTCGGCGTCCGTCAGGCCCGAGTTTTGAGCTGCCATCTATGAAGAGGGTGCGGTCCGGGTTTGAAAGAGGGGTGTCAAAAGTCCCTCTCTCGGCGGGCTGAGGGCCTCTAGGGCTTGGGGGCAGGAGTGGGAAGGGGAGGCCCCGGTATCGGAGATAGGCAAGAGGGAGGCCGGGTTTAGGCCGGGGGAGAGGTCGAGGGAGATAGCAGGGTTTTCAATGAACAGCAGGTGGAACTCCTGGATGCGGGAGGGGCCCAGGAGGGAGAGAGACTTGTGGCCTAGGAGGTCGACCAGCCGGTGGGAGGAAAACACGGTTAGTGGGTGGGCCAGAGTCAGTTTGAGTGTTTGGTCAGTTCGGCTGCCGCTGCTAGGGCCCGGAGGCATGGCTGCCATCCCCGAATGGTTGGGTCTAGCTGTTTGGGGAGGTAAGCCACGGGGCGGTAGCAAGGCCCTACAGGCTGGGCAAGGAGTCCAGTGGCTATTCCGGCCCGTTCATCCACAAAACGGTGAAAAGGTCGGTTTGGGTTGGGCAGAGAAAGGGGAGGAGAAGATATCAGAGCGTTACGGAGGGTGAGAAAGGCCTGTCGAACGGCGGAAGGAGAGGTGAGGGGTTCTTGAGGGGTTTCTTTAGCGGCTAGATATAAGGGTTTAGCGAGGAGAACAAAGTTAGGGATCCAGTGTCGGAAAAACCCTATAAGGCCCAAAAAGGAGAGAATTTGTTCCGCTGTTTCCGGAGGCTGGAGTTCACGGATAATCCAGGTGCGACCGGCTGTTAGACCTTTTGTGGTAGGGGTAAGGTGGAGCTCCAGGTAGGTTACAGAAGATACAGATAACTGAGCCTTGGCTGGGGAGACCCGATAACCGCGAGAGCCAAGGTAATTGAGGAGATCTGCAGTGTGTTGTCTTGAGAGGCTGAGAGATGGGCTACGAAGGAGGAGGTCATCTACATATTGAAGGAGTGTGCTGGGGGTAAGGGAGCAGGAAGTGAGGTCCCATGCCAGCGCCTGACCCAAGAGGTGAGGACTGTCGCGGAAGCCCTGGGGAAGAACTGTCCAGGTGAGCTGACTGGAAGTATGAGTATCCGGATCCGTCCAGGTAAAGGCGAAGAGGAAATAGGACTTGGGATGTAGGGGGATAGCAGAAAAGGCATCTTTGAGATCCAGAACCGTAAAGTGGGTTGTGGATGGGGGGATACGGGAGAGCAAGGTGTATGGGTTTGGTACTACTGGGTGGAGAGGAATTATGGCCTCATTGATTAGTCGGAGGTCCTGGACCAGGCGATAATCCCCAGAGGCCTTGCGGGCAGGCAGGATGGGGGTGTTGCAGGGAGAGTCAGTGGGGATAAGGAGCCCCTGGTTTAGGAGTCTGGTGATAATAGGTTGTAGGCCCCTAAGGAGAGTCTCAGAGATGGGAAATTGGGGCCTTGATGGAAATTTGGAGGGGTCCTTTAGGCGGATGAGGACGGGGGAATGGTGTGTTGCTATTATGGGCTTAGAAGTATCCCAGAGTTGGGGATTGATTGGGTTCAGTGTGATTGGAAGAGGGGGATAGGAGGGGGAGGGTTCTAGAGACAGGCTGAGAAGAGGAAGCAGGAGTTGGGAGGAGGGGACCTTAGGGTCAAGTTTAACCAGCTGGAGGGAGGCCCCTAAGTGGAAAAGGACATCTCGGCCTAGCAAGGGAACTGGGCAGGTTGGTATGACTAAGAAGGAATGAGTAAAAGGGAGTCCTTCGATATGACATGGGAGTGGACCGGTCTGGAGTGGGAAGGATGGTTTGCCATCAATACCCATGACCGAGATCTGGGAAGGAGAAACTGGCCCGGAATAAGTAGGCAGGACCGAATAGGTAGCCCCCGTGTCCACCAGAAATGAGATGGACTTACCCGCTACCTGTAGCGTTACCCTGGGCTCGGCGAGGGTGATGGGGGTCTTCGAGTCTGGGCGCCGTCAGTCGTCAGCCAATCCCAGCAGTTCGAGTGGTAATGCCTTTGGGTCGGCCTGCCCCCCGTGTGGAGACGCTGAGGGAGGGCCAGTCGTAGGGCAGTCACTCTTCCAGTGGCCCGTTAGCCCGCAGCTGGGACAGGGCTTAGAAGGAGGTCGGGGATTGGGACATTGGCGAGCCCAGTGGCCTTCTTTTCCGCATTTGAAGCAGGCCCCCGGCGGGGTTGCCTTTTGCGGACCCCGTGGATGCTGTGATCCATGGGAGATGGCCGGCCTTAGGGCGGCTACAAGAGCTTGGGTTTGGAGGGCCACCTTCTGGTGCATCCGAGCCTGTCGGCTGGATTCTGCCAAATCCTCACGGCCATTATAGACTTTAAAGGCCATCTTTACCAGATCTCGAATAGGGGTCTGAGGGCCGTCTTCTGCCCGTCTTAATTTCTTTCGGATGTCCGGGGCTGATTGGGTGATAAATTGGGTGGCTAGGACCGCTGCCCCTGCCGGGTTGTCGGGATCCAGCCGGGTGTAGAGAGTTAAGGCCTCTATAAGGCGATTGAGAAAGATAGCTGGATTTTCGTTAGATTCTTGGGTTATCTCTTTTAGTTTTTCAAAATTGACCACCTTATGAGCGGCAGCCTGCATGCCAGCCGGGAGGCATTGGATCATGAGGTCGCGTTTACGGTGGCCATCTTGGCCATCCTGAGAAGTCCAGCCTGGATCGGTGCCAGGTACGGCAGTGGCTCCGACAGGCATGGAGTTGTCGGTAAGGTGAACCTGATCTGCATGGTTTCGGGCAGCAGTGTGAATTCTTTCCCTCTCGTCAGGGGTTAAGGTAGAGGACAGAACCACAAAGATATCGTGCCAGGTTAGATCGTAAGCTTGAGATGGGTAGTGAAATTCTCTGATGTAGTGGGAGGAGTCGGCAGAGAAGGAGCCTAATGGTTTTTCAATTTGAGAGAGGTCCTGGAGAGAGAAAGGGACATGGACTCTGACCAGTCCTTCCGCTCCTGCTACCTCCTTCAGAGGGCAGAGGACATGTTTGTTTGGCAAGGAGGATTTGAGAGGTAGAACAATTGACACAAAGGGAGGGGCGGGAGCGCAAATACCAAAAAACCTTTACATAGGGGACCTCAGACCATTTGCCCGTCCTGCGGCAGTAATTATCTAGATCACGGAGGATGTTAAAATCGAAAGTCCCTTCAGGAAAATAGCGAGGGCTGTAAAATTGGCTAGGAGGCACCCCAGGGGCGTCTTAGAATCTGGTTTCAATTGTGAGGTTCCCATGACCCCCAGTCTGTCCCTGAGTGAATGGAGAGGGAGAGAGGCGTCCCTGGTCTCAGTCTCCAATTCACGGCAGGTCGGAGGGCGGTCAGGCGGTTGGGACGTCTCCACAGTTGCCCGAGGCCCGGAGAGAGGACGGAGAAGTCCCTGACGCGGCCGCGATTAAGGACAGGGAGTCCGGTGGGCAGGGACTCTGAGGGTCGGAGGGAACAAGGGAGGGGACTTACCCCGTTTTCTGCCGGATCGGGTGGATGAGTAGAGGTTCCCTGGTTGTCTCCTGGGGGAGGGGAGGAGCGGCCCGCGTGGTAACCCACGGGGCTTGGTACCCCTCCCGGGTTTCGGCACCAAATGTAAGGTCGGATCTTAACAAACGGCACCGCGAAACAGAGGAAAGCTGCTCCCGGGCGAGGTTCACTGGTCCGAGAGAAAGGGGTCAGAGAAGTCGCACCCGGGTGAGGGTTGGGCAAGATTTTATAGGGGAAGAAGGGAGAGGGGTGTGGTGAATCTGGGAGGGCGCAAGGTATTCCTTATTTGGTGATCTTTTCGGGTATCCTGGCAACATCCGGTGCCGGTTGCATCAGTCTTGGGACCGTTAGTCCCGCCCCTCGAAAGGCGGGAAGCCTGGGCCGGTTGGAAGGTCCCCAGGTCAGTTCCTGGAACTGGGTGGTCCGGAAAGTCTCGGTCTGATGCAAACCGTGAATCTGATTGTGTTCCCCTGCCTCGGGCCAGTTGGCCTTACCGTCGTCATCACACGGGAGGAACCGCGGGTGACCATTGACATGACAGGTAAGCTTGTCCAATTTCTGGTGGACACAGGAGCTACTTACTCTGTCCTGACTTCTCACGCTGGGCCCCTTGCCCCTGTAATCTGCTCTATTGTTGGGGTCGAAGGAAAGCCAAAACTAAAACCCCTCTAACTTGCACCTGGGGAAAAATTCTTGTAACTCCCAAGTTTCTTATCATGCCTGAATGCCCCAGCTCATTATTGGGAAGGGATTTTCTCTCAGCCTGTGGTCAACACTTAGTCTCTGAAAACCAAAGCCAAGGAATGTTTTTGGCTGGACTATGTATTACACAAGACATGGACAGCCCAACCCAAAATATTCCCCCCCAAATTAAAAAACTTATAGCTCTGCAGGTCTGGGATCAGGGAATCCCAGAGAAGGCAAAATTTGTCACTCCTATAAAAATCACCTTAAAGGAAACTAGAAACTTCCCTTCCAGGTGCCAATACCCTACAAAACCAGAGGCTCAACAAAGGCCTCCAACCCCTAATCTCAAAATTCATTAAATACAGGCTTTTGGTGCCATGCCAATCTCCCTGTAATACTCCAGCCCTACCTGGTCTTCTCCAGGAACCCTTATCTCCATCATCCTTTTAAAATGCAATTTCAGACTTTCCTGGTAGCACAGTGGTTAAGAATCTGCCTGCCAATGCAGGGGACACGGGTTCGATCCCTGTTCCAGGAAGATCCCACATGCCGCGGAGCAACTAAGCCCATGCACCACAACTACTGAGACTGCAACTACAGAAGCCCATGTGCCTAGAGCCCGTGCTCCGCAACAAGAGAAGCCACCGCAATGAGAAGCTCGTGCACCACAACGAAGAGTAGCTCCCGCTCGCCGTAACTAGAGAAAGCCCTCGAACAGCAACAAAGACCCAACGCAGACAAAAAAAATTTTTTAATAAAATAAAATAAAACGCAAACTTCAAAGAGGATAAAGCAATTTAGAACTTGACTTGTGAAGGATAAAGGACACTTAGAAATCCTAAGTGTCTTCTGTAAACATTAGTAAGAAGGGTTTAGCCATCTAGACAGGTGACGTTGATTTGTTCCATCTGCCAGAAGTCCAGTTTGAATCCAACCCCTTGTAACTGATGGGTTTTACGTTGTACCTGACAGAGCTGAAATTTTGAAATGGGATCTATGAAGTCTCGGTCTGTGTGCTCGTATACATCTATGTGTGTTGTAGGTGCATGGTACTACCAGAATTAATTCATAAAAGAGTTCTATTTAATTGGCTTAAAGGAAATTAAGTGCTTGTAGCTTATATAAATACTCAGAAATATGATCTGGCCAGAACGAATTTCAGGTTTATGTCATCTGGAAAATATTCAATACTAAATTAGTATCTGGCATTGAAGATGGCTTAAGCTTGTTGGTGTAATTAATATAGACATGTCTTTCGAGTCATCAATGTTAAGTATAATATTTCTGTTGTACCTAGGTTTACTAGAGGTGAAATAAGACCTCATTCTATCTGTTAAAATTTGTCAACGAGGAAAGTAACTCGATGTGAAAAAAACTTTTAAGGAAAGTAAGGTGTGTGTTTTTAGTAAAGAAGGTATGAGGAATGGAATTGCATTTTATTAAGGGAAAAGAAAGTAAGTCTGGATGGTTTTGGAAGGAAAAAAATAAAGGGGTGGATACAGAAAGTGATGGAAGTTTTGTGGAAAGTGAACCCTGAGAAAAGAGTTTTGTGCATGGTCAGGATTGACTAGGTTTAGAATAAATTTAATTGAGTAAATGAATTTTAAATGTAAGCTGGTGCAAAACCTGAATTTGGCCTTTCTCTGTTAAAAGGACAAGTTTTCTTAAAATGTTAAACTGCCTTTGGTAACAGGTTTTAAGTTCTTTACCTTTTAAGTGATCTGCTATGTATTTGCCTTTAAAATCTTTTATTGTGGGGCTTCCCTGGTGGTGCTGTGGTTAAAAATCCGCCTGCCATTGCAGGGAACATGGGTTCGAGCCCTGGTCCGGGAGGATCCCAATGCAGCCAAAAATAAAATAAATTAAACAAAACAAAGCAAAACCAAAAAAATCCCAACAACAAAAAAACTAACCATGCCCTATTTCGAAGTCTCTTGCATTCGGTGGCCCACACTCTGTCTGTGGAGCGTGTTTCTCTCTAAATAAATCTGATTCTCACCTATCACTTCATCTCCAAATTCTTTCATGACAAAGAAAGAACCTGAAATTCACCAGGAACACTAGGTGCAGTGAAAGTATTATACTCAATAATGATGACTCTGAAGACAGGTCTGTATTAATTAGATCAACAAGCTTAAGCCACCTTCAATACCAGATATCAGTTTGATGCTGAATATTTTCTAGGTTACATGAGCCCAAAATTCATCCTGGCCACTTTTGTATTCCTGAGCATATAAGTACTTAGTTTTGTTTTTCTTTTTTAGTCAATTAAGTAGAGTTCTTTTACGAATTAATTTTGGTGATACCATACATCTACAACACACATAGACACATACAAACACACCAACAGACCTCATAGTTCTCACTTCAAAATTTCAGCCCTGAGTCAGGTACAGCAACGTAAAACCCATCAGTTTACAAAAGAGATTGGATTAAAATTGGGTTTCTGGCAGATGGAACAAATCAAGCTCGCTTGTCTAGACGGCTCAATCTTTTTACTAATATTTACAGAAAAGACACTTAGGATTTCTATTTATACCTTGCCCTCTTTTAAAAGGATGGCAGAGATAAGGGTTCCTGACAAGACCAGATAGGACATTTGCATCTCAAAGATACAGGCAGTTTCTCCTAGGATGACTTTCTAAGATAAGTAAGGAAGGTTTGGGGAGCGGTAAAAGGATTGGTGGGTTTTGGATTATTTTTGGAGCCACACCTCTGGTCCTGTAAAGACTAGATTTGTAAAGCAAGGACAGTATTTTTTCTTTTTTTCAAAGAATTGGGTGGCTACCTCAACGATATGGAAGGGCTGACGTACCCATTTACCTATGTTGGAATGTTTTACTTCTAGCTGCTGTGATTCTTCCGCAATAAGAATGCAGAAAAAAGCATCTCTTAAGTCTATGACTGAGAACCAGCCGTATTCTCCCGGAATAGTTGTGAGCAGAGTGTATGGATTAGGTACCACAGGGTGTGTCTTGGACTATTTCATTAATAGCCCTCAAATCTTGGACAAAGCGATACTCTGCTGAGTTTGGCCTTTTTTTTTTTTTTTTTTTTTTTGCGGTACGCGGGCCTCTCACTGTTGTGGCCTCTCCCGTTGTGGAGCACAGGCTCCGGACGTGCAACAGGCTCCGGACGTGCAGGCTCAGCGACCATGGCTCACGGGCCCAGCCGCTCCGCGGCATGTGGGATCCTCCCGGACCGGGGCACGAACCCGTGTCCCCTGCATCGGCAGGCGGACTCTCAACCAGTGCGCCACAAGGGAAGCCCGAGTTTGGCCTTTTGACTGGGAGGATAGGGGTGTTATATGGGGGGACCTGCCAGGTTTAATCAGTCCTGCTTTCGAAAACTTTTCCAGAATTGGCTAAATTCCCTTTTGGGCCTCTTGTCTCGGTATATTATTTTAGATTAGGTGTCCCAGCATCCCTTTTGCAAAGGAGATCTCATCCCCAAAGGGGTATTGGACATCTGGCATATATAAGAAGCTATGTTTCAGGGTGAGGTCCCCTAGTTGGCATTCTAGAGGTTGTAAGAACAAACAGGTTTGTACTTCTCCAGAAACTCCCATGACCACGATAGACTGAGATGTTTTCTGTGCAACCTTAGTATTTACCACAGAATATGTGGCACCCGTATCTACTAGAAAGTCAACCAACTTGTTCCCCACTTGTCAAAGTTACCCGGGCCTCCAGTGGGGAAATTAGAATCGGATGCCTCAAGTCCAAGGGAGTCCCCCGGCCTCTTCATTCAGTATCAGTGTTCCTCTCTTTCCACCATGTGAGAGGCTCCTGTCTCCTTTTTATTATTCTCCTTCTTATTCTTTAGTCTCGGGCAATCTTTTCTCCAATGCCCTTCCTCCTTGAAGTAAGCACATTTTCCCTTCCCCAATGGTTGCTTACCGTCCTTTAGGTTACTCGCTTTCCAGGAATCCAATGCCGCTGCCAGAAAGCTGCCGTTCAGTTTGCACCTTCTTGCTTCTGTCGTCATTCCCTGTTGTTGAACACTTTAAAAGCAACATGTACTAATTGAGAAGGGTTCATTCCACATACACCATCTAACTTCTGTAATTTTCTTATATATGGGGCGCTTTGTCCAATGAAGGCCCCTTACGTCCTCAGGGTCTGTATCTGTGTAGTGCCTATAACCTTGATAAATCTTTTCTAGAAACTCCGATGGATCCTCATTGGGTTTTTGTTTTATCTCCTGAATTTTGTTAAAGCTCTTTTGTCTAGGTCTGCCCTTGGGTTTCCTTTCGACCGCTGCACTATAAGGGTGCAGCCCTCTGACTCCTTTCCTCCTGATGCAATAGCATAAATGCTTCTACATATGGAATCTCGTCTCTTTCCCCTGGTCTTTTGCAAAACACTTCTAATTGCGAGATCGTACAGTAATTGAGTGGGCCATTCAGGAGCCATCTGTCCTCTGATCCTAACATATATTGGGTCCACACCCCATTACAATAGTATATCACCTCTTTCTTAGTCATAGGCTCATGGCTATGTTTTGCCCATTTATCTAATATACGCCCCAAAGGGCTCTCCTTTGGGATAGATGGAATATTTCCCATTTTTTAATAAGTTTGATAACACCAAAACACGCAAACAAATTCCAACATCGATGCAGGCAAATGAACAGGTTCCCAAATCAGGTAGAGTCCAAGAACAATTCCCCTCTCCAACAGGGTAGCCCAACCAAATGCAAAACAAATTGAGGGGGGAATTTGTTCACAGTAGTACGAGAGCTACATACTCTGCAAAGAGCGAGTCTCTCAGAAGTTTGTTGATTCCTTGCTCCAACTGCCAAGTGCTGGGGTAGCCGGTGCCTCTTCAGGGAATTTTGAAGGGAAGATCCTCAGGAGAAATAGTCCCAGAAGCTGCTAGGGCCTTGTCTCAAAATTCCTAACCGGGGTCGGCTAGCCATGATCAGCAAGGCTCTTGGCTGGCTAAGCCAAATTTGTTACCGAGCCCAAGCTCACTCTGCTCGCCACATGACAGGCCAATAAATTGGAGATGAGGTGTTGAGGAAAGGAATAGTGACTTTAGCCAGCATCCAAGAAGATAGCAGACTAGGTCCTAGAGTACCATCTTATCAGGGTCTGGATGCTAGTTTCTTTTATAGAACACAGAGGGGGAGAAGGTGAGGAAGTAAAGTAAGAAAGGCCATAAGTCTTGCAAAACACCTGGTTTGGCCAGCCTGGGGAGGGGGCTGTGTTAATTTCTTCTTTCTTGCAGCCATTCACGGGTGGACAGGGTCAGAATTTCTCCCTGTGAGCTGAACAAAGGCACTTTAGTTTATCATTCAGGCAGAGGGACAGGGTTCCCAGAGGCAGGCTATTATGTATGCTTATAGCTACAGACAGATAGTAACAAAAGCAATAGAGAGCAAAGGTTAAAGTAAAAGAAACAGATCCAACATGGAGTCAGATTTTGTTCTTCCCTGTTACAAAATGTATAAATCAACTGTGAATGGCCTGGAAGTAAAATTATTTACTATATTTTACTATGTAGGGACATTTTTTATTGATTTCTCCATTAACCAAGAAATAAAGTATAAAATTATCTTCCCATTTTCTTTGGAAAATTAATAAATTATTAACATATTCTTGAAAGTTCTACATAGCCAGTGCTTTAAGAGTCAAGTTCTCCATCCCAATAATATAACTTATATTGTCACCTCATTATTTACATTTCAGCTTTTCATATTTTCTCATCTTTCATTTTATTTGTAAGTACATGTTTCCTCCAGGGAACTCCAGCTTCATGTACACAGAATTCCGTTATGTCTGATGTCCTGCTTTATTTCCAAGACACAGAATGTTTCCCCATACATAGAATGCACTCAAAAGTATTTATGGATGAAAAAGGATAAATGGATTTTCCTAATATCCTTTTACAATGTCGTTTCATCTTTGCTCTCCAACCGTGTGTGAGGGTTATAATTTTATATCAGTCTGGAAAATCCAATCCAATTGAACAGGGTGTGTGGCTCACAGACTGAAGCCCTATTAGAGTCTAGTTAGGGTGTGTCCCTGGAATGTAGCCAGATTAGGATTCCAGTAAAAGGAAAGTCAAACAGAAGAGACATTTGTCCCCAGAAGAAAAACAGAACAGGAGCAGTTTGGGATGGTGGAGGAAGAAGAATTGGCTGCTTGCGGTGGAACTTGCCTCTGAATCTATTTTAGCTTCACTAGCTCCTCTGATTTTGGGTTCTGGTAAATTCTCCAAACAGTGAGTTGTGAGATGGCTTCATTCCCTTAAAATTGTCTAAGTCATTTCTGTCTTTAGACTTTTGTCCTATCAAAGCATCTTCTTATGGTCTTTAAATTTTATTGTGCCAAGATTTATTTTATCACTCTCATAATTCTAGATTTGACTATTTGTGTCTTTTTTGGTCCCAACAATACGGTCACTACCAGCCACATGTGGCTATAAAATTTAAATTAATAAAATTAAATAGCTATATTTCACTACCTCTGTAGTGTTACTTAAATTTCAAGTATTCCATAACCACACATGTGTGGCAGTTACTGTATCGTACTATGCAAATACAGAGCACTTCCTTCACCTTGCAAAGTTCTATTGGCACGTTGATCTGTATCTTATGTGTTATTTTTTGTTGTAAATACTTCATTTCCTGCCTTTCTGGATTAATTTCCTTTTATGGGTTTCATCAAGCGATTTTCTTCATTTGTTTATTACATGTCTTGAGATAGATATTTTAAAATAAGTATCTCAAGATAAAATAAATCTCTTGAGGTATTTATTTTAATTATTAAAAAAATTAATAAATATTAACCTTTGATTCTTATTACTTGAGAGATGGAGTTGCACAGGGATTCCTAGGTATATTGGTTCTTTCTGCTTAGAGGGATGCCCTGTTGCACATGCCTGGGGATTTCTTGCATAACAGACAGGGGCTTACATATTCCTATCTATCTATAGAGTAAATAACCTGAGAGGAAAAAATAACCGTCCATTTCACTCTGAATGTGCCTTGATGTCAAAACCAAACATAATCCACGGCCAAGTCTGAATTCGTTTTCCTAGATCTTCCTTCCCTCCTTGAACACTCCCATGTTCTCTGGCTAATCCAAATCCCACACAGTATTTCCTGGGGGTCCCTAAGGCATAGTGAATTGTCCTGGGTAAATGAGTTAGTTGGTCATAATATGTAGTTTATCTGTGGGTGCATGAGGCAAGAGAACGATCTGAGGAGTTGCAGAGTGTTTCCCTGCAGGAGGAAACCACCGTCTACATGTGGCATGAGTCACGATTCCCGAGAGTTTGAATTAAGGAGGACATTGAATCATTCTGGATACCCCAGGCCGCTGAACACACAAAACTCAAGGCTTATCATGGCTTATTTGTAAGAGATCTGTAGTTTGACCTTCTTTATTAGCATCCACGTCCTTCTAACGTGCATCTAACATCCTCCTAACATGTTACCCTGCAACGAAGATTCTTAGAGCGCATCAATTATTTTGGTTTGAGGGGCTGGGGGTCACGCCCAGGTGACAGTTTGGGGCTCCATTTCAGGTGGGTCTAGAAATTCTGCACAGGACTGGAGTCTCATGGCTTCTTCTCCATCCTCAGATTTACCTGCTCAGTGCTTAGATTGCCTGTGAGTGAAATCCCGAGAAAGACTCCTGGCGGCTAAGTTGTTGACAATGGAGCCTCTGGTGAGTAGCGACGCCTCCTTCTCCCGAAGCTACACCCCGAGTGCCATTAGATGGATGAGTTTTTCAAACTGACTCGTATGTTCTAAGTGTAGTCAGGCAGTGTTCAGTCATCTGAGCTCAGATTACTTTGCTCTAGGACTCTGGGATAGTTATCACGGGTCAGGATTAATCAGAAACTAATCTCGTTCTTTAATTAAACTTATGAGAGCCGGCACTAGTCATATGTATTTACAGAAGAGATAAGAAAACTTCTTTTAACTCGTTCAACCCTTGTCCTGATTGGCAAACAAAGATTAACTTGTTGACCGTTTTTGGATGTGCTAGGCTTAGGAGTTGGTGATGGCAGGTAGCGGAGCTGAGGAAGGAGCAGACCTTCCAGTCCCTGGAGAGTCAGAGGTTACAGCCTGTGATGTAACGAATCCAGTGTTACACCACCTGGTGTGAGGCTGTTCAGTGTTGACAAGAGCAGAACACAGGTTTAGAACTAAAGGGGAATCATTTTACTTTTTCTCTATTTGAAACCTTTCACAATTGTTCAGTATATATGCACTACTGAAGAGTTCTGAAAAAGTCACCAAGCTATCATTAGCATTCCTCCCCCAAATCACACATTTTATATACCTGTTAGTAATTAACCGTTTATTCATATTTGGTAACTGGAAGGAATATGTAGGGAGGAGTATTTTCTTAATTTTTCTAAAAAGAAAGGAGAAAGACTAGAGTAGGTAGAATAAAATTAGGTTCTTTTATAGATTTTTTAAAAACTGGAGAAAACAAAACCAATAACTAGGCTTCTTTCATCCTTCAGCATGGAGACAAGATTAGATTACAAGAGAAACCGTGATAACTAAGGTCTAAGTCCCTGAGAATGTAGAGAGTGGGAGTCCTCCCATCACAGCGATGGTCAGACTAGGTCTGTCCTTCACTCCAGCTACCCGAGTCCCCGGCTTATGCTTCTGAACCATCTGACCTCAGAGTTTGTTATGAACACCCGTGTCCTATAGCATTAAGAGGAAACACCTCCTGGTACCTAGTTCTGTATGAATCTTGTTCACTTCTGAGGAATGCTAGGCATTCCTTCGTAGGTCTTGATTGATAGAATAATATATTTCTTGTAGGTTTGCTAGACAGAAACCACTTAATAGAAAAATACTTTGGATGTTTTAAAGCTCATAACAAGTTATTAAAGCAGTTCATATTTGGGGAATGAAAGGTTCCCCTAGGCAAATAACTTAAGACAAAAGTCATGTTTTCAAAGTAGCCCATCATGGTTATTGTTTGTCTTGTCATGAATCTGTAGAGTTCCTTGAAATTATTAGGGAACAGAAATTGAGTTATAAATTTGCAAGTGAGTATTTTATAATCAACTGTCTGGAAGTCCTAATTCCCAGGTTATTAAAAAAAAATGTCCATGTCGTATTATAACACACTTCAAGTGATATTTCTGTAAAATAAAGCTTCATGACGTCAGAGTGTGTAGGTTTCTGTGAATGTACCTGAAAGGCAGACACCAGCTCAGCGCTGGCAGAGAACCGAGGGGAACCCCACACAGAGCGTGATCCTTTATCCACCCAGACCCCATCACCTCCTCATCTCAACCCTCCCACCCTGGACAGTGGTAGGGACTGCTCTGTCTAAACCAGAACATCCCTGATGTTTTAGGAATCAGTGACGTTGGAAGATGTAGCGATCAACTTCACCCAGGAAGAGTGGGCCCTGCTGGACACATCCCAGAAAACCCTGTTCAGAAACGTGATGCTGGAAAATATCACCCACCTGGTCTCCGTAGGTGAGTCTGTCAACACGGATGTACGTGCACGTGTGTTCACTGCATTCATTCACTCACCGAACAGGCATTTAGATCAGCTTCCCCGTGTCCCACTCCAAGTCCTTCCTGCTTCTTTGATAGTCCTCATAACTACTTAAAACGAAGATGTTTCTTTTCACGGCACTTTGCATTACTACACTGGAAAGTAATCTTGGCCACATTTCATACCTTTGTTGCTACTCAGTGTTTACACTCAGAACAGAACTGGGGATTCAATGGACATTTTAATGCATAAGTAAATGGATCAAATATTTTAAAAATGATTCTTCTGTTCTAGTCACTCCATGAAGGCTTGAGACCAGAGTCGTGTATATGACATAATTTTGATGATTCCTGTAAGGCGTATCCTTACTGGCTCCTGTTTGAAAGTGATATTCAGCCTACTGTAGAGTCTTTTAATCTTTCCCATTTGGAAAACACTGAGGATTCTGTAATCTCTCTTTGAACTTGTGCACAGGCATCAGCCGCTAGAGGGTCTCACTGTGTTTGCTGCTGCTCTGGATTTCCTCCTGGTCTGCTGAAGGACCTTCACTGTTTTGTCTGTTGAAGATGTTGTTGCCGGCACTGACCTTCAATTATCTTTGTATTTTCCTCTTGCCCTTACCCTGGACTTGAGCACAGCAAAGGGTAATTAGCCCAGACTCAAAATCCAACACTTTTTTTCTTTTTCATATCAAACAGGGTATCAGATCAGCAAATCAGATGTGATTTCCCAGCTCGAACAAGGAAAAGAGCTGTGGAGTGAAGCAACAGGATGCCTCCAAAGCCAGAGTCCAGGTAAGAATCAGGGGCCTGTGCTTCACTGAAAAAGAGTTTCAGTCAGTGTGTTAAGTCCTTGGAAACACCAAATGAAAGTTTTATGAAGTGAGCGATATGTTCTAAACTGGAAGTGGGGACATTGGGCTGAAATTCTTCATGTTGTTATCATTCCTTGCATCTAGCAATGAAAATTCATATTACTTCCTGCCATTTTCTATTCTTTAGGGAAAAGGGTGCTTGTGGACTCACTGCAGTTAAACTTTCACATAGTGATTCTTGTTCTGATCGCCCCATTTAATGTGTTTTCCATCATTTGCTGACCCAATGTCTCTCCACCACATGACATTTTTTTTTTTTTTTTTTTTTTTTTTTTTTTTTTTTTTATGCGTTACGCGGGCCTCTCACTGTTGTGGCCTCTCCCGTTGCGGAGGACAGGCTCCGGACGCGCAGGCTCAGCGGCCATGGCTCACGGGCCCAGCCGCTCCGCGGCATGTGGGATCTTCCCAGACCGGGGCACGAACCCGTGTCCCCTGCATCGGCAGGCGGACTCTCAACCACTGCGCCACCAGGGAAGCCCCACATGACATTTTTATATTTTAATCCTCTTTTTTTCTAATAGACAATGACTTTTAAAGTATTTCTACTACCTTGAGTATTTCTTTATTATACATTGTTTCTCCAACTAAGTGCCAACTTTTGAAAGATACTCACATGGACGTTGGTTTTTGTTTACATTTCTGTTTCCCTAATGCCATTCTAAAATCTATATTTTTTCCATTTCTTTAGATGGTGAAAGTCTGCTTAGACAAGAAATGATATTCACGCAAAGTGTCTACAGGAAGCACATATCTGCCACCATGCCAATGGTAAGTTTCATGGGTAGAACAACAGTCATCTAAATGAAGGACCTGGCAGTGATATAAGTTGGCAATTGAGCACAATTGCTAGTATGTAATTAAGTGGAGATTGAGCTCTTTCTGGGAATATTTTTGGATAGGCTGAAATCAGTTAAGAAATTAATATGAACTCAAAACGACAACATGAGACCTAAGAAAAAAAGGCCGTTGCACAAACGTTGCTCATCTCATAGTCTTTACAACAGACTGAAGTCTTCAAAATTAACCTGATATCTGGGTTGGGAAACTATAAAAGAGAACGTTTGTGCCTGCAAGGGAGTAACACAACATGTGCATGCAACTGACACTGGAAACATTTTAACAGGAGACTACAACTGACTGATGCTATAGGGTGTAAATGTAGAGGAATGAGTGTCTGCATAGATGTGGACAAACCAGTAACAGCCTCCTATCTCTTTCCCAAAGCAGGTTTCTCACACACAAGAGGATCCTGTTGGATGGACTGATTTGAGTGATGAATTTACTCCTAGATCTTCACCTCAACATTCACCAATTCCCTTAAGAAGGAAAAGTAATGTCAGCAAACAGCATGGAAAATCACTTAGTCAAGGGTCATTCCTTGACGGACAGGATCACATTCACACTAGAGCTAAATCGTTTGAATGTCCTCTATGTGGGAAAGCCTTTAGTACTTGCTTTAGGCTCAGCCAACACAAGATGATTCACACTGAAGAGAAACCATATAAATGTCATGTGTGTGGGAAAGTCTTCAGTCAAATTCCCCTCGTGAAACGACATGAGAAAACTCACACAGGAGAGAAGCCATATAAATGCTGTCTATGTAAGAAAACTTTCAGTCAAATCTCTTACCTTAGAAGACATGAGGAAATCCATCCCAGAGAGAAGCCCTATGAATGTCATCTGTGTGGGAAAACCTTTAGTCAACGTTCTGGACTTCGCACACACAACAAAATCCACACTGGAGAGAAACCACATGTATGTCTTCTGTGTGGGAAGGCCTTCACTCAAGCTTCTGAACTGACTCGGCACAAAAGGACCCACACAGGAGAGAAACCCTATGAATGTCAGCGGTGTGGGAATGCCTTCAGTCAGCATGCAAACCTGAGAAGACATGAGAGAACCCACACTGGAGAGAGGCCCTATGAATGTCAGTGGTGTGGGAAATGCTTCGGTCGTGACTCTTCCCTGAGACGACATGAGGGAAGCCAGCACTGGAGAGAAAGTCAGGAGGGCCCTCAGTAGACGTTCTGACCTGAGATGACATGGCGTCATACATGTGAGGAATGTGGATGAAACACCAGCATACTTTTAGCATTTAACCACACCAAGGTTCACACCCACTAAAGAAACTCTGTCTGTAATCAATATGGACACTCGTTCAGGCATCACACTCCTCAGTCCAGACAGGCATCACCTGTGGATGTGGATCCATACGTGCGTGCCCTCTCTCTGTGGCAAAGCCTTTAATCATTGGCCTAATTTTAGGTAACTTAGTAGAACTCACTCTATAAATACAATATGGGTGTTTTCAGCAACAGTTCCCCACTCTAAAGACCCTAGAGCAGTGGTCCCCAACATTTTTGGCACCAGGGACTGGTTTTGTAGAAGACAATTTTTCCACAGGCTGGGGGGGTGTGGGGTGGCATGGGGAATGGTCCAGGCGGTAATGCGAGTGATGGGGGGCAGCAGATGAAGCTTGGCTCTCTCTCCTGCCACTCACCTCCTGCTGTGCGGCCGCGTACCTGACAGGCTGTGGACCAGGTGTTGGGGACCCCTGCCCTAGAGACTTGAGCAGAGGATAACCAACCCCTAGTTCTTTTTTGATAATTATTCTTCAACACGGGCCAACTCCAGGTGGAGAACAACTAAGACTGTAATGACTGTTAACAAACATTCAGCTGATCACCAGGCTTGATGTGCACAAGAAACTCCTCCAAGAAATAAACACTAAAACAAGAACGAAGATGTAAACTCTTGAGAAATACCCAAGTATGTTGAGCAACACCAAAGCATACTTATAAATAATTCATCCTGAAGAAGTGAGTCAATGTAAAGTCATGAGAAATTCTTTCTTCATAGAGCAACCTCTCTGGAACACGTGTGCTCAGACTGTACAACACACCCTCAGTGTCGTGAAGGAAGGGAAGTCTTCAGTGATCACTTATTTCTTAGTCAACATTAAATTCTCACACTGAGGATGTAGCAATCCTAAATATCAAAGTGGAACTACAGCTAGATTTCGTATCAGAAAAAACTGACCCTCTGAGTGGGAGGGGGAGCCTCTTAAAGAATCCTTTAACACACATTCAGGCAAATTGTGATTTGTGGAAATACCTCTTCATGAAAATGTAGCATAAAATGGAGAGTGAAGTGATCTAGCAATACAGAATGTAGAGTTTGGAAGAAATTAAAATTTGTGTATAGAATAATAGTTGCAAATATTCAAACAATAAAGTCTGTGGCTAAAGGAGCCAAGTGTTGGTATCTGGTTTTCTTTGTGCCCCTGTAAACACAGGGATTCAGATCTGCACTCCTGGAAAGTGGGCAGAGACTCAGCCCCACTCTCTGAGTGTCCCCTTTCTCCACAGCTCTTTCCACACAACTCACCTCCACTCATTTCAACATCCCTCAACCCCATCTACCCTTTGAGGCCCTGGTAGTGACATAGCTCTGATCTTCAGCTCCACTGGCCAGGTTTCCCAGAATGTCACCAACCTGGTCAGGCAAGGTCATGAGGAAGTCTCAAAGACATCTATCTAGTCCTACACTTTTTGAGGCCCCTCAACATATTTCTGCAGATGGAAACCACCGGGGGCTAAAGAGACAGGCATCTCTGCCCTCCCAGACCTCAGAAATATCTTTTGTTATTTTCTCCCAAAACCTCTGAATTGAGCTAAGTGGATGAAGAGTTCCTTTCAGGATCGTACTGTCTATCTTATTCAGCTGATTTCTGAATTATGCACCCAGCAGTCTCACTAAAGAGGAACCCAGCCTCGCTACCCCCACATAAGCTCATGGAATAAGCCTCCAGGAATATAAAATGCCTAAAACTATCAGCCATCATGTAAGCCCGTTTTTAAAATAATTAGTGCAATGTACTTTTCCCCAAGAAAAAAATGAATGTTCTCACAAAGCAGATCTCCCCACTTTGTCTGCAGGACTTGGAATTTATCCTTCAACACAAACCAATATTGAACATAAATCTCAAGGGAAATTCTTCCAGGATATCCACTGGGATAACTTGTGTTCTTGTAGCACAAAGTAGCACAATTCCCAAACCACAGGCCTGAGTCCCTTTACAGGAACACATACAAGGATGATACTGACCCATCATTACTTTTCAAATCTCCACAAGGGATTCTGGGGAAGAGTCAAGGTGAAAAACAGTCCTGTGTGAGGAGGATGAGCAACAAATTCTATTATCTATCGATTGTGACAGATTTCCTTCCCTGGGTACGAAAGGCTTCACAAGGTCCTGTGAGCTTGGAGCAGCATAAAAGTCAGCTCAGAAAGAAAACTTGCCCCATGGACCCTTCCTCGGCCACCTTGGAAACTGCATCTCGACAGTGGGGTTTGTCCAGCACCCACTTTTCTGAGATTCTACTGACTGATAGGAAGAGCACGGCTGGATTTCAGGTTGGTTTGAAGTAAATTTGGTGTTCAGTTAATCGCCCAGAGAAATAGGACAGTGGTCAACATATGTAGTGATATGGCTTTAGGCAGTGGGGTAAAGATTCTTTAATTTTTAAAAATTTACATTTCTATTGTTTTACTGAGGTATCATTCAGTTATAATATTAGATAAGTTTTATGTTTACAACAATATATTTCAACTCCTGTATAGCATGCACCTGCTCAGGACAAAAAACTTAGTTTCTGTCTTTTACCATCTTGTGGCATTTTACAAATTGGGCCTTCCACCTGCCACTTCCCTTCTGGTTTCCAGTATTCTGTCTTGTGCACCTATGTGTTTGTTTTGGTGCCCTTTGGTTTCATCATTAATTTTTTTCTTTATTTTTTCTTGTAATTTTTTAATATTCCACATATGGGTAAAGTCATAAGGTGTTTGTCTTTTCTGCCTGTCTTATGTTGTTAGCATGATATCCTCCAGGTCCCACCATGTTGTGGAAAATGGCAAATGTCAAGTGTTTTATGACTGAATAGTGTTCCATTAAATACCTACTACCTCTTCTTTATCTGTTTTTCCATTGATGACCACCTATCTCAAGGAGTGTACTGTCGCTGTTTTCTTCTAGCATTTTTACAGTTTCAGGTCTTATATGCAAGTATTTCATGTGTTTTGAGTTCAGGTTTGTGTATGGTGTGAGTTCGTGACCTTGGTTGTTTATTTTTAAGGGTAATTCTGAAAACAGAAACTGATACAATACATCGTTCTTCACACTATTTATTACAAGAAGATGAAAATTCAGAAGACATGTAAATCAGCATTCTGATTTATGTGGGGAACTGAAACAGCAGTTATCAAAACAAGGTGGGATTTTCTATAGGCATTGAAAGCCTAAATAATGGATTTGTTCATTCTTAGCTGAAACCTCTTTGTCTTCCATTAACAGAAACTAGATAAAAAAAGAAACACTGAAGAGAAAAGATTTAAAGCTCAGCTGTGAAGCTTCTAGTTTAATAGAGGAGGAAATGTTTTTCCTGAGTGAATTTGTACTTGAAAATGGCCTGCTCTGATGTCCGATGGGAAAGTCAAATTTTCAAGAAGTAATCATAGTTTCCTTTGATTTTCAGTTGCATGTACCACAATATTAAATGCAGCTTTCTCATCACATAATTATTTGTTCCATGTGGGGAAATGCTGTCTTTCTTTTTCCTGTCTATTTTTTATCAGGACATGGATGGTGCTGATGGCTGCAGGATAACATGAGTGCACTTGATGCCATAGGACTTGACACCTCACTGTGATTAAACAGTAAATTTTATGCCACGCATGTTTTACCACAGTAAAAATTGTGATTCTCGGAAAAAATAAGCATACGCAAAAATGTTTAATTTTCTTTCAGATCATAATTATTCTTAAAAGTATGTACAGGTGTCCCTCTAGTTTTAAAATGCATGATAACAATAAATCACAATGTATAAACCTTCCTTAGAGACAAGGTAAGAAAAAAAAGGGATAGATATCTTTCCTTGGCTACAAATGTCTTAACAGGATCACGTGACCTGAAGTAGTATAACAGCAAGCAAGAAAAGGACCCTTCTCCCACGGACGTTTCCTCAGGCACCTTGGAACCCACACTGTGTCCAGTGGGGTTTGTCCAGCACACATATTTCTGATGATCTACCAACAGGAAGTACCCAGCTGGATTTCAGGTTGATTTGCTGTATATTTGGTGTTCATCTTGTTCCTCAGGTAACAGGGCAGTGGTAAAAATAATGATGTGGCTATGCACAAAGGATACGGATTCTTTAGTTTCTTTTCAATTTATTGTTCAGTAGACTTTTTTAATAAGGTATTTTTTGGTTATAATATTAGATAAGTTTTTTGTGTATGACAATATATTTCAACTCCTGTACCAGCTGGATTTCATGTTGTTTGATTTTATTTGGTGTTCAGTGTATCCCCTAGAGAAACAGGACTCTAGACAAAATATGTATAGATGTGGCTTTATGCAATGAGTCATGGATAATTTTTAATGTAATTATTTTTCTATGGTATCACTGGGTTATGATATTACATGTTTTATATGTATAAAAATATATTTCAACTCCAGTATGCCATAAAACTGATCAGCACCAAAGACTTAGGTTTTTTCTTTTGCCATCCTGTGGACCCATCTTACTCATTGGCCATCCCCCTGCTGCTACCCTCTGATATCCACTACTCTGTTGTGTGAATATATGTGTTTGTTTTTGTGTCGTTTGCTTTCTTCTTTAATTTTTTTTACTCGTTTGTTTTTTCGTTGTATACAGTGTTCCACATATGAGTGAAGTCGTAAGGTATTTGTCTTTTCTAAATGTGTCTTCAAGACATTATTAGAGTAAAGGTGATACGTAACCTTGATTGGTTAAGAAAAACCTCATCAAGGTCATGTGACCTGGGAGCAGACTCAAAGGCAGCTTGAAAGTGAAATTCCCCCACTGACCTGTCCTCAGCCCCCTTCAAAGGTGCACAGAGTATCCAGCACCCACCATTCTGAGCACCTACTGACAGATAAGAGGTACACAGCTGAGATTCAGGTTGTTTGATTTAAATGTGGCGTTCAGCTTTTCGGTCAGAGAAATCCGACAGTAGACAAAATATGTACTGATGTGGTTTAAGCAATGGGGCGCAGACGCTTTAATCTTTTAATTGAATTATTTTTGTAGGGTACCATTCGGTCAAAATGTTAGCTAAGTTTTATGTGCACAAAAATATATTTCAACCCCGGTATACCATTAAGTTTTTTTGTTGCCGTCCTGTGGACCCATTTTACTCATTGGCCACCCCCCTGATCCTACCCTCTGATATCCACTGCTCTGTTCTGTGAATATATGTGTTTGCTTTTGTGTCATTTGTTTTCCACTTTAACCGTTTTTTACTTTTTTGCTTTTTGTATTTGTGTTTAGTGTTCCACATATAAGTGAATTCATAAGATATTTCTCTTTTCTAAATGTGTCTTCAAGACATTGATAAATACAAGGTGACATATAATGTTAATTGGTTAAAAATAAGCCTCATCAAGGTCTTGTGACCTTAGAGTAGTATAAAGTCAGCATGAAAGGGAAATTCCTTCCTCAGCCACCCACAAAGCTGCATCTCCTCAGGTGGAGAGTGTCCAGCACCCACCATTCTGAGCATCTACTGAGAGAAGAGGTATCCAGCTGAGTTTCATGTTGTGTGATTTAAGTTTGGCGTTCAGCTAGTCCCTCAAGGAAACAGGACAAGAATAAAATTACGTAGTGATGTGGCTTTAGGCAGTTGAGTATCGATTCTTTAATTTCTTTATAATTTAATTAAAATTTTTTTAACTTAGGTATCATTCCATTATAATTTTAGTAAGTTTTATGTGCACAGCAATACATTTCAGTTTCTGTGTACCATACACCTTCTCAGCACCAAAAATGCAGTTTTCCTCTGTCACCATCTAGCTGCCTCATTTTGTCCATTTTGCCTCTGCCCGTGGCTTCTCCTCTGATTTCCATTACTTGGGTCTGTGTATCTTTGTATTTGCTATCGTGTCAACTTTTTTCTTCCTTAAAGTTGTTTTTACTTATTTTCTTTTTGTTTGTTAGCTTTTTGTGTTCCACACATGAGTGAAATCACGAATTATTTCTTTCTCTTAACATGTCTTCAGACATGGTCAGACCAAAGGTGACCGATGATGTTGATTGGTTAAGCAACCCTTAACAAGGTCATGCGACCTTGGAGCAGTATCAGGTCAGCTGGGAGAGGAAATTCCCCCTTGACCCGTCTGCAGCCCCCTTCAAAGCTGCACTCCTCCACCCACCTCCCTGATACTCTCCTGACAGAGAGGAGGAGCACAGCTGGACTTCAGGGTAGTTTGCTTTAAATTTGTGTTTGGCATATCCCTCAGAACAAGAAGTCCACACTGAAGATATGTAGTGATTTGGCCTGGCAATAGGGTAACGTGTCTTTTTTTTTTTAATTAATTTATTTATTTTGGGCTGTGTTGGGTCTTCGTTGCTGCATGCGGGCTTTTCTCTAGCTGCGGCGAGCGGGGGCTACTCTTCGTTGCGGTGCGAGGGCTTCTCATTGTGCTGGCTTCTCTTGTTGCGGAACACCGGCTCTAGGCATGCAGGTTTCAGCAGTTGTGGCATATGGGCTTCAGTAGTTGTGGCTCGTGGGCTCTAGAGCGCAGGCTCAGTAGTTGTGGCTCACGGGCTTACTTGCTCTGCAGCATGTGGGATCTTCCCAGGCCAGGGCTCAAACCCATGTCCCTTGCACTGGCAGGTGGATTCTTAACCACTACACCACCAGGGAAGTCCCAAGGTGTCTTTATTTTTATAATTTTATTTTTTAAATTGCATTAACAGTGGGTGTCAATATTAGATGTTTCATTTGTACAGTATTACATTTAAAATTTTGTAAACCTTAACACAGGCTCACCACCAAAATTTTCCTCTCCCACTGTCACTACACATTTGCCCACCTTTACCATTGTGCCTTGGCCCCTGACGTTTCCTCCCTGGTATCCACTACTCTGTTCTGTGAATTGATATGTTTGTTTTTGTCATTTGGTTTGTTCACCAATTTGTTGGTTTATTTCCTTTTTGTTTGTTCTTACTATCGTACGCATGAGTGAAGTCCTTTGGTATTCACCTTCAGCCTCTGACTTTCTTTAGCATCATAACAATAAGTTCTATCCGTGTTCTGGAAAATAACAAGATTTCAGCTTTTTTTATGGCTGAATAGATTTCCACAGAATATACATACTATTGCTTCCTTATCCCTTTTTCCATTGATTGGGAGCTATGTCAAGGAGCATATATCTTTTGTGTTCTTCTGGAAGTTTTACAATTTCAGGTCTTATCTTCAAATCTTTCATAGATTTTGAGTTGAGTTTTAAGTATGGTGTCACATAATGATCTAGATCATTTAACGTCAGTAGCAGTTTTGAGAACAGAGGCTGAAAAAATATATCCTTCTGAATGCTCTTATTACGTGAAGATTCAAATTCTAAGGAACTTAGCATCCTAGCATTCTGATTGATGCGGGGCACTGGATGAGCAGTTATGAAAACTTGGTGGGATTGTCTGTAGGCATTGAAAGCCTAAAAATGTTCCATTCATCCTCAGTTGAAACACGTATTTCACATTTTATTAACTAGGTAAAAGTGAGACACTGAGGGTGAAGGATTCAGAAAACAGTTCAGACGCTGCGTTGTGCCCCGTCTAAGCTAGCAGAGGAGAAAATAATTGTGTTACGTGAGTTTGTATTTGATAACTGCCTTCTCTGATGTCAGATGGGAGAGCCCAATTCTCAAGGAGTTATCAAACTTATGTTTGGTTTTCAAATGCCTGGGTGTCAATATTAAATGTGGCCTTTCCATAGCATAAGTATTTCTGTATGTGTGGGGAAATCTTTTCTCACTCATATCTATTAGACAGTTATACATGTAACCAAAGTCTCTAACTTTAGTCTTTCAAGGATGCAAATCCAAATTCACTGTTCTGCCTAAAATTTCAAGTCAGGGTCCTCATCTGTGGGTAGGTGTCTGGAGAGAATGGAGAAATGTCTGGGCAGAGAAGTCAAAGTATCAGGAACCTGGATTTCCTTAGTGGTCGTGAGCTTTCATGACCCCATTTGTGTGGAGGGGGCAGGGGTGACTTGTATGAATGTGACAGTTTTCTCTTTCTTTATACAGAGGAAATTCAAAAAGTAAGAAGCACCGAGGAGTGGGGAACATGGCCAGTCGTTGCAGACAGCTGGGTCCCTGCAAACTCTCTCAAGTCCAGCAAGTGAAGAAGCAAAACCTGGGCACAGGGAGGCAGGTGGCTCCCCCGCCAAAGGATGAAGACCCCAGGGTAAGTGGAGGCATGGACTCCGGAAACAGGGTTTGGGCCTGGAACAGCTGGGTCCATAACTCCCTTGCCCAGCCCCAACCAAAGACAGCTGCCTTGGGACCTCATCCCCAGGGAGACGGGGCCGTTCAGAGACGGGGGCCACCTGACCCCTCCTTAGCGTGATGTCTGGCCTGCTTTTATCCAAGTCCTTCAATCGGGGTCTTGCTGTGCACATTTAGGGTACCAGCCCTTCCTCCTCTGATGCTCCCTGGCAGAGGCTTTGGGAAACACCACAGTATCATAAATATCCTGGCAGCTAAGGGGCCGCATGCTTCTGTCCTTTCTCCAGAACCAGTGTTCATCCCTCTCCATCTGTCCTTGTGTTCGCTTTGCACATGCACCTGTGGGTTCCGCTGACTCACTGACCTTGTTCCCCTCCACCCACAGGTGAAGTGTAGGGACTGCGGAGCCTTTGGGCACAAAGCGAGGAGCCTCAGGTGCCCCATGAAGCGCTGTCATGGGGCCCTGGCCCCCCAGCCCTTGGGCTCCAAACTTGGCAAGGAGAACCTGGAACCACGGAAGCTGCAGGACCTGCAGACGCCTGGGACCCCTAACACAGCTGAGAGAGAGAAGGGTGAAAGGCAAAGGTGAGCAATGGGGTGGGTGGTACCCAAGCTTTGGGTTGAAATCGCTGGAGACGGTTCGTCTCCTTCTCTACACTGGGTGCCGAGCCATCTCTAGAAATGACAGGGAAATTGGGGTAACAGGAGCCATGTCCCGAGGGGGCCACACTCAGGAGCTCAGAATATGCCTTGAAGTCTCTGAGGGGTGTGGAGAACACATGCAATTTTGCACCTGACAGGCCCCAAGGCCATAGGGACAAATAGACAGGAATTCCTGGGAAACCCAGGAGGGAATCCTGGAGTCGGGGGAAGGATATGAGCGGTGGAGGAGTCTTCACAGAGCACAGGGATTCAGGTCCGGTGTCACCCCCAGACTTGGAAAGGAGCTGGGCCACAGCACCGTTGGTCCCAGTTGTGACAAGGAAATTGGGTTTCTGCCCCTTAACGTGGTTTGTTTTGCAGGAAAGAAGAGCAGCAGAGGAAGCTACTCCAGAGATTTCCCAGGAAACCCCAAGGGTGGCGGCAGCAGTACTGGAAGGAGGGGACAGAATCCTGCCACTGCCTGAGGGTCAGTCTCCTGGTTCGCGCTCTTTCTTCTTCTGGGGTAACACAATTGGCCTCTATCCCCTTCTGTGGGAGGGAGCGGGTCCCATTCTTTTCCAACCAATGTGATCACTTAGAGTACTTTTCAGATGCCATTTTCCTCGGTTTCTTTGATTTTGCATTCTTACTTGCGTGGCTGGCAAGAATATGCTGTTTGGTAAATGGAAGTGATTTTATCAGCAGCATTCCGTAAGCAGAATCCTTTAAGTTAGAACACGAATCTGTAAATTGTGATTCATCCTCCAAAACTGGCCATCAAAACTTATTATGCCATCAAAGTGCCCGCAAAACACCAAGCTGTGCGCAGCCCTCGGAAGGGGGTACACAAGAAGCTTGTTCCCACTTACTTAACAAGAGACATTGTTAAACTCCTTGTATTTGCCTAGCTGATGCAGAAATGTCTCAAGGTGATATTGTAACTTTCTTTTTCATGAGCACCACTGAGGTTGAGTATCTCATCACATACAATTAATTCCTATGAGATGGGTTTTGGTTAATTTTCATTTTTCCTGGATGGAGAGAAGATGCTCATGTCTGGCCGTTCTGTTTGGTCTTCTCCTACAGCATCCAAACATGCCCACACTCACCCACGCATCCACGAGGAAACCCCTCCGGGATCCACATCTCCCCAGTAGGAAACCCACCCACCCTGCAGTGTCTCTCATCAACAGAAGTTTGGTCCAGGACTCCAAAAGCAGCATCAAGGCCCCAGGCAAGAGGTCTGCCCAGATCCCCATCCAGACATGTCTGAACCCCCCAAAGAAACCTAGACTCAGCCCCATCCAGACTCCCCAGAAGAGCACTCTGACAGCAGATCTGGGGGCTTCCCAGAATCTCCCTCCTCCACCCAGTACAACCGGACCCACAGGGACCCCCCAAGTCAGCAGGAAGACACCTGCCCAGGGGCAAAGCCTTGCCCTCAAACCTCCCCTGGACAGATCTCGCCCCAATAGTGTCCAAGCCTGCACCAGACACCATCCTCCACCCATCAGCCATGTTCCAGGCCAGCCTCTCAGGATACTCTTCGTGAGAGTAGACGAAGGCCGGTGGAGCTGCAGGTACGTGGCGCCTCCCTCCTTGCCTCGCCCTGAGCAGTCAGCCCCTCCTCCCACTGGCAGGAAGCCTGAAGGACACTGGGCCCCTGGCCCCCGGAGTGTCCTCTACGATGACCTTCAGGTGTCTTCTTCCTCTGAAGACAGCGACTGGGAGGGACACGCCAATGGCAGCTAAGCCTTGTCCTCCAGCCCCAGGTGCCCTGGAGGTGACCGTGCACCTGACGAGGGGGAGTCACGAAGAGCAGCTGCTCCTGGAGAAGCAGCGATTCTGCACCCCTGCTGGGCGAACGGTGCTGGAAACCCAGACAAGCCCCAGCGACACACACGTGCACGCCCCGCACCTTCTCCTGATGGAACTACAGCCATCTGTCAAATGGTGCTTATCACGCTGGAATGACAAGTTGTTTGTCAGTCTGAATCTATTTTAAGCACCTGAGGCAAATTCCAGGAGTAACTTTTAACTATTGTGTAAATAGGAAGCTATGGAAGTAATCTGCATTGGGTGCAAATGTCTGAACTTTTGGAACCTGGCTAAAGGGCCCAACGCTGTGCTTTGCAGAAGGTCAGCAGTGCCCCGTCCTGAGATGAGACTCGTGGACTCTGTGGAGTCGTTCACTGTAAATCACGGTGGAGACACTCCCACGGCTCTGCTTCTTATGTTTCATTAAACGTTACTATAAAGCTTTGTTTTCAAATTTTCTTTCAATTTTAATAAAGTTCTACCGTATAAGACATGCTGTACGTGGTTTTTATCTCTAAGCCGTGAAGATCATCTTAACATTTATTTTTACTCAAGATAGATTTTGTGGAGACTTCCCTGGTAGGCCAGTGGTTAAGACTCCCTGCTTCCAATGCACGGGGCACGGGTTCGAGCCCTGGTCTAGGAAGTAGGATCCCACATGCCGTGCGGCCAAAAAACAACAACAAAAAAGAAAAAGTAAGATGGATTTTGTAACTGAGGGAAAGGGGAGCTTGGGAGGACCTAAGGCTTAAAAATACAGGCTCTCCGGCCCTCCCAGACCCACAGGTCTACATACGCACATTAACGATGCACCGCGTCAACCCCCTGCATGGACGACGTAACGTGTAGGCTGCCTTATTCTCACACTGGGCCACACTGGACTCGGTGGATCTTAATAGGTGTATAAGCCTGAATCCTACTTCAAAAGGTACGAGTTCATGTTGTCTGTTTTGAGGCCCGGGCATTGGGATTACAGCTGCTCTGGAGGTGATTATATCTTCTGGTTTGAGAACCACTGGAGGTGGTGGCAGTGATATCACCTGTGTCACAGGCTGCCTCTGTTCTCTAACAGGAAGAAACCTGAGCAGGTCCAAGAAAATTCACCGAGCTGTGTAGAGGGCTTCCCGGGAGGAGCAAACCATGTTCCACACAGAACAACTGTTTGGGGAGAGCATCTTCACTCCGCAGAAGCCTGTACGTCAAGGGCAGCTGCTGGCTGAAGGCACAAGGTTGTTAACATATCGGGAAAGCAGAGCCGGCACACTCGGGGCCGTGCCCACACCTACGGGAACTTCTGGAATGACCTTTCTCTTTGTGACCCGGGTCTGAGCGTGTTCCTTACACTCCCTTATCTCATGACCTCAGTCCTGTTCCAGCACTTCCTTACAGATTCTCACAAAAAAAACCACCACTGATCCTTACTTCTGGCATTTCAAAGGGTCTGAATAGGCCCTGACACATGTTCTATTTTATGGAATCCTCTGAACATCACAGGATTAAAGAAGAGGAGTCTCATCGTAGCCATCTGGGATTGGAATTGTTAGGGATGGGCTCGGTTTTCTGGGACCTGCAAATACAGGGGACAGGGTTTCAGGACACAGGATGGGTTTAGTGAGACAGCATTGATCTGGGGCTCAACAGAAACACGTGCTGTCACTTTTGAGATGGTGGCATACCTTCCATCTACCCAGGTGATGGCACACAGCTCATTATCCATACTCGACCCAAAATATTCAGACAGAGTAAGCAAAAAGAGGTTCAACAGTCTCCTACTTTCAAAATAAAAATAATCTTTCAAATAGTCCAGGGAAGAAAGATAATGAAAAATGTGAAATGGCAATATATTTAGAAAAAGTGAAAAAGTATGAGATATATCCAGATTTTTAAAAAGGTATTTGAATTTATAACTTATCTCAAGATCTGTGAAATAGAACACGTGACAAATAAAGAATGTATACAGGGGATATTGTATAGATATGCACAGTAGCACGTGTTCTTTTCAAGGAATTCCTAAGCCCTCCAGCCTCACTGACCATGTCCTAGCCCCGTGAGGTCCCCGGAGCTGAGCCCTGTGTGGAGTCTCTGCCTCCTGAGGGAATGGACAAAAGACATGGAAAATACGTTCTGAAGTCTTTAGTGTGAGACAGTGTATTCCTTCCAGGCCGAGAAGGAGTTTCCCATTAGTTTCCATCTAAAAAAAGGTCTCTAATTGCTGGAAGCATCACAGTCTTGGAGCCAGAATTTCCCAGATCCGGGTATAGATGGGTTTGTTTCTTCCCAAGGTCTCCATCCATGTCGAGCCGAAGGGAGCTGACTTGCTGTCCTCACATGGCCTTTCCTCTTGCTCAGACCCCTGGTCTCTTCTCCTACTTCTAAGAAGTCCACGCACTGCAACGAAGAGTAGCCCCCGCTCACCACAACTAGAGGAAGCCCGTACACAGCAACAAAGACCCAATGCAGCCAAAAATAAATAAATTTAAAAGAAAAGAGGTATTGATACAAACTGCCATGTATAAAATAAGTAAATAAGCTACAAGGATATATGGTACAACACAGCGAATCCAAATTATATTTTATAATAACATTAAGTGGAGTATAATCTATAAAAAATACTGTATCACTATGTTGTATATCTGAAACGAATATAATATTGTACATTAACTATACTTTAAAAGTTAAATGAAAATAAAATAAAGTGTATTTGATTTAAATTATAACATACATTCTGACGTGGCAGGAAAGAATAGGAAAGAGCACAAATCTAGAAATAAATTCCTGAGCTGAGAGGAAAGGCAGTTCCTTTCCTTTTTTTTTTTTTTTTTTAATGTATTTACTATTATTTTATTTTATTTTTTTAACATCTTTATTTCTTTCCTTTTATACAGGAGATGGCATGAGTAATGAATGACAGTAGAGAGTTCTTTAAATGTTATGGTGGAAAGTACCTACATCCAAAAATATCTATTTCATTTGGGAAATAGGTTATATATAATCTGAGGGATGTAGGAGAAAAGGATGAGTCCTTGGAGATTGAGGGGTAATGGAGAAGGTTTGAAATACTCTTTTTTTTTTTTTTTTTTTTTTGCGGTACGCGGGCCTCTCACTGTTGCGGCCTCTCCCATTGCGGAGCACAGGCTCCGGACGCGCAGGCTCAGCGGCCATGGCTCATGGGCTCAGCCGCTCTGCGGCACGGGGTATCCCCCCGGACCAGGGCACGAACCCGTGTCCCCTGCATCGGCAGGCGGACTCTCAACCACCGCGCCACCAGGGAAGCCCTGAAATACTCTTTTTAAAAAAAAAGAAAAATTGAAGTATAGTTGATTTACCTTAATATACTAGCTTCAGGTGAAATATTCTTTCATGTGTACGGGAGACGGAATTGAAATGCACGAGATAATAGGATTGCCAGGCATTGTATGAGATACAAGCAAAATGTCCTCAGATACAATGAAATACTCACCATGTCCCCTGGTTTAATTTTTTCCATTTGGGAGCCAGGAATTTTAAACTTAAACAGCCATCTCCACACCCATAAGATTGCCACTCAAATGTATAAATCAATTGTGAATGACATGGAAGAAAAATTATCTACAATAGTTTACTATGTAGGAACTTTTGTATGGATGTCCCCACTAACCAAGAACTAAAGTATAAAATTGTCTTCCCATTTTCTTTGCATAGTTAATAGATTCTTAACATGTTCTTGAAAATACTACGTGGCCAGTGCTTTAAGAGTCACGTTCTGCATCCCAGCAATGTATCTTATTTTGTCACCTCATTATTTATATTTCACGTTTTCATAGTTCCTCACCTTGCATTTTATTTTTAATTCCAGATTTCTCCCAGGGAATCCCAGCTTCATTTCCACAGAATCCCCGTGTGTCTGATGCCCTGTTATTCTGAAGACACATAATGGTTCCCAGTATAGACAATGCACTCGACAGTGTTTACGGATGAAGAAGGGAATGAATGGATCTCCTCACTATCCCTGGACACGACCTTACATCTTTGCTCTCCAGCACTGTGTGAGGATTACAATTTCCTATTAGTCTGGAAAATCCAATCAATTGAACAGGGTGTGGCTCACAGCCTGAAACCCTATTAGGGTCGGTAACCTTCTGAGAGGGTGGATCCTGGAATGTAGCCCAGATTGGGTTATAAACTGTTATCCAGGTTTAAAGGAAAGTCAGACAGGCAAAGGGATGCATTTGTCCAGAGAAGAAGAAGCTGGACAGTTTGGGGCTTTGGAGGAAGAGAAATTGGCTGCTTGCTCTGGTACTTGCCTCAGAATCCATTTGGCTTCACCAGCTCCTCCAATTTGGGGTTTCGGTGAGTCCTCCAGACTGTGAGATGTGCCTTGACTTCATTCCATGAAAATGTTGTAAGTCCTATCTGTCTTTACACTTTTGCCCTATCAAAGCAGCCTCTTATGGTCTCTGAATCATATTGTGTCAACATGTATTTTGCCACCATCATTTCCTACTCTTTACTGTACATGTCCCTTTTTTCAACTCTAACACTGTTGTCTTGAATGTATTTAGTTATTTTAACTGCCTAACCTAAGATTGTAGCCTTGTGCTCTCCCAATACAGTGACGACCAGCTGCATGTGGCTAGAACATTCAAGTTAATGAAATTAAATAGCTAAACTTCATATAACGCCAGCCAGATTTCAAGTGTTCTGTTACCACGTGTGTGTGGCAGCTTCTGTATCATACATTACATATGTAGAGCATGTTCTTCGTCTTGGAAAGTTCTATTGACTGTTGATCTACATCTGATTTTTTTTTTTTTTTTTTTTTTGGCGGTACGCGGGCCTCTCACTGCAGTAGCCTCTGCCGTTGCGGAGCACAGGTTCCGGACGCGCAGGCTCAGCGGCCATGGCTCACGGGCCCAGCCGCTCTGCGGCATGTGGGATCTTCCCGGACCGGGGCACGAACCCGCGTCCCCTGCATCGGCAGGCGGACTCTCAACCACTGCGCCACCAGGGAAGCCCCACATCTGCTGTTTTTATTAATTTGTTCCTAAATATTTCATTTTCTGCCTCTCTGAATTATTTTTTTATGGGTTTCATCAAGTGATTTTCTTCATTTCTTACGTGTCTTGAGATAGATTTTTATGTTGAAATAATTATCTCAAGGTAAAATAAATCTCTTGAGATCTTTATTTTAATTCTTCCCCCAAATTAATACATATTAACCCACTTTGATTCCTCTGACTTGTAATCTGGACATAGACATGGTTGCCTAGGTTCTGTCTTCTTTCTACTTGTAAGGCGGCTCTCTTGCATATGCCTGGGGTTTCCCTGGATATAGGGATTTACATATTCCTATTATCAAGAGAAGAAAAATTCTAACTGTAAAAAAAGACATTTCATTTCACCTTCAAATTTGCCTTGAAGGCAAAGCCAAAGGTAATCCATGGCCAACTCTTGATTGGTTTTCCTAGGAAGTCCCTCCCACCTTGGATTTCCCGGGTGCTCTGGAGAATCCAAACACTAAACTTTTCCTTGAGTGTGTTTTGGGCAATGAGAATTGTCCTGGATACTTGATTCCAATCTACAATAAACAGATGCTGGCATTAACCCAAGGCTTCTCTTTATTTCTGATAGAAAATGATCACTGCACTTTCACTTTGATTGTGGCGGGAGTTCAGGAGAGAAGGAACTTGAGAGCAAATACCTTTAGAAGATTTTTCTGTTTCAAGATAGACAGGATGTAATGAGGGGATTGATTGTGCATCATACGGGGAGGTCTCCCCCAAAACTGGGCGATAAAAATGAAGACATAAATAACAGGGAGTTTCTTCTGATTGTTAATGTTAGCGGTCATATTACAGGTAAAATCTAGGTGATCTTTGTTACCCTAAAGGAATTTGAACACAGGATGCAGACTGAACGAAATTAAATGACAGCTGATCCTTCTAGATGTGTAACCCTGTCATATATTAAAGTTTTTGGAACCTCTGCATGTCATTGGTAAATAAACCAATTTTCTGCTAAACCTTAGCCATTCCATATTTCTGAGCATCCTTGACACAGAGGGTTGAGAGAGTCCACGACCGGAACACTATGACTCGTGTACCCCTGCTTCCTTCTGGAGCAGCGGATGTTAAGGACGAGACCGGAAGGGCGGGTGCCACGGTTCCTCCAAGTGGAACAAGTCCTTGGTTTAACTGCATCCTGAAATAGGCCCTTGGCTGATTAATATCCACGTAGACGGGGGACAGAACTAAAAGTCAGGGTTGAGGGAGAACCGGAAGGCAGTGAGGTTCCAGCGGGCTGCCAGGGGTGCTGGAGGACCACTGTGGGTGCATAAGGGAAGAGAATGATCTGGGGATTTCCAGTGTTTCCTACAGGAGGAAACCAAACTCTACTCCGGCATGAGTCAGGGTTCCCGAGGGTTTGAATCAAGGAGGACATTGAACGCTTCTGGATGCCCTAGGCTGCGGAACACACAAAGTCAATGCTTAGCACATTCTTATTTGCAAGCGCTCTGAACTTTGACTTTCTGTCTTAGCAACCACAGCTCTAGCTTCTCCCATGGGATCTGGGAGAGGAGAGACTGCACCTGTTCTTAGGAGGCACCACTGGTTTCCGTTTGCTGGGCTGGGGTCACAGCCAGGTGGAGGTGGGGGGCTCCATTTCAGTTGGGTCTGGAAGTTGTGCGCAGGACTGGAGTCTCATGGCTTCTTCTCCATCCTCAGATTTGCGTGCTCAGTGCTTGGATTGGCTGTGAGTGAAATCCCGAGAAAGACTCCTGGCGACTGAGTTGTTGACAATGGAGCCTCTGGTGAGTAGCGACGCCTCCTTCTCCTGAAGCTACACCCCGAGTGCCATTAGCAGTCGTTCCCTCATTCACACCTTCCACCTCTTAGTAATGAAGCTTTTATTCATACTCGATAACTGGGAGGAATGTGTAGGGAGGAGCACTTTCTTAACTGTGCTGAACAGAAAGGAGAAACGGTACAGTAGGCAGAGTAACATTAGGTTCTCAAAGATTTTTGAAAAATTGGAGAAAACAAAACCAATCACTAGGCTTCTTTCATCCCTCAGCATGGAGATGAGATTAAATTACAAGAGAAACAGTGATAACTAAGGTCAAGGTCCCTGAAAATCTTGAGTGGGAGTCCTCACGCCACAGCGATGGTCAGGCTAGGTCTGTCCTTCACTCCAGCCACCCGAGTCCCCGGCTTATTCTGCTGAACCATCTGACCTCAAAGTTTGTTATGAACACCTGAGTCCTGTAGTGTTAAGAGAGAGAACACCTCCTGGTACCAAGTTCTGTGTGAACCTTGCTCAGTTCTGAGGAATGTTAGGCATTTCTTCATGATCCTCTGACAATTGCGTGATTAGTAGAAGAGTGTTTTGTATTTAGCGTAGGTTTGCTAGAACGTAAACACTTCATACAATTATATATTTGATGATTTCAACACTCATAACAAGTAATGAAAGCAGTTTCTTTTTGGAGAATCGAAGATTCCTCTAGGAACATAATTTAAACCAATAGTCATGTTTTCAAAGTAGCCCATCATGGTTATTGCTTGTCTTGTCACGAATCTGTAGAATTCCTTGAAATTAATAAGGAAGGGAGATTGAGTTATGAATATACAAGTGAATCTTTTATTATCAACTGTCTGGAAGTCCTAATTTCCAGGTTATTGAAAAACTTCTACAATGTATTATAACACACTTCAAGTGATATTTCCGTAAAATAAAGCTTCGTGACGTCAGAGTGTGTAGGTGTCCGTGAATGTACCTGAAAGGCAGACACCAGCTCAGCGCTGGCAGAGAACCGAGGGGAACCCCACACAGAGCGTGATCCTTTATCCACTCAGATCCCATCACCTCCTCATCTCAACCCTCCCACCCTGGACAGTGGTAGGGACTGCTCTGTCTAAACCAGAACATCCCTGATGTTTTAGGAATCAGTGACGTTGGAAGATGTAGCGATCAACTTCACCCAGGAAGAGTGGGCCCTGCTGGACACATCCCAGAAAACCCTGTTCAGAAACGTGATGCTGGAAAATATCACCCACCTGGTCTCCGTAGGTGAGTCTGTCAACACGGATGTACGTGCACGTGTGTTCACTGCATTCATTCACTCACCGAACAGGCATTTAGATCAGCTTCCCCGTGTCACACTCCAAGTCCTTCCTGCTTCTTTGATAGTCCTCATAACTACTTAAAACGAAGACGTTTATTTTCATGGCACTTTTCATTACCACACCAGAAGGTAATCTTCGCCACATTTCATATCTCTGTGGCTACTCAGTGTTTACACTCAGAACAGAACTGGGGATTCAATGGACATTTTAATGCATAAGTAAATGGATCAAATATTTTAAAAATGATTCTTCTGTTCTAGTCACTCCATGAAGGCTTGAGACCAGAGTCGTGTATATGGCATAATTTTGATGATTCCTGTAAGGCGTATCCTTACTGGCTCCTGTTTGAACGTGATATTCAGCGTACTGTAGAGTCTTTTAATCTTTCCCATTTGGAAAACACTGAGGATTCTGTAATCTCTCTTTGAACTTGTGCACAGGCATCAGCCGCTAGAGGGTCTCACTGTGTTTGCTGCTGCTCTGGATTTCCTCCTGGTCTGCTGAAGGACCTTCACTGTTTTGTCTGTTGAAGATGTTGTTGCCGGCACTGACCTTCAATTATCTTTGTATTTTCCTCTTGCCCTTACCCTGGACTTGAGCACAGCAAAGGGTAATTAGCCCAGACTCAAAATCCAACACTTTTTTTCTTTTTCATATCAAACAGGGAATCAGATCAGCAAATCAGATGTGATTTCCCAGCTCGAACAAGGAAAAGAGCTGTGGAGTGAAGCAACAGGATGCCTCCAAGGCCAGAGTCCAGGTAAGAATCAGGGGCCTGTGCTTCACTGCAAGAAAGTTTCAGTGAGTGTGTTAAGTCCTTGGAAACACCAAATGAGTTTTATGAAGTGAGCGATATGTTCTAAACTGGAAGTGAGGACATTGGGCTGAAATTCTTCATGCTGTTATCACTCTTTGCATCTAGCAATGAAAATTCATATTACTTCTTGCCATTTCTATTCTTTAAGGAAAAGGGTGCTTGTGGACTCACTGCAGTTGCACTTTCACATAGTGATTCTTGTCCTGATCGCCCCATTTAATGTGTTTTCCATCATTTGCTGACCCAATGTCTCTCCACCATATTACATTTTAATATTTTAAACCTGTTTTTATCTAATAGACAATGACTTTTTAAAATATTTCTACTACCTTGAGTATTTCTTTATTATACACGCTCTCCATCAGAGTGCCAATTTTTGAAAGATACTCACATGGACCTTGGTGTTTGTTTACATTTTTATTTCCCTAATTTCATTTTAAAATTTATATTTTTTCCATTTCTTTAGGCAGTGAAAGTCCGCTTATACAACAAGAAATGATATTCATGCAACAAGTGTACAGGAAGCACATATCTCACACCATGCCAATGGTAAGTTTCATGGGTGGAACACCAGTCATCCCAATGTGAAAGACCTGGCAGTGAGATAAGTTGGTAATTGAGCAAAATTGCCTGTATGTAATTAAGTGGAGATTGAGCTCTTTCTGGAAATATTTTTGGATAGGCTGAAATCAGTTGAAAAATTAATATGAGCACAAAACCACAACATGAGACCTAAGAAAAAGTCAGTTGCACAAACATTGCTCATCTCCTAGTCTTTAGAACAAACTGAAGTCTTCAAAATTAATCTGATATCTGGGTTGGGAAACTGTAAAAGAGAATGTTTGTGCCTGTAGAGGAGTAACACAACATGTGTATGCAACTGACACAGGAAACATTTTAACAAGAGACTATAACTGGCTGATCCTATAGGGTGTAAATGTAGAGGAATGAGTGTCTGCGTAGACGTGGGCAACCAGAAACAGCCTCCTATCTTTTTCCCAAAGCAGGTTTCTCACACACAAGGGGATCCGGTTGGATGGACTGATTTGAGTGATGAATTTACTCCTAGATCTTCACCTCAACATTCACCAATTCCCTTAAGAAGGAAAAGTAATGTCAGCAAACAGCATGGAAAATCACTTAGTCAAGGGTCATTCCTTGACAAACAAGATCACATTCACACTAGAGCTAAATCGTATGAATGTCCTCTATGTGGGAAAGTCTTTAGTAGATGCTCTACACTCATAAGACACAAGATGATTCACACTGGAGAGAAACCATTCAAATGCAATCTGTGTGGGAAAGTCTTCAATCAAAGTTCCTCCTTGAAACAACATGAGAAAACTCACACAGGAGAGAAGTGCTATGAATGTCATCAGTGTGGTAAAGCCTTTCTTCAAAGCTCTGGCCTTAGTTCGCACAAGAAAATCCACACTGGAGAGAAACTACACGTATGTCTTGAGTGTGGGAAGGCCTTCAGTCACAGTTCAGGGCTTAGTTCGCACAAGAGAATCCACACTGGAGAGAAACCACATGTATGCCTCCTGTGTGGGAAGGCCTTCAGTGAACATGCTAAACTGAGAGAACATGAGAGAACCCACACTGGAGAGAGGCCCTATGAATGTCAGTGGTGTGGGAAATGCTTCAGTCGAGGCTGTTCCCTGAGACGACATGAGGGAACTCAGCACTGGAGAGAAAGTCAGGAGGGCCCTCAGTAGACGTTCTGACCTGAGATGACATGGCGTCATACATGTGAGGAATGTGGATGAAACACCAGCATAGCTTTAGCATTTAACCACACCAAGGTTCACACCCAGTAAAGACACTCTGTCTGTAATCAATATGGACACTTGTTCAGGCATCACACTCCTCAGTCCAGAAAGGCATCACCTGTGGACGTGGATCCATATGTGCCCTGTCTCTGTGGCAAAGCCTTTAGTCATTGGCCTGACCTCAGGTAACTTAGCAGAACTCACTCTGTAAATACAATATGGGTATTTTTAGCAACAGCTCCCAACTCTAAAGACCCTAGAGGACTTGAGCAGAGGATAACCAACCCCTAGTTCTTCTTTGATAATTATTGTTCAACACAGGCCATCTTCAGGTAGAGAACCACTAAGACTGTAATGACTGTTAACAAACATTCAGCTGATCACCAGGCTTGATGTGTACGAGAAACTCAGCGAAAAAAATAAACACTAAAACAAGAACAAAGATGTGAACTCTTGAGAAATACCCAATTATGTTGAGCAACACCAAAGCATACTTATAAATAATTCATCCTGGAGAAGTGAATCAATGTAAAGTCATGAGAAATTCATCATAGAGCAACCTCTCTGGAACACGTGTGCTCAGACTGTACAACACACCCTCGGTGTCGTGAAGGTAGGGAAGTCTTCAGTGATCACTTATTTCTTAGTCAACATTAAATTCTCACACTGAGGATGTAGCAATCCTAAAAATCAAAGTGGAGCTACAGCTAGATTTCATATCAGAAAAAACTGACCCTCTGAGTGGGAGGCAGAGCCTCTAAAAGAATCCTTTAACACGCATTCAGGCAAATTGTGATTTACGGAAATACCTCTTCATGAAAATGTAGCATAAAATGGAGAGTGAAGTGATCTAGCAATACAGAATGTAGAGTTTGGAAGAAATTAAAATTTGTGTATAGAATAATAGTTGCTAATATCCAAACAATAAAGTCTGTGGCTAAAGGAGCCAAGTATTGGTGTCTGGTTTTCTTTGTGCCCCTGTAAGCACAGGGATTCAGGTCTGCACCCTCGGAAAGTGGGCGGAGACTCAGCCCCACTCTCTGAGTGTCCCCTTTCTCCATAGCTCTTTCCACACAACTCAGCTCCACACATTCCAACGTCCCCCTAACCCCATCTACCCTTTCAGGCCCTGGTGGTGACACAGCTCTGATAATCAGCTCCACTGGTCATGTTTCCCAGAATGTCACGACCCTGGTCAGGCAAGGTTATGGGGAAGTCTCAAAGACACCTAGTCCTACACTTTTTGAGTTCCCTCAACCTATTTCTGCAGATGGAAACCACTGGAGGCTAAAGAGACAGGCAACTCTGCCCTCCCAGACCTCAGAAATCTCTTGTTATTTTGTCCCAAAACCTCTGAATTGAGCTAAGTGGATGAAGAGTTCCTTCCAGGATCGTACTCTCTATCTTATTCAGCTGAATTATGCACCCAGCAGTCTCACTAAAGAGGAACACATACCCCTGCATAAGCTCATGGAATAAATCTCCAGGAGTGAAACTATCAACGATAACACATTCCAGTTTTTAAAATAATTAGTGCAATATACTTTTTGCTAAGAAAAAATGAATGTTCTCACAAAGCGGATCTCCCTACTTTGTCTGCAGGGCTTGGAGTGTTATCCTTTGACACACATCAATATTGAACCTAAATCTCGAGGGAAATTCTTCCAGGATATCCCCTGGGATGACTTGTGTTCTCGTAGCACAAAGTAGCACAATTCCCAAACCACAGGCCTGAGTCCCCTTACAGGAACACATACAAGGATGATATTGATCCATCATTACTTTTGAAATTCCCCACAAGGGATGCTGGGGGGCAGTCAGGGTGGAAAAACACATCCTGTGTGAAGAGGATACGCAACCAATTCTATCGTCGGCCTAAGAAAAAACGTGTTTTACCCACAAGCTGTGTTCGAATTTAGCCGTAATTATGGGCAACCGCCTTACCTGAGACCTATGTGGTACCTTAGCCAGGAATGCCCTCTTCTGCCCAATGTGTCTCCAGGAGGGAAGGGCCCAGTGCTGCTGGGGGCGAGGCCTGTGCAGGCGCTGGGACCCCCAGGAATGGTGATGTGCACACTCCCTTCCCAGAGGAGTGCATGTCCCGCTGGGATTTATCTACGCTGACCTATACTTGTGCCTGTGCTCGGCATTCCTAGCTAGACAAGGGATTTCAGAGCTGTTCCCCTACAATGGTGACCACAGGGGGGCAGCATCTCACAAGGAGGTGTGTTTGGGGGCACCTTGGCAGCTTGTCTGAGTGGCGGAGGGGCCTGGAGTCGGGAAGAAACCTCTCTGAAGCTTAGTCACTGGGGGGAACTCAGGGCTCTCTTGGTCGGGCTGACCCAGGCTTCTTCACAGGCTCGGGTGCTGAGAGTGACAGGCCCACAGAGACAAAGTGAGAGGCAGAGGCAGAGAAACTCCCAGAGAGAGAGAGAGAGACAGAGACAGAGACAGAGAAGCAGTTGCAGGGCCACTGGGCTCGGCTTAGAACTCCTACCACATAACTTCTCCCACATTCTGTTGCTCAGAGCAAATGGCAGGCTGGCCAAATTCTGGGGGTGAAGAGAAAGGTCCAGCCCTTAATGAGAGAAGTGGCAAAGTCACACGGCAGAGCCGTGGGCCTGAGAAGGTGGAAGGAATCTGTGGGGATTTGTTTCAATCGAACTCAAAGGCTTAGATATGGGGTCAGGTGTTTACACTTTAGTGATACATGCTTCTCTAGTTTCCAAGATTTCTGCAGATTCCTCCCCCTCACACCACATCACGATCTCTTTCATCCCATGGCTCTGATGCAGAGTGGGAACCACTATTTTTTGAGCTGAGGCTATTCTCCTGGGACAGTATAAACCCCTTTCTCCATGAAGTTTTCTATTTTCTACCTTTCCTTCCAAAAACCCTCCCATAGGTTCGAGGCAGAAGACATCGACTGTAGCTCCTATTCAAACTGCTGCTGTCCCAGGAGAAAGACCCTCCTCCTAACCTTTAAATCACTGGGTTCTTTTTTAACATATGAAAATGGGATACATGTTTATTCTTCAAAGATACCTAGGGGGCTTCCCTGGTGGCGCAGTGGTTGAGAGTCCGCCTGCCGATGCAGGGGACACGGGTTCGTGCCCCAGTCCGGGAAGATCCCACATGCCGCAGAGCGGCTGGGCCCGTGAGCCATGGCCGCTGAGCCTGCGCGTCCGGAGCCTGTGCTCCGCAACGAGAGAGGCCACAACAGTGAGAGCCCTGCGTACCAAAAAAAAAAAAAAAAAAAAAAACCCCAAAAACCTAGGAATTCAGGAAACATTTTTTTCTAAAACTTGAAACTTTGAGCAAAGTATGGAATACCACAACGATTCCCCCTTTACTCTCAATCGCAATTTCTGTACGTGACATCAATTTTCTATTCCTTTACTAGTGGAGGAGGGTCCTTCTCCCAGTGGGTCCACATTATGATGTACTCCCTTTGCAGGACAACCAGAAGAGGGTCTGGGGACTGGAAGTCAGTAAAAATGGAGGCTGTAGTACACCAGAGGGAGTGGGCCTCTTAACAATGAGGTATGAACCTGAAGGTATGGAAACCCAGACCTTAAACCTGCTTCCTGGTATTGATGTAGAGGGAAGAGACTCAAAAGGTTTACAGGGGGTTTGATCATCTGTATCACAGAACTGAGACTCTGAAATGGGGAGAGATGTAGAAGATCAGAATTCAAAGTTCTGACCAGAAAACCAGAAATGCATTGAAAAGTGAGTGGAAAATTGGTCGTGGGGAAGGGAGGGAAGGAAGCCTCTTAGGATAAATCAACATTACCTTCAATGAAATAAAGCATTTTGTAAGAATCACATCGAAAATGCAGGGAAGAGCCAAAGATGTCTGACTTTGAGGTTTTACTTTGGTAAATGGAAAATAATCATGAGATTTGTAGCTTCACTTGATTTATAGGGTCACCCAACTCTATATATTTTCCTTCAAGATGTAAGTTCTTCAACTGTGGCTCTTTCTCCTGCAGGGCTTTTGTAGGGAAGGAGGGGGTACTCCATCTCATTAAACTAGTGGGATCAGCGCAGCAAGATGGTTTGGACGTGGCAAATCCTTGGTGGAGGTGGAAAACTCCCCCCAAATCAAAAGGAGGAATAGTTTGGATAATTGTCTGCTTTAAAAATTAAAGATCCCAACTTCATCTCAGCATCACCATGACTAAATACCACCTCTCCTTTACACCATAGTTAGCTAGATGGATGGATAGATAGATAGATAGATGTATGTTCTGGAAGAAGGTTTTCCAGTGGGCAGGTTTACTTCTTGTGCATGGGAATCTTGATTAACCCTGAAGCCCAGGTGGAAAAAAACCTTTTGTGAGGACAGAGATTGGGATGGAGTTGAGAGTGAGATACAGGAGAAGATATCAGTTTACATGCTCTCCAAGATTTTGAAAAGACTAATGAACGGTTCTAACTCAACTCCTTCCATAGACCTCTCTGCCTAGTGGTTGACCAGACTGCCTTTCAGCGGCTCCGGAGGCGGTGGCCAATTTAACTTCCTGCTGACCACCGACCTGCGGTCCTGAGGTTCACGTAGTACTTTTCCAGGGCCCGTTATAAGGTTGGGGGACGGCAGAGGAACTGCTTTTGCACACATCTAGAGGCCGGGTGTAATCGGTACTTTCCCTGCTTAGGAAGCAGACAACTCTGCCCCCCTCCCTGCCTCCCTCCGACCCGTCTAGCTACTCGGGAAAACCCAGGACGAGACGCTCTGCGCCTAAAGGCTCAGCCGAAATGCATCCTGCAGTCGGGTCTCCGGCCGGAACCCTCCCCGACTCGGGGCGGCCGGAGGGGAAGGGGCGGGGGCCCGGCAGGCAGGCCAGCGGCGCGGCAGGCGCAGAGGATGCACGCGGGGGTCCTGGGCCTCTCCGCCCTGCTGCTGGCGGCCGAGCAGAGCGCGCGTGAGTGCCGGGCAGGCCACGCTCACCCCTCCGACCCATCCTGACGCCCGGGGACCCACACGCCACCCCGGCCACGGCGGCGGCCTCTCCCCGCCTGCGCCCAGCACTGCGCGCCAGTGCACGCACGGTGGCACCCCACCCGCCCAGTCCCTGGTAGATCCCCGCGAATGCACGACCCTCCCGGGGATGCGTGATTGCCCCCGAGGATGAATGCCGCACCCCTCCGCCCCCTCCCCCTTGCATGCGTGGTCCCCGTGTATCTGAGGCCCCTCCGCGTTGGATGCACGATCCTCCTCCCTCCCCCTTGCGTGCATGGTCCCCTTGTATCTGAGGCCCCTCCGCGGCGGGTGCACGATCCTACCCCCTCCCCCTCCAGCGGGTGCATGATCCTCTGCAGGAGTCGCGGCACACGTGGCCCCCCGCTTCCCTCCAGAGAGGCCTCCAGGACTCGGCAAAGTGCCGCAGGTGCCCGAGGCGCTGCACGCGGGCCTGGGGGCGCCCTGCTCTCCCCGCTATCCGGCCGGCCTGGGGGTCTGGGCGGCGGGGGAAGCCGCTTGGGGCCAGGTTGTGGTGGGACTGGGCTCCGCTTCCGCGGAGCTCTGGAGGGAGGGCCGTCTACAGCTGGACCGGAGGCGGCGGGCGCGGGGCGCGGTGGTCGCGTAGGGAGCGCTGTCCGCCGGCAGAGGCGGGGCCAGAGGGCGGAGCGGTTCAGCGCCTTTCCAGTTTGAACTTGTAACTCCTTCGGTGCCGGAGCGGAGGCCTCCGCCCGCTGCAGCCCGGCTCCCTGCAGCCGCTTCTTCCCCGCGGGGCCCCCGCAGATGGGGGGAGGGGTGGGGGAGTGGAATTAACGGGGCTTCAGCATCCAGACCCCCCAGCGTTCCTCGCCACTCCCCAGCTCGCAGGCACTTGGGGACCCCGGCGGGCTCTGGCCCTGCACTTTTTCCTGGGAGGGACCCGCGTCGGCGGGTCCCTTGTTTGAACCGCGGTCCACGAAGGCCCCCCGGGGTCGTCCCTGCCATGAGGTTTCAGAGGCGCCCAGAGGAGGTCCCACGTTGAGATCGGCTCCAGAGCTCCGGGGTCCAGCGCCGCCACTGAGCAGGGCTAAGATGAGACAGGACTCCGGGTCTCGGCACCCACCCCAGGTGGCCCCGCGGACGTGGGTTCCTCCTTCCCTCCCGTCTAGGAACGCCTGGGCCTCAGCGTTCCTCAGACTGGGCAGGGCGGTGACTGCCCCAGAGGCTTCTGGTGCCTGGGGCTCCCGGTTTGCCTTGTGTGCCGGGTGATTAGAGCAAGAGACAGAGCCTGGGCGCCAAGGAATGGCTGCCCAAGCCCTGGCTTCTCGGGGAACCTGCAGGGTTCCCGTCTGTACCTGGGGCAGCGCTCTCTTACCGCTGCAGTTCACAGCTTTACGTGTCCATAAATCCATGTTAAACTCTAACAGTGGGGAACCCAAGCAATAGTCCTGTAAGACAATTACTGTGAGTCCCGAGCACCTGCTAGTACTGGGCAGATGTAAGCACCCACGTCTGTGGCCATTCATCAGGGAGGGCAGACCCTAACCTAGATTTATCAAGCTCTTTCCATTCCCTGACCCTATCCTACAACCCTCAAAAATAAAATAAATGAAGCCGCCCCCAGAGAGGAGGTTTTACATTTTTGAGCCCATACTAAGTGCCAGGTGTTTGTGGGTTTTTTTGCACGCTGTCCTATGAGATCCAACAGTCCCTTTGTACAGCCATGGTGTCTGGGCCTTTGGGATCCTTTGGGAAGCTCTGGCCCTTTCATTCGACCTCATTCTGGTCCAGACTGCACGCGGGCTCTGCCCACTCCAGGCTAGGTGTAGCAGGCAGCACTGCTGGCTGTAGGGACACAGCGTTTGCTGGTCCCTCCCTCCTGCCTTCCACTAACCCTCTGGTCCTTCCTCTGGTCCCCAGGCCTCTGCACCGTGGTTTACTACTTCACCACAGGCCAGCTCCTCTGGGGGTGGCTGGCCCTCTCTGTGCTACTACCTGGCTTCTTGGTCCAGGGCCTGAGCTACCTTTGGTTCCGAGAAGATGGACATCAAAGTCACTGCTCGTTGGTGGTGCTACACCTCCTCCAGCTTGGCGTGTGGAAGCGGTAAGGCAGCCCCTTTCAACCCTGAAGCGTGATTTCACACGTGCGAAAGGAGGGTTCTCCTGTGCATACGTATTCCATCCTTAGGGTCACAAAAGTGCAGGCTTGGGAGAACGTTGGAAGCCACCTCTTTGAACATTTGCTCTGATATTGGTCACCTCACCGAGCCTGAACTTCCTTGAGCATCCTCAAGGAGCATCCAGAAGGAGCCGTGACCCTTCAAAAGCTTTTTCTTGACTTGGGCCAAATCCTATGTGCTCGTGTTTAATTCAGTTGGTCTCGCCTTTAGAGCCATGGAAAGTGACTCAGTTAGGGCCGGTCCATGTAAACACCTACTCCCTCACTCCAGGAGGGTGACACAGATTTAAGCAGAAGCAGCAGTGGGGTCGGCCTGGTAACATTTGCATTAAGCTTTTATTGCAAGAAGAAGCCATTTGGGTGCCAGGGCCACATTTTTCCATAAAAAGGCATCCTGGGCAGGCCTGGTGTTGAGCAGGCTTGGCTTTGGCCCACCAGTGCAGCAGGTAAGGTGTTGTTTTCCCCGGGATACCTGGATTCCTGGAGGGTCAGGGGAGATGCGGCAGTGAGCTTTACACTGGGGCAGGTTTCAGCTCTCAGCTGCCTCATAATCCCATAGAGTTGCCAGGAATTTTAAAAGGGAGAAAATTGGGAGATCAGATCGGTGATGGCCTCCGGCTCAAGAGCACATGAACTTGTAGACGCTGAGGATAGAAAGGCTCTCAGGAGTCACGGCCAAGTCTCAGATCTCGGGCTGCGCTGCTGGCTGTCCTGGGTGGTTTATGCCTTCAAGCCATGCCCAAGGCTTTCTTTGGAGACGCTGAAGTGAGTTTTCTGATTTCCCAGCTGCGTCCGAGACAGAGGGTTTGGAGACAGAGGGTACTTCTGATAAAGACATCACCCAACCACCCGAATTTCTCCGGGCCCCTCGGAGCTGGAACCCTACATCTCTAAAGGCACCAGAAGCGTTTTCAGCTACAGCAGTTTTGCCTAAAGCTGAGCCTTTGTGTTCAAGCCATGTGGTTCCTCTGAAACGATAGGACTCTGACCAGTGGGAAGAGAGCAGAGCTGGCTTTCCTGTTGGACTCGGAGGATCGGAGCCTGTACTGGGCGCTACCCACATGCGCTGACCCTTCTGTCTGCCCAACTTGGTATGAAAACCATTAAGGGCTCCGATCCTTCCAGGGACCACGTGGTACGTTATAGTCATCAAGTTTGCGACCTCAGGGACAGAGCACCTATTGAAAAAAAATGAATCAACTCTCCCCTAAGCGAACATGTCATAGCTCAAAAGAAGATTAAAGTCAGGGCCAGTCACTTGAGAGAAGCCTCCTGAATAACTGTCAGATAGATCTGTCTTCTGGAGCTCCGGGGGGACCCTTGGTCCCATTTGATCCAGTGCCTTCTTCAGAGATGGGGCAGCGTCAGGCTCACATGTATCCGCTTTCATGCTGGTGTCCAACACTGACCCCCACTCATCTTCCCCAAGTTTCTCAGATGATGCCATGAATACTAAATATATATTTCTTAAAAACTAAAATGGGTAAATGAAGAGAGACAGGAAAATTAGAAATTAGGAAAAACAACTAGTCATCTATATCTCTTCTTATTTAAAAAAAGAAGTTAGTGGGACTTCCCTGGCAGTCCAGTGTTTAAGACTGCGCTCACACTGCAGGGGACACAGGTTCGAACCCTGGTCGGGGAACTAAGATTCCATATGCTGCTCTGTGCGGCCAAAAAAAAAAAAAAAGTTAAGGTGACTAAAAATATATATGTATAATTTAAAAGGACAAAAAAAAAAAAAGCATGAAAAAAGAAAAGAAGTGAGAAGAGTCAGGAAACGGAAGGGAATGTCAGAAAAGAAGGTAACGCCAGAATGCACTCTTGCTTACGGTGAACCACAGATTTGTCTCTCAGTTTTGTAACAAGCATAAGAAGCTACATGGTTTTGCAATGCTTCTGCGATAGAAAATAAACCAAACAAATGGAAATCTGCTTCCTTAGAAGAAAACTTTGAAAGTTAAAGTAGAAAACAAGAACTCTATTCCCTATCCTGCAACCAGCTTATTGGGCTTTCACAAGGAAGACACCGGGTAATGGAGTGTCTTGTTCGCAAGACTGATGCCCAGTCAGGGCCAGCAAAGAAGCCGCTCAGAAAACTGCAGTTCAGCGAAAGCACCTGTAGGAGGAGCCAAAACAGTTCTGTTTGCCCAGCCCTAGACAAACAGCATTTAGACAGGGGTCGTAACGCAATGCAGAAGAATCTACTGACAACAAAAAACCAATTAAACGCAAACCTCATGAAGTGGCTTGTAAAAAAGGCAAGGACTTAAAACATAAACGTAGGGCTTCCCTGGTGGCGCAGTGGTTGAGAATCCGCCTGCCGATGCAGGGGACAGGGGTTTGAGCCCTGGTCCGGGAAGATCCCACATGCTGTGGTGCAACTAAGCCCGTGCGCCACAACTACTGAGCCTGCGCTCTCGAGACCGCGAGCCACAACTACTGAGCCCACGATCCGCGACTACTGAGCCCACACGCCTAGAGCCCGTGCTCCGCAACAAGAGAAGCCACTGCAATGAGAAACCCGTGCACCGCAAGGAAGAGCAGCCCCCGCTCGCAGCAACTAGAGAAAGCCCCTGGGCAGCAACGAAGACCCAACACAGCCAAAAATAAATAAATTAAAACAAAAAAACCCCACAGGGCTTCACTGGTGGCGCAGTGGTTGAGAATCTGCCTGCTAATGCAGGAGACACGGGATCGAGCCCTGGTCTGGGAGGATCCCACGTGCCGCGGAGCAACTAGGCCACAACTGCTGAGCCTGCGCGTCTGGAGCCTGTGCTCCGCAACAGGAGAGGCCACGATGGTGAGAGGCCCGCGCACCGCGATGAGGAGTGGCCCCCCGCTTGCCACAACTGGAGAAAGCCCTCGCGCAGAAACGAAGACCCAACACAGCAAAAATAAATTAATTAATTAAATAGGTACTGGAATGATTGCATAATCTAAGTTCCAGATAACAACAACAACAAAAGAAGTTCTATTCAACATCAATCTGTTTAAAAAAAAAACCCCAGGAAACAAGTGTTGGCAAGGATGTGGAGAAATTGGAACCCTTGCACACTGATGGTGGAAATGTAAAGTGGTGCAGCCACTGTGGAAAACAGAATGGCAGTTCCTCACAAAATTAAACATAGAAGTACCATATAATCCAGCAATTCCACTTCTGGGTATATATCCAAACAAGTTGAAAGCAGGGTCTGGAAGAGGTCTTTGTACACCCATGTTCCTGGCAGCATTACTTACAGTAGCCAAAACATGAAACAAACCAAGTGTCTAAACAGATGATGGATAAGCAAAATGTGGTCTGTACATACAACGGAAAAAAGGAATGAAATTCTGTAATATGCTACAACGTGGATGACTCTGGAGGACATGATGCAGTAAGCCATGCAATAAGACAAATACATAATTCCACTTACATGCGGCACCTAGAGCAGTCAAGTTCATAGAGTCAGAAAGTAGGATGGGGGGTGCCAGGGGCCGGGGGAGGAGGGAACGGGGACTTATTGTTTAATGGGGACAGAGTTTCAGTTTTACAAGATGAAAAGAGTTACAGAGGACGATGGTGGTGATGGTTGCACACCGTTATGAATTATTGCAAATTGTCAATAATCTATTCAATTATGAAATTTAAATTATTAACGTCACTGAACTGTACTTATAAAACGGTAAAGATGGTACGTTTTATGTTATGTGCATTTTACCGCAATTTTAAAAAGTTGAAAAAAATGTACAGTCCTAGCGGAAACCTCCACCGTTCACTGTCTCAGCTTTCACGTCACCATAAAGTGTTAAGATGGAGAGAAGCATCACTAATTCTTCACCTTGTGGGGCTACGATAGACTATTCCGGGGGAAGCGGATACGTTTGGTTTTTTATTTAAGCTGTTCAGTGGAGCTTGCTGAGAGACATCATTCCAAAGACCGAGTTAGTTTAATTAAACGTGTTAACAAACGTCAATTTTTAGTGCATGTTGTCCTTAGTGCAACGGGAAATCTTAGACCATCATCAACACAGCTCAATATGCTCGGTATTTATTCGTTCATGTTTACTAACCTTGTGTGACCAAAGGGACTGGAGACACGTGATTAAGGCACAGTCTGAGGCCAAATTGTGAACAAAGCTGGAACAGTGAATTAGAAGAAGAGAGATGTTCACAGGATGCTGGGAGCCCCAGGGCTTGCCACGGTGCATCTCTGGACCAGAGACGTCTTCATCACCCGAAACTCGTTAAAAATGCAAATTCTCGAGCTTCACCGGGACCCACATGGCATCACGGCAAACTCCTCATAATTCTCCAAACGCGTCTGTTTAATCAGAAATTCTAGGCCTGGGGCCGGGCAACCTGTCTTTCAACAGCCCACCTGGTGACTCTGATGGTGCTCACGTCTGGAACCGCCGTCCGGACACAGGAGCCGTCGTGGGAGGGCTGAAGAATGAGGTGGACTTGGAAGCACGTGGGAAGGGGAGGCACTTCGGACCCAGGCAACAGCAAAGCTGCTGCAGAAGGAACTGCTGGAAGTGGTGGTTTTGGAAAACTAGAAGTCTGTTTTGCTGTGAGTGTGGGGTAAGGATTTTCTGGACAAAAGCAATGTGGACGGAGACAGACTGGGCTGGACCATGAAGGAGCTTATCCACCAGGTAAGGGGTTTGAGAGCCACTGGAAAGGTTTAAGTAAAGGAGTAACCTGGTCAGATAAGGCCCTTAGAGACGGCACAGGAAAGGAACTGAGAAGGGAGAGTCCAAGGGCCAGGCAGGCGGCCAGAAATCCGGGCAGGAGCTGGTGAGTACCTGGAAGGAGAGCATCCATTCCCACCTCCGCCCTCCTCCTCCCACTCACCGCCCCGTACCTCCGCTTTCAGCTGGGCCCCCCGAAGCCCCCTAACCAGTGATCTCAGCCTGAGACCCTCCCCCTGCAGCAGGTTCCAGAAACGCGATTCGAAAACCAGGTGGATCGCATTCCCACTGGTTCTCCATTTCCCACTGGTCCAAGAGGGACACCCAACTCCTCAGCTGGGCTAGAAGAGGCTTCTGCTGCCCCAGGATGGACCGCCGTTTCAGTGGCCCTTCTCCTGCCCCGCTGGTGCCACCGTGCTCCCTCAGGCTTTGTCCCTGTCCTGAGTATGCCCGTCCCTCCTTTCCCTGAATATGTTTTCCTCTCTCCCCGGGACCCCTTCCGCCGCTCTCGTTTTCACACGTCTTTCTTCCTGCTTAAAACTTTTCACGTGTGTATGGCTTGCTTTCCACAACTGAATCTTGGGCTTCCGGAGAAGGTCTTCAATTTCGTTTGCACCCTCTGCAGTCTCCAGCAGGTGGGAGCAGCCCAATAAGGATGCACATGGAATGAATGGAGGCGGCTGGGAGGGTAGGAAGGGAGATTGGCACGTCCCCAGAATGGAGGATTCAGGACTGAAAGGGAAGCTACCGTATTCAGCTTCATATGCTTTTTTTTTTAAAAATAAATGTATTTATTTTTGGCTGCGTTGGGTCTTCGTTGCTGCACGCAGGCTTTCTCTAGTTGCGGCGAGCGGGGGCTACTCTTCGTTGCGGTGCGCGGTCTTCTCATTGCGGTGGCTTCTCTTGTTGCAGAGCACGGGCTCTAGGCGCGCCGGCTCAGTAGTTGTGGCTCGCGGGCTCTAGAGCTCAGGCTCAGTAGTTGTGGCGCACGGGCTCAGTAGTTGTGGCTCGTGGGCTCTAGAGCTCAGGCTCAGTAGTTGTGACACATGGGCTTAGCTGCTCCTCGGCATATGGCATCCTCTGGGACCAGGGCTCGAACCCGTGTCCCCTGCCTTGGCAGGTGGATTCTTAACCACTGCGCCACCAGGGAAGCCCCATATGCTTTTTCTTAACATTATACTTGGGTCAGAGATCACGGCTTCAAAGACTCAGTAAGAAATCAGTTCACTCCAGGATCCAAATCATGAAAGAGGAAAGCTGTCTTTCTTAAGTGTCTTTCCTGGGCCCTGTGTACCCTGAACAAAGCCATTTCAAAGAGGACCCCCTTCTGCTCTGGCCGTAGAAATGTTGGCCGGAGATCAGAGGTGGGGGCGTTCGGGGTAACTTGAAAGGCGCACTCAGCTCTCTTTCAGGAGTCGGTAAATTAAAACGATTCCTAGTTTTTCTGAACTTGGACAGGACAGAAGTTCGCAATTGCACATGGACTTGGCAGGCATGGCAGCCCCTGCTGCAGGCAGGTGTAGGGATCACTGGGTTCCTGCTTCTGGGCGCGTGAGTGGGAAACTGCTGTGAAAACCCGAAGTCCCCAGAGCCCACACGTGCCTGGGGAACAGTGTCCTTTTTATACGTGCACGACCCTCCTGGGGGCGCAGGACAGCGACCCATGGCACCTCCAGGTGGCTTTCATAAGATGGAAGCATCAGAAAGGTTTCTAGGGTGGGTTTTGGGGGAAGTAGAATGAAACAGGCACATTTCCTCCTTTTTCTTCTCTTGCACTGACTCCCTTTCCTGGATGTGTGTCCCTGCAGCCAGGGCAGCCCGTCCTTGCACACCCCACGATGGTGCCCTGCCCTTCCCGCTGTCTAGCAGATGTGGATTAATTCCCATCCCAAGAGGCCCTGGGGCCAGGGAGGTAGTTCAGGGTTAGCTCTAAACTATGAAGGGCTCAGAGAGAGCCCACAGCAAACCTGTGTGATCCAGGCTCCCGGCCTAGCACCCCTTCCACGTGTGGCCAGAGTGTGTTCCGCTGGCCGGGCCTTGCTGGGCAAGGTCACCTGCTGCAGCACTTGGGTCAGACGTGCCACCTTCACTCTGGAGTCAGAGCTCAGGGCCTTGGGGTGTAGATGCGATCAGTTAACCCCTGGAAAGCTATCGATCTCTATGCGATAAGCCAGAGAAGGGGGTTCCTGTTTAAGCTATCACGGTGTGGTTCTGAGTCCTGGGCTCTCCTGTTCCTTAGGCACTGGGACGCCGTGGCCCCTGTTCTCCGGAAGGAAGGGGAGGCCTCCGCCTGGGGCCAGCTGCGGATGCAGGAGGCCGACCTGTCGGCCCTGCGCCTCCTGGAAGCCCTGCTGCAGGTCGGGCCCCACCTGCTGCTTCAAACATACGTCTTTCTCACCTCGGACTTCACTGGTATCGTGCCGGGTGAGTGTCTCCTACCACTGACCTCAGACCGTCCGACTTCTCAAGGCGGACAGAAGGAAACCCCTTATTTAGCAAAACCCGGCAACCTAAGATTTCCTGTTTGGGAGAATTAGGGCAGCCCAAGGGAATGGTTAATACTGGCTTTTGTTTGGGGCGATGAGTTCCCGGGGGTCTGCTTCCTTCATGGGGCTCAGTCCATGGGACAGAAATAGTCAGATGACCCTGAAAGCACCTTGGGAAGGTACCGTGTGCTGCCTCTTGCGAAATCAGTGTGTCTGTTTCTCCCGGGGCTAACTGTGCAAGTCTGAGCCTCGTACCTCGAGAGCCATGGGAACAGAGCAACTCGGGCCCCAGCAAACGTGCGTCTTCTGCTGGCTCTCCCTCCAGGGTGCAGGCTCTCTCCTATGGGCTGGAACCATTGCATGTCCTGGTCTCATTTCTCTGATTAAACCTCCTTTATGTGGATTGAACGGCAAAGCAGGCTCTCTCCTATGGGCTGGAACCATTGCATGTCCTGGTCTCATTTCTCTGATTAAACCTCCTTTATGTGGATCGAACGGCAAAGTGCGTTTGGGATGAAATAGCATGTTCAGAGCCGTTAGGAGCTGCTTCGTCATAAACCAGAGGTGCTGGAGGAGCAGTGACTGGGATGCTTTTCTTAAAGGGTGAACACGGAGAGCCCAGCCCACCTGAGGGGACAAGCACCCATCTGTTAAGCAGAGGAAAGCTCTCCTGCACGCCCTCACTTCTTCAGAGCGGAGAAAGACGTGCGTGTTTGCACGGAGGTGACGATGCCCTCTGAGAAGTCAGATTTTGTTAAGGGTTAACGTCCTGTAAATACTAGGTTGTCCTGTGCGCTTCGCTTCCAGGGATGAGTGCGCTGTGCTCCTGGTCTGTGCTGTCCTGGGCCCTGGTGTGCTATGCTCGTGCCATGGGCGCCATGAAGCCGGGTCACCTCTCCATGCCGTGGACGGCCCTCGGCTGCCAGCTGCTCTGGAGGATGGGCATGGTGGGAGCCCGCGTTCTGAGTCTGGTTCTGTTCTTCCAAGTTTACCGCGTCTGGGTTCTGGTTGTTGCAGGTGAGCTGAGCGTACGTTCCGACTATCTATTGGGGCCTGACAAACCACCCCGAACTTAATGCCTTACAAGAACCATTAATGGGGCTTCCCTGGTGGTGCAGTGGTTGAGAGTCCGCCTGCCGATGCAGGGGACGCGGGTTCGTGCCCCGGTCTGGGAAGATCCCACGTGCCGCGGAGCAGCTGGGCCCGTGAGCCGTGGCCTCTGAGCCTGCGCGTCCGAAGCCTGTGCTCCGCAATGGAAGAGGCCACAACAGTGAGAGGCCCGCGAACCGCAAAAAAAAAAAAAAAAAAAAAAAAAAAATATATATATATATATATATATAACCATCACGTTTGTTTTAGAAATTGTTGTGCATTTTTTGTTACCAGAGTCTAAAGATGGGTTTTTGGGTTTTCTAACATAAGAATGTGATAGTTCCTTCTATTTATTGAGCACTTATATTGAGCACAATATAACTCATTTATTATAATTATTAAATGTTTTTAAATTATAAAATATTTGCTAAAATTACAGATGATAATGTAGCAGACCACGATGTAGTTTTCACCTAAAACCGACGTAGACTTAACTTTCTTATTCAATCTTTTACTTAATCGTACTTTGCATGTGTCTATAAAAACGAATCAATAGGGCTTCCCTGGTGGCGCAGTGGGTGAGAGTCCGCCTGCCGATGCAGGGGACACGGGTTCATTCCCCGGTCCGGGAAGATCCCACATGCCGTGGAGCGGCTGGGCCCGTGAGCCATGGCCGCTGCGCCTGCGCGTCTGGAGCCTGTGCTCCACAACGGGAGAAGCCACAACAGTGAGAGGCCCAAGTACCACAAAAAAAAAAAAAAAAAAAAAAAAAGAACCATTCATGATCAACAGCCCCGGTTCTGAGGGCTGACTGGACTCCGCTGGGGGTTTCTTGCCTGGGGCAGGGCGTCCTCGCACCATCGCAGTAGGTTAGCAGGTGTCTGGATTCATAGGGAGGCTCCACTGGGCTGGCTGTACAGACGTCTGGCACCCAGGGCTCCTCCGCCCTTTCTCTTCGGCAAAGTCATCTGGATTCGGACATGTCAGCTGAGCATTCCAAGAGAAAGGGGGTGGAATGGCCCGGAACTGGATCAGCATGGCTTCTGCTGCATTCTGCCTGGCAAAGCGGTCTCGGCCAGCCCAAGTTCAAGAATGTGGAGGAACAGATTCAGCCCACGAGTGTCCAGGGAGAGGAGGAATGCATGCAGGGTCTCTTTGGAGAAACGCGCCCGCAGCTCAGACAGCCCAGCGCTCACAGGACCAGCCAGCCCCAGAGCGCAGCTTTAGCTGCTGTGAGGGCTCCACATTCTGTGTCATGGGCTGAAAATCCTTAGTAAAACTGACACTTAGACAGGAGGGAGGCACAGGGTCCCACGTGCCCTGACGCAAGTCAGAAACGTGCAGTACATACTGTGCTGTTACTCATAGCCTCCCAAAGCCCTCCATGTTATTCAAATGCTGAGTTTTAGCCGTCTTCTCTGTTTCAAACAGGACATCTCCACTGAATCCAAAGCCCCCCTCAGCCCTCAGTCTAGCCGCACCTGGTTTGACCAGTGATGACAGGGAGTCTGCCTGATAATGCAGGATGCCTGCAGGGGGCCTGTGTGGCCCTGCCCAGAGAGGAATCTCTTCCGGTCATCAGGGAACACCCTCTACAAGAAGGAACAAGAAGCACTGAGAGATATTTAGACTTGAGCCTAGAACAAGCACGGATACATTTATTGGCAGAAAGCAGAAATCTATGAAAGAAATTGTGTTCCTAAAGAGACATTAGCTTTTTTTAAATTCGTTTTTTAAAAAAATTTCTGTTCAAATGCCAGTATGACATTATTCCTCCTAAACTATAGGAACAAATATCACAGCTGGACTGCATACAGATCTTGCCTTTGGATGTGGAGGGTTTTAGCCCTTCGAGCAGGGATTAAAAAACAGTGAGCAATCAGTTTTGTCACTGCCTCTTTAAACACTTTCTGGAACTAAAAAGGCCTAAGTACGCAATATTTAGTGAGTGTTACTGAAGCTAGTTTTTGTTTGCTTATCCCCAAATTAGGTCAGCTACCCTTTATGAGGATCAAGTGAGATAATACTTGCAAAAATAAAAAGTGTGGGTTTTCTGTGACCCTTGAATCTCTTCTGGGTTTTCGTTTGTTCTCTTGGGTGCCGAGTCAGATGCAGTCAGAACAGAGAGGAGGGCTACAAGCCCTGGTTTCCGAGTTCCTGCCCTACCCCCTCCCCACCCCCTCCCTCAGCACCCCCCACCCCGAGGACCCTGACTTCCGAGGCCGCTCTCTGCAGGTGCCCACTGGCTGGTGATGACGTTCTGGCTCGTGGCTCAGCAGAGTGACATCGTGGACAGCACCTGCCGCTGGAGGCTGTTCAACCTGCTCATGGGTGCCGTGTACATCCTCTGCTACCTCGACTTCTGAGACAGCCCTTCCCGAAGCCGGATGGCCACGTTCTACACGGCAAGTGGTGATGACGGTTTTGTTTAATCCCAGCTTTTACTGTATACGTAGAATGTGTGCGTGCATGCGTGTGTGTGTGTGTGCACTTGTGAACACATATCTATTAAGAAGGAATAGCTTAATTTTAGGAAAAAATCTAAAGGGCATTATAGTCTTGAACAGAGATGATGGGCTCTGAAAATAGCAACCTGACGTCCAGTCGTTTCCACGTAGTTACTGTGGCAAGGATCGTGGCGCCTTTGGCAATGTTTTTCAGCCACTCTCTAGGTCAGCCCATCTGATAAATACGATCACAGTTCTATTCTGTGTCATATACGCGATGCCCTTATTAATCAGCTCAGTCACTGAGTTACAGCTGCGGTCCTAGATAGTGTGAAACACACAAAGATGACGTAATGCCTGTCTGCGGGCCGCTTCTGGTCCCATGGAGGAGATAAGCTTCCACCCAAACAAGTTTTAAAAAGAGGCAGAAGGTGGACAAATGCTGGCAGAGAAAGCAGCGTCTGAATTCCACAGAAGTGTCACTTCCCACTGGGATGAGCGGGGACACTTCTGATGAGAAGGGGGAAGTTGAACTGCATTGCAAACGGCAAAGGAGAGAGGACCAGCCGGGGCTTCGGAGCACAGGCTCTGGAATCAGACGGGCTTACGTGGGACCCTGGCTATGCCATTAACTGCCACCAAATGATGTGGCCAAGAATTTAAACTCTCCGGACCTATTTTTTCATCAGCACATCAGGACATAGCCATCCACCTCTCGGTGTCCCTGTGACAGTGATGTAAGACCTACCTGCTTTTCAGGGTCCCTGGGAAGATTAAATAATAAACAACTTGGGCTGAAATAACCAGCAAATAGTGGCTGTTACTAATACAAAAAGTTGAAGAGACTTTCAGGGGTGCAGGCGCTCCAGGATGGAGGGGGTAACAAAGAGAAGAGCCCGGAGGTGCAGCTCCTGTCTAGCAGCAGGTGGGCAGCGTTGGTCACCTCCTGGTTTTAGGAGAGCGCCGTAGAGCTTGGTGACCCCATAGGCCACGGGGCCCACAGACCAAAGAGGACCTGTGATGCTGAACGAGTCACAGAGCCCCACCAAGCCTCAGTTTCCACATCTGGAAACCGGGAGTAACAAGGCCCATCTCACTGCGGGGGGGGGTGAGGGCTGAGTGTGTGGCGGGGCCCCGCCCGCATGCGCCGTGAATAAACCTGAGGGTCACTTCTCCATCGTCCGTTCGCCGGAGCAATGTGTTCACGTGTCGATGCCCATGGGCGCCCTGAGAAGCAGTACTACGTAAGGAGACGTTTCACAGTTGCTGCTTTTCTTTCTTTGTTTTTGTCACGTTCATACCCCTTGTGCCAGGAGTTCTGGGGGCTGTTACATAAGGAAGGGAAACAAATGCTTAATTCTTTGCAGCTGTCCTAGTCACCGGACCACTGAGTTCAGAGTGATTGAAGAGGAAAAGACAGAACTTCGACGCTACGGAAGTTTCAAGTGTGGAGTGGCAAAGACGCAGAAGCACACTGAAGGCCACGGGGTGCGGGGAGGCCATAGGAGAGCCAGTGTGGACGGTACCGAGTTAAACACACCCGGACGCCAGTCGACGGCGATGAAAACAGACTCTATTAAGTCAGTCGCAACAAGGAAAGGGGTCCAGCGTGGACTGACCCCGACCTCATTTTGTGCAGAGGCGACTGTATATTTTAAAGGGAGAATGGTGTGGGACAGCGTGGGCTCCAGCGGAGTCGGGGAGTAAAGGGGTGTGGTCAGCGCGACCTCACCATCTGGGGTGTTAGTTGGCGCTTTCGGGATGAGAAACACACTTCCCGTCTCTGTCGTGAAGAGTGTTCACACACCTTAGAGCAAGGAGCTCACAGGCTGGGAGAGTCGTCTCCTGGGATGTGTGGGTTTCAGAGAGATGGTCCTCAGGTCCTGGAGAAGACAGCTCTGGGTGGTAAAAGATGTACATTTCAAAGGGACAGAGAAAGGATTTATAATCACAGACTTTCTGAGGTAACGCCCCCTAAGAGGAGGTTCAGGGCCTATCTGCCTGTGACCAGATGTTGGCTGGAATGAACGGTAAGTTCTCCTGGCAGCCCTGAGCTTTCTTAAGCAGGGACTTAACTGCAGCTGGGGTCATCGTGCTAGGGGTGCAGCCTTGAGCTGTTAGAAACTATGGTAGTGTTGCTTCGGGTCTCTTAATGTGCAGAGGTGGGCAAAATTGTTTCCGCTACGAGTCTGCAGTTTTTATAGGCCAAGGCTGAGGCCTCGTCCAGAAGAGGGCTTAGGGGAGCCTGTCTGAGTCGTTTGGTCAAGAAGAGGGTCTTAGTCAGTGGAAAGTCATTGCATTTGTCAGCGTTCTCCAGACAAACAGAACCAATGGGATGTGTATGGATGCATAAGAGCAGATTTGTTATAGGAATTCGCTCATGCAATTATGGAAGCTGAGAAGTCCCACGGTCTGCCAGCCACAAGCTGGAGAACCAGGGAAGCCCGTGGTAATTTAGTCCAAGTCCAGAAGACCAAGAACCAGGAGGTCGGTGTCCAAGGACAGGAGAAGATGGATGTCTCAGCTCAAGAAGAGAAGGAGAATTCCCTCTTCCTCTCTTTTGTTCTATTCGGACCCTCAACAGATTGGACGGAGCCCACCTGCACGGGTGAAGGTGATCTTTACTCAGACTACTGATTCAAATGCTAATCTCTTCCCGACCTCATGGACACACCCAGAAGGAATGTGTTACCAGCATCTGAGCATCCCTTGACCCCGTCAAGTAGACACATAACATCAACAGTCACAGCCCTTTAGGGGGCAGCCTGTAGGAAGGTGACCCTGGACCGGAGAGTCAGGACACACTGTCAAGAGGACCGCTGCGTTGTCAAGGAGTGGACACTCGACGCTGGGTGGAGGTGGGGCTGTTTCCAGGTGTGTTAGGGAAGATGACAAGGCCTGATGTGCAGGTGAAACGGGTCACCCCGACAATGATGGGGAAGAGAGACTGCAGTAGAACCCTGACAGGAAGTAGCAAGTTAAGAACTGTGAAATGGCAGTAAGGACGGGAAAAAGGAGATGGATTTTTTTTTTTCCCACAGTCTGCACCACCAGTTTTTTTGTTTTGTTTTGTTTAGACATAAACAAACTTAAGAGTTTGTATATGTCAAGAGGGCCAGACAGCTGATGAGATGTGGTTGATTTAAGGAGAGAGAGTACCTCTAAGTTTTGCAGGCTGGGCTGCTGGGCGGTGCCGTTTAGAACCGAAATAACACCTGCTGGACCCTTGAAACACAGCTACCCAGAGCCTAAGGCACGGGGAGGTGGGTATTCTTAGGATTTTTAAGCAGCGCCTAATATCATTTTTTATTCTCTCCTTATTTGACCTTTCTAGAGTTAAAATGATGCCGGTGAACGGCTGTGGCAAACCTTGGAAGACTTTTAGCATAATAGTATGACAATTCAGGGTTTTAAAAAAATGTCTCCTACACAGTGTTTAAATACATCATCTTTGAATTACATCCCGTTTATTTACTTATTTTAAGAAATATACTTTGTATTATATTGATATGTTTTATATTAAAATATTTTTATATTTAAAATTATTGGCTTTGGAAACCTTAGCTAATAAGCCCGCCTGGACGGGAGGTACGGAGAGCCTTCTGTAAGAGCTGCCCTTATTTCAGGCCCGGGAGGAAGGCTCCCTGTTCGGCCAGCAAGAGTACCTTCCCTGCTGCCACCTGGTGGCCAGGGGCCAGATTTACCTTTAAAGAGGTAAATATTCGAAAAAAAGATTCTGAAGTTGTTACGAAAGTGTGTTGAGTGTGGCTTACTGGAATTCAGTGTCACTGTGAGCTCTGCAGATACTTTTAATTATTGCACGGTAAAGCCAACAGGTGCATACAGTTAATTTAACATGAGAATGTGAGCATATAAAGTAGGAAATAAAAGTCGCTCTCAGCCCCACCTGACTCACCGAAGGGAATCCCCCAAGCCTCGTGAGCTGTGCCCTTACATGTCCTGTGCGTTTATGATTCTGCAGACATTTTAATGAGCTGTACTGAGAACAGGGAGAACACCCCGTTGCTAGAGAGGCTCACTCGACCCTGACCCTGCTTCCAGGAGGGCCCCGTGGGCCCGAGGACAGAGCCCCCAGCCCTGAAGGGAGCTGCGGCAGATCGCAGGACGGGAGCGTCCCGAGGCCGCCTGCACCCGACCAAGTGTGCTGACTCTCCTTCTGGTGCCCTAGGTCATGCTGCTTGAGAACACCGTCCTCGTGCTGCTGGCCACGGATTTTCTCCAGGGAGTGTCGCGGACCAGCCTGTGGACGGTAGCCGGAGTCTTGTCTGGATTTCTGATCGGTAAGACCCCACATCTCCTTCCTAGCCCCTCCCTCCCTACCCCAACTTGCTTCTTTACAATAAGCGCCCTCCAAGGGTAGGAAACGGTGCTCAGAAGCAGCTGGATGGAGACCAGGGAAGCTCCCTGCCCTGCGGGCGGCAAGGCCGCTCCCATAGGGGCACAAGAAACAGGATCAGCCTCCGTCTGCCTTGCTTGGCTGTGCTCAGAGGAACTGCTGGTGGGGCAGGGGCTGCCTCGGGGGTGGGACCCTCTCTGGTGCGCTGGCAGGGGTCAAGGACGTAAGCTCCCGCTCTTTTCCCAGCATCGAGGCACTGGGTGCGGAGAGGGCAGAGCAGGGGCCTTCCTGGCTCTACACACGTGCGGTGTCTCGACGTGAACCCTAGGAGAGGGGCTGAGCTCCCCCCAGCCTGGGGTGAGGCAAAGGCGAGGTTAAGCGATGCCGCGAGGTCAGGCGGTCTGGGAGTGGCAGAGCCACGGGGCCTGGCGGTTTAAGATGATCGGTTACGTCTCGTGATGAGGGAACGGCTCCAAGGTCCACGCTGTGCCCACCACGCTAACCCGGCTTAGCAGATCGGGTGTGAGCTCCTCTCCTGCACTTGGAAAATAACAGAAGACGCACCCCTGCTGTCGGCCTCCTCCCCGCACTCCTGCCCCTGCACGCGCTGGCCCGGCGATGGCGGCGCCCTCATTCTGCAGCATTTGCCAGAGCTTCCAGGACAACACCTGAATGTTCCACGCGGGTCCTTGCGCTTCTGAAACACGGTCCAGGGCAGAGGCTTCTCCTGCTGTTCGCAACAACTCGGGGCCCGAGCTCCCGTGCACCCCAAGGCCTTGCCTCTGGCCACCCACGTCCCGGGGGGAGCGCGTGGGGGTCGGGGCACCACCGGGCAGCCCTGACCCCTGACGCAGGAGGATGGGTGGCGGGGAGTAGGGTCCTTTTACTGGCCAGCAGCCAGGGCTTGGACTGGCCCGTCGGGGTAGCACTGACCAGGGAGAGGAAACGCCCCGGAGCTTCCAGCGTTTGGAGACGTGACTCTTCCAGGGACGGAGCAGATTCATAAACGTGGCCGTAAAACAAGTATTTGAGGGCCACGAACCAGAGGTGGCTTTTAAGCTCGACCCCCTCCGTTGTCAGGAACCAAGGCTCGTTAGAGATGCCGGTGGCCAAGTCAGCCCTTCTTTTTCAAATTAAACTTTTACCTTTGAGATGATTGAAGTTTTCAGAAATAATACAGAGATCTCCACATCAATAACTGTTTTTTAAAAAGCATTTTAAAGAGTGTAAAGTGAGAATTGATGCAAGGACGGCTAATGTGGCTGGAGATGCATGAAAATAATTCACCGAGAAGATAACTTGAGAGTCGGATCTAGGAGGATGGATGGAAGGTATTATAGTAAAGAACAGGGGAAATTTTCAAAACTGTGCATGAAAGAGAGAGTAAAGAATAGAAGGAAGGAAGGAAAGAAGGAAGAAAGGACGGGTAGCAGGGAGGGAGGGAGGGGAAAGAAAGAACGCAGAGAGATCCCTGCATCCCTCCCCAGTCCCCCCAGTGGTGGCTTCCCGCAAAACTACAAGAACATCAGAACCAGGATGTTGACGTGACACATTCAACATGCAGAGAGAACTCTTCCGTGGCCATAAGGACCCTTCTGTTACTCTTTTAAAAGCATATCCACTTCCTCTTATCTCCACCTCCTCTGTAAGCCCCGGTGACCGCTAACCTGTCCTCCATTTCTATGATTTGGTCACTGCAACGATGTCATGCAACTGGAATTGTACAATGTGTGGCTTTGGGCATTGGTTTGGTTCACTGAGCGCCATTCCCCGGCAGTTCTTCTGAGCCCTCGTGTGTATCAATATCCCTTCCTTTGTTGCTGAGGACTGGTCCGTGGTGTGGATGAAGCTCATTGTGCCAACCATTTGCCTATCGTAGGACAGCTGGTTGGTCCTTTTTAAAATAATAATATCTATGCCAGGCGCCAGGGTGCAGGAAAGTGCCCGGGGTGCCCAGGCATGAAGCGGCCGGGCTCTCTCACATGGCAGCTCCCAGCACTGCTCGAGCCATCTTTCCTGGGGGCGTGGGCACTGTGACACCTGGGATGAAGGGACGGTGAAGCTGGGCAACCCAACCACTCATTCGGATTTTCCGGTTCTCACTGAGTCCTGTGAGCACAGCGGGGGTGGACGTAAAAAGGTCCCCCCCCGGCCAATCTGCTTCACGCTCCAGTTGGAAAAGAGATGTCGGACACCATTCCTAAAATGTGTGGGGCTCCTGGGGCAGCCTGAACTGATTCCCCTGTGGTGCTGCAGGGAGTCCTCGGTGGGAACATGGGGCGTGAATTATAGTCAGCAGAGCACAGGCTATACAGCAGCAACTCTGGCTGCCGTCTTGAGCTCCCTTGATAAGCATTTATTGAGTACCTACTGCATGCCAGCCTGGGGCCGCAACCAGGAACCAGGTGAAACACGCTGCCTCAAGGAAAGTCTACCTTCGCTGAACACATGTACCTGGGACTTGCAGGATGGGGGGGAAGGGGGTCAGCTCCCATTTCTTGGCCTCGGGTGGCTCACTGTAGAAGGAGAGTGACAATACCTCCCTCACGCTGGCTGTGAGAACTTGGAACAACGTATAGAAACGGCCGGAGCCGTGCCCCCTGCAGAAACAACACTCGGTCACATCCCATAGGAATTCTGTCTCCATTCCCCCGAAGGTACCCTGAGAGGATGCGAGGGGACGTCTGTTAGGCTCCTTCTAGCTCCATCCTTGCTGCGATTTACTGGCCCCTCTGATGCTCTCCCCCCTCCTTCCCCGCCTATGTCAGGTTTCATGCTGTTTATACCCAGCGCCCTGAAACCAGGCGCTTGGTCCGGTACAACAGGAAGCTGGAAATAACGTGGGAGGATTACTGGAAAGCTCTGTTAAATGAATTATTGCCGTAGCCAACACTTCTGATCAAAATAAATGAACCTGGCAACAATGTGATTGAGATGTTTATGCACGAAGGAAGTATTGTTGCTGCTCATGGAAATTCCTTGATACGAGGTTTTTGATGGTATGTTTAACCTCTGCTTGGGTCTTGTTTTCGAAATGATTCCTTACCTCCCCCTCCCCTCGCTTTGGAATCCATCAACCGGTGAGTAGATGGTTGGATTCTGAGTATCTGACCCAGTCTTCTGAGAGTAAAATGATCATTTCTACCGAACCTCTCTGTCTCTCTCTCTCTCACACACATCTAGAGGACTCAGTTAGAGCATCCCTCAAGGAAGAAGCCATAGAATCCACAGGACTTAGACTTTGTTCTTAGATTTTCAAATGTAGACACAGTTGCAGCTTATGGGAGCTGGAGAAGACTTAAATTCCCCCCAGATATCCGGTTCTGATGCTCCAACGAGTCCTGTTTTGGATCCCAAGTTGTACGACTCCACTCAGAATTCCAGAACCTGGAGTTCTGCAAACCACAGCGAGGACGCAGGACTTCAAGGAAGATAACCTTGTACTCTTGTTCTTCTTTTTCAGGCAGCGTCTCGCTGGTCATTTATTACAGCCTGCTACACCCTAAATCCACAGACATCTGGCAGGGCTTTGTAAGGAAGTCCTGTGGCATTGCAGGGGGTGATAAAGCAGAGGGAGACTCTCCTCCCCGGGCCTCGGGGCCAGCTGGTGAGGGGCCGGAGAGCCTGGGGACCTGCCAAGAGGAAAGTGATGTGCTAACAAGCCTGGGGAAGCCCCCCAGCCCACAGTGGGGTCCCCCACAGGCTGGGATGGAAAGCCAGATGGCTGGGGAGGCCTCTTTCCTCAGCCATCACCACTGGCTGTTGGTGAAACTTGCCCTGAAAACGGGAAATGTGTCAAAGATCAACGCACTCCTTGGAGAAGACAATCCTGGCTTCTTTTGTTCCCTTCCATGGGGGTTGAGCCAACACTGCAACCAGGAGAGGAAGCCCCCGTCCTCCCAGCAAGAGCCCCCATCGTCACCCCGCAAACCCCTAACCTCAGAGGAAGGCTCTGAGCTTCGAGTTGTCCCCAGAGCAGAGGCTGACGAAACTTCAAATTACGTCTCTTTTGCCAGCGATAGTCGTGACAAAACTCCTGCCCAGAAGCCGTCAGCTATGCAGCAGGAGGGCAGCCCGAAGGAGGGAGACGGGGCTGCTTCTGGGGTGCAGGGGAGGGGTGCAGGTTGGTGGCTGGGTGGAGGGGAAGGACAGGAGAGCTCCACACTCTACTTCAGTGCCACCACTGAAGGGGCCATGTCCTCACACCAAGACGGTGGGAGGGCAACTCTGACGACGTCCCTCTCTGGGAGGAGATTGGGGGAGGGCAGCCTTGCCCGGCCTGCCTCACCTCTGCCGGCCACCAAGCCTTTTCCCGCCACCATGGCCAACATCAGCCCGATCTTAGGCACCGGCCCAGGTAGAAGCTTCCATCCTAGTGGCAGAGCCCTGGGTGGCTCAGGGCATGGGGGTCAGCAGGAATCCACGAGGGACCAGAACCATTCTGCCACTGATGGCACACAGATGCCATGGCCGAAGGTGAGCCCGAGGCCCTCTGTGGAGCCCTGCCTCACGTCCACCCCCAAGTCTGAGTCCACCCACAGGGACAGCAGCTGGAGGGAAAGGCTGAAGACCGAGACAAGTTTCTTCATCTGACCACAGTCACTGTGAGATAAAGCAACAGACCAGCTAATCAAGCTGGTCATTGGCGTCGGGATAGGAGGAATCCCGCTTCTGACACCTACACCCTTGTGTACATCACATCCCCTCTGGACTTCTGTCCACACAGCTAGAGAATGAGAGAACCAGATTAGATTAGATAAGATCCCCTGCAAACACCACATGCCACACATATACACAGGAGTCATTCTCTAACACAGTGTAGAAGGTGGTAGGGATAAAGCTTCCAATCAAAATTGACTGCTGGGCTTCCCTGGTGGCACAGTGGTTGGGAGTCCACCTGCCGATGCAGGGGACACAGGTTCGTGCCCCGGTCCGGGAAGATCCCACATGCCGCGGAGCGGCTGAGCCCGTGAGCCATGGCCGCTGGGCCTGCGCATCCGGAGCCTGTGCTCCACAACGGGAGAGGCCACAACAGTGAGAGGCCCGCGTACGGCAAAAAAAAAAAACGGAAAACAAAATGTGACTGCTTCCATTTACAAACTCTATGATCCTTTTGTGTCTTCCACTGTGGTTCCTAGGAAACTCAAAGGTAAAACCCAGAGTCCTATTTTGTTCTGGGTTTTCATGATACACCAAGCTCCTGACACTGGTTATTAATCCAGTTTTTTAAAATGTATTTTAACTGCATTATTTTATGAAATTCCTTGGTAAACTTCAGGACATCTCAGGCCTCTGCCCAGTGGAAGGAGAGCCAGAGAAAAACCAGAGCTGGACAGAGTTAAAGTGGTGAAAACAGATTTCATTCAGGAGCTATTGCAATAGAGAAAGAGACCTCAGTATAAAACCAGCACAACTCTGAACTCATCGTGGACAAGTAGGGGTTTATAGCCAAGGAGCAGGTGGATCTTAGTGGATGGAAATTACTAAGAAGAAGCATCGGGGTAAAGGGGGATTCTGGCTAAACTGACCTAACAGATTCTCTCTGAAGGCAGGCCAGGAAGGTCAGACATCACCTGTGGGCTGGAAAGGGGTGAGGAACCTGATCAGATATGGAAGGTAATCAGATACGGAGGGTGAGGGTTTCTGGTTAAACTTGACTTAACAGAATTCCTGCTAAAGTTGGACAATGCAGGGAGGAACGTGGAAGTAAACTTGGTTGAAAAGTTCAAGGGAGCCTGAGCAGGGCTTGGTCAAGGAGAGACTCTGTCAGGAGGACGTGGAGAATGGCATCGGTGGCTCTGACCAGGGCAGGAGAAGAGCCTTGTCTGACCAGGACGTCTGGCCTTTCCCTTCCACGCCAAAGGCTCACCAGGAACTGCAGGCTCACTGCAACCTTGAGAAAATGGTTATGGGATGAAGCATCTACATTGCTCCTTGTCTGAATCTCCATGGCCGGGACCCTCGGAGCACAAGGGTGACATCTGGAGATGACAGTGCCAGTGACCACTGGGAACCCACTGAACTTGAACCAGTTGGGTTTATGACATCACAGCGAGGGAGAATGCACCCACGGGGCGTCTCAGGACGAGGCTGTGAGGGAGGACGGAGGATGGGGACAGTGGGGGGTGAAATTGGAGAGGACCTCAGGCAGCCGGGGCTCGCTCTGGATTGGGTGCAATTCTGTGACTGAGTCTCACAGTCATTCTCACCTGCAGAGAGGGCGGACCAGCGTGAGAAGGAAGCCCTATTTGATAACAGCAGCCATTGCCCCTTTGGGTAGAAGGGGGTGTGGGATGCGAGGTGACCTTGCTTTTGTCTCTATCACCATTTCCACGTGGCCTCTTCTGAGGATCTTCTGCGAGAGCCTCTGTGTCCAACAGAACACATGGCCTGGCTGGGAGCATCAGATGAGTTCCCAGATGTCAGGGGCTGCTCTTTTCCCCCTCAATATTAGTAGTAGCTGAATAGCTGTCTGTTAGGCTAAGTATCATTATGTCAGATCTATCCTATTGATGTTACTGCTTCAGTAAGTGGCCTTCACCCAGAACTTCAAAAGTGTCTGCTACCCCCATGGTACTTACTCTAAGGGCGTTTATCTTATATTTGCTGTCACACCTGCTTTTCTTAATTTTTTTTTTTACGGCTACCTCACTCCCTTCTTCTCCCATGAAGCTACATAGGAGGCAACAAAAGGACTCCTAGTATCCTTCAGTGCTACAGACTGTCTGCACATCGCCTCCAGGCCATTGACACAAAAGAGGGAAAGCCGGCTGGCTGGCCAGCACCTGCAGGACATTAGGGTCGGTTTCCATGAACGTTTCTATAATGATTTTTCCCCCCTTGCGGCAGCCCATTTTCTTCAGCTGTTTGCCTGGTGAGGCCTGGCTGACGGACAGCTCACAGCAAACTCTCAGTGAAGACGCGTAAGTGGAATTGCAATTCTAGATTTTTCTGAATGACTAGGGATTTTACGTCTCATAAGCAGAGCATCTTAATAACCATTTGGGGAGTGGGTCTTTGTAAGACAATTGCACATGCCTGCCTTTTTAGCAGAGGTCTCTGAGATCTCAGCCCCTGAGCGCCTCTGTGTCCCGCTCACAGGGTGATTGACAGTGACAAGGAGACTGTTGGCAGCATTGTGGGTGGAGTTCCAGGAACCAAGGAGGGGTTGCAGGGCACCCCAGCTTGCTGTCGCTGCCCCTCAGGGCAAGAGAGGGGGGCTGCCACCAGATCCAGGGGGGACCTGTAGCCGCAGTGGGGTCCTGGGTCTGCTGTGCTGTGGGTGAGGACCGATGCCAACTCGCAGTGACCGGGCAGGAGGAGGCCAAAGGGACAAAGGCCCCGTCCCCACTCTCCACTGGCAATGCCAGAGCCGGACCCACCGGGCAGGCAGCGGACTCGGACTCTCCGTGCAGTCTCTAAAAGTGGGCACCCCTAGCCCGGCAGCGAGGGAGGCCAGCCTTGGGGGGGCCCGACCATAACCGCCCGGTTGCCCACAGCAATGCCCTCAGCTTCTTTCACAAGCTGTAGAGCACCTGCCTCTAAACCCAGCACCCCTGAGCTGTGACGTGGCCATTTTAAATGTGCGTCTGCTTTTCGCTGTTTTCCTCACTCCTCATGCAAAAGAAAATAAAACAATTTATTTTTATATGTCTAGTTTACTTAGACTCTGGATCACTGGTCAATATCTTTCTATGGCCTTTGCAGGCACAGTGACAAAGTTCATTGCAAGTTCTTCTGTTAATAAGTAGGAAAAGCACGAGAAAAATGTGGAACTGTGTGTGGTGATGGGGGGTATCACTGTGGTGGTCAGCTTGCAATATGTACAAATAGCGAATTGTGATCTTGTACCCCTGAAACTAATATAATGTTATTGTCAGTTATACCTCAATAAAAAAAACAGAAGCAGATAAATAAGAATGGAAGCTTTACATCTCCTGCCACCTCTGACATTAGAAGAGACCCTAGAATGAAGACAGCTTTGAAGACCTGACACACACGGACTGGTCCGAGGGGAAGAGAATCAGACGTGACGTAATGAGGCAACACCTTCTTTAAAAGCAGGTGTATTCGTCAGCTTTGGATGCAAAGCAAACAGCATAACATCTCAGTGGCATAAAACAACAAGCACTTATCTGTCACTCAGGTCTGTGGGTCATCTATGGGTCCCCCCTTCAGGCTGCAGGTCAAGGTCACGTGTGCTCCACATCCTGGGGTTGAGGGGCATTGGGCACACCAGCCAGGAACTCCCAGAGGGGCAGGGCCTCAACAGGCCACACGGCCAAACCCAAGTTCTGTGGGGTGAGGGTTGAGTAGCCATCTCCCCAGTAGGTCAAAATCCTCCCTACACTCCTGTCCCGTTTCTCCATCTCACGATCCTGGACCTCATAGCTACAGAATCTGTAACAGCAGAAAGAGTTAACACACACCTACCAAAGGCTCTGAAATTATAAATCCAGAAACAGCTTCTATTCATAGAAGTCTCGGCATTTATAACTCCAAAGATGGATTTAATATTCGTGCCCTGAGACATCTGTTATTACAAGTCCAAAAAGAGCTTTGACGCACATTTCCCCTCACCCCCGTGCAGAAGTGTCTAAAGTTTGGGGGTTTTGTGTTGGCCATTTTGGCCTTAGTTTTGATTCCATACTCATTCCTCTCTTCCTACCGCAGTCAGCCTACCAGTTCCTGAAAGTCGGAGGTTTCCACTCTGATGGCCATCAGAGTGACCAAAGAGAAGACCTAGAAAGCCACCCTCTGGGGCAGGGCACTGTCACCCCAGCTGTGCTCCTCTCCTGCATCCTTTTTGTCTTCCAGCAGAGAGGAGGGTGTTTGCCAAGCAGTCGAGGGCCTGCAGGACAGGCTTGGAGGAGAGGGGCCCCGGCAGCAGCTCCTGGGAAAGCCTGCACACCAAGAACTGCCGTGTTCTGTTCACGCCTCAAGAGACCTGAGGATGGACTAGCGTAAGAAATTGCTAGGCAGGGCAGCAGTGTCTTTGGTTTTTCATATTATATTCTGCTATGCCAAGCGTGAGATTTCTACGTTGCTTCTGAGACCACCCTGAATCAGTTCTCAAGCTAAAGGCTGATGACACTGAAGTTTTTTCTTTTTTTTATGGTTTATACTTTTGTTTTTTAAAACATCTTTATTGGAGTATAATTGCTTTGCAATGGTGTGTTAGTTTCTGCTGTATAACAAAGTGAATCAGCTATACGCATACATATATCCCCATATCCCCTCCCTCTTGCATCTCCCTCCCACCCTCCCAATCCCACCCCTCTAGGTGGTTAAGTTCTTTTAAGCACCAAGAAAGGACTTTACTTTAAAACTCAGTCTGGTTGTTCTCTTTAAAATAGACTATAGGGACTTCCCTGGCTGTCCAGTGGTTAAAACTCCACCCTTTCGCTGCAGGGGGTGCGGGCTTGTTCCTTGGTTGGAGGACGAAGGTCCCACATGTTGCGTGGCGCGGCTAAAGAATAAAAAAGTTAAAAAATAAAATAGACTGTTAACTTTTCTGTCCTCCAGAGTTTGATTCAATTTTCCATACTTTTTAAGATGACCAACCATCCTTGTTTCCCTAAGACAGGGAGTTTCCTGGGATCTGAGATTTTAGGGCTAAAACCCGATAGTCCCAGGCTGATCAGGATGGCTGGTCACCCTGATACCTGTTCACCCTAGTCACTTTTTCTATTTTATGTAGCCACTCAGAGAGCAGAGAAAACATTCCCTGCTTAAAAATCTGGGCGACAATGCAAGTTTGCCGAAATAAGGTCCTCCAGCACCAAACCCCTAACCCACACCCCCATCAATCTTGCAAAAATCAATTTGACTACTGTCCCCCTTGCTCATCGTGACTACCAAAGCCAACATAATGGTCAACTTTAATCTCTGCCAATGCCAGGAGACGTCCTGCTCTGAAGTCAAAGCTCTAATCCAGATTTTAATTTAACATCTCTCAGGAAGGAAATCTCCAGTGGAAAAATACTATGGAAAAATCCATGACTTTGACCACTTCATTATGGCAAGACTGTGCTTACAACACTGCCCATCGGGGTTTCCATTATAAATGGGGTCTAAATCTTGGTGGAACGCAATGCATTCTGGCTGGAGCAAACCGTGGACAGGCTTCCAGCCCATTGGGGATTTTTCTGATTTGTTTACAAATTGGCTGGGGATGGGGGAAGGGAGAGAGAGGAAGAGAATAAGCAACATGGATTTGTGTTTTTAGTGTGTCCTTTCAGCTGAAACTAGGAGAACAGAGACCAACAAGGAAATAACCACCCAGTGTCAACTGAGGAGGTCATCCAGATCTGAAAACTCTGGATTTCAAGGTGACATTTTGTCTTTAGTTCACCTTAAAAGATGGAGCATTCGATAGGAGAATAGAGATTTGCTTTTTTTTTTCTTATACCTGAAGTTTGGTCAGTCGCTGAAGAGACGAGCTTTGGCCGACTGTGCCTTTGAGGGAAGCATTGAGCTGGGGAGATGGTGGTGGGGGCATGAGACCTGGCTCTCTTTCCAGCTAACGCTCTGACTTTACGGAAATCAATTCATCCTTCTGAGGCTAAGGTTCCTCTTCTGTAAATCGGGGATACTGTCTGTTGGTCTGGCTAACTTACAGAGTTCTTGTGTATGGCCTCAAAGCCAATGCGAGATGAACTCTCTTACCCAAGGGACAGGGTCCTTCTGTTTGCTTGTCCCACTTCCCAAGCCGAGTGTCCCAGCCACCCTCCAGAGAGAGTGGAGCCTGAGTCACCCTGTGTGGGTGGAGGTCCTCTGTCCCTCAGACCGTGGAAGGAGGGAGACACCACCACCCCTGGGATACTGTGTTACCCCAGAACCAATGCATCCTGGATCCTGATGGAGGCTTAAGCTTGTTTTTACGAAAAAGTTTTGCAGTACTTGCTCCAAAGCCACAAACTCATCTCGGGGCATCTTGCCACGGTTTCGTGACCTTGCAAGGCACAAGGGGCAAAAGTTTCCTCCACAGAGTCCTGCTGGGTGGGGGCCGAGACCCTTCTCAGGCCTTGTAGGCTCATAGGGTTATCGTCAGGGCCAAGATAAAATGGCCCTTAGGAAACGACTAACAAACAAAACAGGAATTCCCAAAACGTTAAGTCCCAGCCTTCCCCTCTTATAACCCCAGAACTTCTAGGAATACTGGAGGGAAAGAGATTGACTCTGGCTTCCAATCCTGTGTTTGCTTTAAATCACAGCCATTGCAAAGTGAATGATAAAGTTTTCCTTAGATATTCAGACCCTACCTTCCTTTCTCAAACGTCTGAAGAATTTGGAGGTCAATATTTTTTTCCCCAGCAGTCAGGAAGCAATGTGATTAATCTGAGTAACAGAGTGAGGTGGACAGAGGTCCAAGTTGCATTTTGTAAGGTTATAAAAACTTTCAGGATTTGGGTCATTCATTTTAAATAACTATCAGCTAAAAGGCTTAATTTGGCTTAGTTTTGACTTGGGTTTGAAATAAATGGCCAACTGCCTTCTTCTCTCACTTAATTCATGACAAGGCTTAGCCATAATTCTAAGGTGCAAGAAGCCCGTTCTATGCAGAGATCAACATCCCATGACATGTTAATGCATTAAGCGGCCATAGATCTTACTGACTTTTGCAATGAACACGTGCTGTGCCGGGCTGTTTCAATAGGTGTATGTTATGAATTTAAGCACACTGTACAACCATGTTCTGTTTTACGAGTGAACGCTCTTGTCATCTCACATGATCCTCAACGCCGGGTAGAAGGGGCAGCGGACAGAGGATTTGTTAACTGCAGCTGCAGGCTGGCTCCCCGCACCTGCAGGGCAGCGTGGGCTCAGTAGGTGGCGCCCTTGCCCCTCCATCAGCCCGCATCCTGGCCTGGAGACCCTGTTCTGTTTAATGCTCCATCTTTCATCCCTTAAGCATAAGTTTAGTTGGTTGATTTTTTAATCCATTGCTTTCAGTCAGGCACACAAACGCCCCGCCTGGATGGTACCAGCAGCTTTGAAAGGCTATGCAGGACCTTTGCATTTCCCAGCCGGCTGAGGCCCTGCCCTTGTAAGTTGTAGGCTTGAGGGTTTATTGAGATAATTAAGTGTTAAGGGCAGAGCCATTTCCCATAGAAGGAGTACAATAAATGTCCATTGTCAATAGCAAGTGGCCTTAACTTAGAAGTCAGCACTTACGAAATGACTTATTCATGGAGTTCATTCATGGGACAGACGTACACAATTCCTCACCCGCATTTCATATAACAGGGCCAAATCATGGGGACCCGTGAGTCAGGCTCCCATTGCTACGGTCATTAAGGAAAAAAAAGTCATTTCTGTGTCTCTTCAGGGACAGTGAGTTCTGTGATGTGCCATCGGTTCTGTGGTGTCCCCAGCTCCCAGGTTCAGGCTAAATCCCATGGACCTAGAAAGGACATTTCATTTCTATGCAGTGAAAAGTATGCTTTTCTCAGGCAATGGAATACTATTCAGTACTAAAAAGAAATGAGCCAGCAGGCCATGAAAAGACATGGAGGAACCTTACATGCGTATGACTAAGTGAAAAGGGCACATACTGTGTGATTCCAACTACGTGACATTCTCGAAAAGGCAAAACTATGGAGACAGTAAAACTATGGAGATCAGTGGTTGCCAAGGGATGGGGGCAGAGGGAGGGATGGATAGGTGGAGCACAGAGGATTTTTAGGGCAGTGAAACTATTCTGCATGATATCGTAATGATGGATACACGTCACTATACATTTGTCCAAACCCATAGAATGTACAAGACCAGGAGTGAACCCTAATGGAAACTATAGACTTTGACTGATTATAATGTACCCGCGTAGGTCCATCAGTTGTAACAAACGTATCTTCTGGTGGGGATGTTGATAACACGGGGGGCTGTACATGGGTGGGGGCCGGAGTTAAATAGGAACTCTCTATACCTTCTTCTCAATTTTGTTGTGAACCTAAAACTGCTCTTTAAAAGAAGTCTACCTTTTTCAGTTTTAATACTTTTATCTACAAAAGTTGATTTACAATGTTGCATTAATTTCTACTGTACAGCAAAGTTATTCAGTTATACATACATAGACATTCTTCCTTTACATTCTTTTCCATGATGGTTTATCACAGGATATTGGATATAGTGCCCTGTGCTCTACAGTAGGACCTTGTCGTTTATCCATTCCATATATAAAAGCTCACATCTACTGACCCCAAACCCCCAGTCCATCTCTCCAAGTCTATATTTTTAAAATTCTTAATTATTCTCTCTTCTCAGCCATGAAGCAGAACCTATTTTTATCTCTCCAAACATTTCCTCAAGTACCTGTATGTGCCAGGCCCTCCACCAAGTGCTCGAGTACTGGAGTCAGGTGAAGAGGGTCACCAAAAAGGCGGAGGGCTTGTCTCCTTTGCAGGCTGTGAGCATCGGACGCAGCCCACCCGTGGACAGGTCAGCAAATTTTTTAACCGATTACAGATGCTTTGCAAATGTTAGATCTGAAAACCTGCCAGTTTGTTTAAAGAGGACCTTGGGGCAAGTAGGATAAAACCTGGAAAGTATCCCGGGAGTCATGCCATCTCCTTGGTGGGCATCCCCTCCAAGTCCAGTCTGGTGGTTAGCAGTCAGTGTTGCAGTCAGCCTAGCTGGGTTCTAGTCTCTGCTCCATCCCAGAGAGCGTGTGATCCCTGCAACTTAACCTTTCTGTGTGACGTTCCCTCACTCTGAAACAAGGGTGATAGTAACAGCGCGTGTTAAAGGATCGTGTGTAGAATTGAGTGGGGTAAGACCCGTCAAGCTTCTGGCCAAGTATTTGGCACAGATGAAAAACACAAGGTTATTAAAGATTACTTTCCCAGGTGGTAGGCATGTGGGGAGAGCTGAGTAAGCCACGAGCTCATTATTTTCTTGCCTACATTTAAAACTACATCTTTTCTCTGAGACGTTTGAAATCCCTAGAAATGTGCAATACCCACTTGGCAGACTTTGTCTGCCATGTGCTCCCAGGAGGGGTGCCCTGGAGGGATGCCCCAGGAGGGAAGCCCCAGGAGAGGTGACCCAGGAGGGATGCCCCAAGAGGGGGTGGCCCAAGAGGGATGCCCCATGGTAGGGAAAGGACACCAAGACTCCACCCTGTGCCTTGCGGGCTCGCTGTCAACCATTCAGACTCCCATAATGCCAAGGTGAAACTCCTACAAGGTCTTTTGGGCCAAAGATAAAGGCCAGGAGTAGCTCACATAGAACTTTCTTTAGGGGGAAAAGAAAGATTACAATTTTTTCATGGTTCAGAGTTTTTGACGTGCTTCTTCTTGTTTTTCTTCATACTTGGGGACAGCAGAAATGACACACGGCCACCCCATAACCGTGGTGTGCTCTCCAGTGGACCATGATATATTTACTGAGAAATTTTTAATAAATAAACCACAGGCTTGAACCCATGTGCCCTTATAAACCAGCCGGTTCTCATGGGGAGAGTTCAGGAGTTTTTATGGAGTAATACTATGTTCTCATGAGAATTTTATTAGAAATCAGAGACTTGAAATGCATCAAGTGGGAAATTTATGAGGTTACATGGGAACCATCCTTTTATTTTGTCATTCTGGGTTAATTTACTTCTTTACAGTGTGTTGATTTATTTTGTAAATTTCAGTCATGAATTCTGAACTTTTCAGCAACTTTAAGCCAGCTCGTTGATTTCTTGAACTTTTCAATTCCCATTTTTATCCTTAAAATAAGATAGGTAATTATTGATAGCCTATGTAAGAAAGTCCCAGCATCTATGGGAAACACATATTCCTGGTCAGAAGTATGTCCAAGCAGGTCTTTCCAGATGCCAAGGAATAAACAGAGCTTAGAGAAAAACATTTTTATAACTGCATGCAATTCTTTACGTCTCGAACTGTTCCACTTAATAGTTTCTCCAAATAATTTTTTAAATTGTGTTTTGCAAAGTACCCAGTTAAAGTTTCACTCACCAAAAAAAAAAAAAAAAAAAAAAAAACTTGTTTATTATCATGTAACCTAACTTGGAAAATAGCCCAAACCCAGAATAGATGTTTGTACTGGTGAAGTGGGGAGGAAGTGTTCTAAACAAGTTTTTGTCTGGGCCCGTTCCAGCATTTCATTAATTGTGTGTTGATGGTGTGAGGAAAGACGCCAGGCCAGGACTGGCCTTGGCTGGAGTCGAGAAAGTGAGCGAGGGATGCGGGAACTAGTCTTCTATTAACCAGCTATTAACCCCTTCTATTAGCCCCTTTACTGATATCTGAGCTTGACTCCTGGGTGAAGTCCCCAATAGGTATTTTCTCTTAACCTCTAGATTTCATTCTCAAGTCATAACTGTGTTTTTCCATCCAAATATGTGCTTCAGGAGTTGGAGTTTACTGAGCTGTGGCCATGGCATAATTATGCTTTGTCTTAACCTTTTCTATCTACTCATCACCCCCAAACTCCTAGGCACCCATTTTAGAGCAAAATATTCATAATGAAACAACACAAGAAGGAACCCTGGTTGCTGGCTTCAGATTTCCTGGAAAATGATTTCAGCTCCCTTATCGCAGCTCAGCTATTATTTGGACTAATGGAATCCGGTCATTCCTCCAAAATGCAAACTGAATAATCCTCATCACCATCCACTAATCTTTCCTAGGGTCGCCCATGTGCCAGGCTCCGAGCTACGCTATATACATCAGCAGGTTTACCACTGGAATCAACCCTCTAAAGAAGGTCCTAGGGGTTTCCCTGGTGGCACAGTGGTTAAGAATCTGCCTGCCAATGCAGGGGGCACAGGTTCGAGCCCTGGTCTGGGAATATCCCACATGCCGCGGAGCAACTAAGCCCGTGCGCCACAACTACTGAGCTTGCGCTCTAGAGCGCGCGAGCCACAACCACTGAAGCCCGTGTGCCACAACTACTGAAGCCCGTGTGCCCAGAGCCCATGCTCTGCAACAAGAGAAGCCGCCGCAATGAGAAGCCCGCGCACCGCAACAAAGAGTAGCCCCCGCTCACCGCAACTACAGAAAGCCCACGCACAGCAAAAGAAAGGAAAAAAAAGAAGGTGTTAGGCTTCTCCCAGGCTCAGGTGGGTGAGGTAGCTTCTCCGTGATCACACAAGCAGACATGCTCTTACTTGCCCTGAGGTGCCCAGACTCTTCGGGACCAAGCTCCGACCTAGGAGACGTAGGCTCTGCCCTCAGTAAGCTCTCTTCCTAATTTCAGGAATAAGGAACGTGAGACCAAGGCCAGTGCTCAGATCCCAATGACTGCCCAGTACGATGCTGTCATTGTGTGGGAGAGACGAATCTCTGATTGCAAATAAGCACATGAAAGAAGATGCTCTGCACATCATACGGGAAATGCAAGTTAAAAGCGCAGTGAGATACCCGACACACCTCTGAAAATGGCGGATCCAGACACTGACATCACCACATGCTGATGGGGATGCGAAGCGGCAGGAACTCTCATTCATTGCTGGTGGAAATGCAAAATTTCTTTCTTACAAATGAAACACACTCTTACCTCGTGATCCAGCAATCACACTCCTTGGTATCTACCCAAAGGAGTCGAAAACTTACATCCACCCAAAAATCTGCACGTAGATGTTTATATCAGCTTATTCATAGTTGCCAAAACTTGTAAGCAACCAAGATGTCTCTCAGTATGTGAATGGATAAATAAACCGTGGTCCATCCAGACAATGGGATATTATTTAGTGATAAAAAGAAATGGGCCGTCAAGCCAAGAAAAGGCATGGGGAACCTTAAATGCATAGGACAAAGTGAAAGAAGCCAATCTGAAAAGGGTTCATACTGTCTGATTCCACCTCTATGACATTCTGGAAAAGGCCAAACTATAGAGATGGTAAAGATCCTCACAGATTGGGGGTTGGAAAGGATGAAGGGGTGAAACATAGAGGGTTTTTAGGGTGATGAAAATACTCTGTAGGATGCTATAGTGCTGGATACGCAGCGTTATCTATTTGTCCGAACCTATAGAATGTACAACCCCAAGAGTGAAGCCTAATGTAAACTACAGACTCTGGGTCATGGTGATCTATCTGTCAGCGGAGGCTCATTGATTGAAACAAGTGTAGCACGTGGTTCAGGGTGTAGCTGGTGAGAAAGGCCGTGTGTGGATGGGGCCGGGGGGCTGTGTGTGGATGGGGCCGGGGGGCCGTGTGTGGATGGGGCCGGGGATCTGTGGGGAATCTCTGCGCCTTCCACTCAATTTTGCTGTGAACTTAAAACTGCTCTCAAAAAATAAAGACTATTAAGAAAAAGAAAACAAATGATCAAAGATGCCCTGGACTCAGGGAACGGTGACCCCAGTGGCCTGAGAGCAGGCACCCTGAAGCAGGGTTTCACCATCTTAACAAGCATAAAAGTAAATCAAAATGAGCACTCCGGCTCATTGCTGTGGAGGACGCATCCTGCAGGGCAAAGAGTGTTGGTCACAAGATGGAGACGGGCAGGAAGCCTTCCTGGTGGAGGAGGCCTTGCAGGGCGTGAGGGCCCATGGCTGGATAGGAGGCAAAAGCCGGGCCTGGACCAGGGCCTCTCACTCATCTGGCTGTGGTCTTTGCCCTGGGATTTTGCCTCTAGATTCCTCTGCTATCTGCCCTGGCCTCTTTTTTTTCTGAGAATTGTTAACAAATTGGTTTCTTCCACCTCCAGGCAAGCTGTGTTTTGGAGACGAGCCAAGGAAAATACCCACTGAATACAAACCAGTCTCACAGAACATGCCCAGCAAAGTGCACAGGAAACGCTTTGTTCTCAGCCAGCACTGCAGATGGTCTCTCCTCCCTCCTTCCTCAGAGGCCTGAGGGCCTGGGTGGCAGGTATCGAGGGACCACACTCTCCAGGGGTCTGCAAGGAAGGACAAACGGGCCCTGGGTGGGGGGGGGACTCCTCCCGCCTCAGTTGGGATGTTTCCAGCATCACACACAGAGGAAAGTCTTCCAGCCCTGGGAGAAAGCTCGGTCTCCTGGGAGCTGCTCCAGAGAGCATAGCCTCCAGATTAGAGGCTTCCGGGGGTGGGGACCACAGCGGGGTTAGAGGAAAACATGATAAGTCCAAGTGGCCTCGGCTGGGGCTGCAGCCTACCCCGTGTCCCCGCTCCCAGCTTGGATGGCACTGCTGCTGCCCAGACAAAGGGGTCTCAGGCATCACAGTTGAGATTCCAAACTGGCTTCCACTGGGGCTCTCTCTGCGGCCCGTCCCCAAGGCCCTGCTCCAGTCTGGGCGGGAAGGTGACCCCCTGTCCACTGCCTCCTGCTTTTAACCAATTGCCCTGTCAGGGGTTATGGTGATGAGGGTGCCTGGTGTCTTCCTTTCTTTCCTCCTCCAGAGAGTTCCCCAACATTTGGAGAGGTTCTGTGCCCAAAGCAAAGGCACTGAGGCTGGGCGATGGTCCCCTTTCTTCAAGGGAAGGCGTGGACACCCTCGGTGGCATGTCTGTTCCAACAGCTGTGACCCACCACCTGCCTGTCGTCCTCACCTACAAGGCTGAGCTGAAAGCAGGACGCAGGGCAAAGGCGCCGCACCCGCACGTTCGGGAGCCTCACCCGCCGGGAAACAGCTTCGCCTGGGGTGAGAGCAGAGCCTGGCCGGAGCCCAGCTGCTGAGCGAGGGAGGACCCGCTGGCCTCCTGGAATCTGTTCCTCCTGCACACAGAACGGTAACCAGCTCTCAGTGCAGGGCCGGGGGGCGCGGCGGGTGAAGGAGAGCGGCTGGAGCTTCTCCTTCCTGTGAGCTGTTTCCCTGCACAGGTGGTGACCGTGGCCTCTGATCGCTCCCATCAGACGTGGGCCCGGGGTGGCTTCGCCCCGCACTGCACCCCGGGGCTTAGGACCCTGCCTGGTTCTAACACCTTAAGTACTCAATATGCATTTATTGAATAAATGACTTCTCGATGCTTTGTGCAGTGAAATAGCAAGGAGACCCTAGCGGGTCCTCTTTGGCGTGGTGAGTCTGGAGTGAGGGGCATCTCCAGAGCCTGAGGAGACAAGGCCCTCACCAGCAGCTGTTGAGGGGTCCCTGTGCTCCCCTCCCCACCTCCCCTTGGTCCCCACAGGCCAGACCGTGGCCCAGAAGTTCGAGAGATTTGAAGGCAACTTTAACTCACCCTCCAACACTGATAGCCGTTATCCAGGCTCTGGGAGAAAACCCGCAAAGCAGGAAACCAGCTTCACTGTAAATCCCCCCTCTTCACTCTGAGGGGGGCTCTTTGTGCTTCTTCTTCGGAAATGCGTGACCCACCTCCCCTTCTCCCTGCGATGTCACCCACGGCACTGACCCTGACACCCTCCCCTGTGCCGCAATCTAACCGAGCTGGAAGATGGACCCCATCAGGGGAGCCTCTTAACTTCCCGTATTTTCCCCTGGAAAACTGTTGGGAGTTTCATGCACCCTCTCTTCTATCTCCTGTCCTCTTCCTTATAGGATCCCATCTCCCACCCTGGCACCTCCATCCCTTCCTGCTTCCCCCGACCTCCCTCCATGAGTTATCCTCACCACCTCTCTCTCTAGATGCTTCTGCTAAGATTCAAAACACACCTGAGTGTCCACACAAAGAAATATTGCTTCTAACGCTTCCCCGGCCGTGCCACCTCCTCAGGCCAACTTCTCTCCCTTCCCTGCTGCGTCTCCAAGTCCAGCCCAGCCCGTGAGGCTGCCCCCATCCTCGGGCTTTCCCTGAGGCTAACCCTAAACCTAACCCCAACCCTAACTCTAAACCTAACCCTAACCCTAACCCTAACCCTAACTCTAAACCTAACCCAAACCCTAACCGTAACCCTAAACCTAACCCTAGCCCCATCCTCAGGATCTCCCTGAGGCTAACCCTAACCCTAACCTGATGCATGGCCTCCAGCTGACACAGAGAATGTATTTGGTCTCGAAGAAGCCTCAGGGGCCATCGAACCTGACCCTCTCCTTTCAAGGATGAAAGACAACAGAGGTGACGTTACTGGCCCAGAGTCGCAGGAGTTAAGGTGGACTCAGGATCTGGACCCTGACCTCCCCTTTTCCGTTCAGAGCGCTCTCCACTCTCACTCAGCTCCGCATCCCGGGACCACACACATTTTAGCACAGCAGACTTCCTACTCCACAGCTCACCGGCTTCTCTTCCTGCCTCTCCGAAGGCTCCTGCTTGGGCTGGTTCCCTCCCCCGCCCGCCCCTTCCCCACTGGCCCACAGATGCTGCCATCTGGACACTAACTCTTCCCTAACCCCCAAGCTCCCCCTTGGCAAGCCCTTCCAACCCTACACTTCATCCTGATGCCAGCACTCCTCGCCTCCTGTGATTTAACACAGGGAACCAGTTCTCTGCATTTACTTCTCCAGGCTCTGCGCTTGAGGTGGGGAGTCTCTCCCATCTCATTGTGTGTCTGCAATAATGATGAAAACAGTGTAAACAGACAGAGCCCGTGTTCCTTGGACAGTGGGGAAAAGGGTTGAGGCAAAAGACATTTTAAAATAATTTACTATCCAATGATCAGTTTGTTAAGTGTGAATATTTTCATAATTTCCTTTAAACAGAATATAGTTCCCTTTCCAGAGGGCAGATTTACATCCTCAACAAATTCTTTTCGCATCTGTCTCAAGTCCTGAGTTAAAGCACCACCGTACGTTTGTCCGGTAGAAGATATGCTGGATGCAGTACCACTGTACCTGCTGCATAAGACATCCTCTGCTTAGAGAGCTAATCAGGGAAATGTTTGTTTTTTTTTCTTTCCCTCCCCACATATCCCCAAGACAGTCCTGCTGAAAAAATAGAATTCTAGGACTTGTCCACTGCACCCTAATAATAGAAACAATAACACTTTGTGCAGAAATGTGTGATGAGGTTGTTTAAAATACCTTCTTTGTAACACTTGGCAATTTTCAAGATACTTTCTCATCATGCTTTGGCCATCTCCCAGAAAGATTCTATTTTTATCTGAAAATGTACACAACATCTATAAACTCAGGGTGGAAAATAAATGCATCATTGAGCAGCAAGACCTGGACCTCCAGGAGGGGCAGGCAAATGCAAAGGGCAGTGCTCGGCTCTGTGTCAAGCGGGCCTGCCGTGACCTCAGCCGGGGTCCCTGCCTCCTGCCTCAGTCTGCTCCTCCAGGAAGTGGGCTGAACGCTAGCGCCTGTTTTGCAGGGAGGTTGTAAGCCGTTTTGAGGTCACACAAGGAACGGGCCTACCATGGTGTTTGGCATGTGAGGCTCGCAGTACATACTAATTACCAAAAAAAGGAAGCAAGAGAGAACCTAAATTGAAATACTGTAGCGGTAAACCTCCGCGATGTTAGTTTCTTCCTCTCTCTGGATTGTCAGCCCTTAACTTGGTTCCACGTCCCCCGCCCTCACCGCCACCAGCTCCCGTCGCCCCGTCCTACACGGCAGGAAAGTCTGCCCTGTCTGGTTGGGTTTTAGCTTGTCCTTCACCCCAGCCAGACGCTTGCTGCAAAACACAGCTTCCACAGTGATGCTCGCCCCAGCGGCCCTGACTGCTGCAGCCCCACCTGGTCAGCATCAAGACCAGGTGTAAATGGATTTGTATGTTCGGTTCTCTAATCAACTGGTCTCACTCTCTGCCAGTAGGTAATTGCTTTCAGTGCTTCATTTCCCGCCAGGTCCCCAGTTTAAAAGGCCTCCCTGGGGCCTGGGATCTTTGCCAGAGAACCACACAGACAGGCCTTTGAATTCGCCTCACAAAACCTAACCAAAAATTCCTGCTGGTGGGGGTCTGGGTGTCTGCTGGAGCACAGCCCTGCATGAGCTGGGAACATGGCAGCTTCTAGAAAGAATGGCATCAGCTGGAGGGGCCGTCGCGTTGCCTGCATTAAAACCTTGCAGCAGTTTTTATCATAAATGGGTGTTGAATTTTGTCAAAAGCTTTTTCTGTATCTACTGAGATTATCATATGGTTTTTTATCCTTCAGTTTGTTAATATGGTGTATCACATTGATTGATCCAGGTATACTGCAGAATCCTAAAGTAGGCATAGAGGGAAACTACCTCAACATAATAAAGGCCATATATAACAAACCCACAGCCAACATCGTCCTCAATGGTGAAAAACCGAAACCACTTCCACTAAGATCAGGAACAAGACAAGGTTGCCCACTCTCACCACTATTATTCAACATAGTTTTGGAAGTTTTTGCTATGGCAATCAGAGAAGAAAAAGAAATAAAAGGAATCCAAATCGGAAAAGAAGTAAAACGGTCACTGTTTGCAGATGACATGATACTATACATAGAGAATCCTAAAGATGCTATCAGAAAACTACTAGAGCTAATCAGTGAATTTGGTAGAGTAGCAGGATACAAAATTAATGCACAGAAATCTCTAGCATTCCTATACACTTATGATAAAAAATCTGAAAGGGAAATTAAGGAAACACTCCCATTTACCATTGCAACAAAAAGAATACAATACCTAGGAATAAACCTACCTAAGGAGGCAAAAGACCTGTATGCAGAAAACTACAAGACACTGATGAAAGAAATTAAAGATGATACAGAGAGATATACCATGTTCTTGGATTGGAAGAATCAATATTGTGAAAATGACTATACTACCCCAAAGCAATCTACAGATTCAGTGCAATCCCTATGAAACTACCAATGGCATTTTCCACAGAACTAGAACAAAAAATTTCACAATTTGTATGGAAACACAAAAGACCCCAAATAGTCAAAGCAGTCTTGAGAAAGAAAAACAGAGCTGGAGGAATCAGGCTCCCTGACTTCAGAGTACACAACAAAGCTACAGTAATCAAGACAGTATGGTACTGGCACAAAAACAGAAATATAGATCAATGGAACAGGATAAAAATCCCAGAGATAAACCCATGCACATATGGTCGCCCTATCTTTGATAAAGGAGGTAAGAGTATACAATGGTGAAAAGACAGCCTCTTCAATAAGTGGTGCTGGGAAAACTGGACCGCTATATGTAAAAGAATGAAATTAGAACATTTCCTAACACCATACACAAAAATAAACTCAAAATGTATTAAAGACCTAAATGGAAGTCCAGACACTATAAAACTCTTAGAGGAAAACATAGGCAGATCACTCCATAACATAAATCACAGCAAGATCTTTTTTGACCCACCTCCTAGAGAAAGGGAAATAAAAACAAAAATAAACAAATGGGACCTAATGAAACTTAAAAGTTTTGCATAGCAAAGGAAACCATAAACAAAATGAAAAACAACCCTCAGAATGGGAGAAAATATTTGCAAATGAAGCAACTGACAAAGGATTAATCTCCAAAATATATAAGCAGCTCATGCAGCTCAATATAAAAAAAAAAAAAACAGGGCTTCCCTGGTGGCGCAGTGGTTGAGAGTCCGCCTGCCGATGCAGGGGACGCAGGTTCGTGCCCCGGTCCGGGAAGATCCCACATGCCGCGGAGCGGCTGGACCCATGAGCCATGGCCGCTGAGCCTGCGCGTCTGGAGCCTGTGCTCCGCAACGGGAGAGGCCACAACAGTGAGAGGCCCGCGTACCTCAAAAAAACAAACAAACAAACAACTCAATCCAAAGACGGGCAGAAGACCTAAATAGACATTTCTCCAAAGAAGATATACAGATTGCCAACAAACACATGAAAGGATGCTCAACATCACTAATCATTAGAGAAATGCAAATCAAAACTACAATGAGGTATCACCTCACACCAGTCAGAATGGCCATCACCAAAAAATCTACAAACAAGAAATGCTGGAGAGGGTGTGGAGAAAAGGGAACCCTCTTGCACTGCTGGTGGGAATGTAAATTGATACAGCCACTATGGAGAAGTGTATAGAGGTCCCTTAAAAAACTAAAAATAGAACTACCACATGACCCAGCAATCCCACTACTGGGCATATACGCTGAGAAAACCATAATTCAAAAAAAGTCATGTACCACAATGTTCATTGCAGCTCTATTTACAATAGCCAGGACACGGAAGCAACCAAAGTGTCCATCAACAGATGAATGGATAAAGAAGATGTGGCACATATATACAATGGAATATTACTCGGCCATAAAAAGGAATGAAATTGAGTTATTTGTAGTGAGGTGGATGGACCTAGAGTCTGTCATACTGAGTGAAATAAGTCAGAAAGAGAAAAACAAATACCGTATGCTAACACATATATATGGAATCTAAAAAAAAAATGGCTCTGATGAACCCAGGGGCAGGACAGGAATAAAGACACAGACGTAGAGAATGGACTTGAGGACACGGGGTGGGGGAAGGGTAAGCTGGGACAAAGTGAGAGAGTGGCATGGACATATATACACTACCAAATGTAAAATAGATAGTAGGAAGCAGCCGCATAGCACAGGGAGATGGGCTCCGTGCTTTGTGTCCACTAGAGGGGTTGGGATAGGGAAGGTTGGAGGGAGACGCAAGAAGGAGGGGATATAAGGATATATGTATACGTATAGCTGATTCACTAACACACCATTGTAAAGCAATTATACTCCAATAAAGATGTTTAAAAAAAAAAAAACCTTACGGCAGGAGAAGTGAGGAAGCAGCCACTCGGAACTCGCTGAGTCCAGGGGCAGGGGGTGTATGGAAACCCTCTGCACCTTCCCCTCAGTTTCGCTGTGAATCTAAAGCTGCTCTAAAATATAAAGTCTATTTAAAAGGGGAAGAAAGGTTGGAGATGGATAGTGATAATTGAAGTAGAACAACGTGAATGTATTTAATACCACTGAGCTGTACCCTTAAAATGTTTGAGAGGGAACTCATACAACTCAATAGCAAAAAAACCAGACAATCTGATTTTTAAAACGGGCAGAGGACCTGAATAGACATTTTTCCAGTGAAGACATACAGATATCCAACAGGTATAAAAAAGGTGCTCAATATCACTAATCATCAGGGAAATGCAAATCAAATTCACAATGATATCACTTCACACCTGTCAGAATGGGGATCATCAAAGAGACAAGGGATAACAAGAATTGGTGAGGATGTGTAGAAAAGCGAACCTTGTACGCTGTTGCTGGGAATGTAAATTGGTGCATCCACTATGGAGAACGGTATGGAGTTCCCTCAAAAAACTAAATACAGCACCATATGTACCAGCAATCCCACTTCTGGGTATTTATCCCAAGGAAAGGAAAACACGACCTTGAAAAGATACACGCACCCCCATGTTCATTGCAACATTCAAGACGTGGAAACAACCTAAGGGTCCGTCAGTGGATGAATGGAGGAAGAAACTTATCTATCTATCTATAGATATGTACAGAGATGGTACCCAACTCTACTTAAAAGTGTTTGACTTTACGATGATGCAATAGCCATAGGTATTGAGCACAAACTGCACCTCGTATTTTGAACTGTAGTCTTTTCCCAGGCTAATGATAAGCTGTCCGATAACCTCTTTTGACCGCCGGCATCACCAATTAGTCACTAAGAATAACTGTTTCGTCCTAATGATGACAGCATCCGTGAGAATAAAGGAGTTAAGGCATGAGACCGAATTGTGGTTTTAAAAATCTGTTTGACGAGAAGAGTTCTAGCGGGATTGGCAAATCACAGTTTTCTCGGCTGGTGAGGGACCTGTGTTGACTCTGAAACAGGGAGAGAAGAGTGTGAAGAAGTGAGATAATGGATAGTGCATGCCCCATGGGGTGTGAGAGTGACTGGGAGTGTGTCTGTGTGTGTACATGTTAGTGTGTGCATGAGAGTGTGTGTGTGTGTGTGTGTGTGTGTGAGTGTGCGTGGCGGAGATAGTCCAAAGCACAGCCCAACGATGAGTGAACAGGAGGGACTGAGTTTTTTTAAAGCTTTTATTTTATATTGGGATAGAGGTGATTAACAACGTTGTGTTAGTTTCAGGTGTACAGCAAAGTGATTCAGTTATACATATACATGTATCTATTCTTCTTCAGATTCGTTGGCCATTTAAGTTATTACAGAATATTGAGCAGAGTCCCCTGTGCTACATAACCAACAAGGAGGGACTGATTTTTTTTAATTTTAATTTTTAAAAATTTATTGGAATAGAGGTGATTTACAATGTTGTGTTAGTTTCAGGTATACGGCAAAATGAATCAGTTATACATAAACATATATCCGCTCTTTTTTAGATTCTTTTCCCATATAGGTCATTACAGAGTATTGAGTAGAGTTCCCTGTGCTATGCAGCAGGTCCTTATTAGTTATCTATTTTGTATATAGTACTGTGTATGTGTCAATCCCAATCTAAGGAGGGACTGGTTTTTGAAGGAAGACGGAGTGACTAGATCTGCAGAATTTCACTACACTGGGACTGAGGGGGCAGGGCATGTGCTAACAGCCCACAGATATGGGAAAGGTGTAGCAAGCAGGAGGCATCGCTGTACAAGGAGCTGGAAGCAGGAGTAAGGGGTGTCCTCAAGGAGAAAGCTTCCTGCCAGCATCACACCTGCCCACTGGCCGGCACGTGGGCTGCAGAGGAAGACAGGGCTGGAGACCATGTGCTCATCTCAGCACTACCCAGGGCCGTGGCGGTCCCGCTTCTCTCCTGAGGCCAAGAACACAGGGTGAGAGGGATGGGACTGAGGGATGCCGGGGCCGTGCGGGCGCTCATGAGGTGGGCGCTGGTGACCCCAGAGGCCACCCTCTGGAGCCAACAGAGACTGGAGCTGACCTTCCGGAGGACCCCAGCCTGCGACTGAACCTGAACCTGGCCACACGGGTCCTGGTGGCCCAACGGTCCCCAGGGGAGAGACAGCTGGGAGGGAAGAGACCCCACAGACCTCCCTGCTCCACCCACCTGCCACTGAACTCGGGGTGGTCCCTTCCCGAAGCAAAACTAGGTGAACTTCAGCCAAGTCCGCCAGTCATTTGTACCATTTACATCTCACCTCAGAGCCAATGTGGAAAATTACTAGGCTGGAGAAAAATTTCCTATATTACTGCTTTCGTGTTTGATAGAGAAAACAAGGGTGTGTACATAATAGTGATCGTGGTGAGGCCACTGCTTCACCCGAGAACTAGGTCATCGCTACCCACTAACACCCATCCCACTGCCCCCCACCCAGACAGGACTCCACTCACAAATGCTGGGTTTATCATTCTCTTGCTTTGCATCTGTTTCTAGTTTCACGAGCTAAAGTCATTTCTAAGGAAAAAGCATTGTTTATAAATGGCAAGTTGACTAGTAACTATACGTGATGATTTGTGAAAAGGATGACGTACCCTAGAGCACTTGGTCCTGGGGTGAGTGAGGTCTTTAAGGAAGATACACAACAGCCAAGAGGTGGAAACAACTCAAGTGTCCACCAAACGATGGGCAGATGAACGAATATGGTCTGTCCATACACTGCAATATTAATGAGGCTTAAAAAGGAAGAAGATTCTCACCCACGCTACAACACGGATGAACCTCGAGGACGTTAAGCTAAATGAAACAAGCCAGACAGAAAAGGACAAATACTGTACGATGCTACTTAGGAGAGGTCCCGAGAGGAATCAGTTGCACAGGGACAGGAAGCAGAGTGGTGGGGGCCAGGGGCTGGGGGAGGGGGAGGGCAGTTCGTGTTTCATGGGGACAGAGATTCTGTTCGGGAAGATGAAAAAGTTCTGGAGAGGGATGGTGGTGGTGATGGTCGTACAACAATGTGAATCTAACTGATGCCACTGAGCTGTACACTTAGAAATGGTTAAAAGAGTGAATCTTACGTTGTGTATGTCTTACCATAATTTCTTTCAAGTAAGTAAGGAAAGAAAGGTACATGGTTACTGGTCTTTGGGGAAGGCCTCCTCCCATTCCCAGAGCAGGCGGTACCACAGGCGGAAGGCTGTGCAAAGTTCAAAGTGGTACCAGCCCCAGCTCACCGCACACCACCCTCTACCTGGCTCTGGGTACCATGCCTCCTCCGGGAGTGTGTATGCCCTGTGGTCCCTCCCCTCCCAACCCCCTTCCTCCCTACTGAGCCATTCCTCCCCGCCCCGGGAAATGGAGCAAAGAGGGGGACACTGGAAGCTTTATTCAGGGTATACACTAGATGCCAGCCGGCTCTGCACACCGCTGCCTGAGGTCTGTGCACCAGTGGTTTCTGAGTCCTTTTTACCACCCTCTCCGGACAAATGCTTTTAGGTATATGGTTGGATGTGAGTTGGGGTAAAAACTGGGAAATTGTTTCACCTGTTACCCTCCCTTTACACTAAAATGCATAGGGCTTTGGCAGCTCCAGGAGTTAGTAACATTGTGATTCTGTGCAAGGTCTTTAATCTCTCACAGCTTCTCTGATGTCATTTACTTAAAACAATGGGGAGAGGGGGAAATGAGGTGTTGGCCAAGGGGTACAAAGTTTCAGTTATGCAGGGGGAAGGAGTTCTTGAGATCCTCCAGCATGGTGACAATGGTTAGGATGGATCTTACGTCATCTCACCTCACGCGCACACACAGACGGTAACTATGCAGAGGTGATGGATAAATTATTTAGCCAATTTCGAACGTTTTCAAAATTCATACATATGTCAAAACATCAAGTTGTACACCTTAAATATTCACAATTTTTATATGTAAATGACATGTCAATAAAGTTATTTAACAATAAAGTAATAAAATAAAAACGATGGGGGAAAGAGTAACAAATACTAAGATAATCGAATGAGATAACCTATACCACTTGCGGGGAACGCTAAAGAAATGAGTTTTAAAAAAAGTTTTTCTGCTGTTGTGTGAAGTCCAGTCTATCCTCTGTACACTGGCTTACATCATAAGAAAATACGGTCTCCTTTGGGTCAAAACAGCAGCATCAGAAGGCACATCAAGATGCTCCTGGAAGCAACATGGCAGGGTCTCTAGAGCACTCAAGACACCAGGAGACCTGCTTCCAAGAGAGCTGGACCCCAGCCTTGTCTCAGCTTCCATCAGCTTCTCTCTGAGAAAGTTTCCTGCATGGAGCAACATTTCTGTCACCCTCCAGGATGGCACTATCTCTCTGATCTTCCTCTAGACCATCTTTCCATAATAGTTGCATCTCCTGAGCTGCCTCATAAAAAATGTTGTGGCCTTTGGTGCTTTCCTTGGGAGACAAGTAGTCTGGAAGCAGTTTGACAAGTCTCTTCCGACACTTAGAGAACCTTGCCAGACACCTTTGGGGGATCCCGTAAGGGGTTCCATTTTTCTTCATCCAGACAGAATTATTTAAGGTGGTGAATGGAGAACTTGAGGAAAAAACATCTCTGCTGAAGCTGGCTGGTCCAGAGTGGGCAGGCAACTCAGTGGCCAAAAGACAGTTCACTCTTGTCCACAGGTGCCCAGCAAGGACTTCCTCCGTGCTGACGAAGAGAAAGAAATTATCTGAAGGTAAGAAAGTATCAGGCACAATAGAGAAATTGCTTAAGAAATGCCAACTGGATGGATGAATGGATGGATGGATGGATGGATGGATGGATGGATGGATGATTGGATGGCCAGATGGATGGATGGATGGATGGATGATTGGATGGCCAGATGGATGGATGGATGGATGGATGGATAAATTGATGGATGGATGGATGGATGATTGGATGGTCAGATGGGTGGATGGATGGATGGATGGATGGATGGATGGATGGATGAGTGAATGGATAGATGGATAGATGAATGATTGGATGAGTGGGTGAATGTCAGGTGAACATATCAATAGACTCACATCATTAGCAACTTCCCAAAGCAGAGACAGTATGGCTTTCCACCACAAATCCTCTCCTAGTGTTTGCTCAGTTATCAGCACATGACGCAGGTGGAAAGAGCAGACATCTGGCTTCATAATCTTCTATTTCAACTTTTCTCTCCACATGGACACAGATGAGAACAGGCAAGGCTGAGTCTCCTCAGTTTGCTTTAGACAACGAACAAGAAATTGATGCATCGTGACCACTTTTGTCTCCAGGTATGGAGCTACTTCACAGCCTGTACAAAGCACGCTTGCGATCTGGGGGCAGGGGGGCTATTTCCAAGGGGTTTCCTGCTACACGTTGGCAAATTCTGATCTAGCACAAGGATCCTGTTTTCACAGAAATAGTCATAACTGAGTGATAAAGCGTTCTGTTCTCTGCGATTTATAGGAAAGGATTCAACATGCCAGCTGGAAGTTCAAGCAGTTCTACTGCCTGTCCTAATGTAATTTCTTCTCAGTCTGTATCAAATGCTTTTAAAAATGAAGTTTTATGATTATTGGTACTCGTAATAGCTGGCACAATTACATGTTTCCTGAGATAAACACTTAATAGATACAGAAAAATTTAGAGTTACCATATTGAATGAATTCTGCTTTTTTCTCTAGATGAGAGCAGGTGAAAGAGTCACCAGACACATTTGAGGGCTACAACAGATCCCTGCTGAACTGAATCACTGAGAGTCAGCACTTAATATACTAGACGTGTACCACAATGTTCATTGCATCTCTATTTACAATAGCCAGGACACGGAAGCAACCTAAGTGTCCATCGACAGATGAATGGATAAAGAAGATATGGCACATATACACAATGGAATATTACTCAGCCATAAAAAGAAACAAAATTGAGTTATTTTTAGTGAGGTGGATGGACCTAGAAGACTGTCATACAGAATGAAGTGAAGTTAGAAAGAGAAAAACAAATACCATATGCTAACACATATATATGGAATCTAAAAAAAAAAAATGGTTCTGAAGAACCTAGGGGCAGGACAGGAATAAAGACGCAGACGTAGAGAATGGACTTGAGGACATGGGGAGGGGGAAGGGGAAGCTGGGATGAAGTGAGAGAGTGGCATGGACATATATACACTACCAAAAGTAAAATCAATAGCTAGTGGGAAGCAGCCGCATAGCACAGGGAGATCAGCTCGGTGCTTTGTGACCACCTAGACGGGTGGGATAGGGAGGGTGAGAGGGGAGACGCAAGAGGGAGGGGATATGGAGATATATGTATATGCATAGCTGATTCACTTTGTTATACAGCAGAAACTAACACACCACTGTAAAGCAATTATACTCCAATAAAGATGTTAAAAAAATATACTAGACATGCAACCCAAATATTGTATATAGATAAAATACTATTTGTAACAAGGTAATCTTGATTCTTTAGCAAACTTATGTTTAAAGGCATCCTTTATATCTTTTAAGTGGGCTGGCTAGTATTTTGAAAGCAAACAATAATTTTCTAATTTATCAGTTTTACTTCATCTAGAAAACTATGTATGTTCGAATCCTGTTCCCTTCCTCGGTCCAACAACTTTGCTACGTATAAGAATGGTTGATCAGACCCAAGGGAACCTCAACTTCTCCACCTAATTTTATTCTGAGTTAGAATTCCTCATTAAATCAGTTAAACCTTCCACCCCAAACCTGTATGCATTTCCTAGGGCTCCCATAACCGAGAACCACAGACTGGGGGCTTAAACAGGAGAAATGTAGGGTCTCTCAGCTCTGGAGGCTGGACATCCAAACTCAAGGTGTAGGCAGGGCCACGCTCCCTCTGAGACCCCGCCTGATGGTTTGCTGGTGAGCTCTGGCATCTCTTGGCTTGTGGGCGCCAGTCTCCAACCCTCCGGCTTCACGTGGAGGATTGTGTGTGTCTCCTGTGTGTCTTCACTTCACCCTCCTGCTGCACGCGCGTTTATCATTATGTACGTGAAATACAATCAGGACTTACACATTTTCATATATAACATGCATCTAATGTTGCAGAGACTTTTCTGGAAGCCTCCGGGAAACAGACTTCCTCCTCCTGGACCCATACGGACCGTGTTGCCTGGTGCTGACCTGTCTTACTGGATAAATGACTATATGCCTTTGACCTCTAGTTACGAACGTTCTACAAGCTTTTGCTCTTATGGTTTCCACAACCCTCTTAACCTGAGCCTCACCGACACGTCAACCCTTCCCCTCCCACATACTCATATTCAACTAATATCTATGCATCGAGCATTGTATAACAAAATGCCACTTCCCTCGGTTTTATTCTGTTAGATGGTTTAATCACCTCCTTTACCGATGAATACACAGGAGCTGAAAAAGAAGAATTTCTCAAGATCATACAGTTTGTAAGTAACCGTTAGGATTTAAGACTGGATTCGCTGGATCCAGCCCTCTTTCAACGAGTGGCCTGTGCGAAGGCCATTCCTGTTCATACCCTGGGCAGCAGCCCCCGTAGGAATAACGTTAAGGACGCTTCCCAACTTGAGGCAGATGGCTGTGGCTTGGGGAAAACTCTCGTTATATCAGGTGGACTTTCGTGTCTGCAACGGGGTCAATGCCTTCTGGCGGTCGGACTCCAGGGAAATGAGCTAGGAAATGCTTCTGTCCATTGTGAGATGCAAAGGATTCCACGACCGTGATGTGGTCTCTCCCATTAAATGCGGTTTTTCCATGCGGAAAGAAAGCCATCACCTAGTCACAGGCCTCAGACTGGTCAGTGGCCAGTGGGAACTGTCCTCACAGCACTGCAGATGGAAAATTAGCCTGCATCATTTTGTCCAGTCCCGGGAAGGGCATTCTCGAATGATTCCATGAGCTGGAGCAATGGAGCAATGGCTTCTCCCCGGCCCCCAGGGAGGCCTTGAAATTTAATGGCTCATGCAGTTGTAAATTTCCTTCAGTTCATTGGCTCATTTAAGTTTGGGGAGAGCTTTTTTTTACTTTTTTTTTCATGAAAAACCAAACCAAAAAAGAAAAATAACACGGTTCTTTTTTTTAGCCTAAAGATGATAGCTTCCCAGTCACCGAAAAACACACCAGCTTAAAATTTACCTTGATTTCCATGGACTTCTTTGAATGTTATACTGTCTTCAGGTCATAATTGCAAACATTTATCAAGCACTTATATGCCAGCCCCGATGCACCGTTTCATCTGATTCTCCCAACTAATCCAACGGGGAAGGAACTGTGTTACCTTCTGCAGTTGCAAATGAGGAAACCAGGCCTCAGAGAGACTCTTCCCCAGAGCCACACAGTAACGGCAGGGGGCCCAGGCTTATATGACCACCGGACACCAGACATGGGAGCAAAAGCCCGCACTCCATGACCCTCCTGTCTACGCCAGCTTCGTTCAATCTGGAAAGGAACACATTTCAACAGTAACCCCAAGAATTAGGATCTGTTGCAGATTAGACATGGGGCCCTAAGCATTTTAATAACATTCCACAATGCATTTCTTCCCAAGACCTTCTTCAGAACCTTGCCGTGTGCATTTAGGGGCACGATTTTCCACTAGTCTGTGGAAGGGGAATTACCGAGGGGTGTTTCCTCTGTGTCTCCTGGCTTCTGAAATCCCCGCGCACCGCAGGCCTCTGAGGCCAGGCTCTCTGTGATTCCCCTCTCTGCAGCTCTTGGAAGCTGTCCCCTTGCTCTATGCTTGCAGTCAATATATTTCCTCTGGTGTCCAAAGAGAAAGCAGACATCTCTACTTACAGGTATTCTGCACAGAGGGAAAATCAGTCTCCCCAGCACGTGTTAGCTGGGCCTCCACCACTTACCAGCAACAGCAGCTCTCCTCCTGGGAGAAGGAAGCCCCCAGCCACCCAAAGGCGGGGTTGCATCCTAACTGAAAAGTGGGCTCCGCGTTACTGGTGTGCGAGACTGTGAAAGTGGGAGGTTCCGACCCAAGGTATGAGGTCCACAGTACACAGGGGAACTTCTGTCCTCGGCGTTTATCATATGAGCCATTTCCCCTCCTCCACGGGCCGCATTCCTACATCCAAAGGCCACCTGTATCAGAATCGCCCGACAGGTGGTGAACAGAGTGAATTTCTGGGCTTATCTCAGACCTGCTGACCCCGTCTCTGGAGGATGGGCGTGGGAGCTTAAGGACCAGACCTCCCGGGACCCACCCCACCTCTCCCCACACTGCGAGGCAGGGGTGACTGCTAAGGGCTGGGGAGCTGTCCTGCCAGAAGGTCAGTTCTGTCCTCCCAGCAACTGGGAGGCAGGAGGGAGACGCTGAAAGGACCAGGTCACCCTTGGGGCAAGCGAGGGCCCAGGAGAGAACCCAAGACCTGAGGCAGCTACAGGGTCGCTCCGTGTTAACAGGATGGCCTCTTGTTGTCACTGCTGTTGTTTTGTCCTCTGCACCTTCGTATTTACCTAACGACTTGGATTCAGGCAGACCTTCCGCCTCGAGGGGCCGAACAGTCGTCTCTCCTCTCGCCACTAGATGGTGCCCCACCCCGGTCTCTGCCCCTCACCCGCCGGGAGCTGCGGGCCAGCGCCCACCCTGGCTGGGAAGGCAGGTTAGAGGAGAGAAAAGGGCAGGGGAGTCAAATCCAGGAGAGAATTTCGACAGCATCCGGGAAAAAAAAGAGCCAAAGGCAAATGTGCTGCATCTGGAAGCCCGTCTGGGAAAGAGTATGGAGCCAAAATAATTCCTGGGTCACAGAGGCCGGGATGCTCTCCATGGGAAGCGTCGTCTCAGGCCCCCAAAGGTGAAAATCTTACAAGAAACGGGCCCCCCCCCCCCCGCCAGGAAGCCGCGGGGCCGCCCACGGGCCTCCCTGACTCCCTGTTTCCACCGCTGTTGCGTTCTCCCGGGCTCCGCTCGGAAGCAGGCGGTTGGTTTTGTTTTCCCATCAGCCTGGTCCTTCTAGCCGCTCCATCCCCCGCAGGAAACCCGAGCTGCCGGTGCCTCTGCGTCCACAGGACAGGCCCCGGCCTCCTGTGCTCGCCAGGCTGGTTGTGAATCCCTTAGCACCTCGGGCAGGCTCATCCCCTGATGAGCAGAAAGCTACCACCTTTGTGGCCCGTCCTGTGGAAGTTGCCTTTCCGGACCGTGACTTTTGAGTAGGGCCCTTGGGAGCGGCAGGCGGCAGGGGAACTGGCTCAGGCAGCTGTGACTCCTGCATCCGGTGCCGTCAGCGCCCGCAGGATGCTGCCCTCCCAGGAGAAACAGGAAGGCCTGGGCAGAGGTCTGAAGAAGCAACATTCCCAGCTTCCCTGAACTTCACCTTGATCACCTTTGAGAGTGGTCTTCTTATCATGGAGGGGATAGAGGCTTTTCCTCGCCTCCTAAAACATCACCAGTTTGTTTGCTTCTGCCTCTGAAGTAAAATGAACAGAAACAATGAGGCCCTAAGTTTATATAACATCACCTCCTAAGTTGCTCCAGGCTCGCGGGCGGGATCCCTAGTCCTGGCGACTCATTAATTCACTTCATGTTAATGGAAATCCTTCCAAGCCCTGTGCCCCATTCAGAGAGGAAAACTGCTTCCCCCCAGGGGTCCCCGTAGACCATCTCAGTCAGCCTGGGCTGCTGTAACAAAATGCAACAACGCACGTTTGTTTCTCCAGGTTCTGGAGGACGGAAGTCTGAGATCAGGTGTCTGGTGAGGGCCTGCTTCCTGGTTCACAGACGGCCGCCTTTTCGCTGTATCCTCACATGGTAGAGAGCATGCCTGCCCTGGTCTCTTCCTTTAAAGGCACTAATTCCATTTTGAAAGCCCACCCTCTTGACCTCATCTAACCTAATGACCTCCCAAAGGCTCCACCTCCAAATACCATCACATTTCGGGGGTTAGGGGTTTAACATACGAATTTGGGGGGGGATACAAACATTCAGTCCAGAGCAACCTGGACCTGGTTTAACAAGGAGGGATAGTTTTAAGAGGTTTAACAAGGAGGGATAGTTTTAAGAGGTTTAACAAGGAGGGATGGTTTTTTTTTTTTTTTTTTTTTTTTTTTTTATGTGTTACGCGGGCCTCTCACTGTTGTGGCCTCTCCCGTTGCGGAGGACAGGCTCCGGACGCGCAGGCTCAGCGGCCATGGCTCACGGGCCCAGCCGCTCCGCGGCATGTGGGATCTTCCCAGACCGGGGCACGAACCCGTGTCCCCTGCATCGGCAGGCGGACTCTCAACCACTGCGCCACCAGGGAAGCCCAGGAGGGATGGTTTTAAGAAGGTACTAGTCAGCTCAATTTGGGGGAGACAAACCCCTGAGTTGGGTTTTGAGAGACGTGTAGGAGTTTGCCAAGGACATTACAGGCCAGGGGACAGGGGATCCCATCCAAGGGTGTAAGTAGTATCAATCTCTCTCAATTGTTCAAAGAGTGAAGCAATGAAAAAATCCATCCAATAAGTCACTCCTCCAAAAAGCATTTGCCTCAGCTCCTATGGGTGTCCCTCAGAGACTAGCACAGAAGTCAGTCCTTGGAGAACCTCCAGAGTGACTGTTCCCCTATAATGGACCTTAAGAGATCTCAAGACTGAGAATTGCTGAGTTGCTTTTAGAATGTCAACAATAAGACGTTTATAGATCTCAGCAATTTTAGGATGGAAGGGAGACGGAAAAGCCTCAAGGGCATCTCAGTTCACTTCTGTCTAGACAGTTTCTGTGTATTCTTGACCCACCTGAGAGAGTATTCCGTCCCCAGCAGCAGTGGAGCTGGGAGTGGAGCGGCAGAGGGGAGCCCATTGCATTTCTGATGGACCAGGTGTTTCTTAGGTGTCAGTGTCTTCTGCTGGACAGGGAGTCTCTGAGCCCAGCGATGATGTATTGTTGATCTCTGTGTTCGTTTGCTCGGCTGCCATAACGAAGTACCACAGCCTGGATGACTTAAACAACAGAAATGTACTTCCTCACAGCTCTGGAGGCTGCACGTCCAAGATCAAGGTGTTGGCAGGGATGGTTTCTCCTGAGTCCTTGGCTTACAGATGTCCGGCTCCTTGCTGTGTCTTCACCTGGCCTGTCCTCTGTGCACACACATCCCTCTTCTTATACGAACACCAGTCCTCTGGGATTAGGGCTCCACCCTAATGACCTCACGCTACCGTAATCACCGCTTTTAAGACCTTATCTCCAACTACAGTCACATTCTGAGGTCCTGGGGGTTAGGCTTAAACACACAAATCCGGGGGGACACAGTTCAGCCCATAACAATCCCCATGATCCACAATCAAGCACAGACACACGGACAGCCGGCACACCTGTGATGGTGGAGGGGACGGACACATATCCGTTCATTCACCCTGCAGGTCGCTTTGCTTCCACTGGACGCCGACAGGCCCCAGAAAAGAGGGCTGGCAGATCAACAGTGGATTTGCACAGACTGGACAACCCAGGCGTTTTGAGAGCTGGGCTGGGCTGGGAATTTGGGCAGGGTCGAGTGCACAGGAGGGGAGAGTCAGGAGCGCCTCTGGGCCTCTGCAGACGCTCCTTCTTGGGGAAATGCCTACCTGGTGTCCAAAGAGCCACTTCTCCCCAGGTTTCACCTCGAGCATCCACACGGAATGGCACCACCCGGCAGACAGATGCCCAGCGAGAGTGCATGTGGATCTACTCACCGCCCCCCCAACCACCCAAGTCTATTCTTCAGCCCTGGTGTCACCTTACTGTCCTCACTTGCTTTCCTCTCTGTACATGCAAACCTCCCCCCGCCCTGCACCCCAACACCCCCCCCCACGCACAGCAGGAGCTTGTCTGAAGAAAGCAAACCAAAGCACAGAAAAGCTGAGAAACCCTGAAGGAGGATGTGCACATCGCAGCCTGTCCTCTCTGGGTTTCTGGATGAGTTGGTACATTGAGGTCATGGTGGTCCAAGCCACAGCTCCCCTGAAGGGAGACACTTTGTGAACAGGAAGGACAATGAGAAAGCAGGATGTCTGACATTGGGAAGAATCAGACCCTCGTCAAGGCTGATTTCAGTCCTGCCGGGCAGGTCCATCCTGGAGAAAGGGGAAGAACGCAATCAGAACTGCTCCACTGGGCTTCCCTGGTGGCTCAGGGATTAAGAGTCTGTCTGCCGATACAGGGGACACAGGTTCGAGCCCTGGTCCGGGAAGATCCCACCTGCCGCGGAGCAGCTAAGCCCGTGCGCCACAACTACTAAGCCTGCGCTCTAGAGCCCGCGAGCCACAGCTACTGAGCCCGCAGGCCACAACTACTGAGCCCACGGGCCACAACTACTGAAGCCCACGCACCTAGAACCCGTGCTCCGCAACAAGAGAAGCCACCGCGATGAGAAGCCCGCGCACCACAACAAAGAGCAGCCCCCGCTCGCCGCAACTAGAGAAAGCCCGCACGCAGCAACCAAGACCCAACGCAGCCAAAAATAAATAAAAAAACCAAAAAAACAAAACTGCTCCACAATAGCACGCGGGCTATGACCCAGGTCACCTGCCCAGGCTCTCGCTCTATGGGCAGAGTACAGTCCACAGCCAAGAGCTTCTCAATTAGGCATTGGTTGGGATGACTTTTCTAGAAAACTGACCTTTTCTAGAGTCTAAAGTGAAAGTGACCTTGTGGATGATCTCAAGCCACCAACTTTCCCATGCACGAGGGAAACAGCCCAGAGCCACGGGTGCCGGACCAAGCAGAGCAAAGGCCAGGGCCACACCAGAGCTGCTTCTCCTCATTTCCAGCCAGTGATGGTTCTGGAGGCCTCACAACGGAGCTTCATCAGAGGCTTTGGGGGTGGGGGGGAAGCCCTGGTGTTGGGGTCAGACACACCAATTTGGACCTGGCTCAGCCCCTGACTCTTTCAGGAACTTTGCATAAGTTATTTAATCTGTGTGAGCTTCACTTGCCTCAGCTGTTAAAACAGGACAAACTTCTGTGTCACTGGGGTTTTGGAAGGAATGAGTGGGACAGTGCACAATTAAGTCCCCAGCGCGGCACCGCTGTGTCCCAGATGTGAGCCGTACATCCTCTCCTTCCCCGCAGCCCCACGTGGTGTCACCGCTACACATGCCGTCCCCACCGGCAGGCCCGGGCCCGACCTCACGTGCTCTCCTTGCCAGAAACGACCTTCCCTCTCCATCTCTCTGCCTCCTAGGGCTTTTCATCGATGACCAGTTCTACAGCCTCGGGCGTGTCCCTTCCCAGCTCTGAGACTTAGTTTTCTCATCTGTAAAGTGGGAACAGTGATGCCTGCTTTATAAAACGGTGAGGATGAAACATGTCAAACAACAGACGTGTGGTTGGCACTCGAGATACGACAGACGCGAGTCGTTTTTGCTGTAATTCCTCGAGTTTAGCTCAAGACCCGGCTGCTCTGCCAGGCCTAAGTGCCCCCTGGAAATGAGAAACAGTTGACACCTCACAGGTCTCGGGTCATTTCCAGGGCTGGTCATGTGTCACCTCCGGGCTGTGTGGTGACGGCACCCGTGGGCCAGAGGTGGCCCAGCAGAACCCGGGAGGACCGAGTGTGACCCTCACTGCTGAGCTGTCGTGGCCGCCGGCCGCCAGCCCGCTCTCCAGCAGTGTCACCAGAGGCGTCACTGTCCCTGCCAGTGAGACTGAAGTCTCGTGAGGGGCCACCACCCTGTCCCTCCTGTTATTCAGGAACGTGCCTAGCACCTGCTCAGCTGCAAATTGGCAGGAGTCTTGCCTGAGGTCCTCCCTCGGGGGGCCGGGGGGACGCGGGCGAGGTCCAGGCTGAGGGCCGCGGAGAATTAGGCAGAACGCACCGTCTCCCCCCTTGCTCTCTCCCCATGGAGACGGAGGCGGGGCCACAGCCTCGGGCCAGGGGCCCGGGGTCCTGCCGCGGAGCGAGGCGCCCCGGGGGGTTCCACGCCTCTGGTCGCTCGGTGCAAAGCGGGGACGAGGCGCGAGCGCGGGAAGGGCCGGGCTTTGGGCTCAGCGCACGAACGTTCCCCATCGCTCCTGGGGTGGCCTCGGGCCACACCGCGCCTGGGGGCCGAGCCCTCCCGCCGGGAACACAGGACCTCACCCGCCGCCCGCCGGGGCCGCCGAGGAGAGCGGGCCGGCCCTGCTGCCGCCCTGACGTCCAGGACCCTCGGGCTGAGCGGCTGCCGGCCAGGGCGGCCCGGGGCCGAGGCGACAGCGGCGCCCCACGCCGAGGGGCCCGGAGCCGGCAGACAGAGCCCGAGGGTCCCCCCGGCCCAGGCCCGAGCAGGGCCACAGGTGGGGGTCGTGCTGGGACGCCCTCGCTGTGCCCCTCACCCTGCCACGTGGGTCCAGGGGGACCACTGCCCCGGGATGGCTGTCCCTCGGCCGCTGCGGCATCCGGGGAGACCCGATCGCGGCCCCCCTGCCGGCCAGGCTGAGGCCTCTGTGCCCTCGTCACCGTCCCCGTGGCACACGTGGCACAGGACAGTCAGGGAGGCGGGGTCCAGGGCCCCCGGAGGAGGTGAGCCGGGGAAGGTTCTCACCCACGTGGCCTCCGGCTCTCACCTGAGAGGCACCTCCACTCCGTCTGCCCGGCTCGGAGGCGGCCCCGCTGGGTCCCCGAAGCCTTGGCGGCCGAGTCTATCCACTGGCCGCAGGAGATCACCCCTATCCTAACAGGACCCCAGGTGCTGTCCAAGGCACCCCGACCAAGGCACAGGGCCGCCGCCATTCCTGCCCCGACGTCAGCGTGAATGAGGATGAGGCAAATGCCTCCCCCGAGGCTCCTGCCGGCAAGTGGCCACCAAGGTGGGGGTCGAACAATCATGGAGAAGGGGCTGGAATACAAAGGCCCGAGGGCGGGGTTCCCACTCACCCTGTCTACACTTGATGCCCGCCTTTTACCCCAAAGTCCGTGAACCTAGAGGAACCCACCACTACCCACAGGGTATCTGGAAGTAGGCTTCAAAGTAACTTGTATCGTGAAAATCTAAGGTATTGTGCAATGCTGTCTATGAACTAGGCCATTTCTTTTCTTACATGTTTACGGTTCCAAAAGAAATTATTGGTGACTTCTTTTACCCTGTAAACCCTGCCCTCCCAGAGGCAGGGGAGCTGTTTTTCCAGCTGGCCTTGTCTCTGCAGACCTGTTTCATCCACTATGGACATAAGAGCAAATGTCAGGCGTCTCTTAGGACCCAGCTCTGCTTTTGGATGAGATTTTTCAAAGGTAATAAATATTCATTCTTACAACTAGGACATTTTAGGGACCCCTGTCTACTTCCCAAGGTTACCATGAGAATTTAAGTAGAATGTATGAAAAGCACTTAGCACATTGTCTATCAGACAGTAAATAATAACGGAGCTATTCTAATTATTATGAATGGGGCTTTTATTTGAATATGGGTATGGCTGATAATTTCAGAATTTTGTCAGCTGTGAAACCCTTTATTGATTAAATATTTTTGCCCTAGTTTAGTGAAGACAGATACACATGGCAGGACTATGCATATAAATGTATGTTTTAGGAAAGAAAGATTTCTACGAGGTAAGAGAGACAGTAACAGGGCATGGATGGATATTAGAGAACACAAGAAGTCATGTATCAAAGTCAGCCGTCTCTGGGACGAAGTGAGAGAGTGGCAGGGACATATATACACTACCATGTGTAAAATAGCTAGCTAGTGGGAAGCAGCCGCATAGCACAGGGAGATCAGCTCGGTGCTTTGTGACCGCCTAGAGGGGTGGGATAGGGAGGGTGGGAGGGAGACGCAAGAGGGAGGGGATATGGGGACACGTGCGTGCATATGGATGATTTGCTTTGTTGTACAGCAGAAACTAACACACCATTGTAAAGCAATTATACTCCAATAAAGATATATTAAAAAAAAAAAAACAAAGTCAGCCGTCTCCTAATTAACTAGGAGGCTTCAGGGCAGACGCTGGTTAAAGAGTTTATTATGCCATTGAATAGGAGGTCACCAGCTCAAAAAGTGCGAAAGGACTCTTCAGAGAAGGTCCCCAAGATTCTGGATTCAACATTAAAGAGGTGAAGAGAGGTAATTCAGTATTGCCTGAGAATTCTGATTGATTGTAAATCATATTTTTTTATACATGTGCACGTATATACATACATACATCTCATTAATATGAACTCAGGTTTCTACATCCTGTACATTCTTTTGAACGTATTATACTCCTAATAAAGTCCCACCAACATTGATGATCACAGTTCAAACTGGCTCTGGTTGGCATCACTACTCGCCCCTCTGCCTGTGAGATCTGAATCCAGTCCCCATGCTTCCTTGGTCGTCATGGTCATTTCTGTAAAGTGAGCCAGAGTGCTTGACTCTCTCCCTCTCCTTGGTTTTTCCAACTCAAGCTTCCCTATCGTATCACTGCCTTGAGCTATTTAGAAACTGATCTGATATTGGGACTATTAGTCTTAACCTACAGTGGGACATTATTCAGGAGATTACAAGATTGTTCTTGTAACAACTCGGGGAATTATCTTGTTTCCTATCCACTGCTGGAAATTAACTGCAACCTTCTTAAAAAGTCTCATTCTTTTGCTGTCAGCATTTTTCATGTGTCTTCTGAGGCCATTATAAACACACTGCCTTTCAACACAATTCATCCCAAGTAATTCCCTCTGGGAAGAATGAAAGGAGCAGACAGAAGTGACAAGATTTTAGCTCTTCATTAGAAGCCAACGCAACAGCGCACACCTATTTCCAATAACTATTTGGAAACACTGTACCACACAACATTAACCGATTACATTCATTTAGATACACCAGATAGAGGATTTTTCAATTCCTGCAGATTTTAAGACTTTACTGGTTAGTAATGATAAAAAAGCGTTGACATTTAACTAGTCATCATGGTACCATATGGAATTATGTTCAGAGAATATTGCTAAACAAAATAACCTATGTGCCTAGTATTGATAAAATTTAACATTTTTTAATTTGGAAAAACTTACAGATTAAAAAAAAAATCCCCCTCTCCCCACACAGAAAATGGTTTGATGTAGCATCCACTCTAAGCCCAACCCACAATGAACACATTTCAATATTGTCCTGTTTGCCTCAGATTGCTGTTCCTTGGTTGCGCTTTACTGTCTTGAACATCAATTCCTGGATGGTCCTTCCAAATAGTAACTTCCCTATCACTTATTTTATTATTATTATTATTATTTTTTTTTTTTTGCGGTACGCGGGCCTCTCACTGTTGTGGCCTCTCCCGTCGCGGAGCACAGGCTCCGGACGCGCAGGCTCAGCGGCCATGGCTCACGGGCCCAGCCGCTCCGCGGCATGTGGGATCTTCCCGGACCGGGGCACGAACCCGCGTCCCCTGCATCGGCAGGCGGACTCTCAACCACTGCGCGCCGCCAGGGAAGCCCGCAGCAAGTGCTTTTAATCTTCCTGGTTCCAGGTGAGTTGCCTCTCGGAAGAACATGCCAGCAATGCATGGCGTCACCAACAGCTGTCATCCGTGTAGGTCCTCGGGGCGTCATCGTGCTCTGCGAAAACCTGAACGAGGGACGTGGCAGGGTGGCCGTGTCCAGCAGTATCACCTACTTCCTAAGATGTCTTTGGCTTTGCTGGATTCTTCACCATCTCTCCTTGCACCCTAAGTAGGCTCCTTTGGAAATAGCTGTGTCAGCTCAGCCCTCGCAGGTGCTCCGTGATATTTTGTGAGGTGAATGTGCAATGCTGGCTGCAGCTGTAGAAAATATGGGGAACAACAATCACACCCCCGAAATCTTCAAGTGACAGTAACTGTGCTGCTAGCTCTTGAGATCGCCTTTCAGCTAGAAGGTCAAACTGTAACCACCACCACCAAGAATAAAATCAAATCAGCCAAAGCAGGCACAGGACAAAGCCCCGTAGATATTCTTCAGACACCATCCAGGGTTCCAGAATGTTCTCCGTCAGCTCCCCACACCCCATACACAGCAGCTCGACAGGGAAATGCTCCTTTACTTCTAGTTCTCTTCAGTGGGTCCTGAATTTGAAACTGCTCTTCCTTCTAAGTTGGGTTCTTTCTTTCTTCATCCTGGTTTCCATTATACAGCAAGAAATGATCTCCAAATGCGCTTACTGGTATGTCCCATTCTGAGCAGTGATTAAGACACTGGGATGGGGTGCGGAGTGGGAAAAACACAACTTTCTTTGGCACCTTCCCCGAAACGAACTTCCAAAGACCTCGTAAAAGATGGAGACAGTCGTGAACAAATGAAAACTGGCTAATTGTCCTGTGATGCAGATGGAAAGTAACTCCAGGATGCATGGACAGAACACAACATAAACGTGATCCTGAATGACTCAAAAATGTTTAATGATAAATATTCCTATGTGCATCAGAAAATAATTATTTAGTCACACATTATACAGCAAGTAAAGCTGAAATAATTTAGGAAGAATTATAAAAATGGGGCTTCCCTGGTGGCACAGTGGTTGAGTGTCCGCCTGCCGATGCAGGGGACACGGGTTCGTGCCCCGGTCCGGGAAGATCCCACATGTCGCGGAGCGGCTGGGCCCGTGAGCCATGGCCGCTGAGCCTGCGCGTCCGGAGCCTGTGCTCCGCAACGGGAAAGGCCACAACAGTGAGAGGCCCGCGTACCGCTTTAAAAAAAAAAAAAAAAAAAAAAAAAAAAAGAATTATAAAAATGAACTTTATGTAAGAACGTATTGTTTTTGGGCTGTGCTGTGCAGCATGCGGGATCTTAGCTCCCTGACCAGGGATTGAACCCGGGCCCCCTGTAGTGGAAGCACAGAGTCTTAACCACTGAACCGCCAGGGAAGTCCCTGTAAGAATGCATTTTTACAACTATTATCCCATTTGACTCTTACTAAACTCTGTGAGGTAAGTAAGTATTCTCTTCATTTTATAGATAAAGGAGGGCTCGAACAGGGAAGGCAATTGTTCTAAATTATAAACATGTAGTGATAAAGCACAGATTATTGTACAGTTGTGATTTCCCTTAGTAAGGGGACTTAGGTGGGATAATTTCAAACATTACGCTCCTCTGTGCCGCTGTAAGGAAAGCCCTCTGAACCTGCTGTTCACCTCCTTTACCAACGTGGGAAGGATGCTGTGCTACCAACCTGAAGGACGGGCACCTCCTTGGCTCTCAGGACCAACGTGGAGTCAGTTTGGAGAGACCATGAGACTTTCCTATGAAAATATGGAGAATCTCTCCTTTTGTGATCTCTGGATTATTTGATCTAGATTTAAAACAAAACCTGTTATCTTTAAATAACTGTGATCATAGTTACGATCATCCACCTTTTTTTTTTTTTTTTTTTTTTTTTTTTTTTTTTTTTTCTTCTTTTTTCGATCATCCACCTTTAAAGGCACTTAAGTAGCTTGAAGTACTGTGTTACATCGTCACTAAGCAGAAAAGAATGGGAGCACTTTTTTCTGCCCGAATTATTAGTTATGTGACTTTGTATTATTTTAATCAAACTCTGAGCTTCAGTTTCCTCATCTGTAAAACTGGGGGCAGGAGGAACCTTCCAAGAACAAGACTTATTTAGCACCGGTTACATTCCATGCACTACATGTCGTGCTTCAGACGCACTGACTTACTGAGTCCTCCGCAACTCTTTGAGGTAAACACGATTAGTATCGCTGTTTTACAGATGAAAAAATTGGGTCACAGAAACTTTAAACTTTAACTTGCCCAAGGTCAGATATCAAGTGGTAAAACCAGGACCCCAAACCTGGCAGTCCGCCTACAGACTTGTTACTCTCAAAGGCCAACAGATCCCCACTGCACGGGATCTATTATGAGGATTGGAGGAGATCATGCCTGTGGGTAAGCACAGTGCCCAACGCATAGTAAGCACTCAACAAGTCTTGGCAAGTATAAAAGCAAAATGAGCTTTTAAAGCAATATACAGTATTCTATCGCTACAGTTGTCAATAAAACATACCTACGTATCACATATATATGAAGTAACTGTAACCAAATAGACCCTTTACCATCCCATGTATCACCGAATAACTTTTGAGATTTGTATTTTCCTTTTTGTTGAAATAAGGAAACACCAATAAGCCCAAGAATATGTCAGAATTTATTCTGAACATACCGTAAGGAGACAAGACTGTTAGTAAATATTCTCTCCTGCTGGGCACGCGGAGAACATCCATAGCAACTTCTTCCACTTTTTTTTCAGATGTAAAGATTCATGTAACTAAAATTGTAGAACATGTCTTTCTTACATATTCACATATAAGATCATGAATTGTCACTAATTTGGATTGAATGACTGACCTGTCTCGTCCCCATCAGTAAACATTTATTGAGAGTTTGCCGCCCACATCAGATTTTCTCCCACACAGTAGAAGGTACTGAGCTTTCTATTTAGAGTGGCCTTCTGAAAAAGTTTTTTTTTTTTTTTTTTTCCTTTCTGCTCAGGATAAAAACCAGGAATCTGTCTCTTTGACCTCAGGCATGAATGAGGTAAAAAATGACCCCCCAGTTGGTAGAAGTAATGGATTTACTTTATCATCCACAAATTGGAAAAGGTGTCAATGAAATCTTAGGGATTATGTCAAATCATAACTACTCTAAACTGACATAAATTAGTGACTGCAGACATGGCACTCCAAAACATCTGAACGAAAAGTTTTAGATTCCGTCAATGCAGATTTTACCTATAGAACATCAAATATCTGAATATTTCCAATGATCAGTTTGGCCAAGTACCGATCTTCAGTCTAATGCTTAGGTGTTAGGTTAAGTCAGTGTGTTTATAATGCCAGTTATACCAAATGGTAACATAATATTCCAAGTTAGCCAATCTTTAATCTAAAAATACGTGTGATTCATAATAAAAACACGTCCCTACCCAAAAAAGAAAACCTACTTATAAGCAGAGATGACATCTGGAATGGGGGCCAAGGAAACCTCTTCCCCATCTGACACTTCAAGAACAAATATGATTAAGGTTACAGTTTAATTTTACTTGAGGGGCAAATTTTTTATATTATTTCTTTGTTTTAATGGTCAATTTATTCAGATCATTTTATCGACATGGACCTATTCAGTGAACATTAAGTATAAACCACATAATATTACTAAGGAAACGATAAAGTTTACGTAATCTGGCTGTAAAGGAGAACTGTACCATTCTAAATGAGAAAAAAATCACACGGAAATGATACATACGAAAGAAATCACTGGTACGTGTGATGTGAGGAGTAGTCAGATTCACACTTGACTCACCAACCTGGCTAATTTCAGGCATCTGACATGTTTCTGTGAGGTCCTAATTATTACAGAATTGTTAAGTAATTAATATTTGCCATACATCTTCTAAAGTATATGGATGAGTTAACCATACATCTTCTAAAGTATACGGATGAGTTAACCATACATCTTCTAAAGAATACGGATGAGTTAACCATACATCTTCTAAAGAATACGGATGAGTTAACCATACATCTTCTAAAGGATACGGATGAGTTAACCAAATATACTGCTTCACAAGTTTGAAGATTTTAATGTATTAAAAGAAAACTTGCCCAATACTTAAGAAAAATTATTATAGCTTTATATATTCAGAACACAAGGCCAGCCATGAAGCCTATTTTATGGAATAAGAGACTGCTGGTGAATTTTTGGGTCACAAAACAGCACAGACATTAGAGACAGTGAAAGATTTTATTTTTTCTTGTACTTTCATCCCAACACACCCTTCTGCGAAAAACATAAAAGCATGCACATTGATTGCATTCTTTTAGAGATAAACCAAGTACCAACTAAGCTGTAAATCAACAGTAGCACAAACAAAAGCTTAAATGATATTATGTGAAAAGATTTACAGGTATACAGGGCTCTTAATTTCATAAAATAATTCAAGTCATATCAATACATGTTAAAAAGAAGCTTCTAATTTTCCAAATATTTTGATACAAAAAAATTTTAAACAAATATTTTATAGACCTTTTGCGAGAATATAAGGATAGTTACAGGAAACATGCTGTTCAAGTGATCTTATGCAGGTCACCTGGCCTTCTTCAAATCAGTTATCATCAGCATGATTCCAATGGTATTGCTCCTTAAAATTTAAATTGAGAACATATCCATGACATTCAAAGTAAGTTACACAACTTACATTTCTTGTGATCCAATTAGAAATAGTTCCTACGTTTAGGACTGTTAAAAAGAGTATTTAATGAAGACATGGGATTGATCTAAACTGTACTTTACAGGGTAAGAGAAAATTGCAGTTTGGCATGAGAACAAGTTTTACCTGCACCCCCATTCATAATGAAGCCAACTGTGTCCTGTGGGAACGTGTGTATCAATACATACACACATACTAACATACACAAACCAATTCACACCACCCAACTCTTCAGAGGGGTTACTTGAAATGGCTTACTCTGGTTCTGGAAAATCAGACCAAATTTCCCTTAATTTGTGTTTCCATTTTGTTTATCATGATTTAAATGGTGATAAAAATCCATTACTCGGAAGCAGAATTGGTATCTTAAATGACCAGCAGGCAATCAAGCTTGAATTGTAACATTAAAAATAGAGCAGATCACACTTTAAAAAAGGTCCTCTTCTAGGGGATTTATTGTTCCATGACTGAAAATTGTGTGATTTGGTTCCTGAAACAAAGCTCTTCTTTTCAGGTGATACAGATGAATTGTGTGGCCCCATTAATTAATACCAATGGGAATGAAACAAATTCACTCCGTCCTGATGGATTAAGTCTGTACTTCACTGGCTTGAGGAAGGTGATTTCTTGACATAAGACGAACGCAAAATGCCTTTGCTGTGGATGGTGGGCTGCTCACGAGAGCTTACAAGGCTCAACTCCGCATCAGGACCGACGCTGGCTGGCGACACAGCGCTTTCCCGTGAGCCCCTGTGCCAGCGCCGGGCAGCACCCCTGCCGGTGATCCAAAGGAAAAGAACTCGAATACAGTGGAAACCGACCACGACGACATAAACAGAATGATTTGGGGATTACATAGTTTGCTAAACCCAAGAGTAACAGGCAAAAGGCACATGCTAATAAACCTAGTCAGGTGTTTGAGAGCTCCCACCATCTCAAATATCTATGGACTCAGGTCCAGCAAAGGTTCACACTGATTATTTCGATATAAAAAATAACAGGAAATCTTAAGGTTTTCAAGTACTTATGGCACAAATGTCATGAAGTGCTAGGAGCTTAGCTTAAATCTTCAAAAAGCTGAGCAATGTAAAGTTCTGCTACCATGAATCAGGACCACAATTTTAACTTAAACTTAATTCTTGTATTTTTATACATTATTCTTTTGTATAGAGTACAGGGTGTGCAAATGAAGCTGTTTCAGTAAATACCAGAGATGCTAATCACTTTGCCAACATAAAGTGAACTCAGCTAACACAATACAATACAAGTCCTCGCTAACCAGAGCGCCCCTCACCAGCATTCCTCAGCCTCTCCTCGTGTCCTTCTCCATACTTAACTACAATTTCTTTCATCGACTTGGAGAAATTAAACACAAGGCAGAATATTACACAGTTGCAAGACACTACATATTTCAGTGATAAGAGTTTGGACCAGTCAAGTTGTAAAAAACTGAAGAAAACAAATACAGTGAAATATACTGCCAATTGATGTTCACGAATGCAGCTATCGGAATTACAAAACAGTAACAAAATATATAATCCTAACAGTCTTCTGGAGTTGACATTAGTTCATAGGAAATGCCAACTATAACATAAACTCTGTTTATCTTTTCCCTTTCCAGCAGCTTCTGGACTAAAGTTGTAAAACCATGTATGTTTGCCCAAGACCAACTGCATATCGGCTTTAGTCAGAAATTCTATTTCATCCAATGTTCAATCAACAAGGCTTTATTTACACTTCTTATTAAATTCAGGAACAATCGGATGCAATGTGCAGCCGCCAGTAATAAACAACGTAGCACATCCCACTGCCTGGAGACAGCTACGCGTTTACGCTTTAATACTAACCCACAAGCAGCCAATTAAGGTTCCGTAAATCCACGTTTTTACATATAGTTTCCTTCCAGCCTCGGTCATAAGCATACCAGCAGTCAAACCACTTAAGATCAAGAATGATGGGAAGGTCTTCTTGAGACTTAGTTTAGAATTAACACTTTCTCCGGGAAATTTGTTTCTTCTTTCCGGATCCAGTGAATCATAGAATTCTATAAGCAATCTATGGCCAGAATGAAAAAAAAAAGTGTTAACTTTCAGGTTTAGCCATTTCAATATCGTAATTCAACAAATATTTATTGGCTGCCTATTATATGCTGGAGAAGTTATAGGTCCTTATAGGAAACACCCAGAGAGTTGGTTTAAGTGGAGTTTCTAGACATTAAAAATATCTTTAATATGCTCTATGATTAATGTATAGGAATTATATGTAATATGTAAAGACAGATGGTTTCAAGTAACTTTATGGGGATGTTTTTTAAACTTTAGATCTTTAAAACTTCACAGGGTCCTGACACGCACGCGGGCTTTTTCTCTGCCTCCCGCCCCCCACCCCCTGCCGTCTTTACCCCTCCAGACACTCCTCCACGCAGCTCCTATTCTACCACAAGTCAGAGAAAAGACCAGCAGCTCTTATAGATGGAGAGTTACCCCCCAGCGCCCCTATTCGCATGGAATTACAACAGCAGGTAAAAGAAGGAAAAGCAGCATAGCTAATGCAGTTTCCTTATTTTAAAAATGTAAAGTTATAATAGCAGAATACACTCAACATAAAAATCTGAAACACAAAGTACAAAAAGGGAAAGTCTTTCTGTTGCCTTTCAACTCACACTCCCTAGAGAAAATCACTGTTTTAAAACATCCAGACTCATTCTAAATATACATATAAACACCTATAACACAAAATACATAGGATATTAATCATATTGTTCAGGGTTTTTTTTCTGATAACAGATTTTCATGTCAAAACACATAAATCGTACTTCTAAAATTTCTTCCATATCCAAAGTGGGTAGCGCTGATTAATTGGTTTAACACATTGTCATGCACAATTGAGAGTCAATGAAATACAGAAATTTGTTCATAAACTTCATATAGTTTCATTTTCAACACAGCACATTTTTTTTTTTTTTTTTGTGGTACGCGGGCCTCTCACTGTTGTGGCCTCTCCCGTTGCGGAGCACAGGCTCCGGACGCACAGGCTCCGGACGCGCAGGCTCAGCGGCTATGGCTCACGGGCCCAGCCGCTCCGCGGCATGTGGGATCTTCCCGGACCCGGGCACGAACCCGTGTCCTCTATATCGGCAGGCAGACTCTCAACCACTGTGCCACCAGGGAAGCCCCAACACAGTACATTTTTAATAGCTTTCACTTGTTAAAGTTAATCTAGGAGGGTTAATTAGGAAATATTTTACTGCCATACAACAAGGAGAGGAGAAACAATGGCAGTTTCCTGAGAAGAAGCATTTTAGGAGACTAAAACACAGGTAAAATTTCTGAACATAAACAGAATTTTGGAAGTATTTTTTTCTTGCGGCTGCATTGGGTCTTTGTAGCTGCACGTGGGCTTTCTCTAGTTGCAGCGAGCGGGGGCTACTCTTCGTTGCGATGCACGGGCTTCTCATTGCGGTGGCTTCTCTTGTTGGGGAGCATGGGCTCTAGGTGCGTGGGCTTCAGTAGCTGTGGCTCGTGGGCTCAGTAGTTGTGGCTTGCAGGATCTAGAGCGCAGGCTCAGTAGTTGTGGCGCACGGGCTTAGTTGCTCTGCGGCATGTGGGATCTTCTCAGAACAGGGCTCAAACCCGAGTCCCCTGTATTAGCAGGCGGATTCTTAACCACTGCGCCACCAGGGAAGCCCTGGAAGTATTTTCTAAAGCCTTTAAAAACCATTCTTTTCAATGTGGTCTTAATAAATTTAAATGGTGCATCCTATAACTCACAGATCCATTTTTTTCAGAAAGAGGAAAAAAAGTATAGATGTTTAAAACACATCTTTCAAAAATCAAAAAGGATAAAAGTTCCACTGAAAACAAAACGAATAGTAAATAAATAATATATGCTGAAGTTTTCATCCACGGAAATTCAATTTCTAAGTATTATATCTAAACCTAAGAACCCAGTTTTTATCTTCCTGAAAGGAGAAGAAAATTCTAAAATTTCTACCTTTAGAAATCTGTGTAAATCACAGGGAGACTAACAGGCTCACCCTCATCTGACCTCGAGCTCCGCCTTTGCCAGAGGCGTCCAGAGGCCCCGCCTGAAACTTAACTCACAGCAACTCTCAGCCAGGGGCCAACACTGCACGAGCTCCCAAGTCATGTTATTGGTGGGAGAAACACAAGGCCAACCCCAGAAACGGTTTAGGTCCCAAACTACTAAAAGCAAAAGGACACTTTTTTCGTGACAATGTCAACTGCCCCTTCTTCTTCCAACAAATACACTGGAGTCAGTTCCACATACACGTGAGACACCATCCTCCACCCCACAGCCCGATTCTCTACACACCGCCGGCCTGCCGGCCTGCCCTCAGCACGCACACACTCCCCTGGACCCGGGAGGGTGGGCCTGGGGCATCTCAACAGTACAAAGCTTTCTGTGTGTCTCTCTCTTCTTTAAAAAATTTTATATCTTTTTACACAAATTATCGAAATGCAGTAAATAACAAAGGACAGCCCCCATAACAAGATCTTTCACAGTGACTTGTAACAGTCAAGTTTAAAACATGGACAGAGGAGGCATGGAATGAGATCTGAGTTGAGTTCATAAAAGACTTTCTTAAGATAATAAAACTGTTTACATTCGTCTCACGCTGTTTACTATAGTGACTGTGCTGAGCCACTGTTTCTGAAGGGCTAGAACTGTCGTTACTCACTTATCTTTTATTTCAAAACGTTCATGAAGCCATCTTTTCATGTATATTTGTTCTTCCGGGACATCTTTTTTGTCTATACGATCGATGTGAATATGAATTTTTGGACATTCTTTGCAGAGAAATTCTAACAAGAAACAAAAATATTTCATTTTTATTATTTTAGAATTCAGTTACATAAAACGATAAAAATGAGCTTTAAAAAAGTTTAAAAACAATGAAGAACAGATTTTTTTCTTTAGCCAAAAAAAAAAAAAAGAAGAAGAAAACAAAGATCATAAACTGGTGGTTTTGGGTTTCAAGCTGAAGTAGTAATAACTTCCAAGTCTTCCACAGTTAACTAGGTCATGAGTTAGATCAACCAAGCGTGACTTTCCATACAACAACCTTTAGTAGATTCGACAGGCAGCCCAGGGTCAGGAGGCTGGCCTCTACTAGAAGCACGGACCCACCCTCCGAAGGGATCCCCAGATGCCAACCACCATCAGACCCACCAATCCCCTTCACGGGGCCACCAGCCTCCGGTCCCAAGCCTCGGGCTTGTCGCGCGTCCTCGCCGCTCCCACTGGGCGGTGAGCCCCACAGGGCAGGGACGGGTGTCGCTGGCAGCACTGGGTGCACAGGGGCACTTAACCCCTCGGTCCTAGTGCTGGGCCGGCCCGGGCCCTGCCTCCACGGCTCCACAGTCCTCCCCGCTCCTCTGTGACTTGCCAGTGGTTTCTACTCACTGGTACTCCTTGCTTTCCTGATCCTTGCTGTATTTTAACGTATTCTACGTGGTTCGGGAACCAAATTTCTTTCCGTGGAATAGCTATGAGCCCTTCAATAATTACAGCTCCCAAAACATGCTAATCTGAAAAAAGCAGATGGTCCTTTTTGCAGCCCACATGGCACAAGGGATAAGGTCAGGATTTATTCCAAGATAAGACAGAACTTTGAGTCCGGAAATACCCTTTTCTGCAGGTGGCTTTCTGTGGAGACATGAGCATATTAACATACTTAAATTCCTGGAGAACAAGGAAATATTGCTACGAGACTTAAGGGAAGACTATGTTCCCTGGGTGGGTACGCAAGTAGGAGGCCGAGACCTTTTATCTCAAGCCGATATGTGTCCAAAGACGTGTTCTGAGAAGCGGTGACTAGTGTGCTGCAGAGTTGGAGGAAGACCGTAAGCTAACCCTTAGAGAAGGTTCCGCCTCTGGACCACACACACCTCTTTCTGCCACGTGCTCGCCACAGCTGCTCTGAGCAACATGCTGCACTTCGGTCGTCAAAAAGTCTCTCATTTTTTCTACACTTTTAGGAGTGAATTGGCTTTGATGATAAATGTGCAAAAACACTGCCACAGGGAAGATTTCACTTTTTCAATATTTTTCTCTTAATTTTCCTCAAGTTCCATTTCCCTTTAAATCAAAGACTGGCTTAAGGAGTGCTTTCAGGAGCAGAACTGGGCGTGGGCCAAGAGCACAGCCAGTGAGCCAGCGGCCTGGGTTCTGAGCCCATACCAGCCCTGCGCATACCTGTCAGCCTCTCTGTGCCTGCTTCCACGTCCGTACGAGGGAGGTGACAGCAGCAGCCCCTGCCTGAGGTTGTCACGAGCTACGTTATTATGAAGGGAAACAAGACGTTGCCGACCACGGAAAGCCACCTCCTCTGATTCCTCTTTGCAACGTGAGGGTGTTGGGAGCACGTGGGACAGGACCCCACACACGCGTGCGCTCCAGGTGACTGACCAGAATCTGCTGGCCGCACGTGACTTCTCACCTCACCCTCCTATTTCTATTTCTGATACATAAAAACGCAGATGCCGACACCAACTTTCCTACCTTCACTTAATTACCTACGCCTGCCCCTCAACATTTCTGTTAATTAAGTGGTCATCCAACTGACACTGCGTTTATCCTTGATACTCCAAGTCCCATGCACAGACGTACAGAGTCCACAAGGAAACGAAACCGACTGCACTTCCAGCGTCAGGAACGAATGCTTGTGAACTCAAGTGTTTGGGACGTGTCAGCAGGGCCTCTAGTAAGATGCAGGCGTGAGGAAAGGGCCCTGAAGTTCGCATGGGTGCTTTTAGGTTTTCCCACCTAAAATGTACACGGTACTGTGGTATTTACACCACGCTTTCGTGCAGGTCACTTCACCGGACCGTCGTGCACCTCTCTAGGCAAGGACTGCTGTCTCCCCGTGGGGATGAACGAACCAAGGCCCAGTGTCGTCAGCAGTGGAGACAGGCTGGCCCAGGCCCTGTGGTCAGGCATCCAGATACAGACCATGCAAGCACCAGATCAACTCTCAGCGCACCCAGGAGGTTCTCCCACCAAAGATAAGAACTGAGTAGCGAATACTTTCCTCGATAGTCAACAAAGCTTTTGTGTCTATATTAGTAAAAACGCTTTTAGTTGGGGCACATTTCATAGGGCATGAGCAACAATTATCCATAATATTTAGGGAATGTAGGAAAGTACTCAAATTAAGGTGTAACTGTTTTCTAACTATAGCTTTTCCAGCAGGTCCCTAGAGTATATTGATACGCTAGGGCCAAACAGAAAGTCTTCCAAGTATCCACACATGTCACAAGGTCTAGTCTCTGCAGAGACCGAGTCCCGAGTGCCCTGTGCCTGGGGAGCCTAGCGAGAAAGGCAGAGCACAGACAGCGGGGCCCAGGATGTGTGCGGGCTGAGCTGTGCGCCTCTGCACGCCGGGCCCGCGGGTGGTGCCCATACTGCTTACCGTCCGCCTTACAACTGCCCCCTTCCCTCTGAAAACAAAAACAAAAAACCAATATGACCTAAATCCAACAAAAACTGGATAGATACACTGTTGTATATTCACACCAATGAACACTACGTAGCCTTATACAAAAATTACATAAGTGTATATACTGACATGTAAAGAAGTTCATGACACACTATTAAGGGGAAAAAAAGCAGGATATGAAGATATATATACATATATAAAATCTCATTTAAAAAAATACATAAAGGCACATCACGCCAACATACAGACATTACAGAAAAGAAGACTTTGAGGGAAACATCTGAACTGTTTGTTGTCTGGGGCTGCATCTGGACAGGTGAGTTTGTAGAGTTTTTTCCCTTCTTTCCCTCTGAATATGTTCTCTTTTCGTATAAGAAAGTATTAATACAAAAAAGTTACCTAGAACCATATAAAACGCTTAAACAGAATATCAATTGTTGTCCTTTAGCTCACAATTTCTTCTGGTACACCACCCATTTTAAAAACAGGATTTATAAATCGATTACAATCAAACTGCCCTGTCTCACCTCTGCCCAATGGACGCTGTCCACGAAAGCGCTCAGACTTTGCTGAAAAGACCAGATGAACCACAAGAGGACGCCCAGATGGCTCTGAGCCATACCCACATTCCAATGAAACAGACCACGAAACGGGAAGGACACGGTTCTCTACCTGCCGTCGCCCTCTCTGACACGAGGCCTCATGAGACCCACGCTACGAGGCGCTGGCCACCGCAAGGACCCCTGCAGGGTCACCAGCACGCAGCTTCAGCCCCGCTGCAGCGAGCCCGTTAGCAGTCTGCAGCACAGCTGAGGCCACCCAGGTAACTGATGGAACCTCGGTCCTCCTACAGGGCTTTGAGAAACACCGGTCTACGGCATACCTATGAACGATCTAGCAACTTTATGGAAAAACATTTTAATTGGGCTATCAAATATGAATATTAAATAACAGCCCACTGTGTACGGAGATGGCATTTAATACTTATTCAACTCAGCCACAAGGTACCTACAATATTCCAAGTTATGGAATTTTATACTTAACCCTACTTACACCTAAATTTAAAGTGAATCTTAATTTATACTAGACTAAGTAGAGCAGCGTATCAATCAGTTTATGTAATAATGAGAGTTTTTCAAGCTACAGGTCTCAACTCACAATCAAAATCAACACACAACAGATGTCATCTCTTACGTGCACAGGTATACTTGTAGAGTAATGTCTCAGCAGTGGGAATGCAAATGCTCCTGTAACTTTGACAGACATTGTCTGGACAACTTCTACAGAGGTTGTACTGTATTGCACTCCTATCAGCAAAGTATGAAAGTCTCTGAGATACTTTAATCTCACCCACAGGGCCTGTTATCTAACCTGTTAATGGGGATTTTTGCCAGTCTGATAGTAAAAAAATGGTATCTCATTATACGTTTTAATTTGAATTTTTCTTATTATGAATGAGGTTGAACAATTTTTTTCTGTGAACTGTCTGTTCTTGCCCTTTACCCATTTTTCTGAGTTACTACTGATCATATCAATTTATAGGAACACTTTGTACATTAAGGAAATCAGCCTTTTTCTCTGCAACCCTCTGCTTGCCTTTTGGTTTTACTCTGCTGTAGTCTTCCTTGCGGAAATATTTACTCTTAATTGACGAAATGACACATTTTGTTTTCCACATGGCTTCTGAGTGTGACAGCTAGGAAAGCCAGCCTTTTCAAAAACAGAGACCCTCCGTCATGAATACACAAAGCCCCGTCGGCTACGGTGCAGAGCAAGTGGAGCAACGAGATGGGGCGCCGGGTCTGGAGCCCGGGAGACACAGCTGAAAATGGTTTGCCTCCAAAGGCACTTCTGATCTACCTGGGCGGGGGCTGATTAGCCACATGGCAAGTGCTAATCTTACGTGCACTTTGTGCCACGGGAGTGGAGAGCAAGAGGAAGCTTCATGAGCTAGCAAGCAGAGGAGCAAGGGAAGCCTTCATGGGGACAAGGTTGCAGACCTGGGTGAGAGCAACAGAGGGGAAGGTGGCCTGGCCTACACGCGGCCCTCGGTCAGAGCCCGCGTGGAGGTGCAGGAGGGTTTCAGTGACAGCGAGGAAAGCGGTCCCACCCAGCAAGCAGCACAGAGTAGGAGGAAACGATGTGAAGGTGGGGCTTAGGGACCAGGATGCTGAGTCCCAGGACGCCAGCGCTGATCCCGTGGGCGTGGCCCAGCCCACGAGTTCCTAGGACTGGATGGTGACATGATAAAGCAGCATTTTTAAAAGGTTATTATGGGAATTAGATCTGGTTTTCATAAACAATAAAAATGTGTTTAATCTTACTTTTTGAACGTTTGATAAACGGATGGCAATACTGCTGAATAACTAAATGCACTGTCCTCAAATGTAGAACTGGGTGAACGACTCCTTCCATGGTTAAAAAAGAAAAAAAAGTATTATATGTTGCCTTTTCTGTAAGAGGGATGGACAGTAAATTTGTACACACGATACACAAGAAAGGAAGAAAAGTGGTTACCGCTGCGGAGGGGAAGGGGGAGACCAGGTGGATGGGGACAGGGTGGAAACAGGCCGTTTCACTGTACACTTTATATACTTTTGATTTTTAAACTGTATGATGTATAATATATGCCAAAGAATTACACTTAAAATAAAATTTAGAAAGCGTGAGCTTCCGGCTTTACTCGGAGTTGAAGGCGGTCATGAGAGCGGTCAGTCGGTCTTGCTTTAGGTGCAGCTGCCCCAGGTCTGACCTCCTCCCGCCACCATCAAATTTGCCACCTTTTAGTCCCTTCCTGCCTCAGCCCTCTGTCCGCTCTCCCAACATCTGGGAGCTACCCTCTGTGCCCCTGAGCACGTTCTGTACAGCTGCCTTCAAGAGCTGCTATGGAGAGAAGCACCCTGACAAGCAAGCTAGTCCCACGGCCGGCAGCTGCCAAGGCGAAGCGTGAGGCCCCCAGCAACCGACACCCTGAGGAGCGGACGGCAGCTCCACACGCTTCCTGCGCCCACCCCACGTTCAAACGTCGACCGCAATCACGAGTGTCTGTGGGTATGTCTAACTAAAACATTCTGCTTGCTTACGATTCTAGTTTTTCCTGGTTATTCTGACATAAACAGTAGCTCAAAGGTCCCTAATACCTAGCACATGGCTGAAAAAAAGAAAAAGTCACGTAACTGTCAGTGACGCTAGATGTCACCAATGTTATATGAAAAACACATACAAAGATAGACACTGAGCATCAGTGCACACCTCAGCGCTGCTAGGTTGCACTCTCCTGTCTCACTCCTTCCTTAGATTCACCTCGGCGCTGCTAGGTTCCACTCTCCTGCCTCACTCCTTCCTTAGATTTATGTAACTTTTCCATTTCTTGGTGTAAACCTTGGGAGGAAAGAGGCTGAGTTAATGATATTGGGCAAGTTCAAGGACTAACAGGACAGCCAAGAAGTACCAAACTTAGCAGGACTAATGAAATTTCAACTGTTACAGATTAATAAAAAATATGTGAGAAATACAAGTATATATACTTGGAAACCATATCAATGTAATGTAATAGAATACACCTACCTTTTTTAAAAAATAAACTCTACCTGGGTAAACATATATGACTCACTCGAAACCAACTTACCAGCCATGGACGGCGCTTCTTTCCGCTGCCCTTTATCATCCACAGTCCCCTCAAAGGCCACTGTAACATCATAAATTGCATCTAAGTAATTCTTCATAGAATCAAAAGCAACATGAGTTGCCTTTATTCTTGGTGTCAGCACATGTTTTAATACTGGAAGGCCTAGAAAAGAAGTTGATCCAGTGTGGCCATAAATTAGTTACAGAACACCTTGGAAATAGAACATAACATCTAAATTGCTTTTAAGTTTCCACTAATAGACCAGTATATACTTTCGGTTAAATCTCATACCTATAGGACGTTAAGAAAGTTTAGACAGCACTCTCACATGACTTTCTCAATTTAAATCAACATTCATTTAATACACATTTATTAAACATCTACATGTATAAGACCCGGTGGGAAGCTGTTGGAAAACCTGCCCTCAAGAAGCTTATGGCCTCTCAGAAACCCTTTGATTTGGAAAACTCTGACAAGAGTAAACATATGATCCTCATTTCTGGCAACAGAATAAAGGTGGTAGCACCTTGCCCATGGTCACTCAAGATTCAGGAACAATTCCCTAATTTCTGACTCCAAGTCCCTGATTCTTTCAGTTCTATTTCTACTCAAATAGAGGTGCAGTGGGAACCTAAATGACCCCCACTGTGTACAATATTTGAACTAAGAGCTGATGTGGTCTATATAACATGAAATACTGGCCTGACTTTTAGGGTAACCAAAGAATCTAATTCCTCGGTAAACTTTTAAAAAAATCTGAACTCTAATTCACATACCATAAAATTCACCATTGTAAAGTATACAATTCAATGGTTTTTAGTTTATTCAAAGAGCTATACAACCCTCACCACTAACAAATCCCAGACCATTTTCACCACTCCAAAGACACCTTTCAGCCACGGCAGACACTGCTCCCCGGCACACACCCACCCCACTACCACAAATCAACTTTCGGTCTCTATGGATTTCCCGATTATGAACATTTCACGTAAATGAAATCACAGCATGTGGACGTTTGTGTCCGGCACATACATCAGTACTTCATTACTTTTTCTGGCTGAATAATGTTCCATTGTATGGATATGCCACATCTTGTAAATCCACTGACTAGCTGACAGACACGTGGGCTGTTTTCACCCTCTGGCTATGTGAACAATGCAGCTATGAACATTCACGTAAACTGCATATGAGTGCTGCACACGAACACGTCTTGGTATGAACATACGATTTCAATTCTCTTGAGTATATTATTTATATATACACACACACATATACTTTTATTTTTTAAGTTTTTATTGGACTATAGTTGATTCACAATGTGTGTTAGTTTCAGGGGTACAGCAAACTGAATCAGTTATATACCACACCTATACTTTCAAAAGCTTCTTTAAGTGAGACAATATTGCAATTTATATAGAATAATTAATCACACATTCATTAGTGTGCCTGCCAATGCTAAGAATTTGTTCCTTTCCCCTTCCTATTTCCTACTGTCCCCCTTTTCCTGGATTAGAATATTTATTGACAATTTAACAGAGAAGTGTAGCTCTCCGAAGAAGTGACATGAAAATAGACTAGAAAAAAACTTGATTTGGATTTTCTATGGCTTCTCTCCAGGGAAAATTAACTGCATAAGAAAGAACAGCTATAGTATGTTGGGATCTTCCCGCAGAAGAATTTTTAAAATGCAGAGTGGTGTGGGAAAGACAAAGATTCCCACAACCACATGTCTGACTTGAGTCCCTAGGGCAGAAACAGTTTAATTTATTCACAAACTTATAACAAAAATCTGAATAGTATACAGGCTGGGAAACATTGGTTTGTCAATTAAATTAGTTAATACTTCCTTCTTTGCTATTGGAACTCACCCAGTTTTATTACGTCCATAGTTCTACAGAATCACACTGTGGTATTCAGTAAGAACAATTATTAGAATCTAAGTTAAGTCAGTAAGAAGATAAGAAGACAGAAAAGTAATACTTCCCTAAAAATGAGTTACAGTGAAGGTTTGGAGAAATCAACTTTGTGGCAGATGAATAAGAAATACCTATCACTAGCGTGTAGACAAAGTGAAGGCAAAGTCTTCTCACTGAGGAATGTACTAGGGGCCGCTCCAAACCTTGGGTCATTATTATAAAACCAATTTCATAGGGACTTCCCTGGTGGCGCAGTGGTTAAGAATCAGCTTGCCAATGCAGGGGACACGGGTTCCAGCCCTGGTCCGGTAAGATCCCACATGCCAAGGAGCAACTAAGCCCATGTGTCACAACTACTGAGCCTGCGCTCTAGAGCACGTGAGCCACAACTACTGAGCCCACATGCCACAACTACTGAAGCCCACCTGCCTAGAGCCCGTGCTCCGCAGCAAGAGAAGCCACCGCAGTGAGAAGCCCGCGCACCGCAACGAAGGGTAGCCCCCACTCGCCACAGCTAGAGAAAATCCGCGCACAGCAATGAAGACCCAACGCGACCAAAAAGAAATAAATATAAAATAAAAAATAAAACCAATTTCATAATAACACTACAGAGACCAATTAGAGTTTCAGTACAGAGAGAGCCAGATAACAGGCATTTATAATTAACTGCTTGAGCTCGAGCTCACCATACTGAGGACTGCCTCTGCCTCTACGGAAGAGAAAACCCCTGAGCCCTAAATAGGAAAACGGTAGCTAATTAAATTGTTTCTGGTCAATATCTAGCCTGTTTTAGTATCTGCTGTGCCTTGTTTCCATCTCTAGATCTCCTGAACTTCTAGCTGGTACTAACGATACTCTACCTTACCTTTTGACCAAGCTTCTCCCCGAGGGCCATTATAGTGATGCTTGGTATAACTGAAATTGTGTTGTTAGTATTATATATTGGAAACATAAATGAATGATACTCATTGGACAGAAAATCTTTATTGATCCATGCAGGGGATTCTACATTTTATATCTATCTATCTATCTATATATAATATATATATACATGGACACACACATACGTATTATCATCTCACTTTACTCCCACAAATTAAGTAACCAAAGTTCAGAGGGATAAAATCATTTGCTCAAAGTCACACAGCTCACAAGACTTTATAATGTCTTGTTCAGTACTTTCTTATTCAGTAATTATTAACAAGATACTACTCTAAACCTATAAACATGTAGGTTAGAGGTTAATGAGACAATAAAATAAATAGCTATAGTACCTGGTAGAATGTCTTAAGAGATTAAAAATATCCTCAGAATATAAAAATATTACTCACACTTAAAGATACTGTCACTCACTCATAACTTACTGGTATAGGCTTCAGGAAAAACAGCACGTTGGAGCGAGGCCAGGATGGAGGCTAGTAGGGTAGAAAGTGGGGGAAAGCCTAGCGGATGAATGAAGGAAGAGAGGCAGGATGTGGAAGGTCTGTGGAGCACATGTCCAGAGCCAGTAAGGAGTTAAGACTGCTAAGTGCACCGGGCGACACTGCTGAAGGCTTTAGAACGATGGGCGGATGTACTTATGTTGGTCTGTGGGACTCCATGGATTTTAGGACAAAGGAGAAATAATATCTAGGTGCTAAGAAGAACGGTTTAGGTTTCAGAAATAGTTTAGGACATCAGGTCATAGGCAATGAGGTCCTGAATTAGGACTTAAGTAGTGCAACTGGAAAGAGAAAATGTAGTCAAGTGATGTTCAGAAAACCAAATATACATCGATTCAGCAAAAATTAAATGTGGCAGTTAAAAAAAAAAACGGAGTAAAAAGTAACGAGGCTTCTGCCCTAGAAGACATGGACGAGGCTGTGCCGTCAACAGGAAGAGAGGGGCATGAGGAAGCACCGGGGGAGGGTGTGTGTCAGCGTGTGTGCGGATACCCATGGTGCAGGAAGAGCACAGGTGGCAGAGCAGGAGGCAGCTAACAAGGAAAAGGTGAGGCAAGTTGGGGCGCTGAAGCTGAAGTTGGAGAGAACCCTCTACAAGTAGTTGAAAATATGGTGTATAAAATGGCAGAAGTAAACATTTGGGAATCATCTGACTAGACATGACAACTGAAGTAACGGCAGCGACTGAGAATACTAAAGGGAGAGAAGCCAAGGCGCGCGTAAGTAATGACTTTGTGTATTACGTGAACATTAACGAATACGACAAGTGACCAAAGTGACGTGACACTCCGTGAGTCAGAGCTCACTGGGATTAGCTTCCGGAGGCTGGGTGGAGTAAACGTGAGCACGCACGGGGCCCACACTTCTCTAGCGCCACAGAAAAGGACAGAGGCAACAGCAAAGCCTTAGGCGGGGTATATGTGCACGCTCTCTCACACACACACACACGATCCATCCATGTGAGAAACAGGCTGTGCTTGTGAACCGGGGGAACAGTGTGGAGGTAATGCGAGCAAAAGACAACTGCTGAAGCATCAACATTAAGATTTTGAAACAGAGATAAATGTGATTGTATGATACGATCTTGTCAGAGAAACATAACTTCTTCAAGGCAGAGAAACCCTGAGATGTGAGGGGGAAAATCTGAAAAATAGAACAGATAGTCAAAAAGAGAAAAATAAAGAATTGCTAAACACAGCGTAATTGGCTCAGCTGAGATTTGATGGTGTGGATTGGTTGCAGACGGCAATCAGCATGGATTTTTATCACGTTCCCAGTTGCTGAGAAGGTAGAAAAAGCCGGGTTACTGACAGCTAAGGACTGTCAAAAGGCCAGGGGACGGGAAGTACAAGGTGAGGGGAGCAGAGTGCAGGGCCAGGAGACACAGGAGAGCTCCCGAAGGCCTTCAGAGTTACAGCAGGGCCAAGGAAAGACAGGTCAGAATTAAGCCAAAAAAGAAAAAGGTTCAGAGGAAGGAACAGCAAGGAGGAGGTAGAGGCAGAACCAGCTACATAATCTGCAGGACCCAGTGCAATTTCAAGACTATAAACGCAGAGCATTAAACCATCACTGAATCCTGTGCAAGAAAACGGACTTTCACCGAGAGCCTACGAATAGAGCTACAGTTATGCCCACACTGATTGCAGCCCGTGAGACCCATTTCACACTCCCAGCTGCCGGCACTGTAAGAGGACACATCTGTGGCAATTTGTTACAGCACCACGGGAAACAAGTATGTCGTCTTAGCGCCCAGGAGAAAGAGAAGTGTGTCTTTTCCATCAAACCTGGGCCAACACTGGGCAGTAACTTTCTTTTTTAATGTTTGCCAGGTTGGCCTTCAAAAGCTGGTTTCACAATGCTCATTTAATTTGTATTACTTTGCTTATTAGGGAGGAAGGACATTTGTTCACTGGTGTGGATCATTCATATCTCTTAAATTTCCTATTCATGTCCTTTTCCCCATTATTTCATTTGTCTTTTTCTTACTAATTAGCAAGATCTCTTTCTATACTAAGTTTATTAATATGCCATATATTACAAATATTATTAGCTTGCCATTTGCCACTTAAATTTGTTTATATGATGTTCCAGATATAATAATAACTTCTACTGAGTGAAGTCTACCAAAAAAAATCCTTTTGCTTTTATGTTTTGAAAGGACCCTTAAACCTATACAATAGGCAGTGTTATTCAAAGGATGAAAGCTGAATTCCACAAATCCTAAAGAGTTTTAAAACTACAAAGATCTTGTTCAATAATATAACTTGCTCAATAACATGAAAATTCTAGGTATCTGTTTTGCCATTATAGGTGTGTCACTAAAATTTCTGTCTTCTACTACTAGAGTTCTAAAAGTTTATGTCTATCATCCTGCTGGCTGCTGTGGTAAAAACGACTTCTGAGCTCACTTTAATAGCTGCAGGGGGAAGATTAAGATACATAAGATGCCAAATTTCCTAGCAACCGCTGGAAGCCAATTTTCCTAGCAAAATATCTAAAACGCTTCTAAGGAAAATGAGTTCAAATGAAACACCTCACATAACTGAGAAAGATTTAAATTAGGAAAGCAGTACCTGAACGTTTACAGGACCCAGATGCAAAGCCCCTTCCCTATTCCCCATGTCTGTTCCGTACAATGGGTAAGTAACTGCTATTATTTTTTTCTTTTTCTTAATGAAACAAGAATAAAATGGAAGTTTACCAATAAATAATAGATCCACATGTTCTAGTTAAAACACCAGAATCTGACCCAACTAGCCTGTTGAACACACAACTAATCTTACTTGGACCAGTGGTTCTAAAACTTTGGGATGCCTCAGGGTCATCTGCAAGGCTGAGCCTCAGCCCCAGAGCTTCTGAGGCAGTGGGTCTGGGGTGGATCCTGAGAATCTGGATTTCACGCCAGTTTCTGGACAATGCTGATGTTGCTGGTTCCGGCACCAATCTGAGAACTGCTGACTGAGAGTTCAGACCAGGCTTGAGTGGATCAAGAATTCGCAAAAGGGCAGCTGAAAGGACTGTGAAAAGGCAGGAGGAGTAAACAGCAATATTTATTCTGGTAAAAATTTTTAAGTAGGGCTTCCCTGGTGGCGCAGTGGTTGAGAGTCCGCCTGCCGATGCAGGGGACACGGGTTTGTGCCCCGGTCTGGGACGATCCCACATGCCGCGGAGCGGCTGGGCCCGTGAGCCATGGCCGCTGAGCCTGCGCGTCCGGAGCTTGTGCTCCGCAGCGGAGAGGCCACAACAGTGAGAGGCCCGCGTACCGCAAAAAAAAAAAAAAAAAAAAATTTAAGTAAATGGTATGGAAATGACCTCAAAGAGGCAAACCAAAGCTCTCAAAATCCCTGAATGTTTGCTATGTCCAAAGCCCCACAGGAATGTTGTGACAGGTGACCTGGTCTCCCCCCACTGCCGAATTCTTCCAGATCTACAAGCACTGCTCCCTGCTGCCACCGTTCCCCTGAGACTGCGACCTGAGCGGGTGCCAGTGGGAGCCACGCTACAGAAAAAGGAAGCAAGAGGCCAGAGGATCGAGAAGTGAAATAACTACAGCTGCGATTTAGACGGTGGAGGAGGATGGTGATTATATCACTACAAATATAATTCGAAAGCCTTCTCAACTCCCTTTGTTCACGCCTGTTCTTTTTCAAAAATGACCAGCATACAAGAACAAAACATTCTAGACTGGGAATATAAGGTTCGAGTGTGGTTTTCCAATATAATTCTTTTCTGTTTGTATATCCCGAACCATCTATGATCTCTGACTCAACAGTAATTGAGATCCATGAGATTTACTTTGTGGCCTTTCTAGGAACAAGAGCGTTCTACAAATCGCGGCAAAGATTAACAGACGCGCAACGACACAAAACAGCAATAACGCTCAACAACGGGCCGAAAATGAACTTCCTCGGGACGTTGGAAGAGGAAGAGGTCACTGTGTGATAGGCTGTTGGATTTAAATTAAAATAATCTAATTGGTTACTTAACAAAATAAACAATTTAGAAACACAAAAAGATCGTTTTTACCTGCCATATTATTTTCTTTATATTTATTTAATACTATTATACTGTATAGTACTCTTTTATACTATTTTATTTACATTTCTATAATACTGTTATACCATATAATTCTATTATATGTACATATTATGTTGAAGCTTTCCTTACTAAATGTTTTACCATAGTTTTCTGAAATGACAAGTTCTATGTTAGCATTTCTGAAAAAACAACTCTCTTTTCCCTAAATGTAGGGGATTGAGAGATTGCTCAATTCCCAAAATTGAGCAGCCTTCAATATATACCTTGCTTAGTAGTTTCTTGAAGACTCTACCGATATTTCAGACTTCTCAAAATCTTAATTTTTGTCCTGGAGAGGTTGTAGTTAAACAAAATCTTGACTAATTTATTTGGAAATATGAGTAAGTCTTTTTTAAAGGAATGACTAACATTTGGTTTCAAGTAAGAATGGAATTTAGAGATCATTAATCTGACAACCTTTGAAGTGGACTATATTAAGAATTCATGACGCTCTAACACAGACATACCTTAAACAACAACTCTAATAATAAATGAACATATTTTGTGGTTAATATTTTTTTGAAGCAATATATACTTCTAGGAAGTAGTGTTATCCAGGAGCTTGAAATATTTAGGGTTTATAAGACAGACAAACAGACACACCCACACCCACTACTCCTCCCTCTTAAACCGGCCATCACCGTCAACAGTATATGGTATAATGACTTAAACATGTAAACAAGTACCAAATTTTAAAAATCTAAATTAAAAAGGTTCATTTTGGTTTGTTTTTCTATTTGTTTATCAAGTCAGATTCAAATGAAGGTGTACTTTAGGAGCAAAATTAATAATGTTTTGAAGCAAAACATATCACAGACTAACAAGTCCTACTAAGTTTCAATTTTCCTGAAGAAAAATTAGCTTAACAGCTGGATAAACAAGTTCATTTGTTTTTATTTTCAAGCAATGTCATTTAGTTGTGACCTAAGAGGAAAGAAAACAGGAAACACTTTTTCTACCTATACTGTTCACAAATCAATTTCCTTTATGTGTGGTGGGAAATAATTACCTTTATAGTTACAAGAAAATATATTTCTAATAGATACCAAGTTTTCCCAGTTACAGAATTTAAAGAAAGAATACTTAGCGGTTAAAAATTATATCCATGAGACAAATTATTCATTCTTTTTCCCCTTTTGGTAACTTTGAGAAAGATCTACAACTCATAGAAAAATGACAGACCAATAATGGTCAGTTATTGGTGACTAGGGTACTATTAGATTTAAAAAGCTACAGTATATATCATTATTATGCTATTTTAAGAATTACTTAAAAGTACTTGTTTTAGGGCTTCCCTGGTGGCACAGCGGTTGAGAGTCCACCTGCCGATGCAGGGGACACGGGTTTATGCCCTGGTCCGGGAGGATCCCACATGCCGTGGAGCGGCTGGGCCCGTGATCCATGGCCATGGCCGCTGAGCCTGTGCATCCGGAGCCTGTGCTCCGCCACGGGAGAGGCCACAACAGTGAGAGGCCCGCATACCGCAAAAAAAAAAAAAGTACTTGTTTTAGCATTACAAAATTAGTGTGCATTTTTAAAAATAAGTAACTTTTAGTAGCTATATATAAGCTATTAAATTTATAAGGTAATAATATTTATTTAATGTATTTATATACATTGTTTTTTAAATGATAAATTAAGAAATATTAATATTAAATGTAATTACATATAGAAAAATAATTTAAGGCCCTTTATGGACAGAAGTATCTGTCCCTGTCCCCACCCCACCCCTGCCCCACTAATTCATTTTGAAGCCCTAACCCCAAAGGGTCTTTAGGGAGGTAATTCAGGTTAAATGAGGTTATAAAGGTGGAGCTCTAGTCCAACAGGACCGATGTCCTTATAAAAGGAGGAAGAGATGCCTGAGACCTCGCTCTGTGAGCGAGCCCACAGAGGAAAGGTCATGTGAGGACACAGCAAGAAGGTGGCTGCCTACAAGCCAGGAAGAGAGGCCTCAAGAGAAACCAACCCTGCTGGTACCTTGATCTTGGACATCCAGCCTCCAGAACTGGGAGAAAATAAATGTCTGCTGTTTAAGCCACTCAGTCTGTGGTGGCTTGTTACGGCAGCCTGAGGTGACTAACACAGGCCCTAAAACCTGGACTGAAACGACAAATCTGCGTAAACATAACACAGTAAATAAATCTATTTGCAAATAACCATTTGTCTTACCCAACTGAAAAAAGTACACCAATATTTAAATAGGAATACACACACACACACACATACACACACGTAAATTGTACAAAAGAAATCATTAGTCCTTCAAAGCCAAAACACACAATAATTCTATGTTATTCTCCACACAGACAGTAATCTGGGATTATACTCATTCCATCATGCAAACTTACTATACCTCAACAACAACTAGTGATCTGACCCGTGACAAGATACAATAAAATGCCCAGGGCTAATTCTGACTTGCTTAATATATTTAATGAATTAGTCCATCACACATTATGAAAGGGTTGTAAGAGGTGAAGGTGTTGAAAACAGCGTACTAGTTTCTGGACATCTGGTTACTACTGTGAGGACCTCAACTGCCCCTGCGGAGCCACGCTCAGGCCTTCCTGCCAGTAGCGGGAACCCCCCAGGCTCTCACTCTGCCCCACGCCCCACACACTGACTGTGCTTTGAGACAGCAGAGAGCTCTCAGCGCTCCTGGGCTCGTGCCACCCTTTCCTACTGAAAGGCAGCCTCCCCACGACCAACGCCTCTTCCAGCGAGGCTCTTTACAGCTGCCCAGATGCTTCCTCTCCCAGGAAGCCTCACGGAACCCGCATCTGGAACTGAGTTAACCTCAAGGGCACTCTGCTCATCGGTGTCTCAGCACAGTCTAGCGCGATGTCACTATTTACGCAAAACTCCTACTTGAGCACCACTGAGGTCGGCAGCCTCTAGCACGGCCCTCTTTGTAGTCACACCCCTGTACAGTCTCCCCTGGGGTGTGGGCTGGACCCAGTGAACTGTTTCTAACGACGAGAATATGGCAAAAGCGACGGGGTGTCACTTCTGAGGTTAGGTTCTGAGAAGGCCATGCTTGGCTCGCTCACCCTCCCCTATGCTCCCACTGTCACTGCCTCTCCCTCTTCCTGTCCCCGCCCCTCCCTGATCCATCGCTCTAGAGGAGCAAGCTGTCCTGTTGTCAGGAGCTCTGTGAAGAGGCTCAAGTGTCAAGAAACGGACTCTGCAGCCAACAGCCACAGAGGACCCGAGGCCTGTTGACAGTTGTGTGATGAGCGCAGGGGCAGCTCCTCCCCAGGGAAGCCAGGATGTGACCACGGCCCCGGCGGACACCTTGACTGCAGCCTCAGACCGACCCTGAGCGCGAAGCCACCAGCTAAACACATCTGAACCACAGAGACCCTGAGATAATAAATGTTTGTCATTTTAAGCCATTAAGGTACGGAATAATATGTTACACCTCAACAGATAATAAATACAATCATGTTTATCTCTCCTTTTAAATTATAAACTCCTAGAAGACATTATGGCTAGTTGTACCACCTTAGCAGAATGTGTTACATGTTAGAAATCAAAAATGAAATCAGCACAGTCTGTGAGGACTTAAAGCACTCTAGGTCAACTTCTCCAGAGTTCAGCTCTCTGTCCAACTCATTGAAAACACGTGTTCCAAGATGTAGTTGATTATTTAATGACAACAAAATGCATCAGATTTTACAAGACACATGAAAAGTAACAGGAAAAAAATTCCTAAATATTAAGTTTATTGTTTCCCTTTCATCTCATCTAACATAAAACTGTAATTCCTAAACAGAATTAAAGTGGATATAAGAGGTGACACACAAGTGTAACTGAAAATTTACATAGTTTATGGCCTTCATAACTCAAGTTTTTATGAAGAGTCTCAAACTAATTCATCTATAAACTATTTTAAGCTTCAAAGAGTAAGATATATACTTTGTTAAAGTCCGGGCTCAGCAATCTAGAATCACTGGAGAAGGAATAATTCAGGAGAGCCGCAATTTTCTGAAACCATGAAAATTTACTTCATGAAAACCCCAGGTTTTGTGTAACCATTTTAGATCACTGTTTTCTTATACAAATCTAGAAAACGGTTCCTTCAACAAAATAAGACATTTTCACAACAGTACTTTTCTGAGACTAATACACAAACGTGAACTGTAACTCCCTGAGCAAAGGATATAAAATGCAACATTTTCTAAACCCATTTGGACATGAAACCCTTTTTTTCCCCAAAATATCTTGTGGGCTCAGTTACAGAACACGCTTTTAGAAAAATGGAATTGAGACTGTGACTTCTTAAATAAAACATAATGAACTAATTACAAAGCATACTGTTCAATGACTTCCATTCAACTCTGCAGTGACGCCCAGACCACTAAGCCTAAAATTCGCCGCCTGCCGTGACTGATACTCACGCCAGCCTGACGCACTGAACTCACACAGCTCTCCTTCACTCATCTTTTGCTTGAAGATGTCAAACTCTTTGCTCTTAACTCCATGTCTTTGCTATTGTTATTTCTCATACCTAGAATTCCCTCCCTTCCCCATACGTGTCGGCCCTAATTCTACATTTCCGACGTCACCTCCTCTTGGCAGTCATCCAGACATCCTGTGTGTCACTAGTTCTCTTTTCCTTCAACTCCCAAGGAATGTTATCTGTACTTCTCACACCTTATCTCTTTGTACATCATATACGTGTGTTCTCATCTATCCTCGATTGGATAAGGACTCGTATCTGCCTTGTAATAAATATTTCTTAAAGGAATGTGGTTACAAGACATAGCCTTGCTTGCCTTTTACGTAATAGCTCCAAATGGTAATGACTGGAGTTCTTACATCCAATTTTATTAGCCCTTCTGTTTTATCCCTCAGGATCGGCTATCAATTTTTGCCATTATTAATAGATTTACCTGTGGTGGTACTTCTCCTCCATTTTCTAAGTTAGCAGTAATGACTTAGTAAATATATATTACATACCAGGCTTTCTATAAACATTATGTCACTGAATCTCACAAAAGCCCTATGAAGGAGATATTATGATTCCTGATTTACAAATAAGGAAATAGACGAAAAAAAATAAAGTAACCTGCCTAAGGTTATAGGAATTAATATGTGCTTGGGAATACGGCCCAAAGCTAGTGGTAATGTTCCTCTAAGACTAAATACTAGTTCAAGAGGGATAGGTGCATATTCTGTAAAGAAAAGCTGAAGGAACCTTGAAGAGAGAGGCCCAGCTGATAGAGCGTATGAGTGGAAAGGTAAATACTGTATTTGACACACCAAGTCTGGGACGTGCCTTTGAGTCAGTCAGGTGAAGCTCTCCCTGGGCCACTGTGAATACAGGTCTTGAGTCAGGCAGAGAGGTGCAGATGGGAGAAAGCTTTCTGTGAGTCATCTGCAGTGAAATAAATGGTGGCGACAGCTCTGGATTTTAGATGAAGGCCACCATGAAAAACACAGAAAGTGAAATAAATGAGAAAGACCAAAGTCAGACACCAGAAATAACATGAAACAGGAAAGAATGAAGCAGAAGAGGAGGCTAGAAAGGAGACTAAGCGCGAAGCGCCAGAGGGTAGGAGGAAAATGGAGACTAGCCAGATGGAAGTCTAGGGGGGAATTCCGTCTCAGACCGTGATGAGTTGACTCAAACCAGCTAGAATTAAACATGCATTTCCTCTGATGCACCAACCACATTTCGAATGATCACTACCACATGGGTCAGAGCAGACACAGAACAGTACCACCCTTGCAGCAGGCTCTCATAACCTCAGAGGCCCTGGCAGAGCGCTGCAACAAGGCATCTGTTCAGGTAGCGCTGCTGATCAAAGCAGGCAGACCACATGCTAATCCACGGTCAATCTTCAGAGACACCTTTGAGAACACAGCCAATTTGGTTAAATTGTATAGCTTATTGGTGTATGTTATCCAATTTTCTAAGATATGATGTTAAGAACATTCTCATTATTGGGGACGTTAATAGCTTTTAAGAACTGTGAACCAACTGTGTGTAATATTCTCCAATAGGAACTTCACACATCTTCTACTCTAATTCTTACACAGACTTAGGCATACCCCTTGGTATCCACAGGGGATTGCTTCTAAGACTAGCCCCAATCCCAACTCCACCCCTTGGATACCAAAATCCACAGATGCTCAAGCCCCTTCTAGAAAACGGCCTAGTACTTGCACACATCCTCCTGTATGTTTTAAATCAGCTCTGGATTTCTTCTAATAACCGATACAACACAAATGCTATGTAAATAGTTGTAAGTGCAACGTAAATGCTTTGTAAATAGTTGCCAGCATGGCAATTTCAAGTTTTGCTGTTTGGAACTTCCTGAAAAAAATGTATTTTAGATGTTTTCCATCTGTGGTTGATTGAATCCATGGACGCAGAACCCACAGATCTTTCTTAAGAGACGAGCAACTCATGCTCAGTGACACCAGGCAGCTTGCAACCACACTGCTAATAAATGTCAGAATCTGGATTCCAATCTAGGCCTGTCAACCTACAAAACAGAAACTCTGCCCATCACACAGAACCCACACTGCAGAAGAAGGTTCCATCTAAATAAGCATGAGCCCAGATAGATTCTGCCTAAAGCCACGGTACCAAAATACGTGCTGTAGGAAGCACCTGAATTTAATCTCGCAGACATATGTAATAACACATATGAATTAATGAGAAGAAACTTCATTTCCTAAGGAATAATACAGACATTCATTCAAGGAATAAAAACATTCATTCATTTCACCTGTCGTAAAACATAAATATCTTCTCTAGGAACAAAAATTTTAAAGGTCATTATCTTTAAAAATTTTATTTTCAAATACAGGTAATGTTTTACTTACCTTCTTGAGCAGCAAATGTCTGACTAGCTGAAATGACCTTTGTTAGTTCTGGATTATACCTTGTTCCCTCTGGAAAAATCACAAGATACATCTGTGAAGCCATAAAGAAAATTTGGTTTGTTTTATGTGAGTGTTTTTATTGTTGCTGTTAACTTATCAATGCTAACCCTATTACTCCTAAGAGTATTTCCCATGGTGGGGGAAAAAAGAGGTATATTCAATTACCTATGACCTTCATTTCAAGCAGAACAACCAAAATGCACAAATTCAATTAAGTCTTAATATTAACATAGACTATATGTGAAATACCGTCCTACATTCATTTGTAGGTCAGCCATTAAGAATCCAACATTTCTAATTACATGCAAATATTCACTAATTTAAAAACTGGCCATAAATGACTCATACAAAGCCTCAATTCAACAATGAAAGAGGTTTTTTTTCCCCCTAAGATTCTGCAAAATGACTTTTGAAAAGGTGTACATTTTAGGGCTTCCCTGGTGGCACAGTGGTTAAGAATCCACCTGCCAATGCACGGGACATGGGTTCAAGCCCTGGTCCAGGAAGATCCCACATGCCGCGGAGCAACTAAGCCCGTGCGCCACAACTACTGAGCCTGCGCTCTAGAGCCCGCGAGCAACAACTACTGAGCCCGTGCGCCACAACTACTGAAGCCCATGCGCCTAGAGCCCGTGCTCTGCAACAAGAGAAGCCACCGCGATGAGAAGCTTGCACACCGCAACGAAGAGTAGCCCCTGCTCGCCGCAACTAGAGAAAAGCCCACACGTGGCAACAAAGACCCAGAGCAGCCAAAATAAATAAATAAAATGAATAAATAAATAAAAAGAAAACGTGTAAATTTTAGACATCAGGGTCCCTAAGTACATCTCATTTGAGGGATGAGATATATAGTTATATACATAACTATATAAATTTCCACAATATAAAAGGTAATAGATGTTCGTATTTCAAAAGATTCACACAGCATTCTTATTTTATAAGACTCCCTTAATGCATTTTAAATGACTCAATTTACAGGTGGCCTCATAAATTAAAACAATGCAATTATAAATGAGTTATAAATCAAGCTGGATGTTTACTAAGTAATCAATTAGTCTAAACTTAAGGAGCTCATGAGAGAAAAGTATGCTCATTTTATCCATCCTTACCAGATGCCAGGTAAGACCATCTACCTAGATGTCCAGCACAGAAATATTCTTTTATCTGAATGGTCTATGATTTTCACATAGATATAAATGAACCTATGTGAAAATCTGAATTTTTTCATTAGATAAACATATGATCATTCTCTTCCAAAGTTTAACCTGAAAAGCTGGTATAATGGTGGCCCTGCAATTTTGTGTTTTCAACTTCCATGCAAATGCAGAAGCTTTTTATCCATCTGCATATATAATTTTTAGAAGCTACTATCTTTGCCTAACTTAGAAACTAATAGGTTGTGTTTGGTTATCTTTTCAGAGTGGTCAAAAAATGTAGAGAGAAAAAAAAAATGTAGAAAACTGGGTAAAAAAATTTTTTTAATTAAGAATTCCTTATTTTGTTCCAGGAGCCAGAAGGAAAAACCAGAAGAAAAATACTAAAATTAGTTCCCAAAACCACAAATTCATTCTCATGAGAAAACATTTTAAATTAGTAAAGTTTGTATTCAAAGCCATGAAAGCAATTACTGAAGCTTATTAGCTTTCCACTCAATGATTTATAAATAAAACAATTCATGATTGGAATGGTTAATAACTCATGTGGTATTATTTTCTGTCTCTCAGATGTTTTACTTAAAAAACACTGACGGTTAGCAAGAAAGTAAGAAAGAACTATTCATGCAGGGTTCATTCAAGAAATATTTCTTGTACACCTATTATGTGCCAGGTGCTATATACAGAGTAACAAAACAATATGGTCTTTGGAGACAAGTGAGAAAATAGTACACTAAACAAATACAAATATATAATTACACACTATGTGACTACGAAGAAAAAGAACAAGGTGATATGAAAGAAAATGACACGAGGGAAACTAGAATGGATGATGGGTCTAAGGCCTAAAGAATGATAAAAGAACGGGTGCTTTCCCCAGCAGACAAGGAACAAGGCAAGGACGCCCACCCTCACCAGTTCTATTCAAGGCTGCTCAGCAGTGGTAAAAAGAAACAAGCTATTGATACATACAGTGACTGGAGGAATCTCAAAATGATTATGCTAAGTGGAAGAAGCCAAACTCACTCCCAAACAAAGAGTACAAACTGTATGATTCCATTTATATAAATTCTAAAAAGTACAAACTAATCCATAGTGACAGAAAGCAGCTCAGTGACTGCCTTGGGACGGAACAGGCACAAAGAGGCACAAGGACACTTCTGGAGCTTGTGGATATGGGCAGTATCTCGACTGTGGCAATGGTTTGTATACAGACACCCAAACTCATCAAATTCTGCACAGTAACCGTCTGCAGCCTACCGCACATCAATCACACCTGACCAACAGAACTTCAGTAGAAGAGAGAGAGGCAGCCACCAGACAGAAGACGCACTGCGTGCAGACTCGCAGGTGGGGAAGAGCCGGGGCGCTGCAGGACTAAGGAAAAGCCAATGTAACTCAATGTGGAAGTGGAAGAACGGCATGAAGCAAAATTAGACCACACAAGTTGTACAGATTTTCTAGGCGCAGGATGGGAAGAGGAGCAAGCAGGGAGCGACTGCTAAGAGGCACAGGCTCCTTGGGGTGATGAAGACGTTCTGGAATCACATAGTGGTGACGGCTGCACAACTTGGCCAATACGTGGAAAACCACTGAATGACATGCTTTAGGATGGTGAATTTCACGGTATGTGAATTACAGCTCAACAAACAAATAAACAGGCCAAAGCCCATTACTATCTTCCACAAGTCAGCGAATGGGTTCCAAACTGTAAAAGAAACTAATCATTACACAGAATAAAAGTTACATTAAAAAAGTAAAATATGACAGTTACACAATGAATTATTATTAAATTATTAAGGTCACTGGCTAAACAATAAATAAGGCTATTTTATGGCCATTACGCCACAGAGTAGGTGGTCTTCTATAGGAAATCGTATTTACACAGACTGTCACTAGAGAAAGCACAGAGCAGTATGAATAACTGACTTCAATCCCGACTCTCCCCTCACAGGCCCTGTGGTGGCCCTGGATGACCTCCTCCTCTCTGCACCTGTTTCCTCATCTATAAAATGAAGCGACAGTGGCACCTACGCCTCACTGGGATGTTACAACGACAGAAGGTGGTAAGTCGACGCGCCGCCGGGACCTGCCATGTCCAAGGCCTGGAGCTGCCGTGACCGTGGCGTCAGTCATTACCACTGCGGACACGCCCCATGAGGACGTGATTCCCGCAGGCTTCCCGAGCAGCCCTCCCTCTGCAGCGAGATGCCCAGGCGGACCACCGCGGCACCCGCCGGGCAGCCTGCTCATCTGACGACAGGCCCGTCAAGACCTTCGACGTGCTCAGCGGAGGAAAGATCCTCGTCGCCGACCTCAGGCGTCATGAGGGTCCTGTGTGGCGAGTGGCCTGGGCCCACCCCGTGCATGGCAATGTCCTGGCATCCTGCTCCTACGACCGGAAAGAGGAAAATGGCACCTGGGAGAAGACGCATGGGCTCACGGGACACGACTCCTCAGTAAACTCTGTGTGCTGGGCCCCCCATGACTACGGCCCGATCCTAGCCTGTGCGAGCTCGGATGGGGCCATTTCTCTGCTGACTTACACTAGGTTGGGCCGGTGGGAAGTGAAGAAGACCAACAGTGCTCACGCTATTGGCTGCAATGCCGTCAGCTGGGCCCCTGCTGTCGGACCTGGAAGCCTCACAGACCAGCCATCTGGGCAGAAGCCCAGCTACATCAAGACGCTTGCATTTGCTGTGGCTGTGGCTGTGACAACCTCACCAAACCGTGCACGGGGGAGGAGGGCGGCAGTGCAAGGAAGGGCAGAAGTTGGAAGCGCACAGTGACTGGGTTTGAGATGTGGCCTGGGCCCCCTCCATCGGCCTGCCCACCAGCACCATTGCCAGCTGCTCCCAGGATGGTCCAGTGTTCATCTGGGCCTGTGAAGGTGCCTCGGGCAGTGCGTGGTCCCCCAAACTGCTGCACAAGTTCAGTGATGCTGTACGGCACGGGAGCCAGCCCATCACAGCCCATATCCTGGCCGCCTCAAGGGGAGACAATAGGGTGACCCTGTGGAAGGAGTCGGTCGACGGGCAGTGGGTGTGCATCAGTGATGTCAACAAGGGCCAGGGTGCTGTGTCCACTTCAGTCACTGAGGGTCAGCAGGACGAGCAGTGGCCAGACAGGCAGGGCCTGGTCTCCACCTGCTGCCTCCAGGGCTGCCCCGTCCTGGGCCGACTGACCACACAGCTGGGAGGAAGAACGCCTCGCTCCCACAAGGTCACTTGCCCGGGAGTCATAACAAATGCAACCAGATTTATCATCTGCCTTAACATGGTTTGACATGGTTTGTAATTTACTGTCCAGCTGAACACACACTTGCTCTGAGGGAAAAACGACAATTAACCCTCAGCTCTATTATTTTAAGATATTTTTGGTCATTTTTAGGTACCTTTCAGGTTCAGGCATCATTTGGGGGGTGATCGTTTCCAGAGTAATTAAACTCATAGTGCTTCTTTAAAAAAAAAAAAAAAAAAGGCGGTAAGTCATATAATCTACTCAATACGGTGCCTGGTGCAAAATAACGTTGCAATTTGCTGTTACAGTGAAAACAGATCTGCTTTAGAAATCTGCGACAGTGCATCTGGTGGGAAGAAGAACAACGTGACATGAGTAGCTAATCACCCTGACCGAGGGGACCTGCCTTCCCTGCCACCAGCTTGGTGTGTTGCCTTCTCAATAACTCCCTCCAAAGGCCATGAGACAAAGTAGTTCTGCTTCTCTCAGGAATGAGAGCCCAGGACAACAGAGCTGTTCTCATCTGATAACTTCCTTGCTACGGCTTTCAAATTGCTGACCAAAAGGCTGCTCCCTTCTTTAGTTCCCCTGGAAATAGAGAAGGTGGCAGCAGAGGAAGTGGAGGGATTAAAAGTAGAGCACTAGGGCAAGAGAAGAATGGCCACAGAGACTGACATTTCTGGACTTGCTTCTCAATTAAGGAAAATATAAGTGAAATCCCTGCTCAAGGACAGGGAAGCAACAAGGAGGACAGGAAAAAACTGACAAACTGTCACAAACCAATCAAATTATGCACAAGATTTTTGCTACTGTTCATATAACTCTTTTATTCTGCTAATTCTCATTTGGAAGGAACCAGAGAGTCTGTTTTTCTTTAGTGATGACCTTCCACATCAGAAAACTCTATATTCAAGATGTGACATACCACTTTAAACACACGCACTTTGGCCCCTACCTGAAAATTAGCAGGTTATTTCACGTTAACAGTCTATTCGAAAAGAAAAGAGCTAGTTAAGAGTTTAAAATACGTTCAAATTGTAACCAACTATTGAACTGATGATTTTCTATTAAAAACAGCCTTTTCTCCATGCTTACGAAAAGTTAATTTACTTGTTAAGTGAACCTCAGTTTCTCACTCCCAAATGAAGACTCGGGTTTGCTGTGAGGATTAAAGGAAATATGTGAGAATATCAAGCCCTGTGTGGCAGCTCTTCAAACATATTGTTTCCTCCCCCGCTGGTTTTTAAAAATTCTCCTAGTTTACTGAAGAGTTCCAAAGCAGGCGCATTTATACAGAAATAATATCTCAGAACGTAATAAGTTTTGATTAGCTAGACATCTTTTAATTACTTGCTTTCTCTTTATATAAAAAGCTATTTCATACTGAGATGCACAGAATATAAATAAGATGGTTCCTCTCTGCCTTCTGTCTCCCAAATTAAACCAATCTAGCACAGTATAACTTCTCTACAAAGTTTTCTACATTTATAATCAGAAACATTCAACCCATTAAAAATTCCACTGCACATTTACAGAGGAAAGAATACAAAGATGTGGAAGATACAAAGTATCTATCTCTTTCCTCAAAGAGTATATTACTTAATTATGCAAGTGCCCTATGTATGATCAGAAAACAGTGATAAAATCACACAGACGCACACAGGCGTGGCAGGCAGAATAACGGCCCCTCCCCCAAACGTCCAGCTCCTAATGCTCGGAACCAGTCAATAGGGCAGGTTACGGCAAAGGGGGATTTAAGACTACCAGCCACTGGACCTCAGGGTAAGGGCTGATCGTAGAATGCCGGGGGGGTGGGGGTGGGGGTGGCCCAATGCGATCACGTGATCACAAGGACAGGAAAGAGGGAGGCAGAAGAGTCAGAACCACAGACACGGCCAGCACGAAGGAGACAGACCGGCCACTGCTGGCCTTGCAGACAGAAAGAAGTCGTGAGCTAGGAGGGCAGGCAACCTCCAGAAACTGGAAAAGGCAAGAGAATGGATTCTCCCTCGGAATCTCCCTAAGGACCTCAGTGCACTGCCACCTTGACTTTAGTCCAGTGAGACCCATTTTGAACTGCTGGCCTCCAGAACGATTTAGATAATAAATTAGTATTATTTTGTTTTCTGGCTTTATTGAGGTATGATTGACAAATAAAAACTGTATATATTTAAGGTACAACGCGATGCCTTACTATACGTGTACACCACAGAGTTACCGTATTTTTTTTATGGTAGAACACTTAAAATCTACTCTTTCAGCAAATTTCAGGTACGTAATATGTTATTATTAAGTATAGTCACCATACTGTACACTACATCTCCAGAATTTATTCATCTTGTAACTGAATCTCCCCATTTCCCCCAACTCCCAGCCCCGGGAACTACCATTCTACCCTCCGGTTCTATGAGTTCAGCCTTTTTAGATTCCACATATAAGTGAGACCATGCAGTGTTTGTCTTTCTGTGTCAAGCATATTTCACTTAGCATAATGCCCTTGAGGTTCATCCACGTTGTTGCAAAGAACAGGATTTCCTTCTTTTTTAAGGCTGAAACAATTCCACTGCGTGTGTGTGTCTGTGTGCACCACATTTGCTTTATCTGCTCATCTGTCAACGCAGCCTTAGGTTGTTTCCGTATCTTGGCTGCTGTGAATGAACATGGGAATGCAGATGTCTCCTCAAGATAGTGATTTTATGTTTTTGGATATATACCCAGGAGCGGAACTGCTCGCTCATACGGTAGTTCTTTTTGGATATATACCCAGGAGCGGAACTGCTCGCTCATACGGTAGTTCTTTTTGGATATATACCCAGGAGCGGAACTGCTCGCTCATACGGTAGTTCTTTTTTTAAATCTTTTGAGGTACCTCCATTCTGTTTTCCATAATGGCTGTACCACTATGGAATTCTTATATTCCCACCAACATCGGCTAACTTTTCTATATCCTTACAAACACTTTCATCTTCTGACTTTGTGATAAGAGCCATCCTAACAGGTGTGAGGTGATCTCTCACTGTGGTTGTGACTGGCATTTTCCTGATGATAAGCAATGCCGAGCACCTTTCATGCACCTGTTGGCTATTTGTATGTCTTCTTTGGAGAAATGTCTTTTCAAGTCCCTTGCCCATTTTCAATTGAGTTATTTGGTTTTTTGCTAGTGAGTTGCATGAGTTCCTCAAATATTTTGGAAATTAACACCTTATTGGATAGGATATGTGGTTTGCAAGTATTCTCTCGCATTCCGTAGGCTGCTTTTTCATTTTGTTGATTATTTCCTTTGCTGTGCAGAAACTTTTTAGTTTGATGTAGTCCCATTTGTTTATCTTTGTTTTTGTTACCTGTGCTTTTGCTGTTATATCCAATATTTGTGTTATTTTAAGCTGGTAAGTTTGTGGTACTTTGTTACAGCAGCGATAGGAAAATACAATAAGCATAATTTTCAAACATGTTATTTAATCCCATCTACCAAATTAAGTAATTATTAACAAATTTACCATATAAGTAAACTAAAGCTTAGAGAAGTTAAGTGATGCACAAAGTAACAAAGTTTAAATGGCAGATCTGGAATTTAAACTCAAATCTGATGTCAAAGCCAATACTCTTATGCACTAAGTTGCCTCACATTTGAAAAGGAACTTGAGTTAAATCTGGGAAGAAACAAAGCACAAGATTCCATATTTGGGCTGTAAACTGCTTGGCTCCAATGCTGACTAAGTGACTTCTATAGATGAAGTAGTTATTTTTATCATAAATGTTTCATTTGCACCCCCAACTGATAAGTACCTTATAAAAATATTGTCTCAGCAATATTTATTGAGAAGATGTATTTCTTAGTAATTGATAATTCAGACATATTTTTGGAAACAAAATTCTGCAGTCTCTCAAATAATACTAGTAGTAAATAGTAAGAGCTGATTTAATGATTAACCATAGATTTCTGTGAGGAAAATTAAGCCATATGGAAGTTGACTTGATATATTCCACCCTGTCAATTATGTGATTAACTTTCAGAAACAAAAGAGCATAATGAAGAGTCTGAGATTATGTATCTGTTTCATAGCCTTTAATATTAAAAAATGAAGGGCTTCCCTGGTGGCGCAGTGGTTGAGAGTCCGCCTGCCGATGCAGGGGACACGGGTTCGTGCCCCAGTCCGGGAAGATCCCACATACCGCGGAGCGGATGAGCCCGTGAGCCATGGCCGCTGAGCCTGCGCGTCCGGAGCCTGTGCTCCGCAACGGGAGAGGCCACAACAGTGAGAGGCCCGCGTACCGCAAAAAAAAAAAAAAAAAAAAAAAAAGACGATTCATCCAGGTTCTAAAAACCTGGCCTCAGACCTGTAGTGACCTGAAGTGACAGCGGCTCACAGCACTGCCTCACGAGCCTGCCACTCAGCATCACTGCATGAACATCAAAACACTAGACTCTTGCCCTTGAAAAACAGAAAAGTTCTCCGGTAGCCCAAGATTAGGTTATTTGAACTGACTTTCCTACTGAAAACAACTTAAAAAGCTGGATATAACATCATCTTAAAAGTATCCAAGAGCTGACAAGATGGTAAGACCAAGATTAAAGCAAACACAGTAAAGCAGAAGTAAGCCCAGGAAAGAACTTTCATTCTAAGAGATTCAAAAGGTGAGGGGAACCGAAATCGAAGGCCACAGACCTCCTATTGGAAACAGTGAGAGTGAACCAGAAGTGGAGGGAGCGCCACAGGCTTCACTCCTGGTACAAAAGTAAAGCAGGCAATCCAGGCCTCACGTGCACTTGCCACCTTGGTTGCGTCGCCTGGGTTGTCCAGTCAGCCTCAAGCTCAGCATTTGGTCTGGGCAGGCCCAGGCAAGAGGAGCCTCGAGGGGCCCAGCTAAAACAAATGCCACCGTTCTCTGGGGGAAGGCACTTTCATCTTACGCTTGCGCTGATTTCTGCAAATAATTTTCCAGGTACAATCAGCAGACAAATATCACCAAGCACACAAGGAAAGAAGGCACCATGAGCAAGAAGAGAAGACGCGGAAGGCGGAGAGCGGGAAGGAAAGAAGAAAAGAACTGGTAACTGGGAGCTAAGCCCCTGAGCACCAGGACAGACAAGCATGCCATGCACTGGGGAGTAAAGCTCAGGAGGTCACTGCAGTCATGGTGCTCTGTCCTCGGAGAGCGCCGGGGAAGAGCCATAGGGCAGCAATCGGCATTCTTCAAAGAGAATATTGAGATTCCTTCTGGGCGGAGCAAGGTTTTATAAGTAACATTTACACTCAATGATTCTTCATTTGTAGATATTCATACTTTTCCTGACTTTTCAAATAACTCAACAGATACAAGAAATCCAAATTTATACTGACAGAAAACAGCTGTTCTAAAACTCCATGTGACTGAAGAAGCGGAGTTGGAGGAGCTCTGAAGTGGCTGAAGCTAAGGTTACAAGCGCAGTTCTGTTTTCTATTTATAGACTGAAGACAGCAAATGTTCTTGTTACTCCTCTTTAAGGTCAATACTGACAACTACTGGCAAAGGATCCAATCGCCTGGAGCAATCTTTCTAGTGGCCAAAAATAACTGCTTACCTATATTTAGAGGGTTTTTGTTGCCTCGAAAACTCTGAATTATTTATTACACACGGGATACTATATTTTCAAAACAATTCTTAAATGCTAATTTAATGTTTAAATTAAAAAATGAGAGTTGATAAGAAAAATAATGAAAATGAGCGTAATCTTACTGGAGTTCCTGCATTGATGTAGCTCTGCAGCTTTTTTCTCATTTCCTTTTCATTGAATTTGGCACTTCTCTTTACATAGATCCCTCCATGCTGCCACATAAAAAAAGAAAAAAAAGAAAAAAAAAGAGGGGAAAAAAGTATTTACTATTAAAATATCCAATGGCCAGTCATCAAAAGGGTTAACTTTATTCCCAAAGAGTGAAGAATAAAATTACATTTTAGGAATTAAATTATATTTAATACATTCATATGTTAGCATCTAGAGAACACTAGCTGAAAATTCTCCTACGTTTTTAATACAATTCAAATAAAACTGTGTGCGACATTTTACTGGAAAACACATGAATATTTAGTTCTGTTGGCAGTTAAAAATGCTTTCTTTCTTAAAAATACATTTTTTTAAAATCAAAAATTCAATCAGATGGATCTTAGCTCTCAATTTCTCCAATGACTTATTATGGAATAACTAAAAATTCTCCTTTCAACAAATACTATCTTCGAAATTTTAGAAACTGACCCTGCTACATATTTATGTCGTACTGTCATTGACCGAATTTGGTTCTCCCCTGTGAGATTCTTATGTTGAAGCCCTAACCCCCAATGTGACTGTATTTGGAGATGGGGCTTTTAGGAAAATAAATGAGGTCATAAGAGTGGGCCCTGATCCAACAGGAATGGAGCCTTAAAAGGAGAGATTAGGACACAGAAAAGTGCACGCAAAGGAGAGACACAGGAGAAGGCAGCTGTCTACAAGCCAAAGAAAGAGACCTCAAGAGAAACCAACCCCGCTGACACCAGGACTTGATCTTGGACTTCCAGCCTCCAGAACTGTGAGCAAATAAATTTCTGTTGTTTAAGCCACACAGTGTGATACTTTATTATGAGAGCCCTAGCAGGCTAATACAGGCACCTTCATAAAAATTAAGGTAGCCTTAATTAAACCTCATAAGTGCACTTCATTGAAACTTTGCATCAGGTCAGCTATTTTTTGGTACTCCTTTCTACTAATTTGAACGCATCTGTAAAATTAACCGACTGGATGAATTTGATTTTGTCTTAATCAAGAATATGAGTAAAAGGAAATAAAGAGAAGCAAGGAGGGGAGAGGATAAAGAGGAGAGGAAGGGTGGTCTCAGATTCTGGTCATGGTTCCTTCCACGTATGAACTGGCTTGCCCGAGTACGGAGAAGAAACTCAGAATGCTCTACAGAATGTATGTCGCCATTTACGCAGACTAAGAGGACTGACGGGAAGAAATTCATTCTTCACTAACTCTTTAGAATTAAAGCCAAAGAATGCATATATTGCAGTGTGAAACTTCCCCAAGCTTTCAATGCCATGACGTCTATTCTTCACATACTATTTCTTCCCAGTCATTTAATTTGCTTATTGAAGTTTTTTTTTTTTTTAGAGAACTAGGAGCATCTTTTGTTCTTTTTTAAAATATATTTATTTATTTTTGGCTGTGTTGGGTCTTCATTGCTGCACGCAGGCTTTCTCTAGTTGCGGCGAGCGGGGGCTACTCTTCGCTGAGGTGCGCGGGCTTCTCATTGCAGTGCCTTCTCTTGTTGCGGAGCACAGGCTCTAGGCGCACGGGCTTCAGTAGTTGTGGCTCGTGGGCTCAGTAGTTGTGGCGCACGGGCTTAGTTGCTCCGCGGCATGTGGGATCTTCCCAGACCAGAGATCAAACCCATGTCCCCTGCACTGGCAGGCGGATTCCCAACCACTGCGCCACCAGGGAAGTCCCTTAAAGTCTATTTTAATTAAAAAACATCTGAGTTCTTTCCCAGGTATATGGAAGCTACGGAAGTGAAGACCAGGTATCTTTCCTTAGGAACTCCCTGATTAGTGAGGAAGCAAAATATGTATACATGTGTGATATAAAGAGAATTGATAAGTGTTATAATAAAGATAGCCAGAAACGAAAGCAGAGTGGAGGAAAGAGTGTGGAGGTCATTCACAGCTGTCATACATATCTCTAGTTCTACTCACAGGGCTTAAATGAGCAAAAGCTCGCTATTGCCCTTTTTATTTATTTATTTTTTAATTTAACCCAACAGTAAGGTTCCCCAAACACCTGCTTCTGGTTGGGATGAGGGAGCAAAGAGACCTCTGCTCTGAATGCTACAGTTAATCTGCACCTTATAACGCTCACAGCTGGCAGTTTGGAAATATTTAGTTTTCTGAATGTCTATATATTAATATGCATTTTTCTACACATATAAAATACTTAATATTTTATAAATACAATAATTATAAGAAATATAAAACTGGAGAGTCTGTTTCCTCGTATTTTGCTTGTAAATAACTATTTTTGAATAGCATTATTTCTGTCTCATACAAACTGTAAAAAAAAATCCTTTTAAAAGAAAATTTTATGTCGTGGCATAAAGTCCACTACTTATTAATCTATTCCTGTTTATACATGCACCCAGTAGTTTAAAATACTTTTTGTCAAAATATATATGAATTTTATTTCCCTTTAAAAGACTCAGGAAAAGAGGAAAGGAGACGGGCAGTAAGTACACTAACCTCCAACACCACAGGGTCACTGATCATGGGACTTGGGGCAGCACGGATCGGTGGTACCACTGTCTTGTGCCCAGCGGATGACTTTCAGATTTATATATTTTCAGAGATCACCATAACTTTAGCTTTTCTTCTTTAATCGATTATTAAAGTCTTATTAACAAGTCTGTCTTCCATACAAATTTCATTCTTAATATTTAGAAAATTACATATCAAATAATATATTCAGAAAAGGCATAGAAAAATGCTAGTAATCCCCTTCTGAATATCAAAGAGCCTGTTATATAGTTCCATGACCTGATGGTTATTATGTAATTTAAAGGATTTGCATAAAATAACATATATTGAATATTTATTATGTACCTGACACTCATGCTAGGCACTTTACATATATAGCTCACTATTTTTTTATATCCTACAGATAATTACTTTTTAGTTTCTTAAGGTAAGTGTCCATCAGGTTCTAGGTCTTTAAATTTTTCTATTTATTTGGTTTTTGTACATTTGCATTTTTTCTATTTAACATTAAAAATGTCAGACAAAATCATGTTAATTTAGAATAAACTATTAAACCCATAAAAATAAACCAAAAAAACTCATACATTCATATTAAATGTATGTAAAATTTTAAAATCTAAAATTTTCATAAGCTACATATATATAAAGAAAGAAGCATGGGAAAGTTACCTGAGAAAAATAACACCCATACAGTGGAAGCCATTTGAGCCCATCTTTCAGCACATAGCGCACATGTCCGAGAGCGTTCTGCCTGATGGCCAAAATATCAGCAACAATCCAGTCAACTGCAAAGACAGAATCAATTAGTGCATAAGCGGCCCCGGGTGAACTCCAGCATCCCCTCCACAGAAACACAAAATGCCTCTTCACAAGACTGTATGAGGATATGCTTTGAAAAATATTAGGGTTAGAATTGTTAAATTACTATAAAACAACCTCAGACATTTGCAAAATATAAATTCTGTGGAGTTTTTTAGATTTGTTTTTTGTTGGTTTTTGTTTTTACGGTTCTTGAAAAGCTTCTCGTCTCACGGATAAAATGCAAAAGTCACAAACCATCAGAGTAATCCAAAAGCAGCATGAACAAAATAAAACAGGCTTCTCTCATTCTTGACGTCTAGAAAACATGAAATTATAAGCAAAAAAATGGCTAAATGAAGCTGTCACGTGGAAGTAAATATTCTGTATATACCAATATGTTCAACAAGAGGCAAGGACATTTTATCTTGACCAATGACTTTCAGGACACAATAATAGGTTATAATGGAATTCAAAAGAAAGATCTCTCAAAGCTTACAACTATGCTGGGCACATATGTGTTCTTTACATAATCAAAGGACACGTAGCCAGGCTGCTAATAACTCTAATTCCATAGATATGACTAAAAGTTCAAAAAAACACAAAAATAAGAAGGCACGAGTGAGGTGCCAACAAAAAACTCAGAAAACCTATAAGAAGAAATAGGTTGTTAACTGATCTTTCGAGCAGAACAAATTCTGAACAGAAGTAGCCCTTCCTTGGGACTAGCCTTCCCGCCAAAGCAAAGGACCGGAGACCAGCAAACTGTACAGAAGATGGCAAACAGAAGAGATGATTTAAAGAGATCAAGAGGAAATAAAATGAAGTTAAGCCAGCAAATGGTAATGGGTCTGGAGGACCAGAGAGATCTGGATTTGAAAATAAATGGCTGCCAACTACCCTATTTCTTCATAAGAATGAAAATGATAAAAATGAAATGTGAGGGAGACTTTTCTCGTATCTACAGATGAACTTGAAGATGGGATACTTGAAAAAAAAATTAATAAGAAGCTGTGAAAGGATTCAGTCATCGGATCACAAGTGTATTCAGGGCCAGGGACATGAAAACAAAAGGAGCAAATTCGAGAGGAAATTTTTTTTTTTTTAAAAAATAAAAACCCGGTAGGAAATAAAAACCAAGAAAATAACGGAGTAACAATAAAATTTCAACCAAAAGGGACAGTTTTCCACAGGATTACAGGAAGATTAACTCTTAGCTGTGTGATATTCTTTAGGCAATGCACCATACTGGACAGAATATCCTAAAGAAGTATATTAGCCAAGTTAAACATTAAAAATTATCCTTTTGCAAAAATGTTTTATCAATTATTATAAATCTTTCTTTTTAATCTTTTTTATCATTCATAATTAACTCTTTCTTGATGATTTAAGAGGTACAATGATTACATCTATAATTGCTATTATGGCTCCTTTAAATAGAGTGATGCAAAGATTTTCCCCTGTAGTAAATGATCCCCACCAGTGGTGTCTATCAGTTGGCGACACCTACTCTATGGAACTATCAATTATCACTTTTCTCTAAAATATTTACCTCCCTATAGAAGCCCTCTCCCTATCCCCTTCCCTGTAATTCAGATCAATTAAACAGTCACTGAGAAACACATTTCTTTCTAACCATGTCTTGGAAACTAAATAATCAAGCTAATGTTATAAATATACCTAATGTAAAAGTAAACAGACTCAATAAATTCTGAGAACTTAGCGTATGGTTTCCAGGCTACAGTATATTCTGGAACATATTTGGGATACAAGGCTAAAAACAAGATTTGGTATCTTTTCCTGAAACAATCATTTTTTAAAATGTGGAAGAATTTGAAAATTCATTTTTATATTAAAACACACATGGTTATATGGTAGCCTAGGATACATCTTCCAATAACTTATAAGAGAAAGTGTAAAATTTACAAAGTATGTCATGTTGTAATGCACTGTCCTGGCTATACCCTTAGATTTCTGAAATATTTAGTGGAAAAATTTTAAGAACTAATTTAGGAGTCAAAAGACACAAGCTTTGTGCCATCAATTTTTGCTACTCAATTATCTTTTTTACTTTTTAAAATTCTCAACTAGGTTTCAGATAGGAGACACTAGACTACAGCTGAGTTACTGACGGCTGAGATGCTAATGTATTACCTTTATAATAACTATTCACACATTTTGTGTTCTGGCATGAGATCAAGAAATGCAGCTGTGTAAGAATTCTTCTATGGCGATCCGGCCCAAGCCGTTGTTCCCATTAACTGGGAAGAGAGGAGGGGAGGGCAGTGAGGAGAGGCAGCAAGAGAAGATGACAGCGTTTTCATCTGTGCTATCAGGTAACAACAGCTCCCAACTCATAAGGGCATAGCGCGGTCTGAAGGAGACCCTGCATGTGAGCACTCACCTAACACGGATCCGGCGTGCCCTCGGGATTAGCTGTCATCATCATCACCCCTACTGTTCGCTGCCCGTGTGAGCCGGGCTCTCTGTGAGATTACGAGCTAGCCTATGGAAACTGCCTAAAAGCCTTGACCAGTAGACATGACTCACACCTGACCAATAAGGCTCAGAGAGGCTAAGTCATTTGCCCACAGTCACACAGCCTATTGCAGAATAGCTTATGAATTGGGGTCTGACTCCACAGCCCAGACCTCACCATACATGTTGTTAGTCAAGACAAATGTCACCTAAACCAAGAAAAGGGAACCTTTGTGAGATTAAAAAGTTACAGAGTGTCCAAAGCAGAGAGCTAAAGAAGGCCGAGAGGAAGGAATAGTGGTCACTGCAGCCTTGCTGACTCTGGAGATAAATAAGTTAACAGAGACTAAGAATGCAGAGGCAGCAAGGGCACATCAAGTGAAAACAGGGGACCAGAGGGACGAATTCAAATGCCAATTCTTTGGCTGCCCGGCCAAGGAAAGACTCTTGTATTCTGGCAGGCCTCGCAGAGGGAGAGCAAGGAAGCCTAAGCTGAACAGCAGTCCTTGACATGTTCTTTCTGCTACTGACATTTTTAGATTACTCGGTTGTGGTTTTTAATACCTCAAAAGGGTTTTAAAAGGGGTACCTAGACATAGCAGGCCAACGAGCCATGTCCCTGGATAAGTTTTAGGGGCCTCTGGAACCTCAAACTCTAGGCAAAGTTTTATGTGCCCATTTTTCTGGGAAAAGGCTACGTATCTTCTATCATATTCTAACTGAAGCCTATAATTCTAAAGTAATTTAAAGTCACTATCTAGTTATGTTCCTAAATTATGGATTTTTTAAAGCATTCAAAAAGCAACCTTCTTAACCCCGAACGACGGACTGGTACGGGGCCGGTACTAAAAGTCCAGGCACTCAGAGGTCGGGTGAGGACGGGAATGCAGACTGGTTCTCTGTGATGAGACAGGTAACGTTTTCACGTCAGCCGTGGGTTGGCTAAGGAGCTCACACTTCCCATTTTACCCTTCCAGGTCCAAACACAGAATCGTGAAAACTCTGTGTCCTTCCAAATGTTTTCCCAGAAGTCCTCACTCTGGATATAAAGGCCAACATATAGTAAGCACACAAATGACAGCAGTGGCTATAATTTTTGTATTATTATTTTTATTGCTACTACTCCCACCTCCAGGAATGTTCAGGGAGTACTTATTCCACAGGTTCGTGCTAGTACCAAAGCTCTGTTAGCAGAACACTGTTTCCATTGAAACCTGGAAAAAGGAAAGTTGGCATGGAACCTGAACAAGAAATTTTAAGAGAGAATTCTTTAAACAGAAAGAAAACGCTAAATGAAATTAACCAGGGGCTCAATATAAAGGAAATTGGGCTATCATGAGCCACTCCCTGCCCTAGACCCACAAATCCTTTTTATTTGGATATTGGAACCCTGGTAGACATATGCCATCAGCAGCAGAACAGGAATAGCAAGACTGTGCTAGCAGTAAAAAGCCCGATATGACTGGAGAAACAGTCAAAATAAAGAGAAAGTCAGGCTGCTTTATAGGTCAGAGTTAGAAGTAGACCCTGACCACAGGGCTGGTTGCTTTGCTAAAGTCAAATGGAATTAAATCAAATAGTCTTAGCAGTCATGGTAACAAAGCCAGGGAAATACAGATACCTCAAATTCCTACTCACCCTCCAGAGCATCAGCTCTTGACCTAGAAAACTGAGTGTAATCAGTAACAAGTTGAGAAAGATGCACCTCAACTTCTTTACCTTTCTTTACCTTCCAGAAGGTATACGTAGTAATAAAAGTAACCGTGAAGAAACACAGCTGACAGGAGGAAGATAAAGGACAGCCATAGGCATTAGTGTTTTCTCAATCAGGTGTTACCATTCATCAGCTTGTTTTTAGCTTTGAACTTCTGGGTACTACATTTTTTAAAGTAATAAAAAGAGAATTTAGGAAGTGTGTATCAAAAGCAGTTACAGCTTTGAAAAAATATGAAGTGGGATGTTTCTTGGACTGAATTATTTGGAGAACTGAAAAGTACCTTAACCACTGTTAATTTCTTAGTTTGGTTACTGTATAAGATGCCGTCATTGGGACAAACTTGGTGGAGTCAATGGACTCTACATAGTATTTTTGTAAATCCTTGTGAATCTACAATTATTTCAATATAAAAAGTGTTTTTTTTAAGTACCTTAAGCTAATTTAACGTATATACTGCGCTACACTGGAGAGCAGGGTCTTCTGTGATTCCTCTGATAGAAGAGTAAGATATAATTAAACCCAAACATTTGAAGAAGCAAAAGGAACTGCAGACATTTGTAATTAATACTGTGTTCAAGGAAATGAGTACTCACAAGTCAGTACAACCTTTCTGCAGCTTAACAATCAAAAATATAAAATGTTTATACAGTATGATCCACAAATTCCACTTCTAAGAACAAGACTTAAAAAGGAAGAATATTCAAAGAAAGAGAAAAAAAGCAAAGAAAATAGCTTATATACACCCAGCAGAGGGAAAAGGAAAATTCATAGCTTTCACATTCCTGATTTTCCAAAAAACTAAAATCACAAAAATACGAGGTCACATATAATATCTGCATTGAAAATTCATGTTTTACCACCACCAACAAATCCATTTAAAAATATCAGAACATTACTTTGAATTACTTTCCTACTGTGTGTAGAGAAACCTGTTTCATGCAAATGAAATACAAACCTGTGCTTTGATGATTTGCCAAATATATTATATTTTCTTTGTTTTTTGGCAAATCTCCATACAGCAATATCTAAAAGATAAAATAAAGAGAGACATTACTTTGATATTTTAAAACATGTACTACTGTAACATACAAAATATGACAATGTCAAAAAATTGACAAATACGTGATGTCATGAATAGTCCCATCCATGATTAACAACCACTAGACTTCTCTTAGGAGTCTCAGAGACCATAAACAGCACATGTCTATAAAGCAGTTGAGCGCAGGGCAGGTTAATGGTCATAAAGTAAAGCAATGATCAGTATCCTCCTGAGTTTTTACTGACTGCTTACAACATCGGAAACACTGTTCATAAGGTACGGCGTCCTTCAAAGAGTCTACAGTGCGGTGGAAGAGACAGGCGTGCATACAATAACTGTGATGAGACATAATGCAAATATTATGAAAATACAGTCTATTTTAAAGAACTGTCAACTGCAGGCAGTAGTAGCATTCATTAGGTGCGGTTTCAGCAGAGAAGGTGAAGGAAGGGATGTTCATGAAGAGAGGAACAAAGGAATGGAAGCAGCAGCATCTGAGGCCAGTAAGGGTGCACCTGGCAGGCTGCCGGCACACCCAGGCTGCACCTAGAGACGGTGAGGGGTGCAGGCGGACCGGAGGAGATCTGAACCAGAACGTACAGTCTTCTGACTACCAAGCTAAAGATGAAAACTTTATTCTGTAAGTAACGGGGAAACTTGGTCCCATGATTGGGACTCTTTACATCTCTACACAGAGCACAAGGAGTTCAGGATCAGTGGCTTCTAGGAAGGGGAAGCTGCACAACAGGGCGGGGTGTTCACAGCAGGCTGCAACTCCAGCTGTCGTGCTTCCTTTCTTTAGCTGGGTGGTGGGTACACAGATGCTCCTTATATGAATCTTTCTGTAGTTCTCTCTGTCTCAAATATTTCATAATAAATTATTTAAAGAAATTAGAAGTACATTTTTAAAGACTTCAAACGAAATGACTCCTAACCAGTGGTATTTTTTTATTCAGGGCGTTTTTGTTTCTGTATCTTGTCATCACAGATTATTCAAGATTATGGCAATCTTTTTAGATAGCCACAGAGATTATCTTTTGATCACACCACTACTCATTTATATCTTAACAACAGAACAAAGAAAAAGACATTAAGCCAACCTCTCGGTAGATAAACGGAGTTAGATGACAAAGTTCTGGAGACCAGGGACTCAGACTGAGATTTCTTATATCTTCCCCAGAAAACTATACAGTGCGATGCAGGTAATATGAGTTTAGATTTCTCCTCAATAGTTTTTCATTAAGAAAGCTTATCAGCGCCAAAACAAAAGGACGAAATCAATGACTTGATCCACGCAGGGTTAAAATTGCAGCCCTGGTGTGTGAGCAATACCCCTTCCTACCAACGAGCCAGAATTGCTTTGAGACCACTGGGTGGCACGCGCTGGGTTTAAAGTACTGCAGCTACACCACAGAGTATTTCTGGCTTGACTTCCGTGGATGAGACATTCACAATGGAAGGCTGTGGTTTAACGGATTCAATCTGAATACCACTCTTTGGAGACCTGCCTGCCCCCAGGCTGAAGACAGAACTTGAACCACTAGGAGACTCTCCTTCCCATTTCTTGCTCTGAGCTTCATTTAGAGACTACAGCCTTTGAAGGTAAATGGCATACAAGCTATTAAAAGGCATTTTTTAAAGTTTCATTGTGGTAATCATTTCATAATGCATACGTATATCAAAACATCACATTGAACACCTTAAATATGTATAATTTTATATTTTTGAAAAATAAACTAAAAATTTAAACAATGGGTGAGCTCCCAGGCCGATCCCCTGCCCTCCAAAGCCCCCTCCAGGCTGCATAGGTCCTTGGGGGCATAGGTTGGAGGCCGGGCAGATCAGGAGAGGCAGGTGGAAGGGGCCCTCCCAGACCGAAGGAGCAGGAGAGGAGGGTGTTTGCCCCGCCCACTGGAGCCCAGGAAGCCTGCTGGGCTCCCAGGTGAGGTCCCCTGCCCTCTGAGACCAGGGATGGGGGGCGCGCCTGGGCCCCTTTGTTTCTTGAGCTCAAGCCCCACTGCCCACAGCCCCCAGGGCCTTTTCCAGCCCTGTGGGTCCTGAGCATTGACCCCACCCACCACCCAAAGCTTGCCCCTGCTTAGGCCCCGCCCTCCACAGCCAAGGTCTCCCCCCCCCGCCCCCTTTTTTTCTTTTCCCTCCTCCTCTTTTTTACTATTGTGGTACTAATGTACCTTCCGGTTGTTGATTCAGCTATATTTTTATTTTTATATTCTTCCTAACATACCTGTTAGTTTCCTAGTCTAATTTTATTTTTTACTTTGCTATTTTTTTATTGTTTTTTTGTTTTTTGGGTTTTTTTGCTGCCTCAGATGCCTTGCGGGATCTTGGTTCACGAGCCCCTTGTCGGACCAGAGCTCCTGCGGTGGGAGCTCTGAGTCTGAACCACCGGACTAACAGAGAACCTCAGACGCCAGGGAATATTCATCAGAGTGAGGTCTCATGGAGGTCCTCATCTCAGCACCAAGAACCAGCCCTATCCAACAGCCTACAAACCCCAGTGTAGGAAACCTCAGGCCAAACAACCAGTAAGACAGGAACACAGCCCCACTCATTAAAAAAAAAAAAGAGAGAGAGATGGCAAAAAAAATATGTCACAGATGAAGGAGCAGGGTAAAAACCTACAAGACCAAATAAATGAAGAGGAAACAGGCAATCTACATAAAAAAGAATTCAGAGTAATGATAGTAAAGATGATCCAGAATCTCTGAAACAGAATGGAGGCATGGATTGAGAAAATATAAGAAATGTTTAACAAAGATCTAGAAGAACTAAAGAACAAAAAAACAGATATGAAGAACACAATAACTGAAATGAAAAATACACTAGAAAGAATCAATAACAGAATAACTGAAACAGAAGACAAATAAGTGAGCTGGAAGACAAAATGGTGGAAATAACTGCCGAGGAGCAGAATAAAGAAAAAAGAATGAAAAGAACTGAAGACTATCTCAGAGACCTCTGGGACAACACTAAATGTGCCAACATTCGAATTATAGGGGTCCCAGAAGAAGAAGAGCAAAAGAAAGGATCTGAGAAAATATTTGAAGACATTATAGTTGAAAACGTCCCTAACGTGGGAAAGGAAATAGTCACCCAAGGCCAGGAAGCAGAGTCCCATACAGGATAAACTCTAGGAAAAACACACCAAGACACATATTAATCAAAATAACAAAAATTAAATTCCAAGAAAAAATATTAAAAGCAGCAAGGGAAAGACAAAAAATACCATACAAAGGAATCCCCATAAGGTTATCAGCTGATGTTTCAGTGGAAACTCTGCAGGCCAGAAGGGAGTGGCAGGATACACTTAAGGTGATGAAAGAGAAAAACCTACAACCAAGATTACTCTACCCAGCAAAGATCTCATTCATATTCGATGGAGGAGTCAAAAGCTTTTCAGACAAGCAAAAACTAAGAGAATTCAGCACCACCAAACCAGCTTTACAAGAAATGCTAAAGAAACTTCTCTAAGCCGGGAAACACAAGAGAAGAAAAAGACCCACAAAAACAAACCCAAAACAACTAAGAAAATGGTAATAGGAACACACATATCGATAATAACCTTGAATGTAAATGGACTAAATGCTCCAACCAAAAGACACAGACTGGCTGAATGGTTACAAAAACAAGACCCATCTATATGCTGTGTACAAGAGACCCACTTCAGACCTAGGGACACATACAGACTGAAATTGAGGGGATGGAAAAAGACATTCCATGCAAATGGAAATCAAAAGAAAGCTGGAGTAGCAATAGTCATATCAGATAAAACAGACTTCAAAATAAAGACTGTTACAAGAGGTAAGGAGGGACACTATATAATGATCAAAGGATCAACCCAAGAAGATATAACAATTATAAATGTTTATGCACCTAACAAAGGAGCACCTCAATACATAAGGCAAATGCTAACAACCATGAAAGAAGAAATCGACAGCAACACAATAACAGTAGGGGACTTTAACACCCCACTTTCACCAATGGACAGATCATCCAAAATGAAAATAAATAAAGAAGCACAAGCTTTAAATGACACAATAGACCAGATAGATCTAATTGATATTTATAGAACATTCCACCCAAAAGTGGCAGAATACACTTTCTTCTCAAGTGCACATGGAACATTCTCCAGGATAGATCACATCCTGGGTCATAAATCAAGCCTTAGAAAATTTAAGAAAATTGAAATCATATCAAGCATCTTTTCTGACCACAATGCTATGAGACTGGAAATCAGTTTACAGGAAAAAAACTGTAAAAAACCACAAATACATGGAGGCTAAACAGTGCACTACTAAATAACCAAGAGACCACTGAAGAAATCAAAGAAGAAATTAAAAAATACATAGAAACAAATGACAACAAAACCACGACAACCCAAAACTGATGGGACACAGCATAAGCAGTTCTAAGAGGGAAGTTTATAGCAATACAATCTCACCTCAAGAAACAAGAAAAGTCTCAAAGAAACAATCTAACCCTACATTTAAAACAACTAGAAAAAGAAGAACAAAGAAAACCTAAAGTCAATAGAAGGAAAGAAATCATAAAAATCAGAGCAGAAATAAATGAAATAGAAATGAAGAAAACAATAGCAAAGATCAATAAAAGCTGGTTCTTTGAGAAGATAAAGCCAGACTCATCAAGAAAAAAGGGAGACAACGCAAATCAATCAAATTAGAAATGAAAACGGAGAAATCACACTTGACACTGCAGAAATACAAAGGATTATACGAGACTGCTACAAACAACTATATACCAATAAAATGGACAACCATGAAGAAATGCACAAATTCTTGGAAAGGCACAACTTTCCAAGACTGAACCAGGAAGAATTAGAAAATATAAACAGACCTATCACAAGTAATGAAATTGAAACCGTAATTTAAAATCTTCCAAAAAACAGAAGTCCAGGACCAGATGGCTTCACAGGTGAATTCTATCAAACACTTAGAGAAGAGCTAACACCTATCCTTCTCAAACTCTCCCAAAAAACTGCAAAGGGAGAAACACTCCCAAATTCATTCTACGAAGCCACCATCACCCTGCTACCAAAACCAGAAAAAGATATCACAAAAAAAGAAAATTATAGACCAATATCACTGATGAACATAGATGCAAAAATCCTGAACAAAATACTAGCAAACAGAATCCAACAGCACACTAAGGATCATACACCATGATCAAGTGGGGTTTATCCCAGGGATGCAAGGATTCGTCAATATATGCAAATCAATCAATGTGATACACCATATTAACAAATCAAGGAATAAAAACCATATGATCATCTCAATAGATGCAGGGAAAGCTTTCGACAAAATTCAACACCCATGTATGATAAAAACCCTGCAGAAAGTAGGCATAGAGGGAACTTTCCTCAACATAATAAAGGCCATATATGACAAACCCACAGGAAGCATCATGCTCAATGGTGAAAACCTGAAAGCATTTCCACTAAGATCAGGAACAAGACAAGGATGTCCACTCTCACCACTCTTATTCAACATAGTTTTGGAAGTCCTAACCACAGCAATCAGAGAAGAAAAAGAAATACAAATTGGAAAAGAAGAAGTAAAACTGTACTGTTTGCCTATGACATGATACTATACAAAGAGAATCCTAAAGATACCACCAGAAAACTACTGGAACTAATCAATGAATTTGGTAAGGCTGCAGGATACAAAATTAATGCACAGAAATCTCTAGCATTCCTATACACCAACAACGAAAAATCAGAAGGAGAAATTAAGGAAACACTCCCATTTACCACTGCAACAAAAAGAATAAAATACCTAGGAATAAACCTGCCTAAGGAGGCGAAAGACTTGTACTCAGAAAACTATAAAACACTGATGAAAGAGATCAAAGATGACATAAACAGATGGAAAATTTTATCATGCTCTTGGACTGGAAGAATCAGTATCGTGAAAATGACTATACTACCCAAAGCAATATACAGGTTCAATGAAATCCCCGTCAAACTATCAATGGCATTCTTCACAGAATTAGAACAAAAAATTTAACAATTCGTATGGAAACACAAAAGACCCCGAATAGCCAAAGCAATTTTGAGAAAGAAAAAGGGAGCTAGAGGAATCAGGTTCCCCAACTTCAAACTATACCAGAAAGCTACAGCAATCAAGACAGTACAGTACTAGCACAAAAACAGAAATACAGATCAGTGGTACAGGATAGAATGGCCAGAGATAAACCCACGCACATATGGGCACCTAATTTACGAAAAAGGAGGCAAGAGCATGCAGTGGAGAAAAGACAGCCTCTTCAATAAGTGGTGCTGGGAAAACTGGACAGCTACATGTCAAAGAATGAAATTAGAACACTACCTAACACCATACACAAACATAAACTCCAAATGGATTAAAGACTTAAATGTAAGACCAGACACTATAAAACTTTTAGAGGAAAACGCTCTGTGACATAAACCACAGCAAGATCTTCTTTGACCCACCTCCTAGAGTAGGAAATAAAAACAAAAATAAACAAATGGGACTTAATTAAACTTAAAAGCTCTTGTACAGCAAAGGAAACCATAAACAAGACAAAAAGACAACCTTCAGAATGGGAGAAAACATTTGCAAATGAAACAACAAAAGATTAATCTCCAAAATATACAAACAGCTCATGGAGCTCAATATCAAAAAAACAAACAATCCAGTTAAAAAAATGGGCGGAAGATCAACATCACTAATTATTAGAGAAATGCAAGTCAAAACTACAATGAGGTATTACCTCACATCAGTCAGAATGGCCATTGTCAAAAAATCGAGAAACAATAAATGACAGCAAGGGTGTGGAGAAAAGGGAACCCTCTTGCACTGTTGGTGGGAATGTAAACTGATACAGCCACTATGGAGAACAGTATGGAGGTTCCTTAAAAAACTAAAAATAGAACTACCATATGACCCAGCAATCCCACTACTGGGCATACACCCTGAGAAAACCATAATTCAAAAAGTGTCATGTACCACAATGTTCACTGCAGCACTATTTACAATAGCCCGGACATGGAACCAACCTAAGTGTCCATTGACAGATGAATGGATAAAGAAGATATGGCACATATATACAATGGAATATTACTCAGCCATAAAAAGAAATGAAATTGAGTTATTTGTAGTGAGGTGGATGGACCTAGAGTCTGTCATACAGAGTGAAGCAAGTCAGAAAGAGAAAAACAAATACCTTATGCTAACACGTATATATGGAATCTAAAAAAAGATGGTATTGATGAACCTAGTTGCAGGGCAGGAATAAAGAGGTAGACATAGAGAATGGACTTGAGGACATGGGGTGAGAGGGCGAAGCTGGGGAGAAGTGAGAGTAGCATGGACATATATACACTAACGAATGTAAAATAGTTGGCTGGTGGGAAGCAGCAGCATGGCACAGGGAGATCTCCTCGGTGCTTTGGGATGACCTAGAGGGGTGGCATAGGGAGGGTGGGAGGGAGGCTCAAGAGGGAGGGGATATGGGGACACGTGTATGCATATGGCTGATTCGCTTTGTTGTGCAACAGAAACTAACCCAGTACTGTGAAGCAATTCTACTCCAATAAAGAGCTATTTTTTAAAAAATTTAAATAATGGGCATGTCTCACAGGATTTACAGTGTCAATCATACAGAAAACATAGCGCTGCAAACTTTATCTCCCATAAAACCCAATATATCCCACTTTAAAATAAAACAAGCATGTTGAGGGTGAAAAGGAAACCACAAAAATAAGCACAGTCATCTAATGTCATGACAAACAATTCCCAACGGTGAATATAATCAGTACATGCATTGCCACCAGAACAACGTCTGGCCGCTATCTGGTCCGGCTCTCTGATTTCACACTTTAGCAGGCTGAGGCACAGAACCACCAAGTTGCCTTGTTCAGTGACCCATGATCAGTTAATGGGCACCACCAGTTTAAGATGCCACACCTCCACTACTTGGGCTTAGTCCATATACTACATACCACGCTGGCTTTAAAATGCCACAGTTTTCCACTTTGTTTACAGACACAAACATGAACTGAAAAGCTTTGCAGGAAAGCCATCTCTGCAATCCCTGTAAAACTCACTAATTTTCCCTATCCCTAAATGGCTTCCAAACAATCGACATTTTCTATATTTAGCTTATCTCAGTAACAAAGTTAAACATGCCCAGTGTTTAAAAATAGATCTTCAGTGGTTATCTAGAGAAAGTAAGATAAGTAATGAATTCTGGTGGGCAAAACAGATGGGCAAAATGTGAAAGGAACAAAATCTTAATTCCTAGCCATTGAAGGGAAAATAATACATACATAGTTCATACTTATTAAAGTTTATTTTTCAGTATGCATCTTGCTGAAATAAAAGCTATTTCCAATTAAGATGCAAAAGAAGATGGTAAGCCTCTGACATAACATAATTTAGGATCTCAACGTAGATATTTGGATTGATTGCCTCTTAAGTTGTTTCTTTTTTATTTGTCATTATCACTTGTTTGGAATTCAACAGAAATAAAAAGTTACAAGGAACAGCCCTTCATATTTAAAAATTTACAAGCTCTAAAAGCAAAGTAAATGAAATGATGAACTGCAAATCTTATTGCAATAGACGCAAATTATTAAGTACTTCAAATAAATGTTGATTATCCAAAGAAAGGAATGCATGGCTACAATGTTTATGTACCACATATATGCAGTTTTTAAGGCCCTTCACTTAATTTATTTCCGAGGCTTCAATGGAAAAGCATTGCACTCTAACTTAAAATTATCAAACTTCTTCTGTTCATTGAAGTGAAAAGGTTATTTGCTTTTAAATTTACTAACATGGAGGGCAAGTAAAAGTTTTCATTTAAGAGTACAGATTCTCAAAATACTTAATAAGACAGTTACTACTATCTTACTAACAAGTATATAATTAATAAGATAACTGTAGTGTTTTCTGAATTTAAAATTTAATAATAACTTACAAAATGCCCCTACAAATAAATTCTTAAACGACTCTGATTACCTAAAAGCCCCCTGCGCTCTCTCATTGTAGTCATCTTAGATCAGCTTTTCCGCTTGTTTACCTCCTCACAAAGCCCCCCTGCCTTCTAACCCAGACCTCAGAATTAATCTCTCCCCCTTTTGCATTACAAGGAACCCGGTCACGCTGTGCATCCTTATTTCCAACTCACATCACATCCCCCTCAAGGCCCACAGGCTCCTCAGGGGCAAGGACTGCATCCTTGTTCGACCCAGAGCCCAGCACTCAAATGCTTTTCAACAGATAGATGTTCACTGAATCAAGAAACTGCACGTTTATTTTTCACAAGTGGATAAGCTATACCTCATTTTCAACAGTAAAGAGGCGGGGAATAAACAAATACTTTAAATGCACCAGTGACGTTTTAAAGGCACTATTCTGTGAATCTTCTAGTACATGTATTTCAAATTACAACCACTTTCCGGCAGGTAATTTGTTCCTTCAAACAAGCCACGTGAAAAACACGGCTTTTTGGCTCTTCCTCATTCTCTAAGTAATTTTAAGTCATCATAATTGTTCAAGTTGGGGGTCCTCCGTTTTTAAAACACTCATGTAAAGTCCCTCTAGAGAAAAATAACAATGTTCTCTCTTCATTTTATTAATTCAGTAAAAATGCTCTTTGAATGATTATCTTCATTGCGACTGACACACTAGTTACAATTCTGCTTTAGTCAAACAAGCTTGTTTATCTTGCACAAAGCGCCTTTCAGAAGACTTGGATTTAAATGTAGACACTCTCTTCTCACATGGCTCGCATCTTCACCTTGTTTTTAATTTGCTCCCATGATCTGATAAACTACTTGAAGACTCCCTCTTTTGTATCCTGAGAAGACGTGGTAAAATGGAATCTGAAGTAATCACATGTCTAACACAGTGGACTATCTAACCAACACCGCCTTGGGTACATAAGGTACAGTATTCTTCCTCTTCAAAAAAAGAAAAAAAAATTGAGATATTATTTATCTCAATAATATTCATTTCCTTTCCACATGCACATTGAAATTTTTTTTAAAAAACTTCTTTCACTGTCCTTAGATACAGATGATGCTGTAGAAGAGGATCAGAACACGCCACCCCAAAACATGCCACTTTGACATGAGGATTATTTTGAGCTGAGGGCAACTGAGAAGCAGCACACACAGCTCTCCGCCCTCCCCTTTTCCGCCTAAAGAAGGCCTAAACTTCACTTTGTAACGGTGACATCAAAAACACTCGTAAAGCTGTTCCTTCCTAGAGGACCAGGAAAATCAGAGACAGCACCGAGATGAGTCAGCAAGCCTTACTTAACAGTCCTTATCTACCATACATTTCCTAGGGACCTTCCCACAACGTACCAGCCCTAGGAGCCCAAACCCACCTTTCCTGCACCTAGCTGTGCCTCCGCAGGTTACTGCCTTGTGCTGACTCTAACCGCCTCTTTTAGTTTCCCCTTCTTTTCTGAGAGGGGCCAGTAAAAACCCTAGCGTGTAAAATATTAAACTACACGTAAAGTATCAACATCCGTTAAATCTGTGTGCCTCTTCTCCTGCGGATCTGGCCTTGTCAGTTTGATCTGCGGGCCCAGCTACAGACAGCTCTATCTCCTCTATGCACAGCACACCAGTCACTAAGGGCCCGGGCAGAAACCCTGGGTTTAAACTGAGCCTCGGACCTGAGCACTAGTCCATCCCCTCGCCAACTACGTGAACTGCAGCAGAAGTCCCTAACCTCCCCATGCCTATTTTTCCTTACCTGTAGAGTGAATGTAATAATGGTAACTACTCACCATAGGTGTGGTGAGATAAACAAGACCACGTAAGCTACCTGCCACAACTCCTGTATCATAGGAACTGTCCCCCAAAATGTTAGCTGCTGCTCTTATTATTATTATTATCCAACAAAGTCAGATTGTTTACTCAAAATCGTGTTAAATGGTGAATGGATAGGAGAAACATCTATATAATTTCTCTTCCTTAAAAAAAGGTCTCTGATTACGTACAAATGCAGCCATAAAGAATTGCAGCATAAATAAGTTTGCAGATACAATTTACACTCTATGACGTTTATAATTATTTGAAATGATTTTTAAATGTATTTCTGTGCCAATGAAATATATCACTTCAAGATCAAGTACAAGACTTCCACCGTAATACACACAAAACTATGGTCTTTTTCTGCCCAATTTGAAACCTTTCCCTGAATAGGAAAAGTATGATACCCCTCCGAAACAATGTTAAAATATAAACATAGTCATTTGTCTAATAATCAGTACACAGAAATAATTATTATGCAACATTTAAATGGAACCATACAAATCACAAGCCTCCTTTTACACATTCGTCATATCTGTCTCTCTGTATTGTCCTCATTTACAGGGCGTGTTTTTCCTGAGCATCTATGATGTCACTGAGCTCAGCAGTTTCACATATTATCTCATTTAGTCTTCACAAAATAACATGACAATAAGTATTCCATTTAAGAATGAGAATGCTGAGCTGAAAAGTTGATTTATTCAAGCTGACAGAGAACAGCAAAGAACTAGGAATTACACCCAGGTTTCTCACCCAAGATCCAAAAATCTTTTGACTACAACAAAATTATTATCTGCAAAAATTCCAAATAACAAATGTCAAATGAGGCTTCCCATAAATTAGAAGCTTATGCAATTCTTTCACTTTGAACATTAACCACAAGGAGATAAGAAACTTGCGAAAAACTGGCATAAAACACTTTCCTACAGAAAAATACAAATTAAGAATGAGAGCAAAGCAACATGTAAGCACACGAAGAGCTGGCATTCAGTGCATCGCATCTAACGTGGAAGAATCATTTCCTTATATTCACATACCTCCCCTCAGTTAAGCAACCACTTGCATTCAGTTGTAGTACTCCTGTTATTTCCTCAGCTCTTTGCTCATTTTGTCATTTTGTAACATCTCATTATACCTTCAGTTAAAAAAAAAAAAGGGTACTTCCCTGGTGGTGCAATGGTTAAGACTCAGCGCTCCCAATGCAGGGGGCCCGGGTTCGATCCCTGGCTAGGGAACTAGATCTCACATGCATGCCGCAACTAAGGAGCCCATGTGTCGCAACTAAGGAGCCCATGAGCCACAACTAAAGGAGCCCACGAGCCGCAACTAAGACCTGGCACAACCAAATAAATAAATAAATATATTTTAAAAAACTGACCTCTAACTGCTAAACTGTGTGCTGAGAGTAGAGACTAATTTATCAATGGAAATGCTAGTGCCTCACATGTGGTTAGCACTTAACATAACTCCCCTTTCCAGGTACCACCCGCCTCATTTCTTTCTGCTTCCAACTATCACTTACACTTACACACACATACAGCCCTCTAAATCCCCATGCAACACTTGCTTATTTGGGGTTTTCACTGCTAGACCGTGCAAAGAAGCAGAGGAAACAAAGCTTACAGAATTGCTTACCTTTAAAAATTGCAAAAAGTACAGGTTTTTACTGACAAGTAAACAAAGCCTTCTCTGCATTGCTAGCTGTTCCAGAATCCCCTCTTTTATAAGGTCTCTGACCTTATTCTCAGTCTTACTTCTGTGGGTAGAGTGCATGTTTTCTCCCCCATCTATTAAGTAAAGAAAGCAAATTGACTCAGTCCACCTGTTGACCCTGTTAGATCAAAACTTGTCAACTAGAGGGCCATTCAAGAGCCCCCATGCCTTAAAAGTGAGATTCTCATCCACATTTCCACAGAAACACAGACCACTGTTCCCTGCAGAGTGCTCTGCCCTTTTGTAAAAAGGGAACAATCAAGGCAAGTCACTCTCCACTTTATTGCCACCTCCGTGGGGCTACAATCTTGTAAAGGGGATAACATATATATTAAAATAAGCTAATGCTATGTTAATATTACATATAAGTGATCCTGACATGGAGACGGGGTGAGATCATGACAGATGAGGAAAAGCTGCCCGAGTTGGAAGGAAGTGTACAGAGGAGTCTAAAAGCACATTCTTGAGAATGCACTGGTAATTTAGGGGAGGGACTGGTGAGGAAGCAGTAGTTGGGCTACGGTGAAATCAGTGAATGGGAAAGCTGGCCAGGGAAGAATTCAGACAGCCTTGAATGCCATGCTTAGGAGCTAATAAACACAAACACTCCACTTTCAGTATTATCCTCTACTGTAACGGTTTGCCAGTTACAGTAGAAGGCACTCCTAGAAGGCACACCTTGAGAGTGGGGCTGTTCTCTCAACAAATGTAACCACACCACCTAGCAAAGCATCTTTGGAAAATGGACCCTGAAGCTAGACTGCCTTGGACTAAATCCTGGCTTGACCATTACAAGTGTGAACTCCGGGTGCCTTAGTTCTCTAATCTGTAAAATGGGAAAAACAGCACCTATCTGGTAAGGATGAGATGACTCACATAAGACAACAGTACCTGGCACACAGTCAGCGCTCACTAAATGCTAGGTGTGTTGCTAACACAATCCTCTCCTTTCCACTCCGTATCCAATTACAAAGCCCCATCAGCTACCTTAAAATACTTCTGGGATTTTTTCCATTCTCTCCGTGCCCACTCTTTCCACGACTCTGACCATAATCTCTCACCTAGATTACTACAAATACTTCCCAAACTGGCCCTTTTCAGAGCTCAATGCATATGTTACTTGCTCAGGGACATTTCCCCAAAGCCCCAACCTCTACCCACTAGGTTAACAAAGTCACAGAGTACTTATATTTTGTGTCCCACTAGAATGTGAGTTCCCTGAGGGCAGGGACCTTGTCTATGTTTTTCTTCATTCCATCCCATATAGTCCAGCACAGGACCTGGAATTCAGGGCACACTCCAATATCAGATGAGTGAATAAAGAGCGGGTTCTGAGACGTTACTACTTAGTTTTGGATCGTCTAACTACTAATATTAACCTGTTTAAGAAACTATAATAAAATGAGAAAATATCAAAGGAAAAATTAACTTATAATTCCATTTAAGAAGAGCCCACTCTCAATGTATTCAGTTCTACAAAATTAGACAAATTTACGAAAGAGGGAAAGTAAATTGTGTATAGAGAGTCATATTTTCTTTTGCTTTCCATAACAATGGCACAGAGGTGTCCCCATAGGTTATGGTATATTTAGTGTTACTATAAAACCCATCCAAGAAGTTAATTTAATGGAGAAGGAGTCTTCCCACAATTCATACATTTATATAAAAGCTCTTGGCAGAAATCCAAAGTTACACACCAAACTGTTGCAGGCCTAGGAAAGGTGTGTGTAGGTAAGGGGAACTTTAACTTTCTCAATATATTTTTGCAGTGTTTGAATATTTTATTGTACCTGTGACTCATAACAGAAAAATAAGATATTTTTAAAAATCTTGCACAAATGCAAACTAAAATAACTGTCTTACGCAGTCCAGGATTTATGTTTATAGAAAGTATAGAAACAAGGTTCTAATTACATTTCTCTAAGAGTTTCTTACAAGTCTATTCCCTGGCCAGACTTAAATTGTGTTAGACTGGAATCACATTTGATTGAGAAATGTTTAATTTCCTCTTAAAGGTTTGTGTCATTTTACTTAAGCAAACCCAGAAGCACATCCAGATCTCCCTGGCTCTGTTACTCCCAGTTAAACTGTAGGAAGGTCTTTAAAGGTCTTAACATGAATGATAAATAAGCAGAGGAAAAAAAAAAGTAAGGATACAAGCAACAATTTATATTCTATCTAGAACTACTGATATTTGAGAAGAATCTGGGCAACATTTTAGCAGAAATGCAGAAAGAATCCAGACTTGAAAAAAAAAGGTGTTGGACTTGTGAGGTCCCTTCTCTGATTCTAAATAAACATGTTTCATTCAAATACAACAGTTTAGCTGCTTTTTCAACAAGATACAGAATACAAATTTAATTCATTAAGAGTTTAGGACTATTTTTCAGGATACAGTGCTATCAAAAGATAGAACTAGTTATAAATGGCCGCTAGACATGAAGGCCTTGAGGGTTTCTGAGGAAACTGAAACAATCTTTCAAGTAAGTGTATAAATTATTAGAGAAGTTAAGGGTATTCTAACTGAACACATTATATATATAAAACGTTAAAATCTTAGACTTAAATTCTATGTTTTTCTTTCAGTGTTATTTGAACTAATTTATACTTGAAGCAGGTCAGCTGAAAAACTAAATTTATTTTATATCAAATTTTACTTTTGATTGTTATAATGTATCATGTTAGCATTTGGGGAAGTGGGGATTAGCAGACAGAGCCATTAGTGTAAAATATATTTTAAAGTACTGATTTCAGCAGGAAGAAAATGGTGACTAAAATATTTAGAGGGTGTTAATGACGAGGCATGTTGCATATGCCTAGAAATAAATATCACTAGATATTTTGGCCTGCAAATATCAATGATCAGTTTTTGTTGTATTCCAGTAGAAGGAGGGGAAAGAGCAACAAAAAAAAATTTTTTAATAAAGAAAAATGAATTCTGATATTTAGAAGATTATAACTGAATACTGGTTCTTCATGTATTTATAAAAGGATGCCTGATGGCCCTCAATTATAATTCAAAGTTTTATTTCACGCAGGTTCCTTGATGAAGTTTGTTAGGAATCCTAGAACTGAGTGTCCGTTGATCATCATCAGATTAAACTTTTTAAAAACCATGTGCTGAGAACTCAAACAATAAATTGGAGGTCTATACGGAACAAATATAAGGTAAGATACACAATTTGAGAAATACTGTGAAATTTTACAGTCATTTTTTTAAAATAAGAAACTCGCTAAACACAAATTACTTCAATGGTATATGTTACATTGCATGGGACATATTATATGCTTTTAACGAAAATTTTAAAACCCGCCATAGGTAGAATTACTCTTCTAAGAGGTAAATGACTGTCGTATATTCTGATCCTGTATCCTAGCCCAGGCCAGTTGTCATATGATGTGAAATTAAATACTTATCATGATAAAACCATACATTTAGACAAACGTGGTGAGGTAAGAACAGAGTGGGGAAATGACTGGTCTGAATTAGTGAAAATTTTAAATGTGGCCCATTGAAAAAGTCAATTATCAGGAAACCAGTATCTGGAAAAGCGATCTTTCTTTCTTTCCTAGGAAACACTTATAGATACTGATTTAAACACAGTCCCTGCCTTCTAGTTCCCTTCCCCCAAACCTCCAACTGGGGCAAACGCATAGAGTCATCAGGAATCAACAGCAATGCAACTATAAATTCAAAATGGTAGCTGGTGGACAAAAGGGTGAAAGCAGCTGCTCTAGGGGAAAAAAAAAAAGACAAAAAGACAAAATAATGCCATCCCATTCACTCCAACCCGTCCCCACCAAGAAAAGAAAAGAAGAGGACTAACTGAATATAAGGAAAACCAAGAATTAAGCTCTCTTTTTTTTTTTTTTCAAATTGGAGAAGAGAAGGAAAACACAACGGTTATTCCTGTGTAAGAGACTTCAAATAATTAAATGGAGTTAAAAGGGCCTTCTACTTTTGTTTGTTTTACAAATTTAATCTACAAATCCAATCTCTATAGAGAAAGAAAATAACAGAAAGTAAGCAGACAAAAGATTAGCCACACATGGAAGCCTCGTCTAAGTTGGCAAGAATTTTATCTCTGGTAAGGCTTCTACAGTAACAAATGGATTAATTTCCTTGCCCAGCTTTCACTTGTACTGCGGAAGAATGCAAAACAAAGTTGTACTTCTCGCCCAAACAGTAACACCAATCTGTTTCAAGAAAAGGTCTCCGATTTTTAAAAGCGCACTGTTCAGTTCAACCACTACCATCTTCTTAGACCAAACGCCAGAAGCTGTCAACTGCTTGCCCTATTTAAACGTTCATCTGCACCTACTTCTCCCAGCATCAAGACAGGCAGTTGCAAGAGAGGGCGAGGGCGGGCGGTGGATCCCGCTTGGGGCCGCAGAGCAGCGTTACCGCAGCTACCTAGTAATCCTGGAGTACCCGCAAGGAAGCACCTGGCCAAACCCTAAGCGAGAACGTGAAACTGCCCCCACGGTGGGAGGACGGCGTAATGGCACGTGTTCCCGGGGCCGGATCTGCCCGCCACGGCGGAGCGAGGCTACATAGCTGGACGGACGCTGGGTGGGTGGCAGCTGGGGGATGCGCCTGCGACCCCCCAGGGCCCCAGACGCAGGGAGGGGCGGCAGGTGCGGCGGGCGGGGCCTCACCTGCACGCCGGTGTAGTTCTCGAAGAAGAAAAGCACCATGCTCTGATAGATGCAGTAGAGCCGGTCGTCCACCGCCTGGTAGAAGCGCGAGGGCAGGAAGGCGGAGAGCAGCCGCCAGGCCCCCCAGGCCAGCACGTAGGTGGGAGCCGTGCCCAGGAGCACGGCGGCCGGCAGCACGCAGCACATCGAGTACATGTGGAGCACCAGGGACAGCAGCATCTTCCCGGCTCCGCACGAGGAAGGCTCCGCCGGCTCTTCCCCGCCCCGCCGCCGCCGGCCGCCCGGCGGCCCTCAGTCGGCGGCCAATCACCGGGCTGGGCCGGGCCCCGCCGCCGCCCCCTCACCTCGCCGGGCCGCCGGCCGCCCCTGAGACGCCCAGCCCGCGCCGGATCCGGCCTCCGCCCCCAGCCGCATGGGCCGCGCCGCCGCTGGACGGTGGGCGGGCTGGCGAATGAAGGGCCCGGCGCGCTGCTCCCGGCCACGGGGCAAGGGGAAGCCGCGGCCCTCGGGGGGTCGAGAGCTCAGGATCACTCACACCCCATGACCCTCGCCCGTCACCCTATGCCCCTACCGGGGGCGGGGCTCCGCGCCAACAACACGACTCCTGATTGGCCGCCCGTTACCATAGTCCCCCTCCGCGGGTGGGGCTCAGCGGCAAGAACTCGTCTCCCGATTGGTCGAATCGTGCTGACAGTCGACACGCAACTGCCGCCCGAACGCGTGGACTGCCCGCTCTGGCTACTGCGCATGCTCCAAAGCTTGCCCTCCCCCCGCCCCCTCCCCAAAGGGAAGAGGCGACTTCCGGGTGGAGAGTGTTGAAGGTGGGTGTCGGCCGAGGAGGGGCCCGGGAGGCCTTGTGCCCCTTGGTCCGGCTCTGTGCCCCTTGGATTGGCTTGAGGGAACGCCCCACCTCCTGCCTGCACACCTGAGGGCCCCTGGACCCCGGGATGGACCCTTAAGCCGAGATGTCCCCTTCCGAGGGGCGCACCGGTGACCTGCGGTACCTCGCAGGTGCTGCAGACCTTGGCTTCGGGCGGCTAAGAGGATTCCTGCTGGCAACGGAGACTGGTCAGGCCTGCTGTGGGAAGGCCCGCAGTGACAGCAGTGCGATAAGCGCTGTCAAGGCGTCAGCCCTGGGTTATCGGGCCAGGCTCACCTCCCGCTCCACGGTGGCTCTCACCCCCTCCGCCTTCCTGGCTTCCTCCTCTTCTCCCAGCCAGGTGCACAGGACCCCCTCTCTTGCCCTTCACTCGCCCGCCTGCATGTTTCTGAGTCAGGCCCCTGCCTTCCCATCGCTACAAGTTTACGCACAGCTGGACAGCCTGTTTACAAGGTTCTTGACACACTGGTTTATTTTATCAGGCCTTATATCAAATTCACTCTTGCTTCACTTCCCCAGGCCTGGCGCTTTAACTTCTGATAGTTTATGATGAGCCTCAGTTTTTGAGTAGTTCTTGAAGGTACTTGAGTGCACATGTGGGATAAAGTACTAACATTCTTCTGTGACCTTCACAAAAATCTGGGAAATCAGGGCAGCCGTTTTATTGATGTCAGAACAGACTCTGAGGCCTTCTGAATCCTTCTACTGCCCTTTGGCTACAGTGAGTGTGGTTTACTGTGTAATCCTTTCCAGGGATAGTTGCACTTCAGAAGAATGCCGAATGATTTAAGTGGAAAAAAATTTTTTTTTTTTTTTTTCCTGAATGCAAGCCTGTGGTGTATAGCTTTATGCAGGAAGACATGTTAGCGGAAAATTCTAATCAGGGCCAGGACGGTGGCTGCTTGATTTGACTGTCTCTATGTGACTGACATCATGTAACGTGATTGGTAAATGGTGACCTTGAGGGACAAGTCCAGGTGAATAGAGATTGCTCGAGGAACAATTATTTGGACAGGTATATTGCCAACAGGAAGCATTAAACACTCAAAAGATTTTCAACGCGGTTTCCCCTCTTTCTGTGGAAAGTAATGCCCTGTGAGAGCTAGAGTCATTCCGGAGGGAAAAAGTCATGGGTATGGATGCCGTGCGCAAGCAATGCTAATCACGCTTCCTTTAACTAACTGAGACCAGACATCCCTACAATTAGGAAAATGTATGAAGAGATAAAGCTGGTTCAGTGTTAATGTTACAATCTGTACACATGCAGTCAGTAAATGTTGTGATGTGTAAGTGTGTTACTTCCTGTGAATTACCCCCATATTACTGTTAGTCACCTGGTTATAGAGTTTTGTGCCACGTTCTGACATGGGGACACTGAGAACGTGAGCCTCTCTGGTCCCCTGTTTATATCCAAACCCAGCCCGACACACTCACTTATCCCCTGTGCTCTTCAGCCTCCTCTCTCCCTGCTGGTCACAGATTTACCCTCCTTTCTGCCTTCCCCTCTCTCATGCAGTACTCAGCGCGCACCCTCTGCCTCTACTTCCTTACGGTGTACATTTTTTAACCCCTTGCAGTCTGACTTCCTTTTCCACCCCTCTACTGAAACGGTTCCTTGTAAAGAGCGCGTCTAACCCAGGCTGCGTACAATGGCTCTGGGATATAACAGTGAAAAGACTGATCGCATTTAGCAGGGACTTAGGTGTGGGGTGAGCTTTACGTAAAGGGGGATATTCAGGATACACTGGGGACGTATACCAACGAGATCTCATTTAGTCGGGGCACATAGAAGGCTTCTCAAGTAGAGATTTGAGATGAAGTTTGAGGGTGGAGTTAGATGAGAGCTAGAGAAGGGAAGGAAGGTGAAGAGCCTTCCAAGTGAGAACAGCGAGTCTCAAGGACTGAAGCTAAGAGCCCACAGGTTCTCAAGGCTGAAGAGACCTGTGTGCAGCATGGTAATGAGCCGCTCTTCTCTGTTTTTCATTCGGATGCCCCCTAGAAGTGTGCTGTGTATTTCCCTCACACATTTGTAAGTTAATAGCTAAAATTATTTTTATCATAAGTTTAATTAGTTACAAAAGAAATAAGTTCTGATGAGTTATAAGTGAAATTTTAAAATTAATTACAGAATTTAAAAATAGTTAAAATAAAATAACAGAAATCTTTTAAGTGGACCCCATGGGTTATAAATACCGTGGTGATTTAATACCAACATTCTCCATGTAAAAAAGATTTTTACCAATTAGAATTTTACATTGATCCTTTGTCTCCTCGAAAACATTTTCATTCCACTTCTGCCACATAATTTTATCTTAATGGAATATATTTTATGCTTCCAAGTCTTTTATTGATCAGACTATGTCATCAGGGTCCTAAGAGTTAAAATTTCTTCTGGATTGAGCTATGACTCTTGTTAGCAACATACAATTTAATCCATGTATATCACAAAATCGGATAATTATTGTAAATAAAGGTAAAGTTTGATTGGAAATGCTTGTCTTAATGGTACCTTAATTAAAAGAAATTGGCGAATTATCCTCTGGTGTCCTAAAGTTATTACACCTTTCCCACCTCACTGCGGAACAGTGTGGTAAGGTTGGGGGCTGGGGAGCAAGTGGGCAGGACGGTTGTGAAATGCAAGGCGGTCTGTACTCCATGAATCTTCTCAGGCATATCAAATGGACAGATACTTTGGAATCAAGAAATCTACTTAAATGAACCACTTAGCAGAGTGGTTACATGAATACACAAAGATGCCACATGAAATGTTATGCAGCAGTTAGAAAAAGACCAAGTAGACCCAAATGTACCTAAAGGTACCCAAATGATCTGCACGTTAGGTGAAAAAAGCAAGTTGCTGGATAATACATGCACTATTACCTCATTTCTGTAAAAAATAAAACAATATATTTCTAGATGCAAATGTCTAAAAACTGATGACGGCAGGCGGTCTTCTCAGGGGAGGGAAAGTAAGATTAGATGAAGTTCAGCTGGACTTCCTGTATTGTTTCAAGTTTTTACAAAGAAATATTGATTCAACAAATATGTATCCAGTTTAACATGTCCCACTTCATGCTGGGTGTCAGGTAAAGAGAGAGAACAGATAAAGGCCCTGAGGTCATGACCCTTGCGGTCTGGGGTGGGGCAGTGGGATTAATTTATTTCAGAGGCAAATAAAAATAAAGGAGAAAAATAAGAGATGACTTTTGCAGGAGATAACTAGAAGGTGGGATCCACGGGAGTCTTGACCTTGGTGATAAGGAGGGGCAGGGAGGGTGAAGAATGCCTCCCCAGTTGCAGGCTTGAGTAACCGGGTGGCATTTGCTTTCATCTACGAGGAGTGGAAACAGGTTCTGCGGAGCACAGAGCTTCCAATCAGCCTGTGCGGCAGAGAGCACTTCAAGGAAAAAAAAGAACACAAGTTTACAAATAAAAAATTGGATTTGAACATGGGTATTTATTTAGAATGAGAAAAATAATTTTTAAGTATATAAATTTTTACAAGCTGACATATCACAAAAATAAAATATTCAGAAAAATAACTTTTATTATGTAACTATCATAGATCAGCGATAAAGTATACCTTTCTTTTGACTGTGAAAACCATTTTGCATTTTCTCTACAGAAAAGTAATTGCCTTTCTAGCATGAGAAATGTAAACTTGGTTTTTATCGTTCATTGTCAGGATGCATGATATTCAACCTCACACTATGACTTTAGTACATTTTCAGTAAAACTAGGTTTATTTCGTGAAGAGGGGGAGGTGCGAAGGAGAGGGAACTTGACAAACGCATTGTAAAATTCATGTAGGGAAACAACTCAAAATTTTTTGAAGAGGAGGGCTACTGAGCATGGCGGTCGGAGTGACGGCCATCCGAAGACATCCCTGTAATTTCTGGAACCCATGAATACGTTAATTCGCTTGGCAAAGGAGAATTTAGGGCACAGGTGGATTTAGGATTGCCAATGCACGACCTTACGGAGCCAATGCCGGGTTTTCCAGGTGGGCCCAATGTAGTCACGAGGGGCCTTAAAAGTGGGAGGGGGCAGTTAAGGAGCTGAGAGCGACGTGCTGAGGGCGGGGCTCGTCCGCCCTCGCTGGCTTCCTAGACGGAGGAAGGGGGCCAGGGAGGGAAGGCAGGCTCCAGAGCATGGAAGGAACGCGGGTGCGGACTGTCCCCCGGAGCCCCAGGAGGACACAGCCCTGCTCGGTACCTTGCCGACTCTAGTGACACCTGCTTTGAGCTTCTGACCTCAAAACCGTAAGATATGTTGGTTTTATTTTTCTAAGTAGGTGGTGATTTTTGATAGCAACAATAGGAAGCGGGTCCATGGAGGGAGGGATTTTTCCGGTAGGTACCGACACATAGTGTAACGCTGCAGTAATAGTGTCTTGCTAGTGTGGAAGCGGACGGCTCAGCGGGGCAAAAGGAAGAGTCTAGAGACGCAGGTGCTGCTGTGTATGTGTGTTTTGTATTGTGTCTCATGAAAGTGGCATTTAAAATCTGAGGGAAAAGAATGAATTAGTCAAAACATGCTAGTACCTCTGTACATTTGGGGAAAATGTTATATAAACAAACTCGACAACCTACACCCAAATAAAAGCCAGACGGGAGGATTTAAACATAAAACTTCATCTAAAAAGTTAAAAACAGGCTTCCCTGGTGGGGCAGTAGTTAAGAATCCGCCTGCCAGTGCAGAGGACACGAGTTCGAGCCCTGGTCCGGGAAGATCCCATATGCCGCGGAGCAGCTAAGCCCGTGCGCCACAGCTACTGAGCCTGCGCTCTAGAGCCCACAAGCCACAGCTACTGAAGCCCGTGTGCCTAAAGCCCGTGCTCTGCAACAAGAGAAGCCACCGCAATGAGAAGCCCACGCACCGCAACGAGGAGTAGCCCCCGCTCGCAGCAACTAGAGAAAGCCCTCGCGCAGCAACGAAGACCCAACGCAGCCAAAAATAAATAAATTTTTAAAATTAAAAGTAAAAAAATACTAGAAAAGATACAGGGTAATCGTTTTATAAACTTCACGAGGAGGAGATTTTACTTGGCATGATACTAAGACAAAGTATTGAGTCTCATGTGATCTTGGCGTCTCCACGGAGCAATCTGACAGCAGAATTGAATAAACTTGTGTCTCTGAAAAACCACGAACGTTCACCCTGAATGCTGTGAGGTCGTAGTATGTGTGAGGGCCTTGGAACACCCAAATTGATCCTACCTGAACTCAGGTGTGGAATGTAATTAAAGCTGTAACATGATCAGCTGTACTGTAAACTGACTACCGTTAAGTGGGAACAGAAGGGTGCTATCTGAATGTAGAAGCAAAGGGAAGCTTGTCTCGGTGTGAAGGAATGGAACAGTCGGGCACAAGAGTACCTTCTCTTCACTAACAACTTAGAATGTAGCCCAGCACTGCCTGTGTTTGTTCAGCCACTATTCGAGCTTTCATTTACTTTTATCTGTAAAACTAAAACGAAAAGGCATTTTTTTTTTTTTTTTTTTTTTTTTTTTTTTTGCGGTACGCGGGCCTCTCCCTGTTGTGGCCTCTCCCGTTGCGGAGCACAGGCTCCGGACGCGCAGGCTCAGCGGCCATGGCTCACGGGCCCAGCCGCTCCGCGGCATGTGGGATTTTCCCGGACCGGGGCACGAACCCGTGTCCCCTGCATCGGCAGGTGGACTCTCAACCACTGCGCCACCAGGGAAGTCCAAGAGAAGGCATTCTTGTTCTAAAAGATTTAAACACTGTTTTGAATATTGAATGAAGTTCTTGCTGCTGTCTCGAATCCGACTTACTCACCTAGAGGTTATGGTTGTAATGAGCACCTAGAGGTTATGGTTGTAATAAACATAACTTTCTAGTTATTGTGCTTCCGTCAGTGGATGTTTGTGCATATGCCCTGCCCTGTTCCGCTCTTGAGAGCCCTAAGATTTCCATTTGGACCAGATATCCACCACTCCCCAACAGACTCGTGCTTTGGGGAAAGTTGATTCCATCCACTGTCTCAGGAGAGGCCATGATCCATGTAAGGCAGTGGTTTCTTGTGGGTTTTCTTGTTTTCATTTTGAAGTCTGGACATTGAACCCTTGAAGCTCCTGAAGACCTTTTCAGGTGGTCCAAAGTCAAAAGTATATTTACAATGACACTGAAACATTATTTGCATTGAATTTGGAGTAATGTTGGTGGGTAAACCTGCTAGCGCCTTGGCATCAAGGCAGTGATACCAAAGTGCATGGTGGTCACGCGTTCATCGCCATGGACTCTCGGTGAAAAACCACTCATTTCACTTAAGAATATCCTTGACAAAACAATACACGTGAATTCTATTAAATCCTGACCCTTGAGTACACATCCTTTTCACATGTGTGAGTAAAAGGTAAGTATGTGTGAAGCATGTCTGCACCCTGATTAATGTACAGTAGTTCTCTAGAGGAAAAACATGGATTTGTGAGCTCAACTAGCTAGTTTTTTCACAGAACATAATTTTACTTGAATAACAGATAAGCTGTGGTTATTCTGGCAGATATTTTATCAAAAATGAATAAACCAGCTCTCACTTCAAGGAAAAACAACTGATAGTATTGCTAATAACCTCGAGCTTTTCAATGAACATCAGAATTTTGGAAAACCTAGATTTGCTCTCATGAACTTGACATGTTCTCAGTAATTGGATTTCTTTGGTTCTGTGGTGATATTACTTATCGTGCTTTCAGTATTGTATGTCACCATTTAGAAGATCTGCGTAACTCAGTGAACCAATATTTTATAAATCAGTGCTTGGACTCTAAAAATCACGTGTGGGTAAATGGTTATTTCAAAGTGCAAGACAGACCAATGGATTTTAATGTAACGGGGTACAAAAATTTGATATGTCAAATTCCACATTGCTAACAACCTTTAAGAAATTACCAGTTCCTGAGTTTTAGAATGATACGAAATAATATTCACATTATCTGAAGGCTATTGAAACTCTTTCCCTTTTCTAATCACATATCTGAGGCTGGATTTTCTTCAGATGCCTCAACCAAAAAATCATGGCAGCAGATGGAATGCAGAGAATCCAGCTGTATTCAATTAAGCCAGACATTAAAGAGATTTAACAAAAAATGTAAAACAATGCCACTCCTCTAAATTCTTTGTTTTGAATTTTTCCCATAAATATTAACATACAATGGACTTTACTGTTCTCTAAAAGGACTTACTAAATATTTTAAACTTTCCACTTTAATTTCCAGTATAGTAAATAGCAGTAAGTATAACCTGGGTTTAAAAAAACAAGGTAAAAAAATGGGTAATGGGTTCCTGAACCATTCCTCTAAGACAATCAAAGTAGCCCTACTTCTGTTTCCACACAAAAATTGTTTAGGGATGAACTTAATCCCCTTAGGGCTTCTGAGACTCAAGTGGAGGTTATTGTGGGTCCTGGAAATGAAGCTTGTTGATTCTGCCAAAGATGCTACCAGAAATGTTCCTTCCTCTCTTTGGGCTGATGAATTAATATTAGGGTGAAACTTGGCACTCTACAGCCAGGAAGTCAGCTTCAACCTGAAGGCAGAGCTAAGAAATAGGACATGAAGGCTTTGAAATCCGTAGGGTGTGTTTCACAGCTGATCTGATTCAACAGCCCATCTCTCAGCGTTCTAGTTAACGAACAAAGAAGCCTCTATTAAAGCCAGGTTGAGGTGGGTTTCATCTCTCATCTACTCAGTCCTCCCAGCTGGAAACCTAGAGGTTATTCTGTTTCCCTGCTCCTCTCCTGCTACACCCATTGGCACTAGGTCATTCATTCATTTGCTCACTCATTCAATTATTGAGTGCTTGTTATGTACCAGGCCCTGGTCTAGGACCTGGTCATATAGGCAGATAAGGTCCCTGTCTCAATGTCAGTAGTGAGAGATGGATCCAGTTACAAGGGCAAGCAGTGAATTAAAATAGGGAGGTGTGAGAGAGAGTTGTGAAGTAGTTCCTTTAAATCATAAGGTCAGGAAATGCCTCTGTACGGAGGAGACATTTAAGTTAAAATTGGAATGATGAGCAGAAGGAAGATGAGAGCATTTCAGGCTGAGGGAACAAGTGCAAAGGTCCTGAGGCAGGAAGGAAGGAGCTCAGTAAGCAGCAGTTCTAATTTACTGGTGGCTAAAATCCTCAGTCATTCTTTTTTTTTTTTTTGTGGCTGCGTTGTGTCTTCCTCGCTGTGTGCAGGCTTTCTCTAGTTGCAGCGAGAGGGGCTTCTCATTGCAGTGGCTTCTCTTGTTGCGGAGCATGGGCTCTAGGCATGCGGGCTTCAGTAGTTGTGACTCGCAGGCTCTAGAGCGCAGGCTCAGTAGTTGTGGCACACAGGCTTAGTTGCTCCGTGACATGTGGGATCTTCCCAGACCAGGGACCAAACCAGTGTCTCCGGCATTGGCAGGCAGATTCTTAACCACCGTGCCACCAGGGAAGTCCCCTTAGTCATTCTTAACTCTGCTCTATCCACCCCACATCCAATCCCTCAGTAAACTATTAGTTTGACCATCACAGTCACCCAGACCCCCCCCACCTCATCCAGGTGCTGTCATGTCTCACCTGTACGAATGTAGCCTCCCTATTTCCATCCTCGAGCCCCCTCCCCCTTCCCAGTCACTGTATCTTCTGCAAGCAGCTGTTGTGGGTGAACTTTGTCCCCTTGAAAATCCATGTGACGAAGTCCTAGCCGCCCCCCACCTCGGGATGTGACTGTATTTGGAGATAAGGTCTTAAAAGTGGCGGGTGGGGTAAGATGAGGTCCTGAGGGTGGGCTTTAATCCAGCATGACTGGCATCCTTGGAAGAAGGGGAAACTGGGACACAGACACACAAAGGGAAGATGATGGGAAGGAACACAGGGAGGAGACGGCCATCTCCATGCCCAGGAGAGAGGCCTGGGGCAGATCCTTCCTCACAGCACTCGGGGTGACCCAACCCTGCCAACATCTTGCTTTTGGATTTCTAGCCCCCAGAACTGAGGGACAATTTCTGTTGTTTAAGCCCTCGGTCTGTGGGGCTTTGTTAGAGCAACCTGAGCGAACAAAAACGGCAGCCAAGGCCATCTTTCTGTTAATTCTCTGCTCGAGGTAGTTGACCTTAAACCACTTGGGGCTAGGGGCTCTGGGGCTCCACACCATCAAAAATTCGAGTGTAACGTAAAGGTGGTTCCTCCAGTACTGTAGTGTTTACCATTGAAAAAAGTCCAAGAACAAGTGGACCCTTGCAGTTCAAACCTGTGCTGTTCAAGGGTCAACTGCACTCCCATCTCGGAGTCAAATCCAAATTAAGCCCTGCCTGTGATGCTTCCCCGACTCCAGGCCTCACCAGGAACACCCTCCCCACTGCACCACAGCCGTGCCTGGGACTCCCAGCTTCAGCTGTGCAGTGGCCGTCAGGACGGAGCCCTCCTCAAACCCAGACCCCCCAAACCCATAAATGCTCTCTCTTCTCCCATCTGGGTGACATTCTTTACTGCAGTAAGGAACTGGTTTCAGTTGATCCGTGAGTTACTCTGGTCATTCTAAAGCGTCAGCCACCCTGATCTCTTGCTGTCTTTCCTGTGCCTTGAACAGGACAGACCTTCCCAGAACCTGGAATTTTCCTCCCCATATATGGACATGCTTGTCCTCTCTCTGCCAGTCTCGGTTAAATGTCATCAAAGAAACTCTTAACCATGTGTGCTCTTTTGTTATTACTTGTTTACCTTGCAACAGACATCGCTAGTTTTTCCCCAATACCCACCTCCCATTTTATAATAATTAGATCCCTAATTTTTACCTAGGTACATGGCTGCCTAAAATAAAGACTGTTTCCCAGCTTTTCTTCCTCCTAGATGGTTTGACTATCCAATGAAATGTAAAAGGAAGTGGTGTATGTGAGGTATAAGATGCGCTGTGTACTCTTCTTTCTTACTGGAGCGTCAGCCATGTTGGCAGGCACACATGGCAGAACAATCGTGTGAAAATAGCTTGAGTTCCTGACACTATGGAGCGTCATACCAGCATTGGGTTTATTACCTCCAGGCTTCTCGAAAGCAAAAAAACCAAAACTACAAAAACCTTTTAACTTGTTTAAGCTTGTTTCAGGTTTCTGTTATTTGCAGCAAATCTGATCCTAATAGAATCCTTCTTGCTCCGCTTGATGTTCTATTACATTTATTTCTATGTGACACAGCGTGCGTCATCTGTGCCCCCCTGGCTGTAATAAGGTAGAGGCTCCTGGAGAGGTAGGACTGTGTGTTTTTACTTTATTCGCTAGGCATTGATCAGGCTATAGAAATAATTAATCAAAAGCTGATGAATTAAACAGGAAATCTGCACTCCACGAAGATGTGCCATGTTTTTTCTCTAGGATTTACTGAGTACCCCCAGCACACTGCAGCTATGTAGAAACATGGGGGGTGCTTTCCTACTCTATGCCCCCTTCTTTGGCAGTGCTCCCCAGAGGCGAGACTAAGTGAGACAGATCTAAAAGATCAGGTTTGTACAAGGGAATCCCTCTCTCCAGCCTCCAGTGTTGGATCCGAGGTAATGAAGTCACAGACCATCAGGTACAGATTATGAGCCAGACAGGACTAAACACTAGAGCATAGACGTCATGAGGAATTGCAGTCATAATTGGTGCCGTGGAAACCCCAAACACACGTGTTGATGCTTTGGGAGAACAAATGAACGTGCAGAGATATGAGTGCAGGTTGCACGCAGCTCATGTGCCCTGAAAGAAGGGGAGAGAAGTAAGGCAAGCTGCCCACTGTCTCTCCTATGATCTCCAGCTGACTTCCAGCACCTGGCTTCATGCAAGTTCCTTGATTCTTCATGATAAATTCCCTTTTACCTAATCCACTCTGAGTAGGTTTGCGTTCGTTGTTTAGGAACACTCCTGCTAAGAATTCTTACGTCTCTTTGGGGTACGTGCTCTTAAGGACACCTGTAAAGCTCTTCCCAGTCTGGTCCAGACCTGCCTTTCTGCCAATGTTTACCATTGCTTTCCGCCTTCTAAACTAAGCTGCATTCCCACAGACCCCTTTCATGGTTTAAAACAACCATGCTGTTTGGTATCTTAGCATTTTTGTAAGCACCATCGTTTCTGCTGGAATGTTCTTCCTCTCTAATTTACCCATCCGGACCTAGCTCAAGTTTTCTTTCTGCTGAAAGGGCCCCCAGACCGTAGTAAATGCCCCTTGACCTTCAACACTCCCTTGAAGGTGCCTCTATTACAGAACTTACCCTAAGTTATTGCAATTTGTTGAAATACCCATTGGTGCTTCTCTTACCTGAGAAGGTGCTTTTGACACCATCTTTTCCTCCTCTGTGTGGCCTCCGCCCAGACCATTGTCCCCGTGTCAGATGCTCAGTCCTTCACTCAACCTTTTTAAGCCTGTCTGTGATCAGCCTTTGCCTACTGAAAATGCCTCTCCGCACTCAACCACTCTAGTTCCCCAGACGTCCTTGAGTTTCCATCTGTGGGTTTGGCTCATCCACTCTTTGCTAATGGCCCCCAAATCCACAGATTACTTCTCCCGAGCTACAACCATTTTTTTAAAAATCTGCTTTCTTGGACTTCCCTGGTAGCCCAGTGGTTAAGAATCCACCTGCCAGTGCAGGAGTCACGGGTTCGAGCCCTGGTCTGCGAAGATCCCACATGCCACAGAGCGACTAAACCCATGCGCCCCAACTACTGAGCCTGTGCTCTAGAGCCTGCGAGCCACAACTACTGAGTCCGTGTGCCACAACTACTGAACCCGCGCACCTAGAACCCGTGCTCTGCAACGAGAGAAGACACCGCAAGGAGAAGGCCGTGCACCGCAACGAAGAGAAGCCCCTGCTCACCGCAACTAGAGAAAACCCACGCGCAGTAACGAAGACCCAACGCGACCAAAAATAAATTTAAAGAAAAATCTGCTTTCTTGACATCCGAGCCTAAAAATTCTACAAGAATTTTAAATGTTCTTAGCAGAAAGTATCTCCACCACCACCACCCCACTCTTTTCCCTGAATCCTCTCAGTTTGCTGCTAAAAGACTTGATGTCACCCTTCCATCTTCCCTCAGCTTCATCCGTGCACTCCCAACCCTATATATTATCCAGCTGGCTGGCGGGCTTCCTTTATTCCAGTTCCTTTTTTAGGAGATGCCTTTTGACTTCTCCTGTCTTCTGGTAGCAGGGACTTTGCTGAGCCCTTGACCTCTCATCTGGACCGCTGTGCTGCCGCCCTACTTCAAATCCTCCCCACGCTGCTGCCAGTGCCACCTCGCTAAAACAGTCTGATCTCACTCCTCCCCCTCTGGAAAGCCTTCAGTGACTCCTCTTTTCTAAGCTTAAAATCACACTCTTCATGGGCTCCTAGGCCTTTCGCAGTCTGGCCCCACCTGCTCTGCATCTGTACCAAGCACCATGTAAGTCGCTGGCTCTACACCCAAGCGGTGGCCCGACTTACAGCCACCTTCCAGCTGCCCTGCTCGCAGCAACCCTTCTGTAGACGCTAACGTCCGGCCACCTGTTTCTCCTGGACCCCATTTCAGATATGACTCATGCTTTTGGCGGGACGCTGCAGTTGTGACTTTTCTAATTTTGTCTGTTAGTGAAATATTTAAACGACATATGGTGATAACTTTTCATTAGCTGTGTGTACATTTCAGTCTGTTACAAATAAACTATGCGGCAGCTTACAATGATGCCTGCAGAACAGAACAAGCAATAAAATGAGAACACTGAGGAGAGGTGGGTACCTGACTGCAAGATGAGGTTGGTGCCCTGCAGACCTCTTCGTGATGAGACGACAGCTTTATCCTGAAGTAGGCTCTCAGCTTTTGGAGCCAAGAGTACAGAGAAGTACAAGTCGTCTTTACGTTTAACACTAGAGAATGACAATAATAAATATGTAACAAGTAACACAGCAACAATTGCCCTTGATATACACAGTTTATGGTCACCAGGCACAGCACAGGGTGGTGACTGAGTAGAAGGCTCTTTAATGGTCTTGCCAAATCCAGGTGTACAGTAAGTCCCCTACAGACGAACCTGCAAGTTGCAAACTTTGAAAGATGCAAACGTGCCTGCTAGTCCCTGTAGATCGGCTGTCATGCTGTACTTTTCAAGGTACTGTACTGTTAGATTAAAAGTGTTTATTTTTTGTTTGTTTTTTATGTATGTATTATTCATGTGAAAAGTATTATAAACCTATCACAGTACCGTATTATATAGCCAATTGTGTTAGTCGGGTACCTAGGTTAACGTTGTTGGACTTTTAAACAAATTGGACTTACGAACACCCTCTCAGAACGGAACTCGTTTGTATGTAGGGGACTTACTAGGCATCTGAGCCAGCTGAACTGTGATTTACACATCGATAAGGTAGACAACCATTTTTCTTCTCCCACTTCCAGGAAGAGGACACACACACACACGCACACACAAGCAGCTTGGAAACATTATTTTTGGGTTAGAGGTAGTAGCAGAGATCCCTGATATCAGTTCTCCTCTTCTTTGTAGAACGAATCCAGAGTCAATCTGGGAAGATTGCCATGCAGCTAGATGACTGCCTTTCCTAACTTCCACTTGTAGCCAAGTGTGGCCACGTTGACTACATTTTGGTCAATGAGACGTAAGCATAGTTGTTGTGAGACCACTGGGAAATGGCCTTAGAAAAAAAGGGGTGTTTCCCTTCTCTCCCACTTATCTCTTCTGGGTGGTGGAATGAAAAAGTGATGGCTGGAGCTTGAAGAGCTACTTTGGGCCAGGGGGCAGAGGAGTAAAATGGAAAGAGCTGGGATCTTGGAGCTTCTAGGGCCATTGCTGAGTGTGGGTGTGTATGAGAATTATAGCTAAAGCTAATCTTAACTGAGAAAAAGAGGATGTTGTTTGGAAGCTGGAGTCCATGGGCCCCATGGGTGACTGTGAAAGATTGCGGTCAATGGAGGGGGATGGTTTAACATGTTTCCCACCTGGCACCTTGGAGGAGGTTGAGTCCTCAAAGTTAGAATTCTCTCAGAAGCTAAAAGAACCTTTTTAGTGAGAGACTTTATAAAAGTTTGGGCTAAATCAGAGGTCTTTTGGTTCCTGAGAGATGGTGTCACACATCTAGGGGAGAACCGCTCTCTGCATCCTCAGAACAATTAGATGGAGAGAGGCCAGAGTAAGTACCCTTCACAGATGTTATTGTTCTCCTGGTGGGGACATTCTCATTCTACGGATCAGTACTTCTTTCTTTTTAATTGTGGTGTAGTAATTTATTATATGCATAGACTACAATCGATTTACCTATTGTGTGGACGGGCATTTGTATTGAGTCCAGATTTGAACTGTCATGAATACAGTTGAACAGTCTTATACTTGCCCTCTGGCGGACATATACAATACCATTTTGTTCACTGTTTTCTGGCTGTTCTGTAATTCCTTTGTTCCTTTCTTCTCTTGCTCTCTTTCTTTGTGATTTGATGATTTTCTGTAGTGGTATGCTTAGGTTCCTTTCTGTTCAGCTTTTGTGCATCTATTATGGATTTTTGTTTTGTGGTTACCATGAGGCGTATATAAAATATCGTGTATCTATAATAGTATATTTTCAGCTAACAATCTAAGTTTGAATGCATACAAAAGCTCTACATTTTTACTCTAATCCATTTTCTTTCTGATATCACAATTTACATCTTATTTTATTGTGTATCCCTTAACAAGTTGTTTATAGTTATTTTTAAGACATTTTTGTCTTTTAACTCTTATTCTCACTTTGAGTAATTTACCCACTACCATTAAAACATTAGAGTATTCTGAATTTAACTATACATTTGCCTTTACCTGTGAGATTTATACTTTCATAGTAATTGGCACCTTTAATTGCAGCTTGAAGAAATCCATTTACCATTTCTTGTAAGGCAGGTCTAATGGTAATGAACTCCTTCAGCTTTTGCTTTTCTGGAAAACACTTTATCTCTCCATTTCTGAAGGACAGTTTTGCCAGGTGGAGTATTCTTGATTGGCAATATTTTTCTTTCAGCGCTTTACATACATCATGCTACTCACTTCTGGCCTGCAAAGTTTCTCCTGAAAACTCTGCTGATGGTCTTACGGAGGTCCCCTTATATGTAACACGTTGTTTTCCTGCTTTTAAGATTTCTCTCCTTGTCTTTAACTTTTGACATTTTAATTATAACGTGTCTCAGTATGAATCTCTTTGGAGTCATCTTCTTTGGAACTCTAGAATTCCTGGATGTAGATGTCTGTTTCTTTTCCCAGTTTAGAGAAGTTTTCAGCCATTATTTCTCTGAATAATCTTTCTATCCCTTTCTCTCTTCGCTTCTGCTATCTCTGCAATGTAAATGTGGGTGCCCTTGGTGAAGTCCTGTAAGACTGAGCTGTCTTCATTGTTTTTCTTTTCTTTTTGCTCTTTGGACAAATTCTACTGCCCTTTCTTGGAGTTTGCTGACCGATGCTTCCTTTGTTTCATCTATTCTGCTATCGAACCCCTCTGTGGGATTTTTCAGTTCAGTTATTGAATTCTTCAATTCTGTGATTTCTGTTTGGTACTTTCTTGTATTTTCTATCTCTTTGTTGAAATTCTCACTTTGTTCATGCATTTTTTTCCCTCCTGACCTCGGCGAGGACAATTTTGAATTGTTTACGAGGTAAATGACTTATCTGTTTCATGAAGGTCTGTGCTGGAGTTTTATCTTTTTGTTTGGAACATAGTCCTGTTTCTTCATCCTTCTTGACCATCTGTTGTAGTTTCTGTGCGTTAGATAAACAGCCACCTCTCTCGGTCTTGAGGGAGTGGTCTTGTGTAAGAAATGAAACTTATCCTTCCTCCCAACCCCACCTCTTGATTCCTTCATACCTGTGTGAGTGACCAAGCTTTCTTCTTTGTGTTTGGTGGCACGGGGTGGGGGGGTGGGAGGGCATTGTTTCTTTCTTGTTTCTGGCCCCCAGTACTTGAGGGTTTTTGAAGAACTGTAAGCGTCCCAAAGGAGAAGCCAGACCCTCAGGCAGCAGCTTTTAAAGAATGCAGATAGACCTCTTTAAGGGAAAGACCGGGAAGTGGGCCTTTCCGTCTCCTCCCTCTGGACTGAGCCCTGGGGAATACCCGGTTAAGAACTGCTTTGTCGTTTGTTACAGTCCTGTGGGACTGGTGAACAGTAAGCTCTCTTGGCCACCACAGCCAGGGGGCGTGACCCCAGGGTGGCAGCTGCAGAAGTCATGGCATCAGACATGTGCAAAAGCTCCTTTCAGGGAGACACTGGTGACCTGGATTCGGGAGAAGGAGAGTGGCAAGATGGTGCCGTCAGCCTCGCTGGTCTGCAGAGACGGTCCCATTCAGCCCCTACATGTGTGTTAAATAGAAGCCTGACCATCAGAGTGTGGCTTTTAAGATACGTAAATAGGCCTAGCTCATGGAAAGACCGTGAGATGGACGTGCCAGTCTGCCGCCTTTGTGCTGAGACTTGGGGGGATCACCACTGAGTCCTGCGAGCCCATTGGTTTCCTATACATTGTGGATCTCGTGGGTGCAAGCCCCGTTGGCCTTCAGAGCTAGGTATTTGGGGGCTTGTCCCTTGGGTGGAAATTTAAAAGCTGGGCTGCGAAATTTTGAGTTCAGACTGAACCCACACTTCTTGGATGGGACTTGAACCCACCATCCCTGACTTAGGAGGGGACTCAAAACCACTGTCTTTTAATTAAAACCATTCACCTGGTCTGAAACCGCAGAACTCAACTCAGGACTTAATGAAATCCAGGTTCTTCTGTCTCAGTGCAGAAGGAATTCACCAAGAGGCAAATTGACAGGCCACAGAAGTCATTTATTAGTATAGGATGCTTGTGAGAGATACCAGCGGGCAGGCAAGAGGGTACCGTCCTGAGAACTTAGTGGGCTACAGTTTTAGAATCGAAGGAAAAGTGGGGAGGGGGAAAAGACCACCTTCTTCCTTGTTCTTTGAGTCTTCCATCATTAACTCCTCCTACACTTTGGGTTGGGGAGTTTTTGACTCTATATGGCCCAACCGGGACTGTCATGGTGCTATGGAAATAAGCAAAAAGGTGGTAACATATACTAAAATACGGTAAATCATCTCAGGTTTCAGTATAATGTCACCTTTCCCCTGTATTTTTATTTTTAGTGTGCATAGAGCGACCTCAACCAGCAGGGTGCAGGTGTCATTGCTTTGATTTACAGTTTTGTTGTTTGTTTCTGTTGTTAAGCCTGCTTTCTTGAGTGATCATTAACTTACAGGGGTCTCCCAAAGTTCCCTTTCTACTTATCCCCTCATGGGATTAAGTATTTAATCACCTCCTTTGTCCCTTTACTCCGTCCCTCTCAGAGCCCTTCACTCTTCAGAAAGGAGCTGGGAGTTGAGTTCCTCCTGAATGTATGTCACCGTGCGAGGGCATTTCTGGACTTCTTTCAGAGGGAATTCTTTTCATTTGTAGCTGTAGATTCAGTGTGTCCCCGGGAGAGAGTGAGTTCAGGAGTCTCCTACGTGACCATCTTGAACCAGAATCCATCTACGTTTAACTTTTCAAGGAAACTCCATATTGTCTATCATAGCGGCCATACCAATTTACATCCCCCAAAACAGTGCACGAGGGTTCCCTTTTCTCCACATCCTTACTAGCGTTTCTTATGTTTTATCTTTTTAAAGATAGTCACTCATGGAAATTCCCTGGCGGTCCAGTGGTTAGCAGTCTGCGCTTCCACTGCAGGGGCACAGGTTGGATGCCTGGTTGGGGAACTGAGATCCTGCATGCCGTGTGGTGAAGCCAAAACTGAAAACAAAAAATACAGTCATTTAGCAGGTCGAAGGTGATGTCTCATTCTGGTTTTGATTTGGAGACTTTAGGAATATGAATATATATATGCATATAAAATTATGTTATCAAATATAGAAAACTTAAATTATTTCTTTTCAATTCTTATGCCTTTCATTCTTTTTTTTTTTTCCTTGTGGTACGCGGGTCTCTCACTGTTGTGGCCTCTTCCGTTGCGGAGCACAGGCTCCGGACGCGCAGGCTCAGCGGCCATGGCTCACGGGCCCAGCCGCTCCGCGGCATGTGGGATCTTCCTGGACCGGGGCACGAACCCGGGTCCCCTGCATCGGCAGGCGGACTCTCAACCACTGTGCCACCAGGGAAACCCTTCATTCTTTTTTTTTTTTTACCTCATTACTCTGGTTAGGACTTTCGGTACTATGATGAACAGCAGTGGTAGGGGTGAGCATCGTTGTCGAGTTCCTGATCTTAGGGGAAAAGCTTTCGGCTTTCCATTGAGTATGGTGTTAGCTGTGGGTTGTCATGTATGGTTTTATTATGTCGAGGTACATTCCCTCAATACCCACTTGTTGAGACTTGTTATTATAAACATATGTTGAATTTTGTCAATTGATTTTCTGCATCTATTAAAATGACCATATGATTTTTTTTCTGGCGCATAACAGTGATTCGGTATCTCTATACATTACAAAATCATCACCACAATAAATCTAGTACCATCTGTCACCACACAGACATATTACATTATCATTGACTGTATCCTACAACTGTACATTACACCCCCATGACTCGTTTATTTTGTATCTAATCTCCCTCACTTATTTCATTCATCTCCCCTCTGGCAACCGCTTGTTTGTTCTATGTATCTATGAGTCTGTTTCTGTTTTGTTATGTTTGTTTACTTGTGTTTTTAGATTCCACTTGTAAGTGAAATCATACAGTATTTGTCTTTCTGTCTCTGACTTATTTCACTTAACATAATACCATCGAGATCCAGTCATGTTGTTGCAAATGGCTTTTTATGGCTGAGTAATATCCCATTGTATATACATAAATATATATATATCACATCTTCTTTATCCATTCATCTGCTGATGGACACTTCAGATTGTTTCCGTATCTGGGCTATCGTAAATAATGCTGCAATGAGCCTAACGGTGCATGTACCTTTTCAAATTAGTGTTTGCGTTTTTCTTTTTTTTCAGAAAAATACCCAGAAGTGGAATTGCTGGATCATATGGTAGTTCTATTTTTAATTTTTTAAGGAGCCTCCCTACTGTTTTCCATAGTGACTGCACCAATTTTACATTAATTTTGTAAATCATATTGATCATATAACTTTTGTCCTTCATTTTTTTTAATGAAGTTGTATATCACCTTGATTTCACAGATATTGAACCATCATTGTATCCCTTGAGTAAATTACACAGGCAATGGTGTATGATCCTTTTAATGTTGAGTTTGGTAATATTTTGTTGAGGATTTTGCCAACTATGTTTATCAGGGATATTTGCCTGTAATTTGCTAGTGTCATCCTTGTCTGGTTTTGGCATCAGGGTGATGCTGGCCTTGAAGATGAACTTAGAAGTGTTCCCTCCTCTTCCATTTTTTGGATGAGTTTGAGAGGATTGATTGGTATTAATCCTCCTTTTAATGTTTGGTAGAATTCGCCAGTAAAGGCTGAACTTTGTTTGGAGGTTTTGTTACTGATTGAATTCTCCTTACCAGTAATCTTCCTGTTCATGTTTTATATTTCTTTCTAATTCAGTCTTCGTAAGTCATATGTTTCTAGGAATTTCCCCATTTCTTCTAAATATCATATTTGTTGGTGTATAATGCTTTTTATAGTAGTCTCTTAATCTTTTGCCTTTTTATGTTATCAATAGTAACATTTCCTCTCTCAGGTCTGTTTTTTTCATTTAAGTCCTCTCTATTTTTCTTGGTGAGTCCAGCTACTCATCTGTCAATTTTATCTTTTCAAGGAACCAGTTCTCAGTTTCACTGATCTTTTCTATCGTCTTTTAAAACACTGTTTTATTTATTTCCTCTCTGATCTTTGTTATTTCCTCCCTTATAACTTTGGCCTTTGTTTAATCTTCTTTTTGCCTTGTTCCTGAGGTATGAAGTTAATTTCAAATTGTTTCTTGATGTAGGTATTTTTGCTATGAACTTCCATCTTAGAACTTGTTTTGTTGCATCACAAAAGTTTTGAAATGCTGTATTTCTAATTTCATTTGTCCGAATGTATTTTTTTTATTTTGATTTCTTCTTAGACCCACCGATTTTTCAAGGAGCTTGTTGTATAATCACATATTGTGAATTTTCCTGTTTCTTTCTGTAATTGAGTTCTAGTTTTATACCATTGTAGTTAGACAAGACGCTTGATATGACATGTCTTCTTAAATGTATTAAGACTGGCTTGTCTCCAAACATATGATCTATCCTGGAGAATGTTCCGTGTACGCTTGAGAAGAATGTGTATGCTGCTTTTGGATGGACTGTTCTGTATCTATCTGTTAAGTCTAGTCTATTGTGTCAGTTAAGGCTAATGTTTACTTATTCTCCACTGATGAAAGTGGGGCATTAAACTCACCTACTATTATTGTGTTGCTGTCTGTTTCTCCCTTCTGGTCTGTTCATGTTTGCTTTATATATTTAGATGCTGCTCTGCTGGGTGCCTGAGTATTTACAGTTTTATCCTCTTGTTGGATTGACCCTTGTATTATTTTGTAATGCCCTTTTTTGTCTCTTATTACAGTCTTTATTTGAAAGTCTGTTTTGTCTGATGTAAGTATAGCTACTCCAGCTTTCTTTTGGTTTCCATTTGAATGGACTGTCTTTTTCTGTCCCTTCACTTTCAGCTTGTGTGTGTTCTTACATCTGAAGTGAGTCTCTTGTAGGCAGCATAGAGTCTTGTTTTTTATTTTTAATCATTTTTTAAAATTTTAAATAAAATTTTAATTAAATTTTTAAATTAAATTTTTAATATTAATCACTCTTTTTCATTCTTCTTTTTGCTGCTCTGAGTTCCACTGCTCTTTGAGTTCACTGATCATTTTTTCTGCCTCATGTAGTTTGCTCTTGAACCCCTCTAATGTATTTTTCAGGGCAGTTATTGTGTTCTTCAGCTCTTTGACATCTATTTGGTACTTTCTTATATTTTCTCTCTCTTTGCTGAAATTCTCATGGTGTTCATCCATTCTTCTCCTGAGTTTGGTGAGCACCTCTGTGACCATGACTTTGAACTCTTTATCAGGTAAATTACTTCTCTCCATTTCATAAAGATTTTGTTTTTCTTTTAGTGAGATTTTATTTTCTTTTGCTTGGAACACACCCTGTGTTTCTTCATTTTTTCTTGACTCTCTGTTTTGGTTTCTGTGCATTAGATCAAACAGCTCCCTTTCCCAGTCTTGCAGGAGTGGCTTCATATAGATGATACACCTTGTCGTTCAACACTACCCTCACACTTGGTTGTCTCTCAGACCTTCTGAGTGTCCAACATTCTTTTATTTCTGATGGTTCACTCTATTTTATTTTTATTTGAGGCTATGCCAAGACCTGTCAGTGTCCCAGGATCTCAGTCAGCACCTAGATTCAGGCTGATTGTAAGCCAGACCCTCTGACAGCAGTTCTTTAAATATGCAATATATACAGTCCTATGGGACCACAACTCTGGCCACCAGTGCCAGATGAACTAGAAGTGTCCCCTGGGCAGCAGTCACAAAAGTCAGGGCTCTGGTCTGGGGGTACCAATGAGCTGTAGTGAGAGGGAGTGCACAGATGGCATGCACTGGTCTACATCCCCTGAAAACACATCTGCAGTCCCCTGGATGTGTGCTAAACTGGAAGCCTGCCCTGTATTCAGAAGCTCCAAGGTAAGCAAATAGGCCTCTTTTAAAGAGAGACCAAGGATGTGTTTCAGTCTTGTTTTTATACAGCGCCCTGGTGGTGGTAGCATGCCAAGAACTATCTTTCAGGTTGTTACAGTCCCATGGGACCCAGGATCACAAGGCTCCCTGGCCACCAGTGCCAAAAGATGCTGGGGCATCCTCGGGTAGCAGCTGCAAAGACTGAGGCACCAGATGTAAAAGCCAGGGCACCATATTAGTGTAAATGCTTCTCTTTAGGAGATATCGGTATTCTGTAGCACAGCAGAGAGAGTGTGAAGATAGCACCTGGTCTCTGGGAAGGATTATAGTTAGCTGTGTGTTTAATTAATCTAATTAATGCATCTATGATGATAAGCTAATAATCTTTCACAGAAAGACTGAGCTCCTGGGTCTGTTCACTCCTGCCGTGCCACAGAAGTGGTGGCCTTTAAAGAATCCTTTCTCTGTTGGTTACAGTTCTGTGGGACCCCTGAGTGTAAGCCCCGTTGACAAACCAGAGCCAGGCAAAACAGAGATGTCCCATGGTGGCAGCTGCAGAAACTAGGCACCAGGCATAAAACCAGCCCACCAGATTCACGTAAAAGGTCCCCTCTGGGAGTATCTGTGCTCTGGAGTGCAAAGATGATACCACTGGGTGGAGCAGAGGGTGAGCAACACGATGGCATCTGCTGGGAAACAGAAATGAAAAAAAGAAAAAAGGCCTTCACCAGCTAGTGCACGAGGCAGGGTGATTGTGAAGATGGTGCCCACTGGCTAGAGTAAGTCAAAGAAAGAGTATAGAGACGGTGCCCCCAGGAAAGAAAAGCCTAGAGTTAAAAGACAATGGCACCCACAGCTGTAGCAAGGCAGAGGGAGAGCCAGAGACGGCGCCCAAGAATCCTCTGTCCCCAGGCAGTCCCCAAGTGTATGTCAGATCAGAAGCCGGCCCTGGTCTGATGCTCCAAGACAAGCAGATGGGTCTCCCCAACACAAAGTCTGGGCACCCCTCGATCAGCCACTTCCATGCTGGGCCCTAGGGCACATGAGTCCAGGTGTGTATGCCCTTTAAGAGCTGTTTCTCAGGTTGTCTATAGCCTTGTTGGGGACACAAGCCCCATTGGTTTTGAAAGCTAGATGGTTTGGGGGCTTGCCTCTCAGGGGCAGGTCTTAAAAGTTGGAGTGCTGATGTGGGGTTTAAGCCCTTCGCTCCTCAGGGATTGCTGAGTTCCCGCCTGACGGTGGGTTTCGGCTCTGGAGGTGGGGCTTTATGGCGAGATGGTGTCCCAGCCCCTCTCACCTGCTTCAGGGTGGGCTGTCTCATTTGTGCAGTGTGTAGGAGTCACTCAGCCAGGTGTTAGGCTTTTTCAGAGGAAGTTGTTCAATAGGTAGCCATAGATTTTGTGTGTTTGTGAGAGGGGGTGAGTTCAGAATCCTCTTACGTCACCATCTTGAACTGGAACTGCCCAGATGATCTTTTTTACATGGAGATAATAAGATGTTCTACCAGCTTTGTGGATTTGAATGTCCCGTTCCTTCCCCAGGTTTGGGAAGTTCTCAGCTATTATTTCTTTAAATAAACTCTCTGCCCTCTTGTCCTTCTGGTACATCAATTATTCTTAGATTTGCTTTTCTGATTGAATCCCGTCACTCTCATAGGGTTTCTTCACTTAAAAAAAAAAATCTTAGTTCTCTTTTCTCTTTCAACTGAATCATTTCTAACTTCACATCCTCTGAGTCTCTTTTTTCCATCTGATCTGTGCTCTTACCTATGCTGTCTAATGAATTCTTCTCATTCATTGATTTCTTCGGCTCCAGAATTTGTTGGTTTATTTTTATAATTTTAATGTCTTTGGTAAAGATCTCCTTCCGTACATTTATTTTTGAGTTCATTGAATTGCATTTCTGAGTTTCTTGTAGCTTGTTGCATTTCTTTATGATAGCTATTTTGAATATCTGTTAGATCTCAATGTTCTGTGCCTTTGAGTTCAGTTGCTGTAGAATTATTTTCTTTTTATGATGCCATAATACCGTGATTTTTCAAAATGTTTGATGAAATAGTACCTTTGCCTTCACATTTGATGTAGGAAACACTTTTCTTCATTAAGGAATTATTTGTTTACTTTGGCTTTTGCAGTTCAGCATGCTGGCGCTATATGTATATAGTGTGTGTGGTGTCCAGAAAGTTCCATAGGCTTTCTTCACTCTTCTTTTTGCTCTTCTGACTGAATAATTTTACATGACATATATTCAATATTTGAGTTTGATTCTTTTCTCTGTGTGGTTGAATCTTCCTTTGAAGCTCTCTGTTGAATTCTTCAGTCATTGAATTCTTCAGCTCTCTAATTTCTGATTTTGTTTCTGTTTCATTGTTGAACTTCTCATTTTGTTCATGCATTGTTTAATTCTTTTATTTGTGTGTCTCTGTGTTCTTGTATTTTACTAAACTAAGATTATTTTGAGTTCTTAGGCAGTTCATAGATCTCAGTTTCTTCAGGGTCAGTTACGGGAGCTTTGTTAGTTTCATTTGGTGGTGTCATCTTTACCTGATTTTGTGTGTGTGTGATTTTTTTTTTGCGGTGTGTGGGCCTCTCACCGTTGTGGCCTCTCCCGTTGCGGAGCACAGGCTCCGGACGCGCAGGCTCAGCAGCCATGGCTCACGGGCCCAGCCGCTCCGCGGCATGTGGGATCTTCCCGGACTGGGGCACGAACCCGCGTCCCCTGCATTGGCAGGCGGACTCTCAACCACTGTGCCACCAGGGAAGCCCGTGTGTGTGATTCTTGATTCCTTACATTGGTATCTAAGCATCTGAGTAAGCAGTCTCCTGTTCCAGACTTCACAGGTTCACTTTGGCAGAGACAGTTCTTCTCTAGTCCACTCTGCTTGGGTTTTTGAACGGGGCAGCTGGTAGCATCCTCGGGCACATGGCGTTTGCTGCTGGGACCTATTTTTAGGTGAAGCTGCTGCCTGAGCTCTGAGGTCTGGGGGCCGGGGTGGGTGGGGCTGACTGAGAACCGGTAGATAGCACTGCTGGCTTGGTTCCCTGCCCACACACAGGGTGTGGATGGGCCCTGCAGTTGTCTGGATTCTCTGGTCAGGCTTCCCAGTTGGGTGGGTATGAATTAGCCTCACTGTTTGGGGGAGGGTGGTAGAATGGGCCCCAAGGCCAGCATGGCTCATTGTCTGGGGACTCAGATCCGGCAGAACCGTACACTGAGTTACCTGGCCAGATGGGGCTGCCGACTTTGCAGACAGACAGAGCTGCTGGCGGCTCTCTGCTCATTTGCCACTTTAAGTGGGGCTGAAGGATGGGCGACTCAGCCTCCTGGGTGCACTGGCTAGGTTTCCTTACCAGGCAGGTCTGGGGACAGCAGCAAGCAATAAGTTGGGCTATGAATGAGCTTTCCTGCCTGGGGCGGGCCGGCAGAACAGGCCCCAAGACGGCAGTGGCAATGAACATGCTCCAGGGCTGGCAATGCTCATTGTTTAAAGTCTCAAATGAGGCAGAACTGTGCGCTGAGTTCCCTTGCCAGACAGGGCCACCATCTTGGCTTTGCTGCCCTGCAGAGCAGCTGGCCGGGCTCTCAGCTTGAGTACGCTGGGTTACGTAGCTTCTCAGGTGCTCCAACCAGGCTTCCTGGTCGTGTGGGACAGGGAGTGTATACTTAGCTGTAGATGGGGCTGTGAATTAAGTTTCCCTACCTGGGAAAGTCAGCAGAACAGCCTCCAAGGCTGGCAAGGCTAGCCATTTGGGGTCCTAAACCAGGCAGGACTGAAGTTCCCTGGTCAGACTGAGGCACCACTTGGGCTGTGTAGATGTGCGGAGCTGCTGGTACATACGACTACTTGGGCGCAGTGCGTAGGTACTCATTCTGTCAGGATCTGAGAGCCGGTTGCCATAAAGCCCCATCTCCTTCTGCCACAATCCGATCTGCAGTCACCAGGCCTCACAGGACTCCCCTTGAGAGGTGGGCGTGAACGGGCTTCCTGGGAAGCAACTCACGACACTGGGTGTCCAACTTGGGCTTTCTTTTTCCCACTGGGGAATCTGTAGGCCCAGGGATGCCGTCTCGGGGCAGTGCTGCAACGGCCTGGAGGAGGGGCGTCGTGGTCCGAATGTAGCTGCTCTTCTTAGCCTTCTAATATGAGCCTTCTTGGTCTCCAAAATTTGTCGTTTCTTTTCCTATCTCTTTGTCAAACTTACTTTGTTCTTGTATTTTTAAAATTTAGATCGTTTATCTGTGTCATCTGTAGCTGTCTGAGCTTCATCCGATCAATTGTTTTGAACTCTTTATCAAGCAACTTGTGCAACTCCATGTTGGGGGGGCGGTCAGTCACTGGTAGTTTATTGTGTTTCTTTGGTGGTCTGTTTCCGTGACTCCTATGAGCCCTGTAGCCCTCCATGGGTATCTGCACATTTGAAGAAGCAGTCACCTCTTCCAGACTTTACGGGCTGAGTTTAGTGAGGAAAGACCACCTTCTGCGGGTGGGGACGTGCTTTAGCATACTGTGGCCCTGTGTCGAGTGGTGCAGGGCACCGAGCGTGAGGGCACGCGACAGCGCTGAGTTGGGGGTGGACATGGTGTCGCGCTGGCTCAGGCCACCAGGGTCCATGGCTTCAGTTGGGGTTTTCAGTGATGCCTCCAGGTCAGTGGTGTGGGATCAGGGCAGGTGACTTGTCACGGCAAGGGCTGCTGGCACACAGGCTGTGGTGAGGGCCAGGTCCAGCGGTGAGGCCTGGGGCCAGCTGGGGATGTGAAAGCAGTTGCAGGGGCCGGGGCTGTGGGTGTGCGCTCACACAGCTGGAGGAGCTAGGTGTAGGTGTGTGCGTGACGGTGAGAAGTGGTGACGGGAATCGGGGCTTGCTGCACGCAGGCACAAAGACACAAGACTTAACTGGGCACACGTGGCAGGGTAGGCCAGTGACAGGATTGTCACTGGGGCTGGATCCAGGGGCACGGGCAGCTGCTGGGAGCTGCAGGGCTAGCTGTGGGTATCTGTGCCAGGCGTCAGGGCGGCTTCTTGCAAACGGGCGACCGCAGGGCCTCGCCCTGTTCACGTGCCAGTGGTGGTGCGGGCTGAGGCTGGGTGCCCCAGCAGCGGTGGGCGCCTGCGCTGTTGGTGTGCGCTCGTGCAGTTACAGGGCTGAGCGGCGGCTGCGTGCACCGCCGTGAGGCAGCCACAGGGGACTAGACTGCTGTTAAGCACGCACTCCGCCAGAGGCCGGGGCTGCCTGCTGGCTTGGAGCCTCGCACCCAGGGTGCCCCCCGTGGTGCGAGCTGGGTCAGCTCAGGCAGCTGGAGTCTACACGTGTGCACTGCTGTGAGGCCCTCAGCAGCGGACCCTGCAGAGGGTCCGCTGCCGTCACGCTGGCCCCTGGTCTGCTCCGCGGTGAAAGCTACTGGGTTTTCTGCAGAGCACCGCAGTGGGGGCTCCATCACTTACACCGCACGGCTGGTGATGGATACCCCTGCCCTTCTTCCCTGTTCCTGGCCATCTCTAGACGTCTCAGCTATGCCAGTCTCTGGGTGGCGACACTGAAGCAGGCCCTTCATGAGGGGCCCTGAAAGGCGGGGAAGCTGGTCCCTGACCCAGCTCTCCCTTTCCCATAGAGGGGAAGCCTTTCCAGCCGGTGAGCTCCCTCGTGGCGCTGAGCAGTGACAGCCTGAGGGGTGGGATGATGCGGGCTAATGAAACTATTCCTCTTACCCTTTTTGTGCCGTTATTCTGAGGGTTTTTGTTCCACTGTATTGGTGAAGCTTCTTAAGTGAATCCCTGAGCTCTCCCCGAGCGATGTTCATTTGCGGAGAGCGTCTAATTGTAGTTTGCTGTGGGAGGGCAGAGACGGGGGTCTCCTATTCTGCCATCTTAGTGACGTCACTCATCACCAAGGATAATTTAGAATTGCATTACTTAATTTTCATACATTCAGAAAATTTCTAGCTATTTTGTTGATTTCAAACTTAATTATTGTCACGTAAATTATTCTGTATGATAGTGATCTTTTGAATTTGTTGTGATTTGCTTTGTGGTGCGACACGTAATCTATTTAGATAAATGTTCCAAGTAATGGCAAAAATAACGTGTTTTCTTTGGTTGTTGGGTATCATGTCCTGTATATGTCAGTTAGGTTAACTAGCGTATCGGGTCCAATATTCTATATCCGTACTGATTCTTTTGTTTCCTCAATTCATGATTTACTAAGAGATTTGTCTTAAAATCTCCAATTATGGTTGCTGATGTATCTATTTCTTTTTTATTCTATTTTTGTTTTATATCTCTTAAAGCTATAGTATTGGTTGCAGTCAAACTGTTTCATCTTCCCATTGAATTTACTCCTCTAATTACTGGGACATCTCTCTATCTCTAGAAATATTGATACTTTACCTGAGATTCATGAAGACCCAGCAGTTTTCTTTTGCTTCATGTTTGCTGATTTTCTTACCTTTTCAGTTCAATCTGTCCTTATATTTAGAGTATGTATGTCTCTCATAAATAGTACATAGTTGAGCCTTTGAAAAAAAAATTCCCTCTGACAATTCCCTTTTAATTGGAATGTTTAGTCTACCACCTTGCTATTTTTTTAGAAGAAAAATTTCCCATTTATCTGGAATCCTTGATTCTAGAAACAAATTGGGCTTTATAGCATGGATAAAAGGCTCAAGTAATTCCAACAAAAAAGAACACACACACACACACACACACACACACACACCCACACCCACACCCACCAAGTAGCTCTAAATCACAGTTAGAAAAATGAGCATCTATAATTTTGACTTTCAATTACCACTTAATATGTAATGGCATTGCTTTAAAATGTGTGTGCCTAACAGCCATGGGTTAATGTTATATCAGGACAATGATAATGAGGTTCTCTGATTCCCCCTGGTCTGTACCTGGGCTTGGGTGACTGTCAGTCTAAGTGACAATGCATCCTGTGACATATACAAATCAGTTATCACTTTCTGGATAGAAGATGTTTTCTATACTTTGAATTCACTGACAAATTAAAATAGTTAATATTAAGTCATGATATATTCTTCTGCAGTGGATGGCTCAGATTACACAGAAAGGTTTTCCTTTCAGTCTCCCATTTGTCATTATTTATAGACTATTGACTACCTGGAGAGTCATCTGACATTCCTTTCAAAACCTTTTGCATTTGGACTTGGCTCAAAATAAGGCACGGCTGAAGGATCATTCCTTGTCTCCCTCCCCTCCCCCAATGTAGATAGATACCTTTGCCCCAAAGTACACTGGTGGAAATTGATTTTCTGCCACATACCATAAAATCACCAGAAAAACACAACATAAAGCAAACATTTACTGCCCGCAGGGGAGAATGAAGCTCAGTTATAAGATGGACATCAGCAAAGTTCATGGTTTAGATTATAGGTTAATAAAGCGTTCATTATAGGTTAATAAAGCTCAAAATTAAATCATTCTGCTTAAAATCAATCAGAGACTTACTCTACTTATTGCTCTGACTTCCTAACAGATGTTTAAAGTAGGACTTTACGTGCCTGTGGAGAATGTCTTCGGACCTGTGTGGGCTGAAGGTGGGAGGATATGCACAAGCTGTAAACGTAACTAGAATGAAGAATGCGGTTTTTTCAAGGGAAGAAAAATCTTTAACAACAACAACAAAACATAGTCACCAGTGCACAAACGATTACCTGAGAAAAGAAATAGTAGGGAATAAAAGATGGGATACATATAAAAGGCACTAGATTCATTGGTCCCCGGGTCATCCTGGAGACACACCACAGAGGAAATCTGGAGTCACCCTTTTATTTTTCATTCAGGTATAGTTGTCATAAAACCTTATACTATTTTCAGGTGTACAATATAATGATTTGATATTTGTATATATGGCAAAATGATCACCATGGTAAGTCTAGTTAACACCTGTCACCATACAGTTAAAAACATTTTTTTTTGATGAGAACTTTTAAGAGCCACTCTCAGCAACTTTCAAACATACATTATTATTAACAGTAGTCACCTCGCTGTATATTGCATCCCTATGACTTGTTTGTTAACTGTAAGCTTGTACCTTTTGACCACCTTCACCCATTTCTCCCAACCCCCAGCCTCACGCCCACCTCTGGCAACCACCAATCTATGTTCTGTCCCTGAGTTCAGTGTTTTGCCCACAGTCAGTGAGATCATATGGTATTTGCCTGATTTATTTCACTTAGCGCATAATGCCCTCAAAGTCCATCCGTATTGTTGCAAATGGCAAGAGTTAATTCTTTTTTATGGCTGAATAACACTCCATTGTGTGTGTGTGTGTGTGTGTATGACATTTTTTTATTCATTCAACCATCAGTGGACACTTAGATTGTTTCCACAGCGGTGCTGTGGCCACCACTGAGGCCACAGCGGTGAGGGGCCCACGTACCGCAAAAAAAAAAGACAGTAATAGGGTTTTTATTTTCTATGAGTTGTATGAGTTCTTAATATACCTTAGATATTAACCTTAGATATTAATCTTATTAGCTATATAATTGGGAATAATATAATAATTATTGCTGTTATAAATAATGCTACAATGAATGTCAGGGTGCATATGTCTTTTCCAGTTAGTGATGTTTTCTTCAGATAAATACCCAGAGTTGCTGGATCATATGGTAGTTCAATTTTTAATTTTTTGAGGATCTTTCATGCTGTTCTCCACAGCGGCTGCACCAACTTACCTTCCCACTAACAGTGCACAAGGGGTCCCCTTTCTCCACTTCCTTGTCGACACTTGTTATCTCCTGTCTTTCGGATGATAGACATTCTAACAGACGTCAGACGATATCTTACGGTGGTTTTGATTTGTATTTCCCTGATGATTATGATGTTTAAGATATTTTCATTTACTTTTTGGACATCAGTACATCTTTAAGAAAAATGAGGCTCTGCCCGTTTTTTAAAATATATTAAAAAATAGGGCTTCCCTGGTGGCGCAGTGGTTGAGGGTCCGCCTGCCAACGCAGGGGACGCGGGTTCGTGCCCCGGTCCAGGAAGATCCCACGTGCCGCGGAGCGGCTGGGCCCGTGAGCCATGGCCGCTGGGCCTGCGTGTCGGGAGCCTGTGCTACGCAGCGGGAGAGGCCACAGTGGTGAGGGGCCCGCGTACCGCAAAAAAAAAAAAGATAGTAATAGGGTTTTTATTTTCTATTGAGTTGTATGAGTTCTTAATATACCTTAGATATTAACCTTAGATACTAATCTTATTAGCTATATAATTGGGAAATATTTTCTCCCATTCTTTGGAGTGCCTATTCTTTTTGTTTATATTTGTTTTCTTTGTCTTCTTTTGCTGTGAAGAAGCTTTTTAGTTTGAGGTGGTCCCTCTTGTTTATTTTTGCTTTTGTTGCCTTTGCTTTTGGTGTCAAAAAAAAATTATTAGCAAGATTGCCGTCAAGAAACTTATTCCCTATGTTTTCTTCTACAAGGTTTATGGTTTCAAGTCATTAATCCATTTTGAGTTAATCTTCTTTTTTTATTATTATTTATTCATTTATTTTTGGCTGCGTTGGATCTTTGTTGCTGCGCGTGGGCTTCTCTAGTTGCAGCGAGCAGGGGCTACTCTTCATTGCGGTGTGCAGGCTTACATTCTGGTGGCTTCTCTTGTTGTGGAGCATGGGCTCTAGGCACGAGGGCTTCAGTAGTTGTGGCATACGGGCTTCAGTAGTTGTGGCTCGCGGGCTCTAGAGTGCAGGCTCAGTAGTTGTGGTGCACGGGCTTAGTTGCTCCGTGGCTTGTGGGACCTTCCTGGACCAGGGCTTGAACCCATGTCCCCTGCGTTGGCAGGAGGATTCTTAACCGCTGTGCCACCAGGGAAGTCCTTGAGTTAATTTTTGTGTTAAAAGTTTGTTTAAATTACTATTGAGTTTCATTCTTTTGCATGTGGCTGTCCAGTTTTCCCATTACTATTATTGAACAGACTGTCCTTTCCCCATTGTATACTCTTGGCTCCTTTGTCTTAAATTAATTGACCACAGATGCATGGGTGTATTTCTGGACTCTACATTCTGTTCCATTGATCTATGTGTCTATTTTTATGCCAATACAATGTCTCTAGCTTTGTAATATAGTTTGGAACCAGGAACTGTGATTCCTCTATCTTCTCCTTTCTCAAGATTGCTTTGGCTGTTTGGGGTCTTTTGTGGTTCTATACAAATTTTAGAATTGTTTGTTTCATTTCTGTGAAGTGTCTTTGTAATTTTGATAGGGATAGCATTATATCTGTTTATTGTTTTGAGTGGTATGGATATTCTAACAATATTCTTCCAATCCCTGAGTAAGGAATATCTTTCCATTGATTTGTGTCTTCAGTTTCTTTCATTTATATCTTATTTATCAGTGTCCAGGTCTTTCACAGCCTTGGTTAAATTTATTCCTGGGCATTTTATTTGATGCAATTATAAATGGAATTGTTTTCTTCTTTTCTGATAGTTTGTTATTTAGTGTATTGAAATGCAACAGATTTGTATATTGATTTTGTATTCTGCAGTTGTACTGAATTTGTTTATTCTAACAGTTATTTGGCGGAGTCTTTAGAGTTTTATATACACAACATCAGGTCACCCGCAATTAGTGACAATTTGGCTTCTTTCCAATTTGAATGGCTTTATTTCCTTTTCTTACCTATTTTTTCTTGCTAGGCCTCCCAACTATGTTGAATAAAAGTGGTAAGGGTGGACATCCCGACTTGTTCCTGGTCTTAGAGGGAAAGCTTTCAGCTTTTCGTTGTTCAGTATGATACAGTGGCTTTGTCATATGTGGCATCTCACATTGATTTTTGTAGATGTTGAACGATCTTGAATCCCTGGAAGAAATCCCACTTGATCATTGTGTATGATCCTTTTAATGTTAATTCAGTTTGATAATATTTTGTTGATTTTTGCATCTATGTTTCTCAAGAATGTTGGCCTCTAATTTTCTTTCCTAGTGGTGTCTCATCTGGTTTTGGTATCAAGGTAATGCTGGCCTCATAAAATGAGTTTGGAAGCATTCCCTCCTCCTAAATATTTCAGAAGAGACTGAGAAGGATTGGTGTTAATTCCTCTTTAAATGTTAGAATTCACCAGTGAAGCCGTTTGGGCCCTGACTTTTGTTTTTTGGGAGTTTTTTCGTTACTGATTGAATCTCCTAACTTGTAATTGGTCTGTTCAGATTTTCTATTCTTCATAATTCATAATTTTATATTTTCTCCAAATTCACATAATTTCTTCATGTTTCTAGGAATTTATGCATTTATTCTAAGTAGTCTGATTTATTGGCATTTAACGGTTCATAGTAGTCTCTTACAATCCTTTCTATTTCTTCGGTATTCGTTATAACGTTTCTTCTTTCATGTCTGATTTTGAGTCCCTTCTCTTGGTGAATCTTGCTAACGATTTGTCAATTTTGTTTATCTTTTCAAAGAATAAGTTCTTAGTTTCATTGATCTTTTCTATTGTCTTTTAAAAATTTATTTATGCCCTTTATTTCCTCCCTTCTCCTAATTTTGGGCTTTCTTTGTTATTCTAGATCTTTGAGTTGTAAAGTTAAGTCATTTATTTGAGATTTCTTGTTTTTAGGTATAAGCATTTACTGCTATAAACTTCCTCTTAAAGCTGCTTCAGCATCATCCCATCAGTTTGATTATGATTTATTTCCGTTTTCATTTGTCTGAAGGTAGGTTTCAACTTCTCCTTTGTTTCTGCATTGACCCATTGGTTGTTTATAACGTGTAATCTCCACATATTTGTGAATTGTCCAATTTTCTTATTGTAATTTCTAGTTTTATACTGTTGTGGTCAGAAAAATATTTGATATGATTTCAGTCTACTTAAATTTGTTTAGACTTGTCTTGTGGCTGAACATGTGATCTATTCTGGGGAATGTTCTGTGTGCACTTGAAGAATGTGTATTCTGTTGATTTTGGATGAAATGTTCTGTATATTTTTGTTTAAGTGTCTGGTCTAACATAGCATTTAAGGCCAGTGCTTTCTTATTGATTTTCTGTCTGGAAAATCTATCCATTAACGTATGTGGAATATTAAAGTTCCTGACTATTATTGTATTGCTGTTTCTCTCCTTATTTCTGTTAATATTTGCTTTATATATGTAGGTGCTCCTCTGTTGACTGCCTAAATATTTATGAATGTTATATCCCCTTGTTGGGTTGATCCCTTTATCATTATGCAGTGCTCTTCTTTATCTCTTATTACTGTCTGTTTTAATGTCTATTTTGTCTGATATATGTAAAGCTACTCAGCTCTCTTTTGGTTTCCCTTTGCATGAAATACCTTTCCCCATCCCTTCACTCTCTCTCTCTCTCTCTGTGTATACACTTAAAACTAAAGTAAATCTCTTGATGGCAGCATATAGATGGGTCTTGTTTTTTAACCATTTAGCTACTCTTCTAAGAATTTACTCCATTTACATTTAAAGTAATTATTGATAGGTACTTTATCAGCATTTTGATCCTTTCCTGTCTGTTTTGTAATTCCTTGCTTTTTTGCTCTCGTCCTTCGTGGTTGATGACCTTCTTTAGTGGTATGCATTGATACTTATTATCTTTTGTGTATCTACTATAGGTTTTTGCTTGTGGTTATAATGAGGCTTACGTATAACAACTTACATTTTTAAGAGCCTATTTTAAGTTAATAACAACATACGTTTAAATGTATTCTATACTTCTATATTTATACCCCTCTCATTTTGTCTTTGATGTCACATTTTACGTTTTTATCTTGTGTACCCCATTAACAAATTATTTTTCTGCTTTTGTCTTTTAATCTTTGCACTAGCCTTACAAGTGATTAACCCACTACCTCTTTATGTACTTACAATTACCAGTGAGATTTATACATTCATGTGTTTTCTTGTTACTCTTTAAGGCCCTTTCTTTTTAGCTTAAAGAAGTCCTTTAACATTTCTTGCAAGGCCAATCCAGTGATGTTCAACTCTTAACTTTTGCTTGTGTGGAAAACCCTTTCTCACCTTCAATTATGTGTGATTCCTTTGCTGGAAAGACTATTCTTGGTTGGAAGTTTTTTTCTTTCAGCACTTTGCAGGCCATAAGGGAGTGAATATATTCAAAGTTTCTTTTGAAAAATCTGCTCACAGTCCTATGGGCACTTCCTTGTGCCTAACAAGTTTTTCTTCTCTTACTACTTTTAATAGTCTCTCTTTTAACTTGTGACATTTTAATTACGATGTGTCTTTGTGTGCGTCTCCTCAGGTTCCTCTCAACTGCCACTCTCTAGACTTACTGGTTATGGATATCTATTCCCTTCCCCAGGTTAGACAAGTTTTCAGCCATTACTTTTTCAAAACAGATTTCTGCCCCTTTTCCTCTCTTCTTCTACTGGGACCCCTGTAATAGGAATGTTAGTAAGCTTGATACTGTCCTGTATCTTCACTCTTATTCATTCTTTTTCCTTCTTTTTCCTGCTCTGATTGGGTGAGCTCCACTGCCTTGTCCTCAAGTTGACTGATTGCTTTTTCTGCTTCATCTAGTTTGCTGTTAAACCCCTCTAAGGCATTTTTTCAGTTCATTTATTGTATTTTATTTATTTATTTATTTTTGGCTGTGTTGGGTCTTTGTTTCTGTGCAAGGGCTTTCTCTAGTTGTGGCAAGCGGGGGCCACCCTTCATCGCGGTGCGCGGGCCTCTCACTATCACGGCCTCTCTTGTTGCGGAGCGCAGGCTCCAGACGCGCAGGCTCAGTAGTTGTGGCTCACGGGCCTAGTTCCTCCGCGGCATGTGGGACCTTCCCAGACCAGGCCTCGAACCCGTGTCCCCTGCATTAGCAGGCAGACTGTCAACCACTGCGCCACCAGGGAAGCCCCATTTATTGTATTTTACATCTCTGTGACTTCTGTTTGGTACCTTCTTATATTTTCTCTCTGTCGAAGTTCTCACTCTATTCATCCAGTCTTCTCCCAAGGTTACGGAGCACCTTTATGACCGGGACATTGAACTCTTTATCAAGGAAATCACTTACCTCCATTTCATCGAGTGGTTTCTTTCCTTCGTGGTTTTATGTTCTTTTGTTGGGAACCTACTCTTCCTTCATTTTGCTTTTGACACTGTGCCTGTTTCCATGCATTCGATGAAAGACACCTCTCCCAGTTTTGAAGGAGTGTCCTCACGTAGGAGAGGAACCCTCTTGTTCAACCGTGTTCTACCTCTTGGTTGTCTCTCAGACCTTATTTATTGTTGAAGTGGTCTCTTTTGTTTGTAATAGCTCCCACGTGTTGAGGGTGTGCAAAGACCTGTCCACGTCCCAGAGGGGAAGATCGCAGTCAGCACTTAGGTTCAGGCTGATGGGAAGCCAGACCCACAGGCAGCGGCTTTTCAAGTGGGCAGATATCCACAGTCCTGTGGGGCTGCTGGTGTTTGTGCTGTTGGTCATCAGACCCAGGTGATCTGGAGGTGTCCCTTGGAGTCGCAAAATCAGGGCTCCAGAGGTGTGCATAGGCTCCATTCTAGGACATAGCGGTGGGCTGCAGCAAAGCAGGGGAGGAGCTCAAAGGTGACGTCCACCAACCTGTGGTCCCTGAGAGCTCCTCAGAGGGCCCTGCATGTGTGTTAAAGCTAAAGCCTGCCCTTCAGTCCGAAGCTCCAGAATAAGCGAATAAGCCTCTTTCACAGAAAGCTTGGGAGTGTGTTTCAGTCTGCTGCTGTCTGTGCATTGCCCTCAGGGTGGTCACCAGCCCGGAACTGTCTCTCCAACTGTTACAGTCTCACGGGAGCCGGGAGCAAACCTCCCTGGCCACCGGGACCAGGAGATCGAGGGACATCCCCTGGGGGGCAGCTGCAGAAACTGGGGCATCAGAAACCTGTAATAGGTCCCCTTTGAGAGATACTGGTGCTCTGGAGCATGGTAGAGAGAGAGTGAGAAGACAGTGCCTCCGCCTGAGGTCTCTTGAAAGGGTCATAGTCAGCCTTAGATGTGTGTTTCATTAGAAGCCAGCACCTCAGGCTGCAGCTACGATGGGAAACTAATTGGTCCCTTTCACAGAAAGATTGAACTCCTGGGTCTGTGTCCTCTTGCTGTGCCCTGAGCCTGGTAGCTGTTTAAGAACTCTTTCCCCATCAGTTACGCCCTGTGGGACCTGCAGGCACGAGCCCCTTGGCCACAGGGGCCAGGTGATGTCCAGGTGTCCCCTGGTGGTAGCTACAAAAATCGTGTTCCTTTCAGGGAGACACAAAGTTGGAGTGGGGCAGAGGGGAGAGCATGAAGATTGCATCACTGGCCCCATTTCCCAAGAGCAACTCCATAGGCCCCTAAATGTGTACCTAACCAGAATCCTGCCCCCAGCCCAAAGCTCCTAGACAAACAAATAGGCCTCTTTCTCAGAAAGACGAGGGGTGCATTTCGGTCTGCTGCCCGTGCAGTGCCCTTGGGGGCGGTAGTCTGCCAAGAACTGTCTCCCTGACTGTCACAGTCCACTGGGTGCCAGGAGTGTGAGGCCCCCTGACCTCCCTAGCCAGGTAGTCGAGGTGCTTCTCCTTAGTGGCAGCCACAGAAGCTGTAGCACCAGACATGAAAATCAGGCCCACAGATGTGGGTGACAGTTCCCCTCCGACCCCTGGGGACATACCTGTGCTCTGGAGCGCTGCCCAGGGAGAAGGGAGCAGGGAGTGCCTGATGCCTCAGGCAAGGTGGAGGGGGTCTTGATGCTTGCTGCCAAGGCGGGGGAGCAAAAACAAAGGCCTGGAGTTTAAAAAAAAAAAAAAAAAAAAAAGGAGCATGCTGGAGCTTGGCAGAGGGGAACATTAGGTGTGGGGGGAAAAAACAGATGGCAGGGGTAGGTGGTCCCTAGCAGCTTCTGTCCCCGGTGAGTATCCCTGCAGGCCTCTAGGTATATGTTAAGTTGGAAGCCTGCCACTCGGGCCGGTGCTTTAAGACTAGCCAATGAGGGCTTCCCTGGTTGGAGCAGTGGTTGAGAGTCCGCCTGCCGATGCGGGGGACGCGGGTTCGTGCCCCGGTCTGGGAAGATCCCACGCGCCGCGGAGCGGCTGGGCCCGTGAGCCATGGCCGCTGAGCCTGCGCGTCTGGAGCCTATGCTCCGCAACGGGAGAGGCCACAACAGGGAGAGGCCCGCGTACCACAAAAAAAAAAAAAAAAAGGCTAGCCAATGAGCCTCTTTCACGTGAAGTCTGGGTGTGATTAACTGCTTCTGTGCTGAGCCCTTTGGCAGGTGAGTTGGAGCGGGTGAGGGCCGCTTCTCAGGTTGCTATAGCCTGTGGGTCTCAGGCACAGAAGCCCCTTTGGTTTTCAAAGCTGGATATTCGGGGGCTTCTCGGGAGCAGGTCTTAAAAGTTGGAACGCTTGATGTGAGGATGAAACCCTCTGTTCCACAAGGAGAAGCTCAGGGCTGTGAGTTGCCTCCCAGTTGGTGGTGGCCCGGCCTGGTGGGTTTGTGGTAACTGTGTCCCTCCTACTAGTTTCATTGTGGTTTTCTTTTCATTTGCTTAATGTGTAGTCATCGCTCAGCTACTTTCTAGGGGTTTTTTTTAAACAGAAAAAATTGTTCCATGTGTAGCTGTAGGTTCAGTGTGTCTGTGGGAGGAGTGGGGTTCAGAATCCCCCTACATTGCCATCTTGAACCAAAAATGTTTCCCTGGATGCCGGGTGATGCCATTCAGGTCCAAGTTTGTACCTGAAAGTTGTGCCCCACGGCCACCGCCATGAGGCTGCAGAGGCAGACAGGTTTGTCTCCCAACTCCACAACCAGTTGTCGTCTTCTTTTTTTTTTCTAGTAAACATGTGGATCATCAAACCTCTACTAGGTGGTTTTGAAGCTCTTTAACTTCCCTTTGCAGTGGCACCAGAATTGGGGAGAAGATTCTAGGAAGAGTATTGCCTTTGCCAGCAAAGAGCATTTAAACTGTGCTTTTGAGAAAGAGAATTTTTTTCCTTTGTCACCGTGCTTCACGTTGGCTCTGCACCCCCAGCGCTGACGGGGTCCCTCATGGCCCCGTGATTGTATCTGAGCATCCGTGCTGCCCTGGCAGGGGAGGTAGCCTAGACTGCAACGTCTTGAACTTACTGTATCTCTAGCTGGGCTAGAGGATGAGCTTAATGCAAAGGATACAACTCAGGGGCACCCATAAAGAAGCGATGAATGAAACCGGGTATGGGGGAAGGAGTGTGGAGCTAGCACTTCCTTTCTAGGGGCACCACCCAAAAGATCTTGCTAGTTTTTCAGCATTAACGTTTTTTTATTGAGTTATAATATGCATACAGAAAAGTACACATGTCATAAACATACAGCTGGAAAGTTTTTATAAACTAACCAATTCCATGTAATCAATACCCAGATAACAAGGCAGAATTAGCAGCACCCAGCCCCTCTTATTCACTGCCTCCACCCAATAACCACTATCCTAACTTCTAACATTATAGATTAGCTTTTTAAAGTAATTTTTTCAACTTATTTAAACGAAAAAAAGAAAACATTTCTGCCATCCCCACCTCTAGCAGCTACCAATCTGTTCTCGGTATCTGTGAGCTTTATTTTATTTTTTAAGACTTCACATGTGAGAGAGCTCTTTCTGTATTTGCCTTTCCCTGAGTCTATATAACTTAGCATAATGCCCTCGAGGTCTATCCATATTGTTGCAAATGGCAAGATTTCATTCTTTTTTATGGCTGAACAATATTCCATTGTGTGTATGTATACCACATCTCTTTTATCCATCTATCTGTTGTGATACTAGGTGGACACTTTGTCTCCATATCTGGCTATTGTAAATAATGCTGCAGTGAACATGGGGGTCCATATATATTTTTGAGTTAGTATTTTCATTTTCTTTGGTAAATGGCTGGATCATACGGTAGTTTTAATTTTAATTTTTTGAGGCCCTTCCATACTGTTTTCCATAGTGGCTGTACCAATATACAGAGCCACCAGTAGAGGGCGCAAGGACTCCCTTTCCTCCACACCATCACCAACGCTTGTTATTTTTGTCTTTTTCATAATGGGCATTCTGATGGGTGTGAGATGATACCTCATTGTGGTTTTCATTTGTATTTCCTTGATAATTAGTAATATTTAGCATCTTTCCTTTTTTTTTGCGGTACGTGGGCCTCTCACCGCTGTGGCCTCTCCCGTTGCGGAGCACAGGCTCCAGACGCGCAGGCTCAGCGGCCATGGCTCACGGGCCCAGCCGCTCCGCGGCATGTGGGATCCTCCCGGACCAGGGCACAAACCCGTGTCCCCTGCATCGGCAGGCAGACTGTCAACCACTGCGCCACCAGGGAAGCCCAGTATTTTATTCTTTTGATGCAACTGTAAATGGGATTTTTTTCTTAATTTCCATTCCTGGTATTTGTTATTAGTGTATAGAAAAAACAAAAATTTTTGTGTATTTTGTAACCCACAACTTTACTGAATTTTTTAGTTCTAATAGTTTTTTGATGGAGTCTTTGGATTTTCTATATATAATATGTCATCTGCCAATAATGAAGTTTAGTTTCTCCTTTCCAATTTGGATTTCTTTCACTTTTTCCTTACCTAATTGCTGTTGCTGGGACTTCCAATACAGTGTTGAATAAAAGTGGCAGGAATGGGTATTCTTGTCTTGTTCCTGATCTTACAGGAAAAGCTGTAAAGTGTTTTTGTATTGGGTATGCTGTTAGCTCTAAGCTTGTCATACGTGGCTTTTGTTATGTTAAGGTATGTTCCCTCTACGTTCACTTTGCTGAGGATTTTTATCAGGAACTGACTTTGTATTTTTTCAAATGCTTTTTCTGCATCTATTAAGAACATATGTTTTTCTTTTCCCTTCATTTTGTTAATGTGGTGTATCACATTGACTCGGTTGTGGATATTACACCATCCTTAAAACTCTGGAATAAATCTCACTTGATAATGTGTATGACCTTACTGTATTGTTGAATTCGGTTTGGTAATATTTAGTTCAGGAGTTTTACGTCTATGTTCACCAGGGTCATTGGCCTGTAATTTTCTTTTCTTGTGTCGTCCTTGTCTGGTTTTGGTATCAGGGTAATGCTCGCTTTATAAAATGAGCTTGGGAGAGTTCCCTCTTCTTTTTTTTGGGAAGAGTTTGAGAAGGATTGATATTCTTTGAGTATTTGGTAGAATTCACCATTAAAGCCATCTGGTTTTGAACTTTTGACCGTTGGGAAGTTTTTGATTACTGATTCAATCTCCTCATTAGTAATTGGTCTGTTCATATTTTCTATCTCATTTCATGATTTAATCTTTGTAGGTTGTATACCATAGGAATTTATCCATTTATTCTAGGTTGTCTAATTTGTTGGCATATATACAGTACTTGTTCACAGTAATCTCTTATGATCGTGTGTATTTCTGTGTTACTTGTAATTTCGTTTATTGCTGATTTCATTCATTTATGCTCTTTATTTTTCCTTGATGAGTCTGGCTTAAAGGTTTGTCTATTACCTTTTCAAAGAACCAGCTCTTAGTTTCATCGATCTTTTCTATTGTTTTTTAGTCTCTATTTTTGCTCTGATTTGAAAGTGAGTTTCGTTAGCAGCATACAGATGGGTCTTGTTTTTTTTTATTGGTTTGTTTGTTTTGTTTTTTAATCCATTTAGCCACTCTTTTTTTTTTGGTGGTATGCGGGCCTCTCACTGCTGTGGCCTCTCCCGTTGTGGAGCACAGGCTCCGGACGCGCAGGCTCAGCGGCCATGGCTCACGGGCCCAGCCACTCCGTGGCATGTGGGATCTTCCTGGACTGGGGCATGAACCCATGTCCCCTGCATCGGCAGGCAGACTCTCAACCACTGCGCCACCAGGGAAGCCCCCGCTTTTTCTTTTGATTGGAGCATTTAGTCCATTTACATTTAAAGTAAGTATTGATAGGTATATGCTTATTGCTATTTTATTGTTTTCTGGGTGTTTCTGTAGTTCCTCTCTGTTCCTTCTTTCTTGCTCTATTCTTTTGTGGTTTGAAGACTTTCTTTATTGGTATTCTTATATTCCTCTCCCGTTATGTTTTGTATATCTACTGTAGGATTTTGCTTTGTGATGACCATCAAGCTTCCATATAATAACCTATATTTATAAGTCTGTTTTTTAGCCGATAACAAGTTTGAATGTACTCTTAAGTTCTACATTTTTACTCTTCCTCTCCCACGTTTTATGTTTCTGATTTACATTTTACCTCTTTTTGTCTTGTGTATCCCTTAACTATTGTAGTTACAGTTATCTTTACAAGTTTTGCCCTTATCTTTATACTAGCTTCACAGGTGATTAATTCACTACATTTACTATATATTTACCTTTACCAGTGAGATTTATACTTTGATATGTTTTCTTGTTACTGATTAGTGCCTTTACTTTTTCCCTTAAAGAATTCCCTTTAACATTTCTTGTAAGGGCAGTTTAGTGGTGATGACTCTTTTAACTTTTGTCAAGAAAACTCTATCTCACCTTTAATTCTAAATGATAACTTTGCTGGATAGGGTATTCTTGGTTTGGGAGTTTTTTTCTTTTCAGCACTTTGAATCTATTGTGCTATTTCTTGCCATTCTGCAGAGTTTCTGCTTGGGGATTTCTTTGTATATAACAAGTTGTTTTTCTCTTTTTGCTTTATTTGAATTTCACCAGTTTTTCCAGTAATGTCCTTTTTCTGTTCCACAATCCAATCCAGAGTACCACATTGCATTTGCCTGCCCTTTTTTTTTAATTAACCAAAATTTCCTCTATTAGCTTCTAGTTACATAGTCTCATAATTATTTTTGAATGTTTAGCTTTGAACAAAGTAACTTATACTTCCTGGAATGAGCTAGTTCCTTATCTGTGGATAACAGATTAAGTTGCCTTATTTTTACCTAATATAATTTTTTTTTACCTAATAATTATTTTTACCTAATATTATTATTACCTAAAAACCAGTTACAAGTTGGGAGGTACCTACTAAAAATGACAAGTTTTGTTTTAGGATAATTGACGTCTGTCTCTGTTTCTAATGGTAGTTAGGTTGCAGGGCCAGTTATCTATTTGGAGTCTCCTAGTGTGTGATACAAACAGCGTCATCTTCATGTCGGGAATATGCATCCTCCTATTTTGTATGTTAGAAGGAGAAACACTAAGCCGCACTACGTAACCTGGGCTTCCCATTCCTCCCCACTCTTGTACTTTATTTGCATTTGGCTTATGTGTTTGCGTACATGCTCAATCAAGAATATTCTTCACGCAGATTTAAATTTGGCTTCATATATTTCTGTTTATCTCAGCAGATAAAATGGACTTTATTTTTCTCTTCTTGAGAGTGACACACCCTATCAGAGCTTTTGTCCTTTTAAAAATTTTATTTATTTAGGCTGCTTTAGGCCTTCATTGCCGCGCACGGGCTTTCTCTAGTTGCGGCGAGCAGGGGCTACTCTTCTTTGAGGCGCACGGGCTTCTGATTGCGGTGGCTTCTCTTGTTGCTGAGCACGGGCTGTAGGCCCGCGGGCTTCAGTAGCTGTGGCTCACGGGCTCTAGAGCGCAGGCTCAGTAGTTGTGGTGCAGGGACTTAGTTGCTCCGAGGCATGTGGGATCTTCTTGGACCATGGATCGAGCCCGTGTCCCCTGCACTGGCAGGTGGATTCTTAACCACTGTGCTACCAGGGAAGTCCCTAAAATGGACTTTAGAGTGAGCACTCTGATTTCTTTCTCTGCAGCTTAACTTCAATTTTATTATAGCTCATCTAGTAGGACAAAAATCACACTTAGACTTGATTACCAGTTATTATTAAATTGCAAACAAAAAAGTATAAATTTAAAGGTCGTTCCATTAGTCAGATCACTAGAGCATGGAAGGTTTCTCCCCAGCTTTCCTCATAAGTTACTGGACATCGTTCAGTTTATCACTGGTGTCGCTAGTGCCATTTCTCCCTCCTCACCTCCCCGACTGATCTCTTTTTCTGTATGTCTGTAATCCAATAATAATGATCACGTTGGCTAGAAATGGTGACCATATTGTTATATTCAGTGTTTAAGGCCTTTCATGTTTTAAAACAAATACTGAAAATCATTTAAATTATTTTTTAAAGTGTTTCCCTATAAATAGCTTCAAAATTTCTGGAAGAAATAAGACTGTTAAGATTCAACCATACCATTTCTTGAATGGGTACTATTCGAATAATTTACGGGATTTAAACACATCGTTCTTTTTCTGTTGAAAGATACGTATTTTGGAAATGTTCCTTTCCCCCCCTCCCTTTCATTTTGTAACGAAAACACTACCACTGGAGACAGACCATTTGAACGACCTACAGCTATGTGTGGCCAAACATCAGTCACTCTTCTGTTCTACTAAAGAATCCCCATGATAATTCCCCTTGTCATCTGCCAAGGGATGTCAGCAGCCATCCTGTGTAATGTTACTTCTTCTGTACTGATGACCCTCGATACGGGTCACTTGCCTTGACCTGTGACCATTTTGTTATCCGGCATCTGAGTGTCTTTCTGAAGCTTCATTTGAACAAGCACTGACACCTCATAGAACAGTTAGAAAGGACGTCTCCCATTGTCTCTGGCTTTCAAACCTTTCATTAGGCATTGTTCAGAGTGGACAGTAGGCTTCCTCTCTTTCTTTATTTTCTATACCTCACACTATTACTGTTTCTCTTATCAAAACCTAAAGCCCAGATTTTTTAATGATTGTTTTTCTCTTTTTTGGAAATCCATGTCAATTTCTATTGTTTACCGAACAGTATATTACTTTCAGGTTTGCCTTCTCTGCCAAGAGCTTTGTTTATTATTTAATATTACAACAGCAAAATTCCTCTACTTATCTTTCAAAACCCTGGTATGTCTACAGAGTTTTTATCATTAATCTCCTGTCTTAAGCAAAAGATCCATCATTCTTATACCATTATCTCATATTTAGTCGCCCTATACATGTTCTTGGTTAACTTCTTTTTTCTTAATCATTTCAATATTTTCTTACTCATTCTTCTTTGCCCAATATTATTTAATTCAAAACCTATTTTGATCTCACCATGTACCACACTGGATCAGACACATCACATCACATTGGAGAAGAGACACAGTCCATGCCTTCCTGGAGCTGACAGCCCAGTAAGAGAGATAGATGAGACTTACTTTTTTCGTTTAACAAACATTTGTTACTCCTTAACTCTCTAGTTGATTGTAGCTAACATCTCTAAAAACGATACAAATAGCAATGAGAATTTGAAAAATGACCAGTACCAGTGAGTGTCCAGGAGTGTTTTTCTTTTATCTCCTGACTTTCACCTGAGCGCAGTCCGAGTTGCAGAACTACACAGCAGGTGCAGACAGCAAAACCTCCAAGAGAAACCCTATTTTTTCTGGCCAGAGAACTAAGAAAAGGGGACCCTGTGAGCTGAAGGGGGCAGGGGGGATGGGGAAGCTGTTTTCTTTTTCTTTTTTTTTTTTTTTTTGCCTTTTTTCTCTCTCGGCTCAGCCATAAAGCTAACTCATCTTGCAGAGGCACCTAAAATCCCAAGGGAAAACTCTCTTTATGGACAGAGGAACTGGGGAAAGAGGCCCTGGAGAGTCAGACTTGGTCAGGGAAGTCCCAGAGAGGAGTGAGTTTGAGAAGGTCATCCCCCAAGTCTGTGTAGGAATCTGCACAAGCCCCATGCTCATCCAGAGCTGTGAATGCACAGAACAGACCCAGTGAAGAATAGAAAGGCTTGGAAAACTGAACCGAGAGAGGAAACGCTGCCCACTGAAGGCAAAAAGGACTTGCAGTCTCAACCTGACCAGGCTGACGGCCCGCTAAAACAGACAACACAAAATGAGCATTCGCAAAGCACTCAAACAGGACCCAAGTCTCATATCACAAATACTTAATGTCTAAGATAAAAGGCAGAATTACTTAATACAAAAAACTAAGGAAAGTATGACCTCCTCAAGGGAAAAGACAATCAAATGCCAACAGTGAGATGACTCAGATGTTGGAATCTGTGGACAATGTCTTTAAGTGGCTAATTATAACCATGCTTGAGATAAACAAAAGGTACAAATAAGTTCTCAACAGAGAGAGAAAATCTATTTTTAAAAAGAACAAGATGAATATTTTAGGACTGAAAAATACAATGTAATACAAATTTTAAAAAAATTTACTGGATGGGCTCAATAGAATGGACACATCGGAAAGAGACACACTAGAAAATAATTAATTGAAATAATCCAATCTGAAGTACACAGCAAACAAATATTTAAAACAAAATTAACAGAGCCTCAGGGACCTGTGGGGACAATATCGAAATAATATCTAACATTTATATCATTGGAGTCTCAGAAGAAGAAGAAAAAGATTGGTGCAGAAAAGATACTTAGAAAAAAATTGGCATGCTTAAAACTTACCAAATTTGAGGGAAAACATAAACCTCAGTGAACCTCGATCAGGAAAAACTTGAAGAAAACCATGCCAAGACACATCATAACCAAACTGCAAAAAGAAGAAGGATGGAGTGGAAAGCAGTTAAAGGAGAAGAGGAAGAGGAGAAGAAGACTTAAAAGGAGGAGAGACAGACTGAGAGGAGAGACACAGGAAGAGAGAAGAAGAAAAAAAGAAAAACTATGAAAGCAGTAGATAGAAACATATTACATATAGGTAAAAATTACATATGATGGAAGATTTCTCATCTGAAACCATGGTGGCATGAAGACTGTCAAACATCTTTAAAGTGCTGAAAGAAAAAAAAAGCTATCAATCCAGAATTCTATATGTACCAAAAATGTCCTTTGGAAATACAAAATACATTTTCAAATGAAAAAAGCTAGGAGCTATTGGCACCAGCACTTCTGCTCTAAAAGAAATGCTAAAGGAAGTTCTCCTGGCTAAGGGAAACTTGAAACTTAAGGAATGAAGGAATAGCAAGAGAAATTATAAATATCTGGATAAAGTATTTTTTTCTTTAAGCTCCTTAAAATGTGTGTGATGGAAAGCAAGCAAACACTATAACATTGTTTAGTGAGGCTGCCAATGTACATAGTTGTGATACATATGCCAGTAATATAAAAGGGATGAGGCTAAAGGGACTGATAAGCTTGTAAGGCCTCTATGTCTTGCTTAAAAAGAGAAATTAACTGTAACTGGACTATAAAGTATGTATGTTGTAGTAGAGCTACCAGGAAAAAAAAATACACAATAGGCATTTTTTTAAAAAAAGATAAATTTAAATTTAAATGGAATAGTAATAAATACATTCAAATAATACATTGAAAAAGTGCAGGAAAGGGGGAGGATAGGAACAACAACAAAAACCAGGACAAACAGAAAACAAAATGATCAGCCTAAATTCAAACACATCCATAACATTAAATGTGACAAGTCTAAATGCACCCAGTAAACGACAGAGGTTTTCATATTAGATAAAAACAAGACTCCATTATTACAAGAAACCCACTTTATATATGGTGATAGCTTAAAAGTAAAACTATGGGAAAAGTAATATCCAAACACGAATCCAAAGAAAGCTGAAGGGGCCAAAACAAAATACATGATGATAAAGGGGTCAGTTCATTAAGAAGACAAAACAATCTTAAATGCGAATGCCCCTGACTACAGGCTATCAAAATATATGGAGCAAACTCTGATAGAATTACACTAAAGTTTCAAAAACAACCAAAAAAACCCTGCTAGAGCTAATAAACAAAGTTGCAGGATAAAAAATGAACACACAAAAATGGGTTTTATTTTAATGCACTAGGCAATCCAAACAGGAAATTAAGAAAAAATCATGTATGATAGAATCAGAAAGAGTAAAATATTTAAGGATAAATTTAACCAAGGAGACAAAAGACTCCAAAAACTACAAAAATTTCTGAAATTAAAGACATAAGTAAATGGAGAGGGAACGCACATTCGTAGATTGGAAGATTTAATATTGCTAGCATGACAAACTACCCAACATTATCTACAGGTTCAATAAAATCCCTCCCCAAATCTACTGGCAATAGAAAAGAATACATTAATTGGAATTTATCAAAATTGAGAGATTTTATTCATCAAAGGACACTATCAAGATAGTGAAAAGATAGACATAGAATGGGAGAAAATATTTTCAAATCGTATACTTGATAAAAAATAAGTTAGAATATATAAAGAACCCCTGCAATTCAACAGCAAAAATCAACACAATTCAGAAATGGGCAAAATACTTAAATAGACATTTCTCCAAAGAAAGTATATAAATGGCTAAAAAAAGCACACAAAATGGTACTCAACATCCCAAGTCATTAGGAAAGTGCAAATCAAAACCACAGTGAGATACCAGTTCACACACAATGGGATGACTATTTTTTAAAAAAAGAGAAAAATGAACAACTATCTGCCAATAAGAACGTAAAATGTGCAGCCACTGTGGAAGAATGTTTGATTCCTTCAGAAGTTGAACAGAATTACCATATGATCCAGCAATTCTACTTCCAGGTATATATTCAGAAGAATTGAAAGCAGGGACTCAAATACTTGCACACCAATGTTCACAGCAGCATTATTCACAATAGCCAAAAGGCAACCCAGACATCCATCAACATATGAAGAGATTTTTTTTTAATGTAGCATATATACATACTAGAATATTATTCATTCTTAAAAAGGAATGAAAATTTGATATATGCTACAACATAGATAAACCTTGAAAACATTATGTTAGGTGAAATAAGCCAGACACAACATGACAAATACTGTATGATTCCATTAATATGAAGTACCCAGAGTAAGCAGTTTCCTAGAGCCAGAAAGGAGAACAGAGGTTACCAGGGTCTATGGGGGAAGGGAACCTTCGGAGTTAGTGTTTAGTGGGTAAAGAGTTTGTTTGCCATGATGAAAGAGTTCTGGAAATGGATGGTGGTGATGGCTGGACGACATTGTGAACCTATTTAATGCCACTAAGTTGTACACCTGTAAATGGTTAAAATGCTAAACTTTATGATATGTATTTTTACCACATTAAGTAATTAATGTTTTTAAATATGAGAATTTAAAAGAGATAAGTCTACAATTAGAGATCTCAAGACCTCTCTCTTGGTAACTGATAGAACAAATAGACCAAAAATCAGCAAGGCTGTAGAAGACCAGAAAAACATTACCAATCGATGTGATAAAGTTGATAATTATACTTCACCCAAAACAGCAGAATACATATTCTTTTCAAGTGCATAGGAAACATTTACCAAGATAAACCATATTCTGGACCATAAGACATACCTTAACAAATTTAAAAGCATAAATGGAAATTATTCCAGTTGTTTTCTCTGACCCTAATGGAATTAAATTGGAAATCAATAACTGAAAAATTCCCAAATATTTGTAAATTAAACAGTGTACTTCTAAATAGCCAATGGGGCAAAGAGGAATTTTCTAGGGTAATTATAAAGTTTGAACTGAATAAAAATGAAAATGCAATATGGCATATTTGTGGAATATAAAAAACAAAAAAAGCAAACTCAAAGCAGGAAGAAATAGTAACAATAAATGAAATTCAAAACAGACATTAGAGAAATTTGACCCCAAACTAGTTCTTTGAAAAGATCAGTAAAATTAATAAACTACCAACTAGGCTGACCGAGAAAAACATGAGAGAATACACAGATTACCAATAACAGGAATGAAAGATGGGATCCCAGTACTGATTCCATAAACATTAAAAGAACAAGGGAACACTATACAGAACTCTAGTCTCATAAATTCAACAATTTAGCTTAAACAGACCAATTATTTGAAAGGCACAAGCTACCAAATCTTGTTCTAGAAGAAGTAGAAACTGGATAGTTCTATATTTATTAAACTGGATATATAGCTTTAAAAAAAATTTTTCCCATTTGGAGAACTCCAAGCCTAAATGCCCTGATTTACTGGTGAATTTTATCAATCTCTTCCAGAATACAGAAGAGGAAAGATGACTTCCCAGCATATCTTACAAGGCATTATTCTGATGCAAAAGTCATATAAAGAGGGACTTCCCTGGTGGTTCAGTGGTTAAAACTCCACGCTTCCAATGCAGGGCACGAGGGTGCGATCCCCGGTTGGGGAGCTAGGATCCCACATGCCACGCGTGGTATGGCCAGAAAAAAAAAAAAAAAGTCATACAAGGAGAAAACAAGAGAAGAAAACTAGACATCAGTATCCTTCAGGAACAGAGTCATGAAGTTCTCAGCAAAATATTAGCAAATCAAATCTGGCAATATGTCAAAAGGATCATATATCACAACCAAGTGAGGTTCATTCTAGGAACTCAAGACTAGTTCATTCAAAAGTCAATATAACTCACCCTACTCATAGAATATAAAAGAAAACCCAAATGGTAATCTCAATAGATGAAGAAAAACATTTGGAAAAAAATGAAAAATCAATGTAATTCATCATATAGAAAAAATAAAAACCATATTGTAATATCAGTATATGCAGAAAAAGCATTGGTGAAGTTCAGCATCCATTTCTGATTTAAAAAACAGAAGCAAAAGGTTCCAGCAAACTAGGAATAGACAGTATATTAGTTTTCTAACACTGCCGCGCAAAGTACCAAAAACTGTGTGGCTTAAAGCGACAGAAATTGTCACTTCATACTTCCGGAGGCTAGTCTTAACCATTCTATGGAAGGATCCTTTCTTGCCTCTTCTAGCTTCTGCTGTTTGCTGGCAATCCTTGTTCTTTGGCTTGTAGATAAATCCGTCCATTCACGTGGCTGTCTTTTACCTGTGTGTGTCTATGTTTTCTTCCTCTGTATATGTCTGTGTTCAAATTTCACCTTTATGTGAGATGCTATAGACTGAATATGTGTCCCTCCAAAATTCATACGTTGAAATTCTGATGCCCAGCGTGATGGTATTGGGAGGTGGGGGCCTTTGGGAGGTGATTAGATCATGATGGCAGAGCCCTCATGAATGGAATTATGCCCTTAAAAAGGAGACCCCAGACAGCACCTTGACCCCTGCTGCCAAGTGCGACACAGCAAGAAGACAGTTGTCTATGAACCAGGAAGCAGGCTCTGACCAGGCACCAAATCAGCCAGGACTTGGACTACACACCCTCCAGATCTGTGATAAACTTTTGTTGTTTAAGCCACCTAGTCTATGGTGTTTTTGTTATAGCAGCTCAAATGTACTGACATAAGGACATGAGCCATATTGAATTAGGACCCACCCTAATGACTTCATCTTAACTTGATAATCTGCAAAGACCCTATTTCCAAATAAGATCACACTTATACGTTTTTAAGGTGAGTATTTAAACATATCTTTTGGGGGGGGACATAATTCAACCTATAACAGATCTTTGCAAACAAGCGAAGACAAAACAATGGAGAGAAGATTGTCTTTTCAACAAATGGTGCTGATTAGATACATGTATAAAACCACTACGTTGAACACCTTAAACTTATACAGTGTTATTTGTCAATTAAATCCCAATACAACTGGGGGGAAATGGTGCTGGAACAACTGGACATCCACTTGGAATAAAATAAACCCAGACCCAGAAATTACACCTTTCACAAAAATTAACTCAATATGGATCACAGACCTAAATGTAAAATGTAAAACTATGAAAAATTCTAGAAGATAACAGGAGGAAACCTACGTGACCTTGGGTATGGTGATGCCTTTTTAGATAGAACACCAAAGACACAATCCGTGAAAGACATGATTGACAAACTACCCTTTGCTGAAATTTAAAACTTCTGCTCTGTGAAAGGCAATATCAAGAAAATTCGAAGACCAGCCACAGACTAAGAGAAAATATTTGCAAAAGACACATCAGGTAAAGAACTGTTCTCCAAAATACTCAAAGAACCCTTAAATCTCAAAAGTAAGAAAACAGATAACCCAGTTAAAAAAAAAAATGGACCAAAGACCTTAATAGACACCTTGCCAAAGAAGATATACAGATGACAAATAAGCAGAAGGTGCACCACATCACATGTCATCAGAGAAATGCAAGTTAAAACAAGGAGAAACCACTACACACCTCTTAGAATGGCCAAAATCTGGAATGCTGACGCCACCAAATGCTGGTGAGCATGTGGGGTGATAGGAACTCTCATTCATTGCTGGTGGAATACAAAATGGTGCTCACTTGGGAAGACAGGGGACGGTTTCTTACTATGCTAAACAGACTCTTACCATGTGATCCAGCAGTTACGCTCCTTGATATTTACCCAAAGGAGCTGAAAACTTATGTCCACACAAAAACCTGCAATGCACGTTTTTATTTCATAATTGCCAAAACTTGGAAGCTACCGAAATGTACTTCAGTTAGTAAAAGGATAAACTATGCCACATCCAGGTAACGGGATATTAATCAGTTATAAGAAGAAATGAGCTATCAATCCACAAAAAGACATAGAAGAACCTTAAACGCATGTTACAAAGTAAAAGAAACTAACCTGAAAAAGGTTACGTACTGTATGATTCCAACTTTATGACATTCTGGAAAAGGCAAAACTCCGGAGAGAGTAAAAAATCAGTACTTGCCCAGGGTTGGAGCGAGGAAGGGGTGAATACAGAGCACAGAGAATTTTTAGGACAGTAAAACTATTATTCTGTATGATACTGTAATGATGGATACATGGCATTATATAATTGTTAAAACCCATAGAATGTACAACACAAAAAGTGAACTGTAGGGCTTCCCTGGTGGCGCAGTGGTTGGGAGTCTGCCTGCTAATGCAGGGGACACGGGTTCGAGCCCTGGTCTGGGAGGGGATCCTACATGCCGCGGAGCAACTAGGCCCGTGAGCCATAACTACTGAGCCTGCGCGTCTGGAGCCTGTGCTCCGCAATAGGAGAGGCCGCGATAGTGAGAGGCCCGCGCACCGCGATGAAGAGTGGCCCCCGCTTGCCACAACTAGAGAAAGCCCTCGCACAGAGACGAAGACCCAACACAGCCAAAATTAAATAATTTTTAAAAAAGGAACTGTAATATAAACTATGACCTTTAGTTAATGTTCATATTGGTGCATCAGTTGTAGTAAATGTACAACACTAATGTAAGATGTTAGAAATAGGGGGAAATGGGCGGTGTGTGAGGGGGATATACGGGAACTGTCTACTTTTTGCTCAATATTTTTTGTAAATCTAAAAGTAAAAATTGTCTTAATTTTTGTAAATCTCTAAAACAATTTTATAGCATCTCATTTCCGCCCCCCCCCCCCGCCTTTTTTCTTTAACCAAAATATAAAACAGGAACATAAGATTTACTCACATTACCTGTGTTCACTGCTGTCCTTTCTTTGTTAATTTTCCTGCCATTTAGGAGACTGGCTAATTTTGCTTTCTCCACTGTCAAAAATAACTACCAGCAGAGGCTGCTAGAATGCAGGCATCCCTCTCAGGAGAGGCACTTCTATGCCGCTCTGGCTTTGCTCTGACTGCCATGGACATGCACCATGGGAAAGCGTTTGATGGTAGAGGTTTTTCAAAGAATTTAAAATCTGTGTGTGTGTTCTCTAGGGTGTCTTACGAATATTCTTGAAGTGAGGAGATAAATAGTCTGATTGCTGAACGGCTTGAAGTGAACTCACATCTTTATTTCTGGATGTTTATGTGTAAAGAAAGTTGAAGGAAAAAAAAATTATTTTCATTTTGTAGCCTCCACAGTTCCCAATCTAGCTAAGTTCTCAAGAAAATTAGGATAAATTTCACTTAAGTTAAATCACAACTCTAAGTGAGGGGTCCAGGTTCTGGCTTCATTTTTTTTTTTTTTTTTACAAAGAAAATTCCCAGTATCGAGAGAGAACAGATGAGGATTTAAAAGCTTATTTTAAAAATACATTCCTCAGGACTTTTTGATGAATTTGTAGAATCATTTTACTTTCAGTGCTTTCAATATCTGAGGAATGTCTAGAATTGCTAATAGGTTCATTAAGAGTTTCGTTAAACTCCCTCAATAAAATTCTGAATGTGATTTCACTTTATTCCCAGAGGTTATCCAAGAAAGGAAGTGGAGAATGTTCTTTTAGAAAACATGAAGTGGGAAAATGTTTAAAACTATTTATAGCAGCACTTAGCTGTGGAAATCCCAGACTCTACCATCTATTTATAGTTATTCTTTGGGTTAAAAGGGTGAAACCAGAAATCTTGAAAATGCTGCATGCTTTTATCCAGCAGTTGAAACTAATCAGCTGTCTTTTCGTGGTTATGATACCCAGATACTTACAAGAGTAATTCTGCAAACGACAATAAATATATCTTGACTAACGAGGAAAAAACCTGTTTAAATCTAAAGGAGCGATGTTTTTCCTGAGTAAGTGATTCTTACTTGATTTTCTTGTGTTTCTAGTTTAGTGCAAGTTGGATTCTGTCTGTAGTATGTGGGCTTATCTAATGTAGAGGAGGCAGGAGAGTGGGCTTAGGAAGGAATTCCCAGCACTGGTTGATTAATCTGAATAAAAAAGAAGGCCAGGTAAAGTTACCAAGGCTTCAAACAGCAGACTTGAAACGTTCCTCTGAGGAATACCAGTTTCTGGAAATTCCACCAGACTGTAACAGCAAACTGTGGCCTCGAATATGGGACACAGGATCTGCACATACATACACAACATGAACCGTATATTCTCTTGACCCTTAGGAGCTTGAGGGTTGTTTTCCTAATATGTTCTTCTGGAGGAAAAAGACACGTTAGGAGGTTATTGCAGTGGAATGTCCAGAGCTCGTGAGAGGGTGGCCCAGGGCAGGTCAGGAGCCTGAGCTGGGAGGCCTTGCCGAGGTGTTCAAGCGCTACGAATGAACTTCCAACCGGAAGGAAAACTTTGTCTCAATCGTAATGTGACCTTTGGCTGTGGATACAAATCTTAGAGATAATTTAGAACGAATTCATACAGCGGTGGGTAAACAACAAGGTCGGGTTCCTGCCTCAACCTTCTTTGCATACGCCTCATACGAAATCCCACCCAGCTGGGAATTTATGAATCATCCCTAACGCAAACCTGTAAGCAGAACTTTTGCAGGACCCAATATGCTTTCGTGTCAACCACTTTAGACAGAAAAATCAGGCTTCCAAAATGCACGGAAGCATTTCCTCTCCTGTGGCCACGTTTTATCAAAGTCCAGCCTGTTGCCCAGGCAGCTCATCCTGGTATCACCTAAGAGCAAGGTCGACACCTCCCTGGGACCCTGACGCGTCCATGCCTTTTCATCCAGAGGATAAACCTACCCAATAACTTCTTTCTCATCCAGCTACGTCGTGATCTCATCTTTTCAATTCCCTAAGCGGTAGTTGCTAAGCCGTCCACTTGTCACTTCACCCCATGCTGCCTTATGCCACTTCTGGCGCCACTGTCCTTTCTGTCTGTTTCCTGCGGCCACTGTGCTTCCTCTGTGTCCACCTCTGGGACCCCAGCCTCAGCGACCTCATTATCTGCCGTTGAGGACTTGCCTGATTTCCCTGGAAACCCCATATGCTGCATTCAGCAGAGGGAGACTGGGGGACAAGTCAGGGCCCTGGGGGCCTCACCCTTTTCTGCCATTAATTCCAAGCGATTCTGTATGATCATTTCACCTCTCTAAGTCTGTTTCCTCTCATTTGAAATGAAGGTTTGGGCCAGATAATCTCTGAAGTCGCTCTGCCTCTAAAAGGCTTCATTCTCTCCCCTCTTGACTAAACTCCGAGGACCAGTGGATGGATCATCTGACTTACACCTTCCACCCGTCGTGCAGGAAAAGACCTACAAGCCCACCCCCAGATCAGAGTATTGTAAGAGGGTCCAAGTGGGTTAATGAACCAATGGAAGATCTCACCTAGAAGCTGCAGTGTCCCTGAAGGGCCGAGGATCTGACCTTCCTATGCGTTGAACCTAAGTCTTGTTTCCGTACTTGGATGCGAGATGCACATAAAGCATCTCACCCAGAGGCGTCGCAGAGCAGATCCTCAGTGGATGGAGCCGTGCCTGTGATAAGGTGCCTTGTCCTTGAATCTTGGCCACTCACATCTGCGTGACTCGGCCTCGTCCTGTCGGCACAAGCAGGCTGGCCTTTTGCAGGGCTGGTCACGGTGATTCTCGGTCACAATGGGGCGGCGTCCAGGTGGCCAATGGGTGGAGTCAGAGGGGTGTGGGAAGGCAGGCCTGGGGCCATGGGGGGGGGTGGGTCTGGGGTCCTGCAAGCTGAGGTCCGAGAGCCGCCTCCCTTTCCACCTGGATCCCAGCTGTGCTCACTGGTGATGGCCTGGGGGTCACAGTTCCCAGCTACGAGCGTTGCCGTCCAAGGTCCCTGGGTCCTCATTCTTCATTTACTGTGACAGAACTTTGGGGAAAGAGACCTGGGGACCAAACAGACCCCTCCTGACGATGGCCAGCCTCTGGGCACTGTCGCACCCTCCCCCGAACCTACTGTAGCAGCTCCCTTGTCCCCTAGCCCAGGGTCGGGGGGTGTACCTCCCGTCTCTCCTGTTGCAGGCTGACGAGTGTCTCTGAGTACATTGGGTAATATCATTTTGACGGGGAGAGGACGGGGGCGCTCACAAGGCTTGATCCCAGTCGCAGCTTCAGAAACACCCAGGGAAATCCCGAGGAGGCCAAGTGTCTCAGAAACACGCACACCCCGTGTCATCCAGGCCTTATAACCCAGTCCCTCCAATCCTGACACCCTCTGGGTATCGCATGTCAGCTGAGGGAATGCACATTCATGGTCATTTTCAGTTTCTTCTGGAAGGTCATCAGTTATTCTTGTACCATGAATAAGAGACACTGCAAGGAAGAATCATTTAAAAGTGCACTTGGTGGAGGGGGGTAGCTTCTGAATCTCTGGGACTGGGGGGTGAGGATGGGAAATAATCTCAGGTAACTCCAAGCCACAGCCAGAGTTGAAATTCACTACCTTAGCATTATGAGCAGACAACAAATGATTCAGCTCTCAATCTTCTGCCCTTGGCCTCATTCCTGTTTAATCTCCCAACAAATCTTGTTTCATGCTGGATAGATTTTTCATGTATTCTACCCTCGTGGATGCTGTGGCAGAGATTTTGATGGAATCACGTTGTATACTGTACCTCAGATCAAAGTGATTTAATAATACCACCGAAGCAATCATGAAACTACCCTAATTTTATATGGGAAATTTGATTATGCACGGTGCTTAAATATTTGTGACAAAACTCTTTTGTGCGCTCAGATAAGAAAGCAGTTTTTTGTTTGTTTGTTTGTTTTGAGTCAACAAGCAACCCAGTACCGCTACCTGTCATTGGTAGTGATGGCGGAAGCCTGGCTTAGAGTTGGAGTCAAAGTCTTAGCTCATACAGAGGGGTGGTTTGCACAGCACACGGAATCTTCCTGTATTCAGGCATGTGTCATACAAAGGAACGTGGGTGGAGGCTATGCAGCTGTAGGCCTGGAATCGCTTGGGGAACTGCACGTGGTCAGCAGAGGATAGAGAGAGGTTGTCCACTAAACAGAATAAGATCACTTGTCTACCATATTTTTCATAGAATCAGAAAGGATTCCTTGTTGAGTTTGAGTCCCAAGTTTAAGCCTCCCCTGGGCGATCATTTGGAGTCAGGAGTGGTCCTGACTGGGGCGAACTTAAAGGTTCAATGGCACCGTGGGATGGTGGGGAAATTGAGCACCAAATAACAAACACAGTACAGCATCCATCTTCAGACTTCTTGGTTGGTCTTGGTGCATGGGTTTTGTGGTCCTTCAGTGTCTGTTTGCAGACTATGTGTTTAATGTCAAGTATTTGTGCTGTCGAGGGTTGCCTAGTCATGAAACTTTGCATGGATATTAAGATGCTCTTTGAGGAATTCAATCACGTAAGGATCCATCCAACTGGTCCTTAGAGATTTTAATCCAGAAATCCTACAGGCTCCTCAGATTTACCTAGTACTCAAATTCATGTTCTTTCCTCTAAGCCTCTTTATCCTTGTATCCTCCCTAGTTGATGGGACTAAATTATCCCTCTATCCACTGAGAATCCCGATTATCTAAATCAGGCAATCAACAGGTCCTATCGATCAACCCTCCTTCAAGATGACTCACTAATCTCGCCCTTCCTCTCTCTGTTGCTGCCCCAGCTCCGAGGCTCATAAACTTTCCATGGCAATAACCTCTCGGGTTTTCACCTCCAGTCTAGCCCCACCCAAGCCATCCAACGCTCTCCTCTCAGAATGACCTGCCCCAAACACAGATTTGATCACACCATTGTTTTAAAACTTCTGGCGACTTTCCAGTGCTTACTAAATTACAAACTTAGCGTGAGACACCCAGGGTATCACTCACTCATTCCATCTAGTGTCCGTTTCTGGCATCATCTTTTCTGCATCTTGAACCCTACAGTCTAGTCTATGTAGATGGATACGTTACTATTTCCTGTAAGTGCCATGTAGTTCCATCTATATGCCCTTATCAATGCTGCTTCCTTTTTCTGGAGTGGCCTCTACACCATCCTCCCTCTGTCCAGAAATCCCATTCACATTTTCCAAGGCTAATTCAAGTGCCATCTGGCCTATCACTCTCCCTCCTCCTTCCTCTACTTAATTCCTATCCTCACTGTACTTGAAATACAACTCTATGTGATAGACTTAACTATCAATATTTATCCTAGTTTATGACTGCCTCAGATGCAAGCATTCTATTTTTTTGAAAACTCCATCTCAAATAGGTGTTGTGTGTGCGTTTGCTCAGCCTGGGAAACTGGAGGAGACCTTTGTTTGTTGAGACAGAACTCAGTGAAACTTCAAATAGATCCCTTGGCTTTGCTTCCTACTTTTGTCACTTGGAAGAGTTTACTCACAGCTCAATGAATTCCTACCACACACTTATCGAAAAAGCAACAGGCTATTTTCCAGCGTGGTTACAAATTGAGCCCAGTCCCTTAGACTTTCCACAAACACAGCATGGTACAATAATTCTGAGGTTCTGGAAGAAAGATTCTCTGGTGAGTACGTTGTGCTTATTAGGACAAGAAAACGGAGGAAAAAAACGTGAAAGACTTTCAGAAGGAAGGATTGAACTCAAAAAGGGTTTCTGGTTAACCACTTTAACCGGGGAACTCAGAGAACTATGACATTCCTGTCTCTGAATATCACTGTTAGCTGAAGATTTATTACATTTGAAAGCAGTAAATAATGGGACACACTTCTTAGCGGGCTGTAGAGTTACAATTGTGAATGTGAGATTTGAAACTCGACTTCCTTCACCAAATCTCTACGGCTTAGTTTTACTATATTAAGGTAATTCAATGTAGATGGGATCTTTACTTCTTTACATGACTTTTTTTTTTTTTTTTTTTTTTTTTTGTGGTACGTGGGCCTCTCACTGTTGTGGCCTCTCCCGTTGCGGAGCAACAGGCTCCGGACGCGCAGGCTCAGCGGCCATGGCTCACGGGCACAGCCGCTGCGCGGCATGTGGGATCTTCCCGGACCGGGGCACAAACCCGTGTCCCCTGCATCAGCAGGCGGACTCTCAACCACTGCGCCACCAGGGAAGCCCTCTTTACATGATTTTAACTTTTCTTGTCTGATTTTTTTTTTTTTTTTGCCTATACTCGTGAGTTTGAGAATCTCATGCATTTCACGGGAAGTATGCAGTCATATAAACTTATTTGTTTTTGTTGTTTTTAATCCTCGAGGGATAATTTGTCTGGCAGAGGTAGCGTTATCTGATTAGTTCTAAATCATCTCAAAATTAGTATTTTGGTTTGAGAACATTACGTGACAACTGAATGTATTGAATTGTTTGAAATTCTCCCGTGTCCCCTTTTCCTTCAGAAGCGTTATTAGTTACCGTGGTTTAACTGGTGCCTGCTGGTAAGGCATCTCAATAGGCTCTGCAAGAAGGAACGTGCACACCAGCCTTGATGAAGCAACCGCTTAGGGCTGGCACTCTTGTGATTTGCAATTGTGCTTTTCTTGAGCCAACCCGTGTTCCCTCCTCCAGCAATTCCTCCGTTGCGGAGATTTCCTTGGGGGTGCTCGGAAGTCCCCTGTGGCTGCAATACAGATCCCATGCGTTTATTTCACGGGCGGGAGAGGAAACAGGAGGCAAAGCACTATGAACCTGAAGTAACTGGTTCGGGAAGGACCCCTTCATCCCTAAGGAAAGGGTTCTCGCACATCGTCGGTCTTTGGAAATTTGTTTGGAAAGAATGTGGCTTTTGGAATCAGCCTGGTGGGATCTGAATCTCCCTTCTGCCACTGAGGCGTGGGCGCCCTCGGGAGGTGGTTTCACCCACAAGGACAGACATTCCTTCTATGACGTGGGTCCCTTTCATCTGTGTCCTCAATCTCTGAAAAAGCCGTTGGCTTTTCAACTTTGCTGTGAATTACTTTACTCAGGTGAGTCATGGAGATGGTCAAGGAATGCAAGATTTGATTAGGGAATAGAAATCTGGCCATGGCAGGCCGGCCAGAGTAGGGTGGTGACTTTAGTCCCCACAGAGCTGCCCAGGGGTGGCGGCGGGAGGGGTCTCACAGAGGGAACCGGGGCCGGCCCGGAAAGGACTCCTCTGATTTTGCAGTTTTGATCAGGTGCCTCTTTGCAGGTGGCCTCACCAGGTTCAGTAAGTGCTGCGAGCCAACACTCTCCATTCAGCCCATTTTCCCCTCCCTAGATTGTTCCAGTCTTCTCGATCCAAAGCTTGCCTTTCTTCCCATAGAGGGAGAAGACGAGGAAAGAGGAGAACTAAGTCTCCCCTTGGGTCTTCAATCCCCTTCCTCCCCATTTTATCTGTGTGGTACCTTCTGGTGCACCGGGCACCGAGGGCTTCCCTGTCTCTCTGACGAGTGCTGCTAGGAAGCCGGGATGCAGGACCAAGGACGCGGTGTATGAAAAACACACGTGCTTCACATCATAACCTTTCATCCATTTAAGCTTCGGAAGAAAAGGCAGCGAATGTCTCTGAGCTGATGTGGAGCCCCTCACCACTATTTTAGACTTGATGAGAATTGGCAGATGGGATGGACATAGCTGAACAGATGCACTCAAGGCTTGGACCCCATGCACAAATAAATATGCAGAGAGTAGCACAGAGGCCCCAACTAAGACCTTCAGATCCCCTCCCAACTCTGTGAGTCTAGGGCTAACAGACCCCTCACTACTTTTCTGGGCCTCCCTGGGAGCAGAGGACTCCTTTTCCTTCCCTGGCTTCCCCACCACGCCGGGGGCACCCCCAGAAGTCCTAAAGCCCATTTCTGAGGAGGCAACTCAGTAGTTGAGGGTCTCAAAGCCAAGTCGACTGGTGGCTCCCCTATTACTGTAGTTGCCCAGACCTGGGGACTCGCAGAAGCTCTGGACCAGCAGCTTTCTCGCTTCTCTTCCCAGGCCTGAGTTACCGCTACCCTCATGGGAGACTCCTGGTAGCCTCAGCACCCCCTGCCGTGGGAGGGGAGGTCCTGGCTGTGGTGGTCCCGTCGTCTTTGCTTCCGTGGAAGTTGTCAATTTCGCTGGCATTCCCACCCATTCCCCATCGCAGCTGCACTGCTCCCCGGAACCCTCGGCCCAGGCACCATTCACATGCCACGTGAGCCTCAGTTTACCTCTGGGGAGGATGTAGAAGGGGCACTAAGAAACTCTGGGCTACCCACACTCCAGCCTGAAAACCCTGTGAAGGCATCCATCCTGGCTAGATCCTACCTGGGTCCCGAGGCCCACACCTCTCCCCAGCTGACCATGGCTGCCTTGTCCACGGCCTGCCCGTGGCCCCCCAAACACCAGGAATACCCCAACTCTGGAACGCTTTCCTCCTCTTCACTTGGCTGCAGAAGTCCTCATTCCTCCCCACACGCGTTTCTTCTGCCCTCTCCTCTCTTCCCACAGCCTCAGGGGCCAAGTCTTAATCCCCACAAGGGGTGTCATCCCAGGGGTGCCCCAAACCGGAGTCCACCTGACACAGGAAGAGTTTCAGCTAACACTGAATACTGTGAGTGGGCTCTGAACACTGGACAGGGGCCTAGAGGGATGGGGCTGAGTCAAGTGTTCGGTGGCTCCCGATCCTTACGTCCTTGGAGGTTCTCGGAACTGCCCTGTGGAATTGACGTTCCTCCTTCCTGCCCCAGGAAGGGAGGGCTCTGGCCCCCTACGGCAGTCTTTGCCCACTGGCTGACCGCCCAGCAGGCCCCTGGGGCTCCCCTTGCTCTCTTCCTCTTCCACTCCTCTTAAAGGCTGGGGGAGACCTCCAGAGGTAAGTGCCCCTTCCTTTGCTGGAGACCACAGACCTTCCCTGCGCTGTGAACAGTGCTCACCCCTTTTGGAGTAGGTCCTACAGTTCCCACACCCTTTCCTGGGACCAGTGGTCAGTTGAGGACAAAATCCAAATTGCCTGGCCAGAAACGAAACAAAAAAAGAATGGAGGAGACAGAGCTGAAGACTGGGTTAGCTGACCAGGTCCTGTGAACTATGTCTGTGTTGTAATACGGTTAAGAAAAATGGTTGCTCCACAGCGTTATTTCCTATTGTAAATATTATAATACCTCAGTGATGCTATGGATAAGAGTTATATAATGGTAAGACCAGGAAGCAAGTACCAGCTAAGAGCAGTGTTTCTGTAGAATTCCAAACACCTGACTCACAAACTCATAACACACTGTAATTTGGGGACTGTTGGCGTTTTGTAACTAGTAAGATGCAAATTCAGGTGATTTCTGAGTCACTTTTACGTCAAGAAGGTGTCTGGAGGTAGTGTCTGTCAATAAGGATAGCATCCAGCTGGTCAGTAAGACTTGAAAATTTACAACCATGTTTTGTGGTTGAACCGCAAAAATAAGAACCGATGAAATAAGAACCGATGAAATAAGAACCTTGTGGTAAAACCCACTGGTCCAGGAGTTAAAAACAAATTGTCAGCCAAAATTACAATGTAAAATTGAATAAAACAACAGATGATTTGGTTTAAATTTTAAAACAGTTACAAAGGAATCAGCTGGCTGGATGGAGAGAAAACGGTTGAGGAAAGTTTTCATTGTGAGAGCTGAAGGGTTGCCCCATGCTACCAGCTGAAAGAATGAATGTTTTTCTGGCATCATCTCCATTCAAGTACAATCACAAAGTATCTTTTTTTTTTTTTTTTTTTGCTATTAAAAGATCTGAGCAGTCGCCCTGCAGTATCTGAAGTGAATACCAGAGCCGGGCCACACCAGCACCCCTGTTCCCCAGCACAGGTCCTTACACACGTGCTGCTCAGGCAGTGAGGGGGCAGTTGGTATTGGGGGGAGGGAAATACAGCTGCTCTTTTGAGGAGACTGAAGGGAGAGAAGGAGGTAACCATCTAAAGTCCATTTTCCCTGCTGGAGCTTTTAAACTGGGTGCAGATTTAAAAATTAACCTAAAATATTTTAATAATGAGGGATGTATCAAATGTTATAAATTATAGTTCCCAGTAGGAAAGCATAAGGAATCGTTGCTTTGATTTCCTTTTTACCCTAGCCTATCAAAAAGGCAGCCACTTGCTTTTTCTGAATAGTCTAATACTATCCTAAGCCCCCATGGAAAATCTTGAGGCTTGTTGATTTACTAACTCTAAATTCTCTCTGCTCAAAGCAGTTGTCAGCTTTATTTAGCTTTTCGTCTGCTTTGGCATTTCATTTATTTCTCTTCACATCTCTGGAAGATAGATGCATTTTTCTGTTCTTTTAGTGGTTACCTTTGAAACGTTTTATAGATACTTCACAGTCCAAAGTTAATGGCTATTTTACCGTCCTCCTGAGTGGTACAAGGATTTGAAGATGCTTTGGTTCCACTGTCCACTGCTTCCACCTTACGTGCTATGGGGATACCATATTTTGAATGTTTTCATATTTCTCCGGTTTTAACCTTGCTGACTAGGTTACTATGGTCCTTAACTGAATGTGTGTTTAAGTTTACCCATATGTTTACCATTTTGTTTACTTACGAAATCTTTCATTTTAGACTTTCTTCCTGGGATTGTCTCGTTCTTCCTGAAGTCTCGTTCTTCCTGAAGGAACCCTTTGTATGTTCCTTCCCTGAGTTTTGGGGGGGGTAAACGTTCTCAATTTCTGAGAGTGTCTTTAGGTCTATAATGATTTTCTAGCACATTGAAGATATTCTACTTCCTTCTGGCTTCCATTGTTGCTCTTAAAAAAACTGTTGTCAGCCTAATTGATATTCTTTGGTAGATAATCTGGTTGATTTTGTAATCTTGTCTCTGTCTTTGATGGTATATAGCGTCACTAAGAGATATCTATCCATGAATTTATTTTGCGTTGTATATTTTTGTGCTTCCTCAATTCTGGAAAATTCCTGGCCATCATTTATTTAACATCTTTATTGGAGTATGATTGCTTTACGATGGCGTGTTAGTTTCTGCTGTATCACAAAGTGAATCAGCTATACATATACATATATCCCCATATCCCCTCCCTCTTATGTCTTCCTCCCACCCTCCCTATCCTACCCCTCTAGGTGCTCACAAAGCACCGAGCTGATCTCCCTGTTCTATGGGGCTGCTTCCCACTAGCTATCTAATTTACATTTGGTAGTGTATATACATCCATGCCACTCTCTCACTTCGTCCCAGCTTAGCCTTCCCCCTCCCTGTGTCCTCAAGTCCATTCTCTACGTCTGCGTCTTTATTCCTGTCCTGCCCCTAGGTTCTTCAGAACCGTTTTTTTTTTTTTTTTTTTTAGATTCCATATATATGTGTTAGCATAGGGTATTTGTTTTTCTCTTTCTGACTTACTTCACTCTGTATGACTGACTCTAGGTCCATCCAGCTCACTACAAATAACTCAATTGCGTTCCTTTATATGGCAGAGTAATATTCCATTGTATATATGTGCCACATCTTCTTTATCCATTCATCTGTCGATGGACACTTAGCTTGCTTCCACGTCCTGGCTATTGTAAATAGTGCTGCAATGAACATTGTGGTACATGACTCTTTTTCAATTATGGTTTTCTCAGGGTATATGCCCAGTAGTGGGATTGTTGGGTCCTATGGTAGTTCTATTTTTAGTTTTTTAAGGAACCTCTATACACTTCTCCATAGTGGCTGTATCAATTTACATTCCCACCAACAGTGCAAGAGGGTTCCCTTTCCTCCACACCTCTCCAGCATTTATTATTTGTAGACTTTGATGATGCCCATTCTAACTGGCATGAGGTGATACCTCATTGTAGTTTTGATTTGCATTTCTCTAATGATTAGTGATGTTGAGCATCTTTTCGTGTGTTTGTTGGCAAGCTGTTTATCTTCTGTGGAGAAAGGTCCCTTTAGGTCTTCTGCCCATTTTAGGTTTGGGTTGTTTGTTTTTTTGATATTGAGCTGCATGAGCTGCTTGTATATTTTGGAGATGAATCCTTTGTCAGTAGCTTCATTTGCAAATATTTTCTCCCATTCTGAGGGTTGTCTTGTCATCTTGTTTAAGGTTTCCTTTGCAGTGCAAAAGCTTTTAAGTTTCATTAGGTCCCATTTGTTTATTTTTGTTTTTATTTCCATTTCTCTAGGAGGTGGGTCACAAAGGATCTTGCAGTGATATATGTCATAGAGTGTTCTGCCTATGTTTTCCTCTAAGAGTTTGATAGTGTCTGGCCTTACATTTAAGTCTTAAATCCATTTTGATTGTATTTTTGTGTATGTTAGGTGTTAGGGAGTGTTCTAATTTCATTCTTTTACATGTAGCTGTCCAGTTTTCCCAGCACCACTTACTGAAGAGGCTTTCTTTTCTCCATTGTATATTCTTGCATCCTTTATCAAAGATAAGGTGACCATAGGTGCGTGGGTTTATCTCTGCACTTTCTATCTTGTTCCATTGATGTATATTTTGGTTTTTGTGCCAGTACCATACTGTCTTGATTACTGTAGCTTTGTTGTATACTCTGAAGTCAGGGAGCCTGATTCCTCCAGCTCTGTTTTTCTTTCTCAAGATTGTTTTGGCTATTCGGGGTCTTTTGTGTTTCCATACAAATTGTGAACTTTTTTGTTCTAGTTCTGTGAAAAATGCCATTGGTAGTTTGATAGGGATTGCATTGAATCTGTAGATTGCTTTGGGTACTATAGTCATTTTCACAGTGTTGATTCTTCCAATCCAAGAACATGGTATATCTCTCTATCTGTTTGTATCATCTTTCAATTCTTTCATCAGTGTCTTATAGTTTTCTACATGCAGGTCTTTTGTCTCCTTAGATAGGTTTATTCCTAGTTATTGTATTCTTTTTGTTGTAATGGTAAATGGGAGTGCTTCCTTAATTTTACTTTCAGATTTTTCATCATTAATGTATAGGTATGCAAAAGATTTCTGTGCATTAATTTTGTATTCTGCTACTTTACCAAATTCATTGACTAGCTCTATTAGTTTTCTGGTAGCATCTTTAGGATTCTCTATGTATAGTATCATGTCATCTGCAAACAGTGACCGTTTTACTTCTTCTTTTCCGATTTGGATTCCTTTTATTTCTTTTTCTTCTCTGCTTGCTGTGGCTAAAACTTCAAAAACCATGTTGAATAATAGTGGTGAGAGTGGGCAACCTTGTCTTGTTCCTGATCTTAGAGGAAATAGTTTCAGTTTTTCACCATTGAGAATGATGTTGGCTGCGGGTTTGTCATATATGGCCTTTATTATGTTGAGGTAAGTTCCCTCCATGCCTACTTTCTGGAGGGTTTTTATCATAAATCGGTGTTGAATTTTGTCGAAAGCATTTTCTGCATCTATTGAGATGATCATATGGTTTTTATTCAGTTTGTTAATATGGTTTATCACATTGATTGATTTGCGTATATTGACGAATTCTTGCATTCCAGGGATAAACCCCACTTGATCATGGTGTATGATCCTTTTAATGTGCTGTTGGATTCTGTTTGCTAGTATTTTGTTGAGGAATTTTGCATCTATGTTCATCAGTGATACTGGCCTGTAGTATTCTTTTTTTGTGACATCTTTGTCTAGTTTTGGTATCAGGGTGATGGTGGCCTCGTAGAATGAGTTTGGGATTGTTCCTCCCTCTGCTGTATTTTGGAAGAGTTTGAGCTGGATAGGTGTTAGCTCTTCTCTAAATGTTTAATAGAATTCGCCTGTGAAGCCATCTGGTCCTCAGCTTTTGTTTGTTGGAAGATTTTTAATCATAGTTTCAATTTCAGTGCTTGTGATTGGTCTGTTTATATTTTCTATTTCCTCCTGGTTCAGTCTCGGAAGGTTGTGCTTTTCTATGAATTTGTCCATTTCTTCCAGGTTGTCCATTTTATTGGCATAGAGTTGCTTGTAGTAATCTCTCACGATCCTTTGTATTTCTGCAGTGTCAGTTGTTACTTCTCCTTTTTCATTTCTAATTCTATTGATTTGAGTCTTTTCTCTTTTTTTCTTGATGAGTCTGGCTAATGGTTTATCAATTTTGTTTCCTTCTCAAAGAACCAGCTTTTAGTTTCATTGATCTTTGCGATTGTTTCCTTCATTTCTTTTTTGTTTATATCTGACCTGATCTTTATGATTTCTTTCCTTCTGCTAACTTTGGGGTTTTTTTTTTTTTTGCTTTTTCTTTCTCTGATTGCTGTAGGTGTAAGGTTAGGTTGTTTGTTTGAGATTTTTCTTGTTTCTTGAGGTAAGTTTGTATTGCTATAAACTTCCCTCTTAGAACTGCTTCTGCTGCATCCCATAGGTTTTGGGTCATTGTGTTCTCATTGTCATTCGTTTCTAGGTATTTTTTGATTTCCTCTTTGATTTCTTCAGTGATCTCTTGGTTATTTAGTAGCGTGTTGTTTAGCCTCCATGTGTTTGTATTTTTTACAGTTTTTCCCCCGTAATATTGATATTGATACCTAGTCTCATACCGTTTTGGTCGGAAAAGATACTTGATACGATTTCAGTTTTAAATTTACTAAGGCTTGATTTGTGACCCAAGATATGATCTATCCTGGAGATTGTTCCATGAGCACTTGAGAAGAAAATGTATTCTGTTGTTTTTGGATGGAATGTCCTATAAATATCATTTAAATCCATCTTGTTTAGTGTGTCATTTAAAGCTTGTGTTTCCTTATTATTTTCATTTTGGATGATCTGTCCATTGGTGAAAGTGGGGTGTTAAAGTCCCTTACTATCATGTGTTACTGTCAATTTCCCCTTTTATGGCTGTTAGCATTTGCCTATATGTTGAGGTGCTCCTAGGTTGGGTGCATACATATTCACAATTGTTATATCTTCTTGGATTGATCATTTGATCCTTATGTAGTGTCCTTCTTTGTCTCTTGTAATAGTCTTTATTTCAAAGTCTATTCTGTCTGATATGAGAATTGCTACTCCAGCTTTCTTTTGATTTCCGTTTGCATGGAATATCTTTTCCCATCTTCTCACTTTCAGTCTGTACATGTCCCTAGGTCTGAAGTGGGTCTCTTGTAGGCAGCATATATACGGGTCTTGTTTTTGTATCCATTCAGTCAGTCACTGTCTTTTGGTGAGAGCATTTAATGCATTTGCATTTAAGGTAATTATCAATATGTATGTTCCTATTACAATTTTCTTAATTGTTTTGGGTTTGTTATTGTAGGTCTTTTCCTTCTGTTGTGTTTCCTGCCTAGAGAAGTTCCTTTAGCATTTGTTGTAAAGCTGGTTTGGTGGTGTTGAATTCTCTTAGCTTTTGCTCGTCTGTAAAGGTTTTAATTTTTCCATCGAATATGAATGAGATCCTTGCTGGGTAGAGTAATCCTGATTATAGGTTTTTCCCTTTCATCACTTTAAATATGTCCTGCCAGTCCCTTCTGGCTTGCATAGTTTCTGCTGAAGGATCAGCTGTTAACCTTATGGGGATTCCCTTGTAAGTTATTTGTTGGCTTTCCCTTGCTGTTTTAAATATTTTTTCTTTGTATTTAACTTTTGATAGTTTGATTAATATGTGTTTGGTGTGTTTCTTCTTGGATTTATCCTGTATGGGACTCTGTGCTTCCTGGACTTGATTGATTATTTCCTTTCCCATATTAGGGAAGTTTTCAACTATAATCTCTTCAAATATTTTCTCAGTCCCTTTCTTTCTCTCTTCTTTTTTTGGGACCCCTATAATTGGAATGATGGTGCATTTAAAGTTGTCCCAGAGGTCTCTGAGACTGTCCTCAATTCTTTTCATTCTTTTCTCTTTATTCTGTTCTGCAGTAGTTATTTTCACTATTTTATTTTCCAGGTCACTTATCCGTTCTTCTGCCTCGTTATTCTGCTATTGATTACTTCTAGATAATTTTAAATTTCGTTTATTGTGTTGTTCATCATTGTTTGTTTGCTCTTTAGTTCTTCTAGGTCCTTGTTAAATGTTTCTTGCATTTTCTCTATTCTATTTCCAAGATTTTGGATCATCTCTACTATCATTACTCTGAATTCTTTTTCAGGTAGACTGCCTATTTCCTCTTCATTTGTTTGGTCTGGTGGGTTTTTATCTTGCTCCTTCATCTGCTGTGTGTTTCTCTGTCTTCTCATTTTGCTTATCTTACTGTGTTTGGGGTCTCCTTTTTGCAGGCTGCAGGTTCATAATTCCCGTTGTGTTTGGCGTCTGCCCCCAGTGGGTAAGGTTGTTTCAGTGGGTTGTGTAGGCTTCCTGGTGGAGGGGACTGGTGCCTGTGTTCTGATGGATGAGGCTGGATCTTGTCTTTCTGGTGGACAGGACCATGCCCGGTGGTGTGTTTTGGGGTGTCTGTGAATTTATTATGATTTTAGGCAGCCTCTCTGCTAATGGGTGGGGTTGTGTTCCTGTCTTGGTAGTTGTTTGGCATGGGGCATCCAGCACTGGAGCTTGCTGGTTGTTGAGTGGAACTGGGTCTTAGCATTGAGATGGAGATCTCTGGGAGAGCTCTTGCTGCTTGATATCACGAGGGGCCAGGAGGTCTCTGGTGGACCAATGTCCTGTACTCGGTTCTCCCACTTCAGAGGCTCAGGCCTGACACCTGGCCGGATTGGCCATTATTTTTTTTTAAGGAATATGTTAAATATTCTTTAAATATCTCTGTCCTCTCATCACTTTAACATTTTGTTTTGACACTTGAAATTGACATATGTTGGACTTTCTCATTCTTCTTAACTTCTCTTTTATATGTTCTACATGTCCTTTTGTGATACGTTCTCATGGCCAACAGGTACATGTAAAGATGCTCAACATCACTAATGATCAGGGAAATGCAAATCAAAACCACCATGAGATATCACCTCACACCTGTCAGAATTGTAGGTGAAAAAGACAAGAAATAACAAGTGTTGGTGAGGATATTGATAAGAATGTAAATTGGTGCTGCCACTATGGAAGACAGTATGGAGGTTCCTCAAAAAATTAAAAAAAAAACTACCATATGTTCCAGCAATCCCATTTCCGGGTATTTATCCCCCCCAAAATGAAATGCTAATTTGAAAAGATATATGTACCCTCACATTCATTGCAGCATTATTTGCAGTAACCAAGATATGGAAATAACTTGTGCCCATCAGTGGATAAAAAAGGTGTGAGGCATTCTGAGCAATTTCTTTGGACATTATTTTCCAGTTTGCTGATTCTCTCATGAGTTGTGTTTAATTTGAACACTACACTTCCTTTAAATATTTTTTTCTTGCCCTTGGTCATTTAACTTTTTTCACCATCTCTTTTAAGTCTTTTAAATATCCATACGTTCCTCCTTTACCTCCTTTTACTCCCTTGCAGTTTGGCCAGTTTCTTTTGAAGAACCCAAGTCATTTGATCTATACCATTTCCCACCATGTGGACTTTGGTGGTTGCAGACTCATGGTGCAGTTCAGCATGTTCCTCTGTCCTGTGCATGTCCTGAAAACTGGCAGCTGGAACCACTGACTGGATGACTTAGGCTCAATGCCTTCGTTAAGCCAACTGGAAGAATATAATGCGTGGTTGTCTATTTTGTGATCTTAGCAGTCAGTGATACTGATACTTAACATCTATTTCCATTTGTAGAGGTTTGCAAAGGGCAGTTTCTAAGTCTGTCAGTACGTTTTCATTTATTATTTGGAATACATTTATAAAGATACACTTTCCCTCATAATTCTTTGTTTACCAAGTGGTACAGTTTATAAGGAAGTGGTAGAATAAATGTTTGATTGCTTCAAGATCAGTTTTCAAGAGAATAAATTTGTTCTTTTTCATTCCTGTCATTTTTCAGAGCATTAAGAACCCATGGATTTAAACATCTTTGAAGGGCTTTAATCCATTGCAATTCTTATTAAAGCTCAAAGTGTCTCCCTTCATCCAGTGAGAGCCTCTTCTAGTTGGCTTCTAGGTCCTTCTGAGATCACCTTAACAGTCTTGGATGTCTTCCTTGCAGTTTTGTATGACAAGATGTCCCACATTCACACTTTTCCTTTTATAGACATGAAATAAGCCATTTCTTCAAGGTTTGATTTCTTAAAGTGAAATGATATTTCTACGCCACAGTTTTGTCCCTAAGGGATGTTTAGTGAACAGCGCTAAGAAATATATACATATATTAAAAGTAAAATATCCCATGAGTCCAATTCTAATCAGTCTCTTCTCAATTACATCTGTATCTTCTTTCTTTCATACCTGAGAACCTAGTTCTCAAAGACACAGGAGACGATAGACTTAGAATATCCCATAAAAACTCATTGGTTTTATGCCATATTATATACCCAGAAGTCTCAGAATAATAATACCAATGCTACCACCAATATGATTCCTAAAAACACTACATTTTTTTTTTTGGCATGTGTTCTCCCATTCTCCCTCCATTTTTTTTCTCCCTCTACCATTTTTGAAATGGTTGTACTATAGCTACATTGTCAGAGCTTGTAGATATTATACTGTCTCTCTCTTAAGCTTCATTTTTGTGTGTGTGATTTATGTGTGCATGTGTGTATTATATATGTACACCTCACCTGTACTTAATTCAATATCTCTTTAGTCATTTTGGTTGTCTGAGCCTTGATCTCTAATAGATTACTCAGGAAAAACTCATTAATATATTTTCTGAGTTCTGGCATGTTGGTAACAGTTGGTGCCTTTTATACTTAAGTCAGTTTTGCTGGATATAAAATTCTTATACATTTCTTCCTTGAGTATCTTAAATATGTTATTTCATTTTCTTTTCCTAAAGCAGTGCTGTCAAAAAGTTTGATCATCTATTTTTTTCTTAATAGTCACCATGCTCTTTTTTTTTTGGATGTCCAACAGATCTTTTCCTTTTTCTTTAAACTTTTGTACTTTTACCATTTGGGGTCAGTATTCTCAGGTATGTTGTGTACTTTTTCAATACATAGCTTCAGATCTTTTTTTTTTTTAATTCAAGAAAGGTTCTTGAACTGTAGTTTTTAGTACTAATTCAGATTTTTTTGTTTTTTCTTCAAGAGCTCCTGTGTCTAATCTCCTTTGCCTATCTTTAATATTTGTCACTTTCTCTGACATTCTAAAAAATATTTCTTTTTTGTATTTATTATTGTTTTCCTTTTAGGTTAGCCTTTGCTTCTGAAATTGATTTCCTTTATTTCTAAATCATTCCTGAATTCTGTTGCCTCATTGTTGAGTTTTTCTAATTCTCACTTATGTGTTATTTTATGTCTTACATAATTTTCTTAAAGTCATAATAGTTCTTGATCTATTTTGTGGTCATGTCTTTATTCATGCTTTTATCGTCTGTGCAGGATTACTCCTTCTTCTCTTTTTTCCTATAATAATTTTGTATGGGATTTCACCTTGATAGTTTTCTGTTGGCTATATCTTATTTCTTTGTGAAATTAGTTTGAACTTTTAGGATGAAGCGTGGCTTAAGGTGGCTTTTCTAACTGAACCCTCTACTGCTGCTTTTTGGTAGTCTTCAAAAATAAGGTGGCTTGCTTTCTGAGCTTTTTTTTTCTTTTAAATACTTATTTTTGAGATATAAATGACATACAACATTGTGTAAATTTAAGAGGTACACGTGTTGATTTGGTACACTTATATATTGCAATATGATGATCAATGTGTGTTAGCTATAACCTCTATCATTTCACATAATTATCATTTTTTTTGTGGTGAGAACAATTCAGATCTAGTTTTTTATGACTTTGAATTATATAATACAGTATTGTTGGCTGTAATCACTATGATGTGCCTTAGATCTCTAGAATTTATTTATCTACCAGTTGCAAAGTTGGACCCTTAACATCTCCCTAATTCTTCCAGCTCCTGTCTCTTGGTAGCCATTATTCTAGTCTTTACTTTTACAAGTTTGATTTTTTTAGATTCCACATATAAGTGGACATCTTACAATATTTCTTTCTCTGACTTATTTCACTTAACATAATACCTTCAAGGCTCATCCATGTTGTCACAAATGGTAGGATTTCCTTCTTTCTCCTGGCTGAATAATATTCCATTGTATGTGTATACCACATCTTCTTTATCCGTTCATTTGTTGACGGACATTGAGGTTGTTTCCATATCTTGGCTATTGTGAATAATGTTGCAATGAACATGGTGGTGCAGGTATCTTTTTGAGATATTTATTCCACTCCTTCAAATATATACACTCAGGAATGGGATTGCTTGATCATATGGTAGGTCAATTTTTAATTTTTGAGGAACCTCCATACTGTTTTCCATAGTGGCTCCACCACTTTATATTCCACATTCCCACCAATAAGGTGTATAAGGGTTCCCTTTTCTGCACATCTTTGCCACATTTTTTATCTTTTGTCTTTTTTGGTAAAGGCCATCCTATCAGGTATGAGGTGGTATGTCATTGTACATTTGACTTGCATTTCGTGATGACTAGTGATGTGGAGCATCTGAACTTCCTTGTGTCTTTTCCTCTACCCTACTTTGATACTAGGGCTTGGAAAAGTAAATCTTGCCCACTGCCAATTTTTGTACGTCCTGTGAGTTAAGAGTGCTTTTTACACTTATAAATGGTTGAAACATCAGAGGAATAAAACAAAAACAAAAGGATATTTTGGACATATGAACATTATATGAAGTTTATATTTCAATGTCTGTAAATAAAGTTTTATTGGGACACAGCCACATCCATTCCTATCATGTGTGGCTACTTTGGCACTATAACTGCAGAGCTGAGTAGTTGTAACAGAGACTGTCTGGTCCTCAAAGCCTAAAATTTTTACTATCTAGTCCTCTGCAGAAGAATCTGTGGATCCCTGATCTTGACCCTCTCTTTTGTCTCTGTTGTGCCTGTCTTAATTTTGGTTCCACTCCCAGCAGTTTCTCCTCAGTGTAGGACCCTAGCCTAGAAACACATTCAGATGGGTCAGTTTTGAGAATTCACAGGGTGTAGACTGCTCCAGTACCCTTCAGCCCTTTTTACTGTAGGCCCCTTGTACTCACATGCTATTGAATTGGGCAAAACCCAGGTGCTGTTCTCAAATTGGCCCCGCTGTGCATTCTGGTAATAACTTATAGCTATTTAGGGATTGTCTGTTCTTAGGTCATCAGCCACTGACCCATAACCTCCTCCTTTTTCCTCCTTTATCGACATTGGTACCCACACAGATCTGGTGGCTGAGGGTGCTGTCACCACATGCTTGTGTATTGGAGTTCATGAGAATACCTTGGTTTGTTTTTTCTATCCAGGGCATCTTTTTTATGTGGAGGTTCAAAACGATTTAAACACTGTTAATTTTTTAAAAAATTTCTCTGTTTGGTTCTTTTTCAACTCTGTCTTATCATTTTGTCACATGTCTTGCTCCTTTCTCTTTTTTGTCCTCCTACTTCTTTTTTTTTTTTTTGCGGTACGTGGGCCTCTCACTGTTGTGGCCTCTCCCATTGCAGAGCACAGGCTCCGGATGCGCAGGCTCAGCGGCCATGGCTCACGGGCCCAGCCGCTCCGCGGCATGTGGCATCTTCCCGGACCAGGGCACAAACCCTCGTCCCCTGCATCGGCAGGCAGACTCTCAACCACTGCGCCACCAGGGAAGCCCCTCCTACTTCTTTCAATATTTTAAACATTCTTATTTTATAATCTATGTCTGATTCATTCTCTTAAGTCTTGGTCAGTCTGGTCCTATTAGTTGCTTTTCCTAAAGATGACCATGATGGTTTATTTGGAAGTGTCTGTGCATTCATATTTGCAGTCACTTTATCTGTGAGTATTATCAGAAGCCCAGGTTAAGGAACACTCTTCCTGGAAGGTATGTGTTACTTCTTCCAGATGCCTAAGAATGTTGCTTATAAAGACAAACCTCCTTCTTGTTTGCCTTGGGAAAGAAGTCATTGCCCCTGATGAGTGCATTTCCAGGAGAGTAACCCTTCCCGAGCCCCTGCTTTATCAGGTGTGCTCTCCATTCCAATTTCCCCTTGCCCCCCTACACAAACACACACACACACACACACACACACACACACACACACACAGTTCTAGATCAGTAGGGTCTTCCCAGTTTCAGTGATGACCTTCCTCTCTTTTATTTCCAGCCCTAGAGTTCGTAGGTTTATCCATTATTCAAAAGGAAATTCTCTATATTTCATTCTGCCTTTTTAGATGTTCATTTTCTTGCTGAAAATGGAAGTCACTTCTTTACTTTTTTGGATCGCACAAATAGCTACATTTAGAAACCCAGCAACTACTCTTGGACTATCTAACAAGCTTAAGATACAGTTCTGAAACAGAGCTGTGCATTAATCTCCCCACCCCCATCTTTCTGACAAATGTCCTCAGCAGTGAGAACTTGACCGCTTTATATCCACTGGGCGGCAAACTCCCTTCATGGCTAAAGCACTCTGGCACATTTTGTCCCGTTAGCTTACAGATATGATTCCTCTTAAAATATAGGTCTTCCTGATCATTATAACACTGTATCCCTGAACCCGGAGACTCATCCTTGCTCAGCTGTGTCTTCTTACTTTGCATGGCTACTCAGTCAGCAAGTTCTGTTCATTCCATTTCTTGAATAGCCATCAAGTCCATCTCCTGCTTTGCATTTCCAGGAGCATTTAGTCCAGCACCCCAGCATTTCTTGCCACGAGAATTATAGGAGCCTCTCACGACTAGCAGATGCTCACATATGGCCCGGGCTCGTCTGTCTACGGCACATCCTCCGTCTCCACTCCCACTCAAAGCTCCAGAGCCCCTGTGACCCAGCAGGCTTCCCGACACCTCCACAGCCTCTTCCTTGCTGTGTTTTCCTGTCGGTGGACACCTCAGCTTCCTTTAAAACCTATCTCAGATGTCAGTTTCTCCCAGAAGCATTTGCTAGAGGGAAAGAGAAGGGTTTAGGATGAATCACCCCTTTCTCAGCATTGTCTCTTTCCCCAGCCTTTGGTGAACTTATCACACTGCACTGTTGCTTTCTGACCCGACTTCCTCCCTCCAAGGCTGTCGACTCTGAGGGCAACTGCTCTGTCACTTATTCTGGTCCCCGGGGCCAGGTATATATTTGTACCTGTGGTGGAATGGATGTTCAAACAATATCTTGTGGATCTGGGCTCTTTGTGTTGGGTGTGAGCAAACCTTAGATGTGTGCTAGAAGGTAAACGGTGGAATAAGGACAGCAAACACTGTGGCTGCAACGTGGGGAAGAGCAGGTGGACACAGCCTGCAGGAAGCCACAGAATTCTTGCCCAAGTAACAATGTGGAAAAGATACCCACTTCTTAAAGCTATGATCGCTTTGCCTCTGGTAGTGGGTCCATCAAGTCCCTGAGGATCAGGGGCTTCCCTGGTGGTGCAGTGGCTAAGAATCCGCCTACCAATGCAGGGGACACGAGTTCAAGCCCTGGTCCAGGAAGATCCCACATGCTGCAGAGCAACTAAGCCCGTGTGCCACAGCTACTGAGCCTGCGAGCCACAACTACTGAAGCCCGTGCGCCTAGAACCCGTGCTCCACAGCAAAGACAAGCCACTGCAATGAGAAGCCTGTGCACCGCAATGAGGAGTAGCCCCCGCTCGCCGCAACTAGAGGAAGCCCACACGTGCAGCAATGAAGACACAACGCAGCCAAAAAAAAAAAAAAAAACGAAAAGCAACAACTGAGCATCATAGGGGTCACTTCCCCCAATTTCTTCACTCCTTTAGTGCAGGAAGTGAACTCTTAAGCCCTGGAGCATGGTTATGTTATCTGTTCAAGTCTAATTTGGTCTCAGAGGGTATTACAAGGTGGCCCCTGAATCCAATAAGTCAAAAAGGTGTGTGTGTGTGTGTGTGTGGGAATTGCTCAAGAAAAGCAAAATGCCAGTGAGTTGAAAATGACCAAATTCCTCTGTCTCCAACGTCCTTGGAGGGCTGCCCCCATCATCTTTTCTGGGCTCTGTGGCCATGAAGACAAGGTGACAGTCTTTCGTCACCCGTCTGCTCTGAGGTCTGTCTTGAGCCTTCTACCTCCTGCTGTGCCCTGGGCCCCATCCCTGACATAATGTCCCCAGATCTGTTTTGGGAACAAACCTTGTGGCCTCATGAGTCACAGCCCTTCTCCTGCACTCCGCCCTCGGCAGCTCCACACACTCAGGACAAAGAGTCTTTCTCTCTCTGACCAATTCCCCCAAAACTTAGTGATTGGGTTTCACGTAGCTGGCGGAGCACATTATCTGGCTGACAGCTGGCTCTTCATGCCAAGCTTTGGGGCTGGCAGTCACTTCATCTCCTGCTCTGTCTGGGCCCCTGTGGCGGCTGCGAGCTGCTAGAACCGCTACTAATGTGCCCCATTCCTGCGCTCCTGTTGACAGACAGACAGACGGATGGACAGACAGCTGGGCGACCCCCAGGAAGGGCCCCTCCTGACAGTTCCTCTCTCCGTAGGTTTGGCTGGGATTTCATCAGCTGGCTTGCTGTTAGGGATATTAAACTCTTTGAGTAAATCTTCTCTCTGAAATATTAAAGCGGGAAAGCCATTTGTTCCCATAGATCAGCTGTGAATCCGAGCAGTTGAAAAATTGAAACCAGATTAATAACGGAATGATGGGGGCCAGTGTCTCCGAGTTCTAGGTGGAGCTTAGGATTTGGAAGGTCCCAAGGCTTTGGGAAAACATCAACGCCTAAACTGGGAACGCATACCAAACAAAATACTAGTTTAGCCTGAGGAATCTTTGTATGGGCTTGTTTAGCTTCAGTTCAATAATTTAAATTTTTGTCTCAGTTAACAGTACAAATATGACAGGGGTAAAAGTAGACACTGTTCTCCAGGCACAGAAAATAGACTTTATAGTTTTAAAGTAAAAGATGAAACAAAATTGACAACAGGGAACATAAAACTTTAATTATAAGCACAGGTCACTTTAAAATAGACACATTTCCTTCTTACAGTATGGTCAAGTAAGTTAACTAATTGCTAAACACACGCAAGAGTTGTAAGCAGAGACGTTGTCGACCCTCTTCATCATTTCAGTTGTTTGGAGTGAGGCCTATTTGCCAAGCGTTTCTTAATGTGTGCTGGGAATTCCTATCACCTGGAGGTTTGACACGTGTGTCGGCAAAGACGTGGCTCCCTGAATAATGCTGCATCTGCTCCCAGGCGGACCTTCATCCTGGGCTCCGAGGTATCCAGACAGGAAGTGACAAAATTTCTTTGCTTGGTTAAACTTCAGTCCATCTCCTGAACCTTCTCCCAGGCCCGTTTGTCGCTTTGTCAAATCCAGCTTCAGCAATAGCCCTGCTAAGTCCATTGAACGAGAACCTCCACTCTTGATACCTGGTCAGGTTCCTCATCTCACAGGTAAAGGTTAACTGCTTGGTCTGCTTCCAGCAAGAATCCTGTTAGGTTGGTTTACTCAGAATCCCCCTTATCGCTGATGTTTCCTCGTAGTAATTTTCCATCCTCTGACCCCACTGTGCTTCTTGGCAACCTCCACTTGCCCAGGCTATTTTTTAAAATTAAGATAGAATTGACATATCACATGTTAGTTTCAAGTGTACAGTGTGATTCAATATTTGTACATATTGTGAAATGATCACCACAATAAGTCTCATTAACATCCATCACCACAAATAATTAATTTTTTTCTTGTGATGAGAAATTTTAAGATCTTAGCAACTTTCGAATGTGTAATACAGCATTGTTAACTATGGTCACCATGCTGTACATTATATGCCCAGGACTCTTTTTTTTAAATAGTTGTCAGTTTATACTTTTTGACCCATTTCACTCCCCCCAACCCCCATTTCTGGCAAGCACAAATCCAGTCCATTCTCTATCTTTTCTTTTTTTTAACATCTTTATTGGAGTATAATTGCTTTACAAGGGTGTGTTAGCTTCTGCTTTATATATTCTCTATATCTTTGAATTCAGTTTTTTGTTTTGTTTTACATTCCACATATAAGTAAGATCATATGGTATTTGTCTTTCTCTAACTTATTTCATTCAGCATAATGTCCTCCAGGATCGTGCATGTTCTCATGTGGCAGAATTTCCTTCTGTTTTATGGCTGAATGATACTCCATTGTATACGTGTGCCACATTTTCTTTATCCATCCCTTAAATGATGAACACTTAAGGTTGCTTCCACATCTTGAATTTTGTATATCATGCTGCGATAAACATGGGGATGCATATATCCTTTCAAATTAGTGTTTTCAGTTCCTTTGGATGAATACCCAGAAGTAGAATTCCTGGATCAGATGGTAGTTCTACCTTTAATTTTTTGAGAAACCTCCATATTGTTTTCCGTAGTGGCTGCACCAATATACATTCCCACCAACGCTTGTTATTTCTTGTCTTTTGACAGTAACCATTTTGATAGATATGAGGTTTTGATTTGCATTTCCCTGATGATTAATGATGCATCTTTTCATGGACTTGTTGGTCGTCTGTATGCTTTTGTTGAAAAATGTTTATTCTGATTCTCTGCCCAGTTTTAAATTGGACTGTTTATTTGCTATTGAATTGTATGAGTTTCTTATATATTTCAGATATTAAACCCATAATAGATAAATGATTTGTAAATACTTTCTCCCATTTGGTACGTTGCATATTCATTTTGTTCATCGTTTTTTTAAAATATATTTTAATTTTGTCTGTGTTGGGTCTTGCTGTGTGCAGGCTTTCTCTAGTGGCGGTGAGCAGGGGCTAGTCTTCCTTGCAGTGCGCAGGCTTCTCATTGCTGTGGCTTCTCTTCTTGCGGAGCATGGGCTCTAGGCGTGCAGGCTCAGTAGTTGTGGCTTGCGGGCTCTAGAGCGCAGGCTCAGTAGTTGTGGCACACGGGCTTAGTTGCTCCGAGGCATGTGGGATCTTACCGGACCAGGGCTCGAACCTGTGTCCTTTTCATTGGCAGACAGCTTCTTAGCCAATGCACCACCAGGGAAGCCCCTGTTCGTCATTTCTTTTGCTGTGAAGAGCTTTTATTTTGATGTAGTCTCACTTGTTTATTTTTGCTTTTGTTGAACTTTCTTTTGGCATCAAATGCAAAAAATCATTGCTGAGACTGATGTCAAGGAACATAGCCCCTATGTTTTTTTCCAGGAGTTTTATAGTTTCAGGTCTTACAATCTTTAATCCATTTTGAGTTAATTTTTGTTTATGGGGTAAGATAGTGGTCCAATTTTATTCTTTAATGAAAACTGCTGTCCAGTTTTCCCAGCACTATTTATTGAAAAGATTGTCCATTCTCCATTGTACATTCTTGGATCATTTGTCATAAATTAATTGACCATAGGCTCCCTATTTGTTCCATTGATCTATGTGTCTGTTTTTATGCCAGTACCATATTGTTTTGATTACTATTGCACTGTAATATAGTTTGAAATCAGGGAACGTGATGACTCCAGCTTTGTTCTTCTTTCTCAAGATTGCTTAGGCTGTTCAGGGTCTTTTACAGTTCCATATAAATGTTAGGATTGTTTGTTCTATTTCTATGAAAAAATACCATTAAAATTTTGATAGGGATTACATTGAACCTGTAGATTGCTTTGGATAGTATGGACATTTTAACAGTGTTCTTCCAATCCATGAGCATGGAATATCTTTCCATTTATTTGTGTCTTCAGTTTCTTTCATCAGTGTCACATTGCTTGCAGTATACAGGTCTTTCACCTCCTTGGTTAAATTTATTCCTAGATATTTTATTCTTTTTGATGCAACCATAGATGGGATTGTTTTCTTATTTTCTCTTTCTGCTAGTTTGTTAATAGTGTATAGAAACAGCAGATTTATGAATCTTAATTTTGTATCCTGAAGCTTTACTGAAGTCATTTATTAGTTCCAACAGTTTTTTGGTGGAGTTTTTAGGTTTTTGTATATATAATATCATCTGCAAAAAGTGAAAATTTTACTTCTTCCTTTCCAACTGGATACCTGTTATTTCTTTTTCTGGGCTTATTGCTTGGGCAAGAACTTCCATTATTATGTTGAATACAAGTGATGAGGCTGGGCATTCTTTCACATTCCTGATCTTAGCAGAAAAGCTTTCAGCTTTTCACTGTTGAGTATGATGTTAGCTATAGGCTTGTCATATATGCCTTTATTTGGCAGAGGTACCTTCCCTCTATACCCACTTTGTTGAGAGTTTTTGTCATGAATGGACCTTGAATTGTGTCAGATGTTTTTTCTGCATCTATTGAGATGATCATATGATTTTATCCTTCATTTTGTAATATGGTGTATTACTTATTGATTTGCAGATGTTGAACTATACTTGCTTCCCTGAAATAAATCCCACTTGATCATGGTGTGTGATATTTAAATGTATTTTTAAAATTTGGTTTGGTTATATTTTGTTGAGGAATTTTGCATCTGTGTTTATCAGGGATATTGACCTTTAATTTTCTTTTTTTGTGGTATCAGAGTAATGCTGATCCTGTAAAATGAGTTTGGAAGTGTTCCCTCATCTTCTATTACTTGGAAGAGTTTGAGAATTAATTACTTTTTAAATTTTTTGTAGAATTCACCAGTAAAAACATCTGGTCCAGTGATTTGTTGGGAGGTTGTTGATTACTGGTCCAATCTCCTTACTAGTAATAGGTCTGTTCAGATTTTCTGTTTCTTCATGATTCAGTCTTGGTAGGTTGTATGTTTCTAGAAATTTATCTAATTCATCTGGGTTGTCCAGTTTGCTGGCATGTCTTTTATAATCTTTGTATTTCTGTGGTATCATTTGTAATGTGTTCTCTTTCATTTATGATTTTATTTGAGCCCTCTCTTTTTCTTGTTGATTTTTGGTAAAGGTTGGTCAATTTTGTTTATCTTTTCAAATAACCAGCTTTTAGTTTCATTGACCATTTCTATTGTCTTTTTGTCTCAGTTTCATTCATTTCTGCTCTGATCTTTATTTCCTTCCTTCTACTAACTTTGGGCTTAGTTTGCTCTTCTTTTTCTAGTTCTTGTGGCTGTTTATTTGAGATCTTGCTTCTTAATGTTGGTGTTTATCACTATGAGCTTCCCTCTTAGGACTGCTTTTGCAGCATCCCATAAATTTTGTTATTTTTTTCATTTTCATTTGTCTCAGTGTATTTTTAAAATTTTTGAATTTTTCAGTTTTCTTTTTGTAATTGATCTCACTTTTATACTATCATGATCAGAAAAGATGCTTGATATGATTTCAGTCCTTAAATTTATTAAGACTTGTTTTGTGGCCTAACATCTGTTCTATCCTGGAGAGTGTTCTATGTGCATTTGAGAAAACATGTACTGTGTTGCTTTGGGATGGAATGTTATATGTGTATGTTTGTTAAATGACACATCTGGAATAACGTGTCATTTAAAGCCAGTGCTTTTCATTGATTTTTCTGTCTGAATGATTTGTCCATTGATGAAAGTGGTGTATTGAAGTCTCTTCCTATTGTACTGCAATCTGTTTCTCCCTTTAGGTCTTGTAAAATTTGCTTTATATAATTCAGTGAACCTATGTTGGGTGCTAAAATATTTAAAATGTTATATCCTCTTGTTGGATTGGCCACTTAATAATTATATGATGAACAACTTTGTCCCCTATTAGTCTGTCTTAAAGTCTATTTTGTCTGAAGTAATTATAGCTATTCCAGCTTTCCCTTGATTTCCATTTTCGTGAAATGTCTTTTTCTATCCCTTTACTTTCAGTCTGTGTGTATCCCTAATATCTGAAGTAAGTCGTTTATAGGCAGCATATTGATGGGTCTTCTTTTTTATCCATTTAGCCAACCTGTGTTTTTTCATTGTAGTTCCTTTGTTTTGTTACCATGAGATAGTACTGACATTTTAATAATTTTTCAATTCACTAACACAAGATATCTTTCCATTTACTCATGACTTTTTCTATTTTTCATCAGTGTCTCACAGTTTTCAGAGATCTTTTACCTCCTTTTTAAAGGTTATTGCTAAGTATTGTTTTTTATGCTATTGTAAATGGGATTGTTTTCTTTCATTCTCAGGTAATTTTTGTTAGTGTATAGAAATGATATTGACTTTTGTAGTTAATTTTGTTTCCTGTGATTTTACTGAATTTGTTGATTAGATGGAACAGTTTTTTGGTGGTCTCTTTAGAATTTTCCTACAAGTAAAATCATGCCAACAATAGATAAAGTATTACTCCTTTCTTTCCGATTGTGATGCTTTTATTTCTTTTTGTCTGATTGCCCTGGCAAGGACTTTCAGTACTATGTCGAGTAGGAGTGGTGAGAGTGGGCGCTCTTGTTCTTGATCTTTCAACTTTACCAACCTTTTACCATTGAGTATGATATATACTATGGGCTTATCATATAGGCTACTATTATGTTGGGGACATTCCTTCTATACCTAATTAGCTGAGTTTTTACCATGGACAGATGTTGAATTTTCTCAAATGCTTTTTCTGTATCTATTAAGATGATCGTATGATTTTTAAAATTCTATTGAAGTATCACATTGATTGATTTGTGTTTGTCAGACCATCCTTGTATCCCAGGCAGAAATCCCATTTGACCATGGTGGATGATCCTTTTAATATGCTGCTGAATTCAGTTTGCTAGTATTTTATTGAGAATTTTTGCATCTATATTCACTAGGGATATTGGCCTGTAGTTTTCTGGTATCCTTTTCTGGCTTTGGTGTCAGGGTGATACTGAACTTGTAAAATGAGTTTGGGAGTGTTCCCTTGTCTTTGATTTTTGGAAGAGTTTGAAAGATATTGGCATTATTTATCTTTTAAATGTTGGTAAATTTTACCAGTGAAGCTATCTATCCTGGGCTTTTCTGCATTGAGAGTTTGATTACTGATTCAATCACCTTTGTAGTAATAGTTAGATTCAGTCTTCCTCTTTCTTCCTAAGTCAGTATTGGTAGTTTGTATGTTTCTAAGAATTTTCAATTTTTTATATAGTTTGTCCAGTTTGTTGGCATGTAGTTGTTTATAGTACCTTTTTATGATCCTCTGCATTTCTGTGGTATCAGTTGTAGTGTCTTTTTTTAATTTATAATTTTGTTGATTTTGATCCTCTCTTTTTCCCTCAGTCTAGCTAAAGTTTTGTCAATTTTGTTTGTCTTTTTGGTTAATCTTTTCCATCATTTTCCTATTCTTTATTTTATTTTTTTGCCTAATCTTTATTATTTCTTTTGTTCTGCTAACTTTGGTCTCAGTTTGTTCTTTTTCTAGTTCCTTAAGGCATAAAATTAGGTTGTTTATTTGGGATATTTTTACTTCTTAACATAGGTGTTTATTGCTATGAACTTCCCTCTGAGAACTGATTTCACTGCATCCCATAAGTTTTGGTAAGTTTCCAATTGTCTCAAGATACTTTTTAATTTTCCTCACTTAATTTCTTCTTTGATCCATTGGTCGTTCTGGAGAGTGCTGTTTAATTTTCCTGTGTTTGTGAATTTTTCAGTTTTTCTCTTATTATTGATTTCTAGTTTCACACCATTATCAGAAAAGATACTTGATATGATTTGTCTTCTTGAATTTGCTAAGACTTGTCTTGTGACTTAACACACGGTCTATCCTAGAAAATGTTTTATGCACACTTGAGAAGAATGTGTATTCTGCTGTTGTTGGATAGAATGTTCTGTATATATATGTCTCAGGTTCATGTGGTTTATAATGTTCATGTCCACTGCTTTCTTATTGATTCTCTGCCTGGATGATCTTACTCCTTGTTGAGAGTAGGGTACTAACTTTCCAACAATTATTGTTTTGCTGTTTATTTCTCCTGTCAGCTCTGTTAGTTCTGCTTTATGTGTTTAGGTGCTTCAGTTGTGGCTGCATAAATATTTACAATTACTATATCTTCTTGATGTATTGAGCTCTTTATCATTACATAATGACATTCTTTGTCTCTTTTTAACATTTTTAGTTTAAATACTATTTGTCCGAGATGCAAATATAGTTACCCTGCTTATTTCTGGTTACCATTTGCTTGAAATCTTTTTCCATCCCTTCCCTCTCGGTTTATGTGTGTCTCTAAGACTAACATGAGTAGGCAGCATATTGTTGGACTTGTTTCTCTGTCTTTTGATAAAAGAATTTTATCTGTTTATGTTTAAAGTAATTATTAATAAGTAGGGACTTAACTATTGCCATTTTGTTTTCTGGTTGTTTCATAGGTTGTTCCTTGTTTCTTATTCTGCTGTCCTTTTTTGTGATATAGTGTGTTATGGTATTGGTATACTTTGGCTTATCGTGTTCTTTTGTGTAATTACCAAGGGTTTCCCTTGTGGTTACCATGAAACTTACATAGAATATCTTAAAATTATAACACCCTATTTTAAACAAATAAGAACTGAACTTCTATAGATTCCTAAGCTTACACTTTTAGTTCTCATTCTCCTCACATTTTGGGTTATTGATACTACAATTTTTATTGTGTAAGTAATAACAGATTATTGTACTTGTGGTTATTTTTTGTTTATTTTTTTAACTTTTAAACTAGAGCTGTGTGTTATGCACCACCATTACCATATAGCAGAATTTAATTTTTACTATATATTTACAATTACCAGAATGTTTTACTCTGCTTTCTTTATTATGTTATTTAGCATCCTTTTACATCTGCTTAAAGAACCCCCTTCAGTATTTTTTTGTAAGGCAGGTCTAATGTGATGAATTCCTCAGCTTTTGTTTGCTTAGGAAAATGTTTATTTCTCCTTCATTATTAAAGGGCATAGTTTGCTGGGCATAGTACTCTTGGTTGACATTTTTTTTCTTTGAACATTTTGAATACATCATCCCATTCTCTTCTGGCCTTAAAAGTTTCTGTTGAGAAATTCTCTGATAGTCTTATGGGGTTTCCTTTTATGTAACTTTTCTCTTTTTTTTTTTTTTTTGATGCCTTTTCAGTTTTTTCTGTCTTTGACTTTTCACAAGTTAATTATAATGTTTCTCAGTGTACCCCTTTCAGGTTCAACCTATTTGGAGTCCTTTGGACCTCCTGGACCTGGATGTCTATTTCTCTCCCCTAGTTTGGGAAGTTTTCAGCCATTATTGCTTTAAATATTCTTATTGACACTTTCTCTTCTAGAATTTCCATAACACAAATATTGTTTCTTTTCATTGTGTACCATAAATTCCAAAGGCTTTCTTCACGGTTTTTCATTCTTTCTTTTTGCTCCTCTGAATGGATAATTTCAAATGTCCTATCTTTCAGGCCACTGATTCTTTCTTCTCCATGGTTGATTCTGCTTTTCAAGCTCTCTGTTAAATTCTTCAGTTCTGTTATTGTATATTTTTTAGCTCTAGGATTTCTGGTTTTTAAGAACGTTTTCTCTTTCTTTGGTGAAGTTCTCATTTTGTTTTTGCATTATTTTCCCAATTTTGTTCAGTTGTCTCTGTGTTCCTGTGGTTCACTAAACTTCTTTAAGAAAATTGTTCTGAATTCTTTGTCTGAGAGTTCATAAATCTTCATTCTTTTGTCAGTTACTAGAGCTTTGTTTCCTTTGATAGTGTCAATATCTACCTGACTTCTAATGATCTTTTACTTCTTACAGTGGTATCTCCACAGTTAAGCAGGTGGTCTTCCCTTTCAGACTTGGCAGACTTGCTTTGACAGAGGCAGTTCTTCACCATTCAGCTCAGTTTGAGCTAGACATGTCTGCTGCTAATGTCCTTGGGTGTGGGGGCATGATCTAAGGTATTTTTGGGTGAGGTCAAGGGTGGGCAAGTGTGCTCTTAGCTAAGAACATCTGAATAGGACTGCTTGCTTTGTTCCCTGCCCAAGTGAGGCTGTGATGGGCTCTCTGTGTACCTCATTTTATTTTTATAATTTTGATTCCTTTTCCCTAGAGATGGCGCTGAGAAGTTGTATACAGCTCAGGCCCCACAAAACCTGAATGTATCCTATTTTAGTCTATCTGTATGATAAATTAATAGAAATGGGATTTGCTGGGTGAACGGTATATACATTTATAATTATAAAGGTGTTATAAATTTGCCCTCTACCAAAGTTGTAAAATTTACATTCTCAATAGTAAAATATAGATTGCCTATTTTCTACATCTTCACTAATGTATTATCAAGACAGTTATCAAACTTTTGGATCTTCATAAATCTGATAAGAGAAAATAGGAACTACTGGTTCTCCTTTGCATTTTTTTTTTTGTATTATGATGGAGGTTGAGCATACTTTCATAAGTGAAAGAGCCATTTCGTTTTTCTTTTCAGTGTATTATCTGTCCAAATCCTTTGATTATTCTTACTGATTTGTAGAAGCTCTGTATATTAAGGACTATTTACCATTTGTGATTTGAGTTATATTTTCCCCAGTTGCTTTTCTTTTGACCTTGGTTGTTTTTATTTTTTTCCTTCAGACTTTTGAAAACAAATGTCCTTTTATAGTTGATACCTTGGTGGAATAATTAGAAAGGTGTTCCCCATTCTGAAAAATACATATATCTATGTATATTCTATTGCTTGTGTTTCTCTGGAGAACCCTAATATAGATGGTTTGTATTATTGTTTTCAATTATCTATTTCTTCTCCTTGAAAGAAGATATCCCCACCTGTTACCAAGTTACTTATATGTTTACATATATAGCATGCATAGGCTTATCATGTATGGTATAATAAAACACATATCTGGTCTTTGTCCCTAGTTCCTGGCAGAGAGCATTAAAAACTCTTAGAAACAATAGGAGTATCTTTGTTATGCTAATGAGCTATCTCATGGTGGGCCCCTAGATAACTTCTGGATGGGGGCTGGTCACCAGAATGACCAACCATGTGATTAGAAGATTGGAACTTTGAGTTCAATCATGTGGCCAGTGATTTAATCAATCATGCCTATGTAGTAACACCCCAATAAATACTCTGCACACTGAAGCATGTTGAAGGGTCCTGGTCAGTGAACACATTAATGTGTCAGGAGGGTTACATGCCTTGATTTCATGGGAAGAGGGCATTGAAGCTGTGTGTTCCCTCCCAGACCTCATCCTGTGTGTCTCTTCATTTGGCTGGTCCTGATTTGTATCCTTTATAAGAGAACTGTAATTGTAAGTAAAGCAATTTTCTGAATTCTGTGAGGCATTCCAGCAAATTATCAAACATGGAGTTGTGGGAACCACCGAAATTTGTGGCCAGGTGATTGGGAAGCACAGGTGACCTGGGACCCCACCCCCCACCCCACCCCGATGTGTGGCTGCTGCCTGAAGAAGGGGCAGCCCCCTTAAACCTGTGGAGTCTGATGCTGGCTCTGGCTAGTTGGTGTCACAGGTGGCTGCAGTCCCCCTCCACTGGTATGGGAGGAGAATACCATGAGACTTGCTTCAGCTGGTAAAATGGGAACAATGGGGTATCAGAGTAGAAGCTATAAGAGCTATCACGTATTTCTAGCTTTCTTGTTCTGTTTCTCTGTCCAGGTGGGAACTGTTCCTTTAGCCTGGGTCCTAGCAAAACATATACAGCAGAGCTGTATCTGTCTTATAGTTTTGGATATATAGCGGGAACAAAAAATAAACTGTTAAGATAAATCATTATAGTAAAGCACTGTAAGCCATTGTTAAAATTTGTGGGTTGTTTGTTACAGCAGTATAACATAACACAAACTGATGTATCTATGCTCCAAACTGTTTCCTTTACCTCTTCATTCATAAAGCCATTAAGTGGCATCATCTACCTAGTCACTCAGCAAGAACCTAGGAGTCACTCTTGATGCTTCTCTTTCCCTCACCCTCCACATTGAATCCATCTTTTAGCAAATCCTATTATTTCTATCTCAAAAATATATCAAAAATCCATTCTCAAAATCTCTACTGTCATGGTCACCTCTTGTCTAGATTACTGCCAAAGTCTCCTAACTGGTCCCTAATTCTGTTCTTGTCCCCTTCCAAAGCATTCTCTACACGAGCTGCAAAAGTCATCAGGAAAGATAAATTGGATATCATTCTTCTGTTTAAAACCCTCACTGGTTTTCCATTAGCTTTAGCATGAAGTTGAACACTCTTTCCACGACTTACACGTCATACCTAGTCTGTCCCTTGCTTGTCTCCAACCCCATCACATACCAGCCCCTTCCTTATTTGTCTTGCTCCAGACACACTCCCCTTCTCTTGTTGTTCAGATACAACCAGCCCCTTCTTACCTTGGCATCTTTGTGTGATTTCCTCCATCTAGAAAGCTTTTCCTGTCACTAGCTCTTTCTTTATTTCTGAGCTTAAATGTTATCTTAGAAGCCTTTCCTGACCACACTATCTGAAGTAGTTCCCCTCTCCACAGTTCTCTATCTCCATTCCTGTTCCTTTTCTTACTTACTTAAACTTACATATTTCAACCTGCCTTTCCTGTAGAAATGTTTCCTTTATGAGGGCAGAGACAGTAGTTGTCTTGTTCACTGTGTTTTTCCCCAGAGCCTTGCACGCAGTAGGGGCTTAGTAAACAGTTGTTGAGTGAATGAATCTTTTGATCGTGAGCAGGTGGGATACAGAGCAGGCCACAAAGAATTAGTCTGGCAGACAAATAGGCCTGTAACTAACCCTGATCTTGGGGATCTCCGTTGTTGGGTGTTTGTCTTGGCTGAACTTGGGTAAAAGAAACACTCAGTGTTCCATACCGTAAGGCTTCCCTTTGCCTAGTACACTGCTTTCCCCAGCCACCCTCCCTCCCCAGCCTGATCACAAAGGCTGCCAAGTCATGATGCCAGGGCTCCACTTCTCACTAACAGAGTGAGCAGATGGCTGACAAGCTATTTCCCTGTAGTAGGTAGCAGATTGCTCTTGTCCAAAAGAGAGGGCACAGAAGATGGTTCAATTCTCAGAGCAGGTTTAGATGAGGTATCTCCGCCCAGATCAGGAGTGCGCCTGGAGACAGGCTTTTGTTGTGCTGCTATTTGCTCTTTCCCCTAAGCCGTCCCACCCAGTCATCCAGACCCTCTGTCTCTAGCACTTCTCCCCAGCCAGTCTTTCCCTAGATGCCCCACACCCCAATCCCTACATCTAACACCCCTGTTACCAAGCTCAGGGGTGAGAGAAGTGAATATTTTCTTTCTCCCTCCTCACCTCCCCACCTCCTTTATTCTCTCATGCTTGTGGGGAGAGGGGCATTCCATTAGGAATATGTTGATCATGAGGACAGAGCTGAAATGTATCAGTGGAGTTTGCTACCTGGCATTCCAAGGATTGCACTGACAACAGACAGGACAGTTAAAGCAATGTGTCCAGAAGAGACAAATTGTTTCACATTTCCTCTGCTTTCTGGATATCTGTATATTCAAATTTACTTTTCATGCTGGGGAGTTTACCCCCTTTTGAATTCACTCCTTCTCATTAGCTTTTGAGCCATGAAAAATGATGTTGCTACACCTTGAGTGTCTGATTGTATCACAGATGAGGTAAACTTTGAGGCTTTAAGTGGGTGGGGGGAAGCTTAGGAGATGCATTTTGTTCTCCAATATGAATTATCTGATGCTGCATAAGGTTTGAAGTATGAAAAAGACCTTCCAGTATTTATATATGTTCTATGTTTTTTTCTCCATTATAAATTCTCTCATGTTCTTTCTTATGTGAACATTGGGGGAAAGCCTTCCCACATTCAACATGTTTCAAGGTGTTTTGCCTATGTGACTGGTATTTTAACTTTATTTTCGGTGTTATTGTTTATACAGATGTCTTAACTTTTAATATTTATTCATTGGCATTTATATAATACAATTTATTTCATGTTTTTGCTTTATGGATTGTGGTGTCTTTGTGTTTTAAGAAATCCTTCCCACTTATAAAGTTTTTCTCATATTTTATTCTTTTTTTTGAATTTTATTTTCTTTTTTATACAGCAGGTTCTTATTAGTTATCCATTTTATACATATTAGTGTATACATGTCAACCCCAATCTCCCGGTTTATCTCAACACCCCCCCCGCCACTTTCCCCCCTTGGTGTCCATACAGTTGTTCTCTACATCTGTGTCTCAACTTCTGCCCTGCAAACCGGTTCATTTGTACCATTTTTCTAGGTCTCACATATATGCGTTAATATACGATATTTGTTTTTCTCTTTCTGACTTACTTCACTCTGTATGACAGTCTCTAGATCCATCCTCGTCTCTGCAAATGACCCAATTTCGTTCCTTTTTATGGCTGAGTAATATTGCATTGCATATATGTACCACATGTTCTTTATCCATTCATCTTGTTGATGGGCATTTAGGTTGCTTCTATGACCTGGCTGTTGTAAGTAGTGCTGCAGTGAACATTGGGGTGCATGTGTCTTTTTGAATTATCTCATATTTTTTTCTTAAAGCTTTAGACTTTGAACTGTCAGTCCACCTGGCATTGATTTTTTGTGTGTGTATGGTGTGAAGAAGAGAGTCTTTCTCCCCATATGAATAACACAATTTTCCATAATGTCCCTACTAACTTGTCAAACCATCTTCGTTATATACTAAGTTTCTATACATGTGTGGGTCCATTTCTTGGTTCTCTATTCTTTTCTGTTGATCTGTGTATCTGCCCTTACATCTATATTTACCACACTGTCTTAATTACCGTTGCTGTATTTTGAGTCATCTTATCTGGCGGAACAAGCCTCATCATGTATTCTCCTATTCAGGAGAGTTTTAAATATTACTATTTGGGGGCTTTGAGAATCAGCTTGTCAGAACACATACACATGCACATACAACAGAATTGACTTTATAGATTATGTGGGGAGAAATTGACATCTTTACAATATTGTCTTCCTATACATATACATTGTATCCCTTTTTGTGTACTTAATCTATCTCATGATATCTTCATTTATTTTAGATCTTCTTAAGGTATTCCAATAAGTTTTATAATTTCCTCAATAAATGTTCTACGCAAAGCTTATGAGATATGTTTTTAAAGTACCTCATACTTTTTAGTGCTGCTTCACATATTATCTTCTTAAAAGTTGCTAGTATTGGGCTTCCCTGGTGGCGCAGTGGTTGAGCGTCCGCCTGCCGATGCAGGAGACACGGGTTTGTGCCCCGGTCCGGGAAGATCCCACATGCCGCGGAGTGGCTGGGCCCGTGAACCATGGCTGCTGAGCCTGCGTGTCCGGAGCCTGTGCTCTGCAACCGGAGAGGCCACAACAGTGAGAGGCCCACATACCGCAAAAAAAAAAAAAAAAAAAAAATAGTTGCTAGTATATAGAAATACATTATTTTTTACATTGATTTTTGTATCCAAAATGTTTCTGAACTCTAATAATTTGCTTGAGAAGTCCTGGCTTTTTTATTTAGATAACTCTAGCTTTTGCAAGTTAGGACAGTTTTGATTTTTTCTTCATAATCATTAAACTTTTTATTTCTCTTGTTTTGTCATTTGGCTAGAACATCCAGTAAGTGTTGAATAGCAGGGATGAGAATAAGCATCCTTATCTTGTTCCTGACTTTTAAAAGAATATGTCTAATTTCACCATTAACTGCATTTGGTATAGGTGTCAGAAAATACCCCTTATCAGAAGATAACACTGCTACTAAGAATTTTTATCATTACTTTGTGTTGATTTAAATTTTTTTCCTATTTATTTAGAGACAATCACACATTATTTCCTCCTTTAATTTGTTAATGTATTCATCTTGCAGTTCTTGGGTTGATCGTCATGTGTGTATATGGGTATGTTTTATTGTACTGTATTACATGATTGAACAAAATATTCCTTTAGAGTATTATCCTTGTGTAGTTTTTTGTTTTGAAGGGGAGGGGTACTAGAAAAGGTTTTTACTTTATTATTTTTCTCCTTTTTATTGAGATATAATTGACATATGATAGTTTCAGCTGTGCAATACTGATTTGATATATGTATAATTGTGAAATGATCACTATAGCTCTAGTTAACATCCATCACCACATGTAGTTACATAATTTTTTCTTATGAGAACTTTCAAGATTTATTCTCTTAGCAACTTTCCAGTATGCAATACAGTGTGACATTAACTGTAGTCACTATGCTGTATATTACATCCCCAGTACTTAGTTATTTTACAACTGGAATTTGTACCTTTTGACCACCTTCAACCATGTTGTCCACTACCCACCCCCACCTCTGGCAATCACCAAACTGTTCTGTATCTGAGTTTGTTTTTTGTAGAATCCATGTATAAGCAAGATAATACAGTTTTTTGGCTTTCTCTATCTGACTTATTTCCCTTAGAATAAGGCACTAAAAGTCGATCTATGTTGTCTCAAATGTCAGGATTTCCTGTTTTATGGCTGAATAATATTCCAGTGTGGGTGTGGTTATGGGTGTGGATCACATTATCACATTTTCTTTATCCATCAATGGATACTTAGGTTGTTTCCTTGTCTTCATTATTGTAAATAACACTGCAGTGAACACAGATTTGCAGATATCTTTTTTGAGGTAGTGTTTTTATTTACTTCAGATAAATACCAAGAAGTAGAATTGCTGGATCGTATGATAGTTATATTTAAAATTTTTTGAGGAACCTCCATACTCTTTTCCATAGTGGCTGCACCAACTTACATTCCCACAAACAGTGCACAAGTCTTCTGCTTTCTCCACATCTTTCCTAGTAAACTGTTATCTCTTGTCTTTTTTATAACAGCCATTCTAACAGATGTGAGGTGATCTCATTGTGGTTTTGATTTTCCATTTCCCTGTTTAGTGATGTTGAGCACCTTTTCATGTACCAGTTGGCTAATTGTATGTCTTCTTTAGAAAAAATGTCTATTCAGATGCTCTGCCCATTTTTTAATTAGATTTTTTTAATTTTAATTTTTTTGTTGTTGAGTTATATGACTTCTTTGTGGTTTTGGATATTAACCCATTATCAGACATATAATTTGCAAATATTTTCTCTTATTCAGAATTTTGCCTTTTCATTTTTGCTGATGGTTTTCTTTGCTGTGCAGAAATTATTTAGTTTGATGCAGTTTTCGCTTGGGTTTTTTGTTTGTTTTTCTTGCCTTTGGTTTTGGTGTCTTATCCAAAAAATCATCACCAAGACCAATGTCAAGGAGCTATGACCTATGTTTTCTTCTAGGAGCTTTATAGGTTTAGGCCTTACATTCAAGTCTTTAATCCATTTTTCTGTGTGTTGTAAGGTAGTGGTCCAGTTTTATTCTTTTGCATGTGGCTGTCCAGTTTTTCCAACACCATTTATTGAAAATACTGTCCTTTCCCCATTGTATATTCTTGGCTCCTTTGTTGTAAATTAATTGACCATGTGCATGAAGGTTATTTCTGGGCTCTCTATTCTGTAGATATACGTGTCTGTTTTTATGACAATATCATACTGTTTTGATTACTATAGCTTTGTAATATAGTTGAAGTCAGGGAGCATGAAGCCTCCACCTTTGTTCTTTCTCAAGATTGCTTTGGCTATTTGCGGTCTTTTGTGGTTTCAAACAAATTTTAGAATTGTTTGTTTTACTTCTGTGTAAATGCCATTGAAATTTTGATTGGGAATGTACTGAATCTGTAGATTGCTTTCAGGTAGTATGGACATTTTAACAATATTCTTTTAACATATGAGCATGGAATATCTTTCCATTTATTTGTGTCTTGGTTAAATTTATTTCTAGATATTTTATTCTTTTTGATGCAATTGTAAATGGGATTGTTGTCCTAAATTCTCTTTCTGATAGTTCACTATTAGTGTATAGAAATGCAACTGATTTTTGTACATTGATTTTATATCCTGCAACTTTACTGAAATTTGCTTATTAGTTCTAATGGTTATTTGATGAAGCCTTTAAGGTTTTCTCCATATAATATGTCATCTGCAAATAGTGACAGTTTTACTGCTTCCTGTCCCATTTAGATGCCTCTTATATCCTTTTCTTGCCTAATTGCTCTGGCAAAGATTTCTAATACCATGTTGAAGTGGTGAGAGTGGACATCATTGCGTTGTTCCTGATTGTAGAGAAAATGCTTTCAATTTTTCACCATTGAATATAATGTTAGCTGTAGGCTTGTCATATAGGGCATTTATTTTGTTGAGGTAACTTGTCTCTATACCCATTTTGTTAAGAATTTTTAATATGAATGAAGAATTTTTCAAATGCTTTTTCTACATCTATTGATATAATCACATGGTTTTTAACCTTTATTTTGTTAATGGTGTGCATCGCATCGATTTTATGGATTGTTGAACAATTCTTGCATCCCTGGAATAAATACCACTTGATCATGGTTTATGATCTTTTAAATGTATTGTTGAATTCAGTTTGCTATTGTTTTCTTGAGGATTTTTGCATCCGTGTTCATCAGGGATATTGGTCTGTAATTTTCTTGTATTGTCCTTGTCTACTTGTGTTATCAGAATAATGCCGGCCTGTAAAATGAATTTGGAATTGTTCCTTCCTCTTGTCATTTTTGAAAGAGTTTTGAGAAGGATTGCTATTCTTAAAATATTTGATAGAATCCCCCAGTGAAGCCTTCTGGTTCTGAACTTTTGTTTGTTGGGAGGTTTTAAATTATTGATTCAGTCTCCTTTACTAGTAATCAGACTGTTATCTGTTTATTCCTAATTCAGTCTTGGTATATTGTATGTTTCTAGGAATTTATCTTTTCTTTTAGGTTGTCTAATCTGTTAGCATATAATTGTTCAGAGTAGTCTCTTATCCTTTGTATTTTGTGGTGTCAGTTGTGATGTCTCCTCTTTCATTTAAGCTTTTATTTATTTGAGTTCTTTTTTTTTCTTAGTATAGCTAAATGTCTATTTTTTAAAATCTTTCCAGAAAACCAGCTCTTAGTTGCACTGATCCTTTTTATTGTCGTTTACATCTCTATTTCATTTATTTCTGCTCAGATCGATACTATTTTCTTCCTTCTAACATTGGGCTGTTTGTCCTCCTTTTTCTAGTTTCTTGTGGTAAAAAACTGTTTTATTTGAGATCTTTCTTGTTTCTTACTGTAGGCATTTATTACTATGAACTTTTAGAACTGCTGTTGCTGCATACAATGAGTGTTGGTATGTTGTTTTTCCGTTTTCATTTGTCTCAAATTAGTTTTTTTTTTTTTTTAAACATCTTTATTGGGGTATAATTGCTTTACAATGGTGTGTTAGTTTCTGCTTTACAACAAAGTGAATCAGCTATACATATACATATGTTCCCATATGTCTTCCCTCTTGCGTCTCCCTCCCTCCCACTCTCCCCATCCCACCCTTCCAGGCTGTCACAAAGCACCGAGCTAATATCCCTGTGCCTTGCGGCTGCTTCCCCCCAGCTATCTACCTTACTACGTTTGTTAGTGTGTATATGTCCATGACTCTCTCTCGCCCTGTCAAAACTCACCCTTCCCCCTCCCCATATCCTTAAGTCCGTTCTCCAGTAGGTCTGCGTCTTTATTCCTATCTTACCCCTAGGTTCTTCATGACATTTTTTCCCCTTAAATTCCATATATATGTGTTAGCATACGGTATTTGTCTTTTTCTTTCTGACTTACTTCACTCTGTATGACAGACTCTAAGTCTATCCATCTCATTACAAATAGCTCAATTTCATTTCTTTTTAAGGCTGAGTAATATTCCATTGTGTATATGTGCCACATCTTCTTTATCCATTCATCCGATGATGGGCGCTTAGGTTGTTTCCATGTCCTGGCTATTGTAAATAGAGCTGCAATGAACATTTTGGTACATGACTCTTTTTGAATTTTGGTTTTCTCAGGGTATATGCCAAGTAGTGGGATTGCTGGGTCATATGGTAATTCTATTTGTAGTTTTTTAAGGAACCTCCATACTGTTCTCCACAGTGGCTGAACCAATTCACATTCCCACCAGCAGTGCAAGAGTGTCCCCTTTTCTCCACACCCTCTCCAGCATTTATTGTTTCTAGATTTTTTGATGATGGCCATTCTGACTGGTGTGAGATGATATCTCATTGTAGTTTTGATTTGCATTTCTCTAATGATTAATGATGTTGAGCATTCTTTCATGTGTTTGTTGGCATTCTGTATATCTTCTTTGGAGAAATGTCTATTTAGGTCTTCTGCCCATTTTTGGATGGGGTTGTTTGTTTTTTTGTTATTGAGCTGCTTGTAAATTTTGGAGATTAATCCTTTGTCAGTTGCTTCATTTGCAAATGTTTTCTCCCATTCTGAGGGTTGTCTTTCGGTCTTGGTTATGGTTTCCTTTGCTGTGCAAAAGCTTTGAAGTTTCATTAGGTCCCATTTGTTTATTTTTGTTTTTATTTCCATTACTCTAGGAGGTGGGTCAGAAAGGATCTTGCTGTGATTTATGTCATAGAGTGTTCTTCCTATGTTTTCTTCTAAGAGTTTGATAGTTTCTGGCCTTACATTTAGGTCTTTAATCCATTTTGAGCTTATTTTTGTGTATGGTGTTAGGGAGTGATCTAATCTCATACTTTTACATGTACCTCTCCAGTTTTCCCAGCACCATTTATTGAAGAGGCTGTCCTTTCTCCACTGTACATTCCTGCCTCCTTTATCAAAGATAAGGTGTCCATATGTGCGTGGGTTTATCTCTGGGCTTTCTATCCTGTTCCACTGATCTATCTTTCTGTTTTTGTGCCAGTACCATACTGTCTTGATTACTGTTGCTTTGTAATATAGTCTGAAGTCAGGGAGCCTTATTCCTCCAGCTCCTTTTTTCGTTCTCAAGATTGCTTTGGCTATTCGGGGTCTTTTGTGTTTCCATACAAATTGCGAAATTTTTTGTTCTAGTTCTGTGAAAAATGCCAGTGGTAGTTTGATAGGGATTGCATTGAATCTGTAGATTGCTTTGGGTAGTAGAGTCATTTTCACAATGTTGATTCTTCCCATCCAAGAACATGGTATATCTCTCCATCTATTTGTATCATCTTTAATTTCTTTCATCAGTGTCTTATAATTTTCTGCATACAGGTCTTTCGTATCCTTAGGTAGGTTTATTCCTAGATATTTTATTCTTTTTGTTGCAGTGGTAAATGGGAGTGTTTTCTTGATTTCACTTTCAGATTTTTCATCATTAGTATATAGGAATGCCAGAGATTTCTGTGCATTAATTTTGTATCCTGCTACTTTACCAAATTCATTGATTAGCTCTAGTAGTTTTCTGGTAGCATCTTTAGGATTCTCTATGTATAGTATCATGTCATCTGCAAACAGTGACAGCTTTACTTCTTCTTTTCCGATTTGGATTCCTTTTATTTCCTTTTCTTCTCTGATTGCTGTGGCTAAAACTTCCAAAACTATGTTGAATAAGAGTGGTGAGAGTGGGCAACCTTGTCTTGTTCCTGATCTTAGTGGAAATGCTTTCAGTTTTTCACCATTGAGGATGATGTTTGCTGTGGGCTTGTCATATATGGCTTTTATTATGTTTAGGAAAGTTCCCTCTATGCCTACTTTCTGGAGGGTTTTTATCATAAATGGGTGTTGAATTTTGTCGAAAGCTTTCTCTGCATCTATTGAGATGATCATATGGTTTTTCTCCTTCAATTTGTTAATATGGTGTATCACATTGATAGATTTGCGTATATTGAAGAATCCTTGCATTCCTGGAATAAACCCCACTTGATCATGGTGTATGATCCTTTTAATGTGCTGTTGGATTCTGTTTGCTAGTATTTTGTTGAGGATTTTTGCATCTATGTTCATCAGTGATATTGGCCTGTAGTTTTCTTTCTTTGTGACATCCTTGTCTGGTTTTGGTATCAAGGTGATGGTGGCTTCGTAGAAGGAATTTGGGAGTGTTCCTCCCTCTGCTATATTTTGGAAGAGTTTGAGAAGGATAGGTGTTAGCTCTTCTCTAAACGTTTGATAGAATTCACCTGTGAAGCCATCTGGTCCTGGGCTTTTGTTTGTTGGAAGGTTTTTAATCACAGTTTCAATTTCAGTGCTTGTGATTGGTCTGTTCATATTTTCTATTTCTTCCTGATTCAGTCTTGGCAGGTTGTGCATTTCTAAGAATTTGTCCATTTCTTCCAGATTGTCCATTTTATTGGCATAGAGTTGCTTGTAGTAATCTCTCATGATTTTTTTTATTTCTGCAGTGTCAGTTGTTACTTCTCCTTTTTCATTTCTAATTCTATTGGTTTGAGTCTTCTCCCTTTTTTTCTTGATGAGTCTGGCTAGCGGTTTATCTATTTTGTTTATCTTCTCAAAGAACCAGCTTTTAGTTTTATTGATCTTTGCTATTGTTTCCTTCATTTCTTTTTCATTTATTTCTGATCTGATTTTTATGATTTCTTTCCTTCTGCTAGCTTTGGGGTTTTTTTGTTCTTCTTTCTCTAATTGCTTGAGGTGCAAGGTTAGGTTGTTTATTCGAGATGTTTCCTGCTTCGTAAGGTGGGCTTGTATTGCTATAAACTTCCCCCTTAGAACTGCTTTTGCTGCATCCCATAGGTTTTGGGTCGTTGTGTCTCCATTGTCATTTGTTTCTAGGTATTTTTTAATTTCCTCTTTGATTTCTTCAGTGATCACTTCATTATTAAGTAGTGTATTGTTTAGCCTCCATGTGTTTGTATTTTTTACAGATCTTTTCCTGTAATTGATATCTAGTCTCATGGCGTTGTGGTCGGAAAAGATACTTGAAACAATTTCAGTTTTCTTAAATTTACCAAGGCTTGATTTGTGACCCAAGATATGATCTATCCTGGAGAATGTTCCATGAGCACTTGAGAAAAATGTGTATTCTGTTGTTTTTGGATGGAGTGTCCTATAAATATCAATTAAGTCCATCTTGTTTAATGTATCATTTAAAGCTTGTGTTTCCTTATTTATTTTCATTTTGGATGATCTGTCCATGGGTGAAAGTGGGGTGTTAAAGTCCCCTACTATGAATGTGTTACTGTTGATCTCTCCTTTTATGGTTGTTAGTATTTGCCTTATGTATTGAGGTGCTCCTATGTTGGGTGCATAAATATTTACAATTGTTATATCTTCTTCTTGGATCGATCCCTTGATCATTATGTAGTGTCCTTCTTTGTCCCTTTTAATAGTCCTTATTTTAAAGTCTATTTTGTCTGATATGAGAATTGCTACTCCAGCTTTCTTTTGGTTTCCATTTGCATGGAATATCTTTTTCCATCCCCTTACTTTCAGTCTGTATGTGTCTCTAGTTCTGAAGTGGGTCTCTTGTAGACAGCATATATAAGGGTCTTGTTTTTGTATCCATTCAGCCAATCTGTGTCTTTTGGTGGGAGCATTTAGTCCATTTACATTTAAGGTAATTATCGATATGTATGTTCCTATTTCCATTTTATATATTGTTTTGGGTTCGCTACTGTAGGTCATTTCCTTCTCTTGTGTTTCGTGTCTAGAGAAGTTCCTTTAGCATTTGTTGTAAAGCTGGTTTGGTGGTGCTGAACTCTCAGCTTTTGCTTGTCTGTAAAGGTTTTAATTTCTCCATCAAATCTGAATGAGATCCTTGCTGGGTAATCTTGGTTGCAGGTTTTTCTCCTTCATCACTTTCACTATGTCCTGCCACTCCCTGTGGCTTGCAGAGTTTCTGCTGAAAGATCAGCTGTTAACCTTATGGGGATTTCTTGTGTATTATTTGTTGCTTTTCCCTTGCTGCTTTTAATATGTTTTCTTTGTATTTAATTTTTGATAGTTTGACTAATATGTGTCTTGGTGTGTTTCTCCTTGGATTTATCCTGTATGGAACTCTCTGTGCTTCCTGGATTTGATTAACTATTTCCTTTCCCATATTAGGGACATTTTCAACTATAATCTCTTCAAATATTTTCTCAGTCCCTTTCTTCTTCTCTTCTTCTTCTGGGACCCCTGTAATTCGAATGTTGGTGCGTTTAATGTTGCCAGTCTCTGAGACTGTCCTCAGTTCTTTTCATTCCTTTTTCTTTATTCTGCTCTGCAGTAGTTATTTCCACTATTTTATCTTCCAGGTCACTTATCCATTCTTCTCCCTCAGTTATTCTGCTGTTGATTACTTCTAGAGTATTTTTAATTTCATTTATTGTGTTGCTCATCATTGCTTGTTTCCTCTTTAGTTCTTCTAGGTCCCTGTTAAATGTTTCTTGCATTTTCTCTATTTCCAAGATTTTGGATCATCTTTACTATCATTATTCTGAATTCTTTTTCAGGTAGACTGCCTATTTCCTCTTCATTTGTTAGGTCTGGTGGGTTTTTACCTTGCTCCTTCATCTGCTGTGTGTTTTTCTGCCTTTTCATTTTGCTTATCTTACTGTGTTTGGGGTCTCCTTTTCACGGGCTACAGGTTCATAGTTCCCGTTGTTTTTGGTGTCTGTCCCCAGTTGCTAAGGTTGGTTCAGTGGGTTGTGTAGGTTTCCTGGTGGAGGGTACTAGTGCCTGTGTTCTGGTGGATGAGGCTGCATCTTGTCTTTCTGGTGGGCAGGTCCACGTCTGGTGGTGTGTTTTGGGGTGTCTGTGGCCTTATTATGATTTTAGGCAGCCTCTCTGCTAATGGACGGGACTGTGTTCCTGTCTTGCTAGTTGTTTGGCATAGGGTGTCCAGCACTGTAGCTTGCTGGTCGTTGAGTGAAGCTGGGTCTTGGAGTTGAGATGGAGATCTCTGGGAGATTTTTGCCGTTTGATATCACGTGGAGCTGGGAGGTCTTTTGTGGACCAGTGTCCTGAACTTGGCTCTCCCACCTCAGAGGCACAGCCCTGACACCTGGCTGGAGCACTAAGACCCTGTCCTCCACATGGCTCAGAATAAAAGAGAGAAAAAATAAGGAAGAAAGGAAGGAAGGAAAGAAGGAAGGAAGAAAGAATTAAAAAGTAAAAAAAGACACACAGAACTCTAGGACAAATGTTGAAAGTAAAGCTATACAGACAAAATCTCACACAGAAGCATACATATTCACACTCACAAAAAGAGGAAAAGGGGAAAAAATAATCTATCTTGCTCCCAAAGTCCACCTCCTCAATTTGGGATGATTTGTTGTCTATTCAGGTATTCCACAGATGCAGGGTACATCAAGTTGATTTAATCCACTGCTCCTGACACTGCTGGGAGAGTTTCCCTTTCTCTTTGTTTGCACAGCTCCCGGGGCTCAGCTTTGGATATGGCCCCGCCTCTGCGTGTAGGTCACCTGAGGGCATCTGTTCTTGGCTCAGACAGGACGCGGTTAAAGGAGCAGCTGCTTCGGGGACTCTGGCTCACTTAGGCCTGGGGGAGGGAGGGGTATGGATGCGGGGCGAGCCTGTGGTGGCAGAAGCCAGAGTGACATTGCAACAGCCTGAAGCACGCCGTGTGTTCTCCCAGGGGAGTTGTCCCTGGATCCCGGGACCCCGGCAGTGGCGGGCTGCACAGACTCCCCGGATGGCGGTGTGGAGAGTGACCTGTGCTCGCACACAGGCCCCTTGGTGGCGGCAGCAGCAGTCTTAGCATCTCATGCCCGTCTCTGGGGTCCGCGCTCTTAGCCGTGGCTCACGCCCGTCTCTGGAGCTCGTTTAAGCGGCGCTCTGAATCCCCTCTCCTCGCGCACCAGGAAAGAAAGAGGGAAGGAAAAGTCTCTTGCGTCTTCGGCAGGTCCATACTTTTCCCCGGACTCCCTCCCGACCAGCCGTGGCGCACTAACCCCCTGCAGGCTGTGTTCACGCCGCCAACCCCAGTCCTCTCCCTGCGCTCCAACTGAAGCCCGGGCCTCAGCTCCCAGCCCCGTCCGCCCCGGCAGGTGAGCAGACAAGCCTCTCGGGCTGGCGAGTGCCGGTCGGCACCGATCCTCTGTGCGGGAATCTCTCCGCTTTGCCTCCGCACCCCTGTGGCTGCGCTCTCCTCTGCGGCTCCGAAGCTTCCCCCCCCCTGCTACCCGCAGTCTCCGCCCGTGAAGGGGCTTCCTAGTGTGTGGACACCTTTCCTCCTTCACGGCTCCCTCCCACTGGTGCAGGTCCTGTCCCTATTGTTTTGTCTCTGTTTTTTCTTTTTTCTTTTGCCCTACCCAGGTACGTGGGGGGTTTCTTGCCTTTTGAGAGGTCTGGGGTCTTCTGCCAGCGTTCAGTATGCGTTCTGTAGGAGCAGTTCCACGTGTAGATGTATTTCTGATGTATCTGTGGGGAGCAAGGTGATCTCCGCATCTTACTCTTCCACCGTCTTCTCAAATCTCCGGGAGTTACTTATTTTAACAGCGTTCTCAGTGATCATCTTTTGATGAATAGATGATTTCATTTCTTTATTTTAATCTTTTCCAGTTTTTTTTGAGATATAATTGACATACCTCACTGTGTAAATTTAAGATTTACAGCATAATGGTTTACTTACATGTATTGTGAAATGATTACTGCAGTAAGTTTAGGTAGCATCCATCATCACATATAGATACAATAAAGAGAGAAAGCAGAAAAGAAAATTTCCTTGTGATTTACTCTTAGCTTTCATATGTATCATACAGCATGTTGTACATTATGTTTGTAGTCCTATTTCTCTTATAACTGGCAGTTTCTACCTTTTGACCACCTTCCTCCAATCTTCCCATGCCCCCACCCCCAACCTCTAGAAACCACAAACTAGGTCTTTTGCTTTGAGTTTTTTTTTTCTGATTCCACATATAAGTGAGATCATACAGTATCCATCTTCCTCTGGCTGACTTATTTCACAAAGCATAATGCTCAAGTTCCATCCAAACTGTCACGAATGGAAGGATATCCTAGTTTTTCACGGTTGAATAATATTCCGTTGTATATGTATGTATCACATGTTCTGTATTCATTCATCAGTGGACACTTAGGTTGTTTCCGTATCTCGGCTGCAGTGAACATGGGGTGAGATACCTCTTTGAGATAATGATTTCATTTTCTTTGGATGTGTACACAGAAATGGGATTACTGGGTCATATGGCAATTTTAATTTTTTGAGGATCCTCTATGCAGCTCTCCATAGTGGTTGCACCAGTTTACAATCCCACCCACAATGCACAAGGGTTCCCTTTTCTCCACACCCTCATCTATCAGTACATCTATTATCTCTTATCTTTTTATGACACCCATTCTAACAGGTGTGAGGTGATATCTCATTGTGGTTTTGATTTTCATTTCCCTATGACTAGCGATGTTGAGCACTTTTTCATTGTACCTGTTGGTCATTTATATGTTGTCTTTGTAAAAATGTGTACTCAGATCATCAGCCCATTTTTAAATTGGATTATTCATCATTTTGCTTTGAGTCATGAATTTGTTATATATTTTTGATATTATCTTAAATATATGGTTTGTAAGCAATTTTTCCCATTCCATAGATTGTCTTTTCACTTTGTTGATTGTTTTCCTGTGCAGAAGCTTTTTAGTTTGATGTAGTCCCACTTGTTAATTCTTTATTTCGTTGCTTGTGCTTTAGGTGTCATATCCAAGAAATCATTGCCAAGACTCGTGTCAAGGAGCTTTTATTTTTCCTAGGTTTTCTTCTAGGAGTTTCGTGGTTTCAAGTCTTTAATCCATTTAGAGTTAATTTTTGAGTGGTGTAAGATAGAGGTCAAATTTCATTGTTTTACATGTGAATATCCAATTATCCCAGGACCATTTATTGGAGACTGTCTTTTCTCCATTGAGTATTCTTGGTTCCTTTGTCAAATATCAGTTGACCTTATATGCTTGGATTTATTTCAGGGCTCCTGATTGTTTCATTGATCTATTTGTTTTTATACCAGTACCACACTGTTCTATAGTATAGCTTGAAATTGGGAAGTGTGATGCCTCCTGCTTTGTTGTTCTTTCACAAGACTGCTTTGGCTATTTGGCATCTTTTGTGGTTTCATACAGCCTTCAGGATTGTTTTCCTACCTATGTAAAAAAAATAAAATGCCATTGAAATTTTGATAGGGATTGCACTGAATATATAGATGGCTTTTGGTAATATTGACATTTTAATATTACTAATTCTTCCAATCCAGGAACACAGGACACCTGTCCATTTATTTGTCTTTAATTTTTAAACATCAATGCCTTGTAGTTTTCAGAGTAGAAATCTTTCAACTTTTTGGTTAAGTTTATTCCTAAGAATTTTATTGTTTTGATGCCATTGTAAATAGGATCGTTTTCTTGTTTTCTTTTCTTTTAAATTAATTAATTAATTAATTTTTGGCTGCGTTGAGTCTTCATTGCTGTGGGTGGGCTTTTTCTAGTTGCGGCCAGTGGGCGCTGCTCTTTGTTGCGGTGCGTGGGCTTATCATTGTGGTGGCTCTCTCGTTGTGGAGCATGGGCTCTAGGTGTGTAGGCTTCTGTAGTTGTGGCACGCAGCCTCAGTAGTTGTGGCGCACGGGCTTAGTTGCTCTGTGGCATGTGGGATCTTCCCAGACCAGGGCCTGATCCCCTATCCCCTGTATTGGCAGGCAGATTCTTAACCACTGTGCCACCAGGGAAGCCCTCTTGATTTCTTTTTCAGATAATTTGTTGTTAGTGTACAGAAACGCTACTGGTTTTTGTATGTTAATTTTGTATCCTCCAATTTTATTGAATTTGTTGTTTAGATATAACAGTTTCTGGGTGGAGTCTTCAGGATTTTCTACATATAAAATTATACCATCTGCAAATAGAGACTACTTTATTCTTCCTTTCCAATTCTAATGCCTTTTACTTCTTTTCTTGCCAGTATTCTGTTAAACAGGGTGGTGAGAGTGGGCACCCTTGTCTTGTTCCTGATCTTAGAGGAAAAGCTTTCAACATTTCACCACTGAGCAGTATTAGCTGTGAGCTTGTTATATCTGTTGTTTATTATGTTGAAGTATGTTCCTTCTGTTCCTAATTTGTTGGAGTTTTTTTAAATCATAAAGAGATGTTGAATTTTGTCAAATGCTTTTTCTGTGTCAACTGCAATGACCATATGATTTTTGCTTTCATTTTATCAACATGATATATCACACTGATTTGTTTATGCTGAAACATCCTTACCCATGAGGGATAAAGCCCACCTGGTCATGGTAGATGATCCTTTTAATGTGCTACTGAATTCAGTTTGCAGAACCTTTGCATCTGTATTCGTGAGGGATATTAGCCTATGGTTTTCTTTTCTGGTAGTGTCCTTACCTGGTTTTAGTATCAGGCTAGTGCTGGCTTCATAAAATGAGTTTAAAGGATTTCCTCCTCTTTGATATTTTGAAAGAGTTTGAGAAAGATTGATGTTAATTCTTCAAATGTTTGTAAAATTCACCAGTGAAGCCATCTGGTCCTGTACGCGGGCCTCTCACTGTTGTGGCCTCTCCCGTTGCGGGGCACAGGCTCCGGACGCGCAGGCTCAGCGGCCATGGCTCATGGGCCCAGCTGCTCCACGGCATGTGGGATCTTCCCAGACTGGGGCACGAACCCGCGTCCCCTGCGTCGGCAGGCGTACTCTCAACCACTGCGCCACCAGGGAAGCCCTGTTGGGACATTTTTGATTACTGATTCAATCTCCTTACTAATAGTTGGTCTATTTAGACTATTTCTTCCCACTTCAGTCTTGGTGGTGTGTATGTTTCTAAGAATTTTTCCATTTCTTCCTAAGTTTTCCAGTTTGTTGGTGTATAGTTGTTCATAGCAGCCTGTTATGATCTTTGTAATTTTGTGGTATCATTTGTAATGTCTGTTTTTCATTTATAAGTTATTGATTTGGCCCTTCTCTCTTTTTCCTTTGGTTAGTCTAGCTAAAGATTTGTCAATTTTGTTTATCTTTTCAAAGAACCAATTCTTATTTTGGTTAATCCTTTCTGTTGTTTTCCTGTTCTCTGTTTCATTTATGTCTGCTCTAACCTTTATTATTTCTTTCCTTCTGCCAACTATGGTCTCAGTTTGTTCTTTTTCTTGTTGCTTAAGGCATAGAGTTACATTGTTTATTTGGGATATTTCTTAATGTAGGCATTTATTGCTATAAACTTCCTTCTTAGAACAGCTTTTGCTGCATCCCATACGTTTTGGTATGTTATGTTTCCATTTTTGTTTGTCTCAAGATACTTTATTTCTCCTTTAATTTCTTCTCTGATTCATTGATTGTTCAGAAGAGTTTTGTTTACTCTCCATGTATTTGTAAAATGTTCACTTTTCCTCTTATTGATTTCTAGTTTTATACCATTTTGGTCAGACAAGATACTTGACTAATTTCAATCTTCTTGAATTTGCTAAGACTTGTTTTGTGACCTAATTCATGGCCTGTTCTAGAAAATGTTTCATGTGCATGTCAGAAGAACATGTATTCTGCTGTTGTCAGATAGAACATTCAGTATATGTCTATTACCTTCATAAGGTGTTGCTTAAGTCTGCTGTTTTCTTACTGATTCTCTGTCTGGATACTCTATCCATTGTCAAGAATGGGATATTAAAGTCCCCAACCATTATTATATTGCTGTTTATTTCTCCTTTTGACTCTGTTACTTTTTGCTTTATGTAATTAGGTGCTCTCATGTTGGATGCATTAATACTTAAAATTGTTATATCTTCCCGATATATTGGCTCCTTTATCATTATCATACTGACTTCCTTTGGCTTTTTTACCATTTTAAATTTAAAGTCTATTTTTTCTGGCATAAGTATAGTTACCTCTGCTTTTGTTTGGTCACCATGTGCTTGCAATATCTTTTCCCAGCCCTTCATTCTCAGTTTATGTATGTCTTAACACTAAAGTGAATTTCTTGTAGGCAGTGTATTGTTGGATCTTGTTCTTTTTATCCTTCCAGCTATTTTATATCTTTGGTTGGAAAATATAATCTGCGTATATTTAAAGTAACTACTGATACCTAAAGACTTACTCTTGCCATTTTGCTCTTCTTTTCTGGTTGTTTTGTAGACCCATTCTTGTTTGAATCCTATCCTGCTGTCTTTTTGTGTGTGTTTGTGTGTGTGTGTGTGTGTTTTTCCGGTACGCGGGCCTCTCACTGTTGTGGCCTCTCCCATTGCGGAGCACAGGCTCCGGACGCGCAGGCTCAGCGGCCATGGCTCACGGGCCCAGCCGCTCCGCAGCACGTGGGACCTTCCCGGACCGGGGCACGAACCCGTGTCCCCTGCATCGGCAGGCGGACTCTCCACCACTGCGCCACCAGGGAAGCCCCTTGTGTGTGTGTTTTGATGTCTTGTGGTATCACTATGCTTTGTCTTCTTTATTATGTTTTTCTGTAATTACTACAGGTTTTTTCCCTTATGGTGACCATGAGGCTTACATAAAATATCTTAAAATTATAACACCCTATTTTAAACTAATAACAGCTTAACCTAAATAGGGTTCTTATACTTTACATTTTTACCTTTCCCCACCTCACATTTTAGGTTATTGATGATTCAATTTATGTATTTTTATATTGTATAACTAATAACAGATTATTGTAGTTATGGTTATTTTTGCTACGTTTTTTTAAACCTAAAGTGGAGTTTTAAGTGAATTACACACCACCATTATCATATTACAGAATCTCTGACTATATAACATTACTGGTGAGTTTCACACTGCCTTCTTATGTATTTATGATGTTAATTAGTTTGATTAGGCTTTCAGAAATTTACCTATTTTATCAGTGTTTCCAAAGAATCACCGTTTGTTGGATGAATTCTTTCATTTCTTTAGTTTTACTTTGCTAATTTCTATTAGCTTAATTGTTTCCTTCCTGTCCTTCTTTAATTTACTATATAGTTCTTTTCCCAACCTCTTTTGTTGAATATTTAGCTAATTAGTTTGTAGTGATTTTTTTCTTTACTAATGTAAGCAATTAGAGCTATATATTTCCCTCTAAATCTTGCTTTAGCTGAAGCAAGGAGTTTTTTCTTCAGGTCTAAATATTATTTATTTCCATTATGCTTTCTTTTTTTTTTTTTTTTTTTTTGCGGTATGTGGGCCTCTCACTGTTGTGGCCTTTCCCGTTGCGGAGCACAGGCTCCGGACGCGCAGGCTCAGTGGCCATGGCTCACGTGCCTAGCTGCTCCGCGGCATGTGGGATCTTCCCTGACCGGGGCACAAACCCATGTCCCCTGCATCGGCAGGCAGACTCTCAACCACTGCGCCACCAGGGAAGCCCCATTATGCTTTCTTTTATGTATCAATTATTTGTATGATTTCAAACTTATAAGTACAGTTTTTGCACTGTGTCATTGCTTTTCTAATTTTAGTTCATAAAACATGGTATGAAAGGAATGATTTTTTTTTCTCCTTGATTGGAACTCCAAGCCAGACAGTCTAGCTTGTCAACTAGTATAGAATTTTTTCCTAGTCTCCTTCACTGAGTGTGTACTGGACAGAATTTCAGTTTTACCTGGAGGGTCTCCACTCCAATACCACTCACTAACACAGGCCCATAACCTCATCTGCTGACCCTGTTTTCTGTTATACACAAGCTCCTGCTTCCCAGAGCCCACTCCCCCCACCCCCCATTCCCGGGCAGTAGTCTTCAGCCCTCAGACTCAGGTAGTTCTCAGGATATGGCTCCTTTCTGATCCCCACCCACTGGGAATTTCCTTTCTTTTTTAGGGGTTGTGCAATACATTTATAAAGAAGTTTGTAATATTTTTCTTTAGCTTTCTAGATATGTTGCAGCAGAAGTGTTTTTAGGTTATTAAGCCTATTCTACTTCTTCCCCAATATTTTGGAAGTCAAAAACGTGGCCATTATCTGTTTTCCTTGCATTCTTCCTAAATAAAGCCTATTCTCCTCAATACGATTCTCTCTAACCAAGGGAAAGGTTATGTGTAAGGAAGTAATGACGAGAACACAAAAATGTTTATGATCATTTTTTCACTGTATCTGCAATTAAGTCACCACTTGTTACATGAAATAAAATAGTGGCTTTAAATATAAACACAGAGGAGACATAAGCTTGGTATTTATTTTAGTTATCAACCTACATTGATCCTCTACAAATACAGAATGATACGTTCTGTAAAATAGAGCTATTTCATGGAGAGGTGGCTGTTTACACATTTTGCTTTAGTTTCATGCTTTGGATCTAATTTTTTAATGCTTCACAGTAAATACCCTTGTTTTCCTTTCCTTCCCAAAGATCAGCGTAGAATACCGGTTTCACCCTCAATGGCACATCCAGGAGCACTGCATTCCCTTGAAAGGGCAGAGCTGAGAGATGCCAAACTTTAGGGTTAACTCATCACTCCTCCCAGGGGTCCTGCTTTGGTCCTCTGAAGTGGCTCAGCAGTCAGCACTGCTGGTGACCCTGGGCCAGAAGGTCCCTCTCAGTGCTCTGAGAAACTCTGCCAGTGGTTTATTCTCAGACACCTCATCAATTTGTTCTGATTTTTGTTTCTTCATGATTAATGCAGACCAGCTCCTTTGTTTCTGTTAGAACAAGAATAGTCATAGGTTACATTTTTATAGGGCCTAGTGGCTTATAAAGACCTTTCACACCTTCTTCTGATCCTTACAAAGACCGCTGCATTATTATGACAGGTGCAGTAAGTGCAGAATCATCACCACTTTACACGTAACTTCCCTGACTCCCAGGATTCTTAAGTCAACCTGCCCTGGTTCTACCAAGTGGTAGGTAAAGACTAGAACCCAGTTTTACCAAGAGGTTCCATGAAACTCCATGGATTCTCTCTGGGCTGGTGAACTGTGTGCCTGATGGCGTCACCCAGGTTAAAGGGTAGGTCCCAGTGTTCATCCTGCCTCCAGGAACCATCCTTGGTGGAGGGAGATGACAGACTGGGCTCTGCTCCCGCACCCACCCCGTCAACACTTGACCCTCCATCCCACGCTGCTAAGCTGCTTTGACTCCTAAATCATCCATCATGATGTGCCACCATACTTCCTTCAAAGCCTTGAAGGGCTTGTCAACTCCCCATGGATTCAAATCCAGGTTTGGCAAACATTCAAATACCTACTTTGTGTCACAGACTGAGTGTATTAGTCAAGGTCCTCCAGAGACACAGAACCAATAGGAGACATTTATTGTAAGGAATTGGCTTGTGTGCTGATGGAGGCTGGAGAGTCTCAAGATCCACATTTGGCAGGCTGCAGACCCAGGGGAGCTGGTGGTGTGAGCTCCAGTCAGAACGCCTGCAGGCTCGAGACCCAAGCAGAGACGATGTTTCAGTTTGAGTCCAAAGGCAGGAAGAGATGGATGTCTCAGTTCAAGGCAGTCAGGCAGGAGGAGATCCGTCTTATTAAGGAGGTTCAGTCTTTCTGTTCTAGCCAGGCCTTCAACTGATTGGATGAGGCCCACCCACAGTGGGGAGGGCAACCTGCTTTACTCAGTCTGCCCATGCAAATGTGAATTTCACCCAGGTACATCCTCATGGACACACCCAGAATGATGTTTGACCAAATATCTGGGCATCACATGATCCAATCAAGTTGATAAATGAACATCACACTGGCCTGGGGAATGTCTTCACCCTCTTCAAGGGGTGAATAGTTAAGTAAACTTGGGATAGTTTAATAGTTAAGTAAACATGCCATGGGGTACTCCTCAACAATAAAAAGTTACCAACTATTGATACACACAGCGTAGATGAGTTATCAGAGAATTATGCTGAGGGATAAAAGCCAATGCCAAAGGATACATATTGTATGATTCCATTTACATAACATTCCATTCCATTTACATAACATTCTTGAAAGGACAAAGTTATAGAAATGGAAAACAGATTACTGGTTGCCAGGAGTTAAGGAAGCGGGGTAAGTAGGTGTGGTTACAAAGGGGATGTGGTCACGAGGGATCATTGTGATGGAGGTGGTCTCTATCTTCAGTGTGGTGGTTGATACATGAACCTCACACGTGATAAAACCGGTGTGCAGAGCAGAAGTTGAGACACAGATGTAGAGAACAAACGTATGGACACCAAGGGGGGAAAACCGCGGGGGTGGGGGGTGGGGGTGGGGATGGTGGTGTGATGAATTGGGCGATTGGGATTGACATGTATACACTGATGTGTATAAAACTGATGACTAATAAGAACCTGCTGTATATAAAAAAAATAAAATTCAAAAATAAAACAACTGCACAGAACTAAACAGACAAATACCGCCCCCCCCAACCCAAATATATGGATACCCAGACAAGTTAAGTCAGAATCCTTGGTGTTTGTGTATTTTTAAACCCCCTCAGGTGATTCTGGTGTTCTGTCAGGGTTGAGAGTCACTGCCCTAAGCATTTTCAAAGAAATACCTTGGTCGAATTTTACAACGTATTTGCAACACACGGCTAGAAGCAGCAATTTGGTTTAAAAAAGACATTAAAATCTCCAAATCATTAATTCCTGTACAGAACTAAATGGTATGTAAAGTTATCCCTCTGAGTATTCCAAATCCTTGCAATTCAAGCAGCTTCCAAGACGTCATTTGGCAGTTTTTCACAAATGCAGCGTTTCGGGCCCCACCCAGATCTACTGAATCAGAATCTACCTTTAACAATATCCCCAGATGATTCGAATTCATGTTAAAGTTCAAGAAGCCAGCTCAGAATTTTCTCATACGCTTTTCAAACACAATTACAAGGCGGCATGATTGTAAGTAACTCTCTAGAAATTAAATCTTTTAATGCCCTAAACGGCACTTCTAAACACATGAGAGGATAATAGTATTTAATGTAACGCATGGTGAAAAATGTTTTATTAAAAAATGTGGCACTGGGTGTACAAGATAATGGGAGTGGCCGGCATGACACAAAGCAGCTTTAACTGACATCAAATGAAGTCTCATTTGTGACTCTACTTTTCAGTGTTGTTTGCCTTTCAAAGCAGTTTTCTGAGTTTGATCAAGGCTCTCCCTTATTCATAGACAATTTCAGTTTGTGCCGTTGTGAGTGGGGAGTTCTGATTTTAGATGGTTTTTGTAGGATTACTGCTCATTAGCTGAATGATGTTGAAGGTGTCAGCTTCTCTGCAAGTGAAGGGGAGGACTGGACCAGATGTAGTGGTTTTGAGATGATCCCATAAGTAACCAGAGGCACTGCGGAGGTGATTCCATGGGGACGAAGGATCCTTTGGGCAAGGATCTGGAACCCTCTCTTCCCTCCCCATTCCTTAACTGGAGCAGTTCTGTTGCCACTTGATGCATCTATTGCAACTTTCATGCAACCTCACTTAAAGGGTTTTGCCATTTAACAAAGGCTGAAAACAACCGCTAGTTACAGCTTCTTGGAAACACGTTGATCGAGTTTAAGGACATGTGTTTCATAAGGGTAGTTACCTGCACGTGGTAGGCATTAGTAAACGTTTTAAAAATCCATCATTACTAGTCCATTGGACATTCTCAGAGCTGCAGTTAAGCCTGACGAGCTTGCAGTGCCATGTAGGGATTCCGTGTTCAAACCCCAGTCCTTCCATCCACTGGTGTAATATCGCCAAAAAGCAGAGTATCCACAGATAAGAATACAAGTCCCACAGTCCCTAATCCACAATTCCCAAATCCAAATGCACTAAAATATAGGTTTTTTTGAATTAGAGGCAAAATCTGACCTGAACACACGAGATGATCAATAGTTTTCTGTGTTCCACTCAATGTGGTATGTGTCATGGAAGAAACGTGAGGTTGCAGGTTGCTGCCCCTGAGTGCCTGGTGGGGGGGGTCACATGCATCACAGTCCTTGCTGGCAGGGGTGGGGGGCCCTCGGGTAGCTGACACTGATGGGAGTTAAGAGGTTTGTTGGGGGTAACTCCCAAGAAAAATAAAAATGGGAGGAAGCAGGATTCGTAAGGAGCGCTTGCGGACGCAGCTGTGACAGGACAGGAGGAAGGAAGAGAGGGTGGAGGAGAGGCCTCAGACACTGCAGGTGGGGACGGAGGTTCTGGAGCCCGGGTGCCTGTCAGGGGTCTTATATTAGCAGAATTGGCCAGGCCCCTGATGCCCGCTGGGCCCGATCCTTGCCCGGGTATGACCGCCCAGGAAGAGAGTGGCCTCGCCTTGAAAACTGAGGCGGATCTTTTTTTTTTTTTTTTTTGCGGTACACGGGCCTCTCACTGTTGTGGCGTCTCCTGTTGCAGAAGCACAGGTTCCGGACGCGCAGGCTCAGCGGCCATGGCTCACGGGCCCAGCCACTCCGCGGCATGTGGGATCCTCCCGGACCAGGGCTCGAACCCGTGTCCCCTGCATTGGCAGGCGGATTCTTAACCACTGTGCCACCAGGGAAGTCCTAGAAGATTCTTTCTTAAAGTGGGATCCGAGAGGCACAGCTCCAAGGTTGCCACATTTTTTTTTAATTTATTGGTATATAATGCATGCATGCACCATAAAAATTTACCCATGGCAAGTATACTGTTCAACGATTTTAGTAAATGTATACAGTTTTACAACTAAAATCACAATCGAGTTTTAGACTATCTCCAACACTCCAAAACGTCTGCTGTCTATTCCCACTTCTACACCCAGCAGCAGGAAACCAGTGATCTGTTTGTCTCTATAATTTTATCTCCTCTAGAAATTTTGTCTAAATGGAATCATACGATATGTAGTCTTTTGTGTCTGGCTTCTTTCAACTACCGTGTTCTTGGGGTTGGTCCAGGTTTTTGCCTGTATCACTTGTTTGCTCCTTTTTATGGCTGAGGAGCAATCCATGGTATGGATATAGCACATTTTGTGTATCCATTTATCAGTTGATGGATTGCTTCTAGCTTTGGGCTGGTGTGAATAACGCTGCTGTGAACATTTGCGTACAAGTCCTTGTGCAGGCACATTTTCACTGCTCTTGGGTACATACCTAGGAGTGAAGTTGCTGCGTCACATGGCAAGTGTCTGCTTAGTTTTTAAACCAAACTGCAAAATGATGCAGCCACACCAGCGGTGCACGGGAGTCCTAGATTCTCCACACGCTGGTCAACTCTTGTGTTGTCAGAACTGTCGGCCGCAGCCATTCCCGAGGGTGTGTAGTAGCACCTCCTTGTGCTTTTACTTTGCGTTTCTCTAATGACTAATAACGTTGAGCATCTTTTCATGTGCTTATTAATCATTTCTGTATGTTTTTGTGTGAAATGTCTTCTGCCCATTCTTTATCTTCTTGTTAATGAATAAAAAGTTCTTTACATAGTCTGGATACAGCTCATCAGCTATATGCTTCACAAATATTTTTCCTAGTCTCTGACTTGTCTTTTAAGTTTCTTAATGGTTTCTTTTGAACAGCAAAACTTTTTAAAACTTTGAGGTCCAATTTATGTTTTTAGGAATTGTGCCTTTAGTACCCTACCTAAAAAAATCTTTGCCTGACCTTTCAGAAAGATTTCTTGCTGTTTTCTTCTAGACATTTTATAATTTTAGGTCAGTGGTTCTCAGCTGGGAACGGTTCTGCTCTCCAGGGGAAATCTGGGGATATCTGAAGACAGTCTGGACTGTCGCCACTGGGTGAGGTGTGCTAATGGCATCTAATAGACAGAGGCCAGCGGTGGTACCAAGCATAGTATGATGCCCAGGACAGCCCCTGCAGCACAGAATTATCTGGTCCCAAAATGCTGGTAGTGGTGAGGTTGAGAAACCCTAAGTTAGGTTTCTGGTCCATTTGAGTTAACTTTCGTGTATGGTGTGAGGTAGGGATCCAGGTGCATTTTCTTTTTGTGTGTGAGGTAAGGACGTAGGTGTGATAAGGATGTAAGTGTGCTTCTTTCTGTTTTTTTTGTTTTGTTTTATCCTACTGCATTGAATTGACTTGGCGCCTTTGTTGAAATCAACTTGACCATAAATATCAGGATTTATACCTAGAGTCTCTATTCTCTTCCCTTGATCTGTAGTCTCCCTCTATGCCAATAAGTTTTGAAATCAGGTAGTATAAATCCCCCAACTTTCTTTTTCTAAAGAAATTACTTTTTTCTACTAGGGGTTCTTTGCATTTTCATATACATTTTAGCATCAGCTTTTCAAGGTCTATAAAAACATCTACCTGGTATTTTGATGATTACATTGAATTTGTAGATCAATTTGAGGAAAATAGCCATCTTATCCATATTGAGTCTTCTAATCCATAAACTTGGTATATTTCTCCATTTATTTAGAACTTTAATTTCTCTCAGAAGTGTTTTGTTAAGTATACTGATCTTCTACTTCTTTTGTTAAATTTGTTCCTGTTTAGTTTATTTTTACATGATATTGTAACTGGAATTGTATTCTTAATTCTATCTTTGAATTGTTTGTTGATAGTATATAGGAACACAGTTCAGTTAGCTTTGTATATAGATTTTGTAATCTTGCGAAACATGCATAATCTAGTTTTTTCTTTAATTCCTTATAATTTTCTACATATAGTATCATGTGATCTGAGAACAGCTTTACTTCTTCACTTCCAGTCTGTATGCCCTTAATTCCTTTCCTGGCCTTCTTCCCTCAGTAGAATCTCTGACATAATGTTGAACGGAAGTGGTGAGAGGCACATGCCTTTCAAAATTCAAAAAGTTCAGAATTCTGAGACACTTTTAGCCGTGTGTGTTTTGGGTAAGGGGTTGCAAACCTCTAGTAACTAACTTTTAGGCTTGTTGGCAGGATTAAATGAGGTACCACATAGAAAATGCTTAAAGCCAGGCACAAATCAGTGTGCTCACAAGAGATTAGCTTTTAGAGAGAGAATCTTCAGTGGCTCCTGGCAGGCTGGCATCAGGAATCTTAGCTGTGAGGATGCAGGCCTGGGTGGGCACGTGACCTGGGTGGCACTCTGTGGCTGATGTGGCCGTGGGGTGGAGTTCTTTGTGGCTTGTCTCCACCAGGAGTCAGCACAGTTTTGTCAGCTGCCTCGGGAACTTTCGGTGCGATGGGAGCTCTGCCGTAGTATTGATACCTGAGCCTCAAAGTCGCCAAGCCCAGGAGGCAGTGGGTGTAGTGACACGGGATTTTACAAGGTGGGAGGAAGGCCTCCGGCCTGCCAAGCTGCACTGAGGCTCAACGTTGTTGAGGCAGGAGTATCATGAGGGGACTTGGGGTATACGTTATATTAACACCAAGAGAAAACCCTTCATTATTTCCATGTGCATCGTTACTGCCCTTCTAGGAGGGTTATTCTAGAAGTTGATCCCTCGTATTTGCTGAGGGACTTGACATTTATTTGAGGTAGAAATAGCAGCTGAGATGAGTGACAGATAAACAACATGGAGGGAACAGTATCACGAGGGAGTCTAACTGGCACCTTCGGCCTTGCTGGGATTTAGCATCTCTCTCCTACACAAGGTGACTGGCCAGCGTGTGTACGATTTGGCCTGAATGCCCGTTTCCTGCAGGGGATGGTGAGCATCCTGGTGGCCTGCAGAGGCCCTGGTCTCCTGTGGGTGAGGCTCTCCTCACCAAAACCAAGCTTGCAGAAGCGGGACTACTTTGATGGAGCTAATTATCATTAATTGTGGCTCTTCACACCTGTCCTCATTATTATTTTGAGAAGAATCTCAGATACATAAGGTGATAACGGACCAACATCCTTCATACCTGGTAGATGATACGTTAATAAAGAAACGTAGAAACTCAGGGGGCTCTTTGTTCTCGGTAATAGAACAATGTAATTTCCATCCTTTATTTAACAGTATGGCTCTTCAGTGATAGAGGTTCTAGGACCTCTCAATTATGATCGTAACTAGGACACACAGACTGGCTTTAATAGGAAAGGCCCAACAGGGCAGGTCAGTGCTCCTCTGAGACACTCACTCAGGCATCAGAAAGCCACACAAAGGAGCTTTCTTCACATGAAACACACAGGCGGCAGACGTGACGGTGGAGAAAGGCATCCTTCCTGCGTCCACCCCTCCCCTCACTTGAGCGTCCGAGGACGCTGGGGCGGGCTGTTAGCAGCAGCCACGGGTTGAGCGGTGTCTCCTTCACGGCAGCACCGGGCGGTTCTCTGAGGCAAAGACCTTGTGCTGAGTGACTGAGTCTAGAGGAAGAGAAGCAGGTTAGCACTGACAATGGCCAGCATGTGGTAAGACGACAAACTCATCACAGATACACAAATCATATATAAAGTCGTCAGTGGTCCTGGGCAGCACGGTCCATATGTCCACAGGTCCATATGGCACATGTGGCTCTTTAAAATGAAGTAAAATCACATAAATGATTTAGCTCCTCAGTCACACCAGCCACATCTCAAACGCTCTGTCGTCACGTATCCTATTAGATATAGCACACACAGGGCATGCCCTTCATGGCAGAACGTTCTAGTAGACAGGAGTGTCTGCCTAGTCCACGATGTGGGAGATCCAAATTCTAATCTCAGCTACAGCAAGTACTCTTTGGTACAAGGCAGAGTATAAATAATGAAAATCCCATGAAGGGCCCTGGCCCAGGATGAGCCACAGGTGCAGGGGAAGAGGCCAACACAGCTGTGCCTGCAGCCGCCTCCAAGCAGGCCCTTTACCCTTAATGCTGGACGGCTGACTGCTTCCGACCCTTCTGCTGCTGTTAGAATGAGATGTGCAATGGACTGTCAGTGCTGACTGACCGACAAAGTGAACTCGCTGATTACTATTATTATCCAGACTGTCGTGAGCAACGACTGTATATTTGAAGGACCTTAAGAAGCCAGCGTGATGAGCAATAGGCCATGGAAAGCTGTGGTGGTTGTGAGATACAAAGCAGAAAAAATGGGTTTCTTTTATGAATAAAATAAAAAAAAACAGCTTATCTTAGTTATAGCTCAAGCCAGTGCGCCAGAATTTAATCACAGTCCTCCCACTACAAATGCACTTCCACACAGGTGGTCTGACCTGGTAGCTGAATCTCAGAGGATCATTAATGTTTGTTATATATATTATATACATTATATAATTATAATTAGTAATACATACAATAGAACCTTAACAGTTATTATTGATACCCAGCATACCACTTAACTCTCTCTACAACACTGAAGTATTATGATTTACATTTTAATGTTAGTCCTTTATTCACGATTTGTGTTGTATATATTTTCTGTTTGTTGCTTGCCTTTCTTATGCAAACGTTTATTTATATATTCAAATTACATCAATCTTTTATTGCATTTGGATTTTGAATCACAGGTAGAAAGCCTTCCCTATACCTGGTTATAAAATAATTCAGCCATATTTTCTTCCAGGTTTTAAAAAACCTGTTGATTCAATTTTTACATTTAGATTTCTGACACGTCATTTTCGAAAGCCGGAGAATGCCAAAAGGATGATGCTTTTTCTTAATCTAAAAATCCAATATAATCCCCAAATTCCAAATGTTTGTTTAAAAAAAAACTTGACATGCTTCTTCTGAAGTTTATATGGGGGGAAAATGCACGGGAAGACAACTTTGAAAAAGAAGAATGAGAGAGAATTTGACGTACTAGATAGTGAAACATACTATAAAATTATGGCAGTAAAACAGGTAATTAACACAGAATAGGTAAATAGATCAGTGGAAGAGAACAAACTCCAGGAACCCACCCGTGCATATGTGGGAGTTTAAGAGCTGATTCAAGGCGGCATTAAAAATCAGTGGAGAATAGCTAAATTATTAAAGAGATGGGATGATCCCTTATATCCCACAATGACTGCATTACAGATGGATTAATGCTCTAAACATTAAAAAACTGTGAAAGTATTAATAGAGACAGGAGATGAGTTTAAAGTTCAGGGTAGGGAAACCTTCCTAAGTGAAACCTCAGTGTAGGTGCTGTGGAGAAATGGAGGTATTTGATTCCATCCAGAATAATAATTAAAAATTAGGGCTTCTCTGGTGGTGCAGTGGTTGAGAGTCCGCCTGCCGATGCAGGGGACACGGGTTCATGCCACGGTCCGGGAAGATCCCATGTGCTGCGGAGCGGCTGGGCCTGTGAGCCATGGCCACTGAGCCTGTGCGTCCGGAGCCTGTGCTCCGCAACGGGAGAGGCCACAGCAGTGAGAGGCCCGCGTACCGCAAAAAAAAAAAAAAAAAAAAAAAAAATTAAAACCCATAGAAAACACCATAAACAAACATAAGAGACAGAGAGGATCTTACATTTATCACAAAAGGTTACAGTCCATACTATACAAATATGCTGCAAAACAATGTGGAAAAGAGAAACAGCCCAATGTAAAAACAGGCAAGAGATAAGAATTGGCCGTTCATGACCTATGAATCCCCCCTCTAGGTACTCATGCTCATGAGTAACTGAGTAATTACGGCATATACGTTAAGTAATGAGATCACCAAATATTGAAAATATGGGTAAAAAATATGGTACTGGTGAGCGTCTGGGGAACGGGAATATCCAGGTACTGTTAGTAAGACTGTAAGCTGGTACAGCTGTGTGGATCAAGGTTTAAGGTACACACACCCTAGGGCTCAGTAATTCCTCTTCTACGAATCCCTTTTACAGAAATATTCCCGCCTGGGACTGGGCCACACTAATTATAGCTCAAGACAGTCTCTTAAAATTGAATTCAAATCATTCCAATTAGAACACACACACACACACACACACACACACACACACACACACACACAACTTACAGGAGCAGAAGCAGTGGAAATAACCCCAAATGTCTAATTGTAAGGAGTGTGTAAATTAATCACAGCACCTCCAATGGTTAAAAAGAATGAGGTTACTGTTTGTGTTAAAATGGAAGGATCTTCTAGACACACAGTTGGGATAAAAACTCATGAACGATATGTGATCCTCCTTTTATAGAAAACAAACCCTCAATGCATATGTTTATGTACATTTATTTCTGTGTAAATACGTGTTAAATCTGAAACACACAGTTCAATCTTTAGTGTCGTTACTTTAGGGAAGGGTAGTAAGATTTTGGGTCTTTATGTATTTCTCTATTGTTTGAATTCTTTGACCATGAAATCAAGCGTCACTGTACACCATCCATCCATCCATCCATCCATCCATCCATCCATCCATCCATCCATCGTGGTGGGGAAAAAAGACTGGCTGGAGAAGGGTCCAGTTTTAAATTCAGATAAAACAGAAGCTACAACAAAGCCTGTGGCTGGCCCCTCCCACCTCTTCGAAGGTGCTGCCTGAGGAACCCCCTGCGCATGGTGCTGTGCAGAGTGGGACCAGGAGAACACTTGAGGACTGAGTAATAGCTGAGAGCCAGGACAGCTGTGTCCAGGGAGCCCCTCTCGGCTCCAAGTTCCCCGCTGTAAACACACGCACGGAGAGTGGTTTCTATCCAAGTTCATTTGGCATCTGAAGACAGCCAAGTCCCCAGATTCCAGTGTCACGTCAGGTGCACGATCCTCGAACACCCCATAAAGCATGACCACAAGACAGATGTTAGAGCAATGCCCGTCCCAGCCAGCGGAAAGGGAGACAAATAGTACACAAGCAGCTCCCATGAAATTTAAATTGGAAAGAAAAAAACCCAGGTTTTGTTTGTTTGTTTTTTGAACAGAGTTACTCAGCGGGTCTTGGCACATGTATCTGCACACGTTAAAGTTCACTGGCTATGATTCTGTGTGCTTGGGATGTGGAATCAACATGCCACCGATGCTTTTTTTTTCTTTTTTTTAATAGTGGGACAGGCAAGTCACTTTATTGAACTAAGACTCCAATTGCCAACAGCCAGATGTGGCTAACGGTCCCTGTGCAGAGTTTGGGGACCCTCAGGGCGCTGCTGGGAGCTTTATCTTGACTTACCAAAATGAGCTATGAATTTTAGGGCTGGGAAACCTCAGTATCTGTGTAGCCAGATATCCACGCATAGTAGTCACCTCTACTACTCTGCAGAGCGAGGGTCCCCCAGCAGACGCCAAATATTCCTGAAGTCCTTTCTGATGCTGAGCCCGGCCCGTACTTCTCTCTGGACCCACACCGAGCAAGTCTGTCTCCCTCTGCACGTTGATTCCTCTTCTGAATAAACCAGTCCCTTCTCTGCTTCTTCACGGATCCTTACCGTTCTCCCGGGGGCTCAGAACCCAAGTCTAGGACTCCTCTTCTATTCTCTTTCCTAACACAGCACAGTGTCCAATCTGCCAGCAAGTGCAATTGGCTCCAGAGTTTTTATTTAACATATTAAACAGCTTCACACCACCTCCATCGATAGTACCCTGGTCCTAACCACCATCGTTTATCACCTGAGTCACTGCAAGAGCCTAAGATCACTCTCTCTGCTTCTATTTAAAAATATGTCTTAGAACCCATTTCCCCTTCTTAAAATCCTTTGACTTCTATTTATTCTTAGAACAAAAACCACACCTCTAACTACTGTCCACCGGGCCTTGTGTGGTCCAGGCTCTGCTGCTTCCCGCCCCCCCCCCCCCCCCCCCAGAGCTCTGTGCTCTAGACCCACTGCCTCTGCCCACCTCTCATCCTTGACCCTAACTGTTCCCTTAGCTCCACATGAGCTCATCCCTCTGGACCACATTCAGAGCTCAGGTCAAACACAGCTCCTTGGTAAGGAGCCCACCTCAGTGTCTCTCTCCATACTCATACCCTGTTTTCTTCATAGCATTTATCACCGTCGGGATTAAAAAGAAATGCCCATCTTTAGAATGTAAGTCCCACGGGAAAAAGGGCTGTACCCTTTTGAGAGATGCTCAAGAAATACTGTGTAAATGAATGACCTGATGCCATGTGGAATATCTGAAGGAAATAGCAGTTCTCAGCCTTTTTTTTCTGCTCTAATATTGGGCTGGAAACTTTCACATATCTGATACTTTTCCAAGGGTATAGCGCGAATTTGCACTGTGTCTTAGACAAGACAGTCCAGTTTATTCCTAGCATGCCAACTTTTCCTTTCCACCCAAGAAACACGAGTGAAATGATATGACAGGGCTAGCTTTGAGTTCACTGTATTTCTGTTACATTTTACATTTACTACTGGGCATCGGAATACTAATGATATAGTAAGTGGATCATAAATAAAGACCAGTCTTGCTGAATTGGCTACAACGATTCTCTTAGATTTTTCTAGATACACAACTATATCGTAGGCAAATAAAATGAATTTTCCCTTCCTTTCTAATTCTGATCCTTCGTTTGTGCTTCTTATTTTATCCCCTTGACTAGGAACTCTAGAACGCTGCTGAGACACAAGGGTTAATAGCCATATGTATTTTGTACCTGACTTAAACCTTAAACTAAGATTTTCACTGTTAAATATATGTTGTAGGGTTTTTATAGATACCCTTCACTGTGTGAAGAAAGTGCTCTTATTCCTAGCTGATGAAGTGTTTTTTGTTTTTATCATGAGTGGGTACTGCATTTTCTCTAATGCTTTTTAACATCTACTGAGAAAAATCAATGGATTAGGAAAAAAGATTGAATGATATTTATTTCTACATTCTTTGGTTAAACCCTACCTGACTATATGTTTCTTAACACACTGCTAAATTTAATCTGTAAATATTTTATTTGGGATGTTTTTTTTCCCCCCTGCGGTACGCGGTTCTCTCAACGTTGTGGCCCCTCCCGTCACGGAGCACAGGCTCCAGACGCGCAGGCCTAGTGGCCGTGGCTCACGGGCCCAGCCGCTCCGCGGCATGTGGGATCCTCCCGGACCGGGGCACGAACCCGCGTCCCCTGCATCGGCAGGCGGACTCTCAACCACTGCGCCACCAGGGAAGCCCTATTTGGGATTTTTATATCCATATTCACGAACGAGTTTGGGCTAGCCTCGTAAAATGAGGTGAATAGCTTTTCTGTGCAGTAATGTGTAATGTTTGGTAAAATTTACTGTTAAAACTATCTAGGGGGAGATGTCTTAAACACGATTTTCTTGTGGTAAAACGGTCATAACCTAAAATTTACCATTTAAGCCATTTTAAGTGTACAATTCAGTGGCATTAAGTACATTCACAGTGCTGTGCAAACATGACCACTCCTCATTTCCAGAACTTTCTCATAATCCCAAACACGATCTCTGTGCCCATTAAGCAATAACTCCCCATTCCCCTCCCCCCACCTTAGACGCGATTACCCTGTGTTATAATTTCTCGATGAATCTGCCTGTTCTAGGTAACTCATAGAAGTGGAATCCTACAGTACCTGTCCTTTTGTGACTGGCTTCACTTTAACATAATGTTTTCAAGGTTCGTTAATGTTGCAGGTTTAAGAACAGCTTTCCTTTGTAGGGCTGGATAGTATTCTACTGTATGTATGTATCACGTTTTGTTATCCATTCATCTGTTAATGGACACTTGGTTGCTTCTGATTCTTAGCTGTTGTGAACGATACTGCTGTAAACACGGGCGTGTAAATATTTGAGTCCCTGCTTTCAAATCTTTTGGATATGTATCTAGAATTTGGAATTACTAGGTCATAGGGTAGTTTGTTTTTTTTTAAATTTTTTGAGGAACTGCCGTTTTACATTCCTGCCAACAGTACACGAGATCCCACTCTCTCCACAGTTTGTTTTGATAATAGCTGTGGTTTTGATATGCATTTCTCTAATGATTAGTGATGCCGAACATCTTTTCATGTGCTAATGTCGTCACTGGAGAAAGGTCTAATCAACTCCTTTGCCCGTTTTTTTTACTCAGGTTTTTTTGTTGTTGAGTTGTAAGAGTTCTTTATAGCTTTCGGATATTAACCACTATTATTTCCAAGTAGCTTTTAAGAGCGGTGGTCACCTTTTTTCTTGCATGTGTCCAAATCACTTGAGACAGAGACGGGCGAGTCAGTCCTTCAGGTCTCCCAGGCAGATGAGAGCAAATAAGGTCTCTGTTCTGGGAGGGGAACTGGGAAACTAAGACTGTCGGGGTGAGTAAATGGCACAGGACTTTCCTACTGCTGTAAACATGGCTTTGCTTGGTTGGGCGTTTGCCTGGTGGCCGTAAAGCTTTGATTTTTTTCCCAGAGCTCCTGAAAAGTTGGTTCTGACGGCTTCTGCTTGTTTTTTCCACGTTTCTGTGGGGAGACAAGGGCTTGGAGCTTCCCAGTGTGCCATCTTGCTGACATCACTCTGCAGGCGACTTTCACGTCGGGTGGTGAGAGGCATCCTTCAGATTACAATTCATTTTTTTTTTTTTAATGGTTGAAACTGTTTAGATTTTCTATTTCTTGAATCGATTTTGGTAACATTTTTCTAGAAATTATCCATCTTGCCTATTTTTAAATTTACTGGCATAAAGTTATCCATCACGAGCTCACGATTTTTAGCTACCCTCACTGTATCTGTGGTTGTAGCCCCAATTTCATTCTTAGTTTTGTTCATTGGACTCTCTTCTTTTTCACTGTTTCTAGAATTTTGATTTTGTTTTCCTCTCCCCCCCACCCAAATAACTTTTTCTCTCAAATTTTTCTCTTTGCTTCAATTTTGTTAATGTTTGATGTTCTCTTTATTCTTTCTTTCTCCTACATCCCTCTATATTAACTTCTTGCTACATATTCGTCTTCAAGCGCCACAGTTTAAGAAACATTGAGTCAAAAAGTAAAATGAGATAATTTAATCCGATGACTTCCCCTCTTCCTGCAAATCGGGGAAAGCTTCTTGTGCCTGTGCTTTGACGTGGACAGGCTGAGCTCAGCCCAGCTTGTGGGGTGTCGGGGTCCGTGCCGCGCAGTTTGAGAACCACCGCGGTGGTGGGTGCACGAGTGAGGAGGAGGTGCGGTGACCAAGCTGCACGAGATCTGACTCTTCACGGACGCAGACTCTCGGCTGGGAGGTGGGCAACCAGGAACTCTGGGTCTGCAATTCACCACGTGGCTCTGGCCCAGGAATTCAGATTCCTCACTTTCCTCATCTCCAAAAGGAGTCGTTTCCTGTCGACCATCTCAGAATTCATTTCGAGCAGCTTCACTCTGATAGGGCTGCCATCACCAAACACTGCCCATCGTGTGGCTTGAACAACAGACATTATTTTCTCACGGTCGTCAGCCGGGTGGGTTTCTCCCGAGGCCTCGCTCCTTCTCTGTCCTCACCAGGTCTTTCCTCTGTGCGCACATCCCTAGTGTCTCTTCCCCTTATAAGGTCATCGGTCCACATAGATCAGGGCCACACTTATGACCTCATTCCACTTCAGTCACCTCTTTAGGGGCCTTGTCTCCACACACAGCCACAGCCTAAGGTGTGGGACTTAGGACTTCAGCACAGGACTCTGTGGGGACCAGCTCAGTCCACAGCACGAGCTCCATCACTTAGGCAGTTAGTGATGAACACCGTAAACCTAACATGCAACAACAGCGCAAACCTGGAACGCAGACGAGATGCTCCTAGGATCCCTGACGGTGTCTCCGTGATCAGGAAACCCTAGGGCCTGGGGCTGTAACAAACGCCCTGTTCAGAGCGTGTGGGTTTGAGCCAGTCTCGTGTCAGCCCTCAGTGGAGACGGCCATCCTGCCAGTGTGCACGAGGCCCACGTGCTATCAGCGGTTTTTCCCTGAGAACACTGACGTGGGGAGACATTCAAATCAAATGCTTTTTTATAAGTTATAAGAAAGTCATGCCGAGGCAAGACTTCTTTTTTTTTTTTTGGCAAGGCTGTTGAGACTATTACATTATGTTCCCACAATAGTATAAAATGTATGTTTTATCACTTGAATGTAGCCCAGACAATAAAAGGGCGCCCGAGACTGGAAACGTGCCTATGAGAAAGGCCAAACCAACCTGCAGTGATAAGACCAGTGGGGATAAAAAGAGGGAAAAATGGTTACAGCTCAGGCCACTGACCTGCGATGGATGCCCATGGGCCCCGCCACGCCAGCGGGTACCTCAGACCCCAGGGTCTTCGTCTCTTAATGTGGAAGATGGGAACTATACTCTGTGTGCGTGCGGGAGAAACCAGAGTGCTGGAAAGTGCTTCAAAACATAATACGTCTTTACCAACATCAGGTAACGGTGACATTTTTCTTCCTGCTGCCGGAAATCTGACTTTTGTTTTCCCGTGTATTTTCATACATATTCAAGTGCCGCAAGTGTGGTCTTCTTAAAAATCCCCATTCCTCCTCCTGGGTGAATGATTCATCAAGAATCTTGGCCTAAGTATGCTGCTGTTTCAGGGAAAACAGACTCTGGGGAATGACTTGGGAACACAATCGGGACTGGTCCAGTGGCTTCGTTAGAAGGCAGCTTGGTGTGTGTGAGCTTCTGCTCGGAGCCAGTGAGTAAGACGTGGCTTAAGTTTCACGTGTGGAGCCCTAGTGGGAGACTTCTTAAGTTCACACCGTTCTAGGCCAGCAACACCAGGCGGTAGGATGATCATTTAACAGTTTTTAAAAAAATATTCAAAAACATTGGGTCATTGTTTTTAAGATACAGTGAAGGGGTAAAAGTTTTATCGGACAGATTACAGGGCTAGGACGTCAAAGGTCCTGGGGAAAGTGTCCACATCTGCCCCCCGCCAAGGGGGAGTTTCTAATGGCCAAAAAAGTCTCCTCCTTGTCTATCCCCTGTGACTCTATTAGGTCTGCAAAAACAAAGACCCCATAAAATGTAGGAGTAAGTGTAAAGGTACTAAAAAATCCTAGAACCTGGGCTTCCCTGGTGGCGCAGTGGTTGAAAGTCCGCCTGCCGATGCAGGGGACACAGGTTCATGCCCCGGTCCGGGAAGATCCCACATGCTGCGGAGCAGCTGGGCCTGTGAGCCATGGCCGCTGAGCCTGGCATCCAGGGCCTGTTCTCCGCAACGGGAGAGGCCACAACAGTGAGAGGCCCGCGTACCGCAAAAAAAAAAAAAAAAAATCCTAGAACCTTTATTTTGGAAGGTAAATTACAAATCTGAAAGTGGGCACACCAAGCTACGTTCAAGATTTTAAAAACAGTTTGAATAAAATAATGAGCTCTCAGGGATTCGACCTCACACAGCACCTGATATTCTAGTTGGAACAACTCTAGTTGATAAATTCTGAGTACTGCTTTTCATAAGTTATCACAAAATGACTTTTAAACTGGTGCTTTAACATGGTTTTAATTTTAATTTAAAAGTGGTTTTATTGCTAATTTTAATTTCACATTTTGACAATAAAATATTCTCTGGAAGTGTCTGTACTGAAAGCTAATGGGAAGGATAAAAGTCTCCAAGAGAGACAATGCTGCTTTGGCAAAAGGTCAGGAACGAGTTTTTACGTGTCAGTGGGTCCCGTTGCCCGGCGGTCCTGGACACTGCCCCCTGCAGATGGGAGAGATTTTGCACCCCTGTGTTGTCTCCTCCGATCATCGTGTTTACTACTCTGTCTCGTACACGAGGTAAGTAAAATTAGGTCCAGAGAGACCCAGGTGACTTGCGTCTGGTCAGAGAATAAGCTAGTGGCAGAAAAGGTGATGCCCTAGATTGTGTGTTTTGTAGGTCTGTGCATATGTGTAGAGACAGAAAAATGAAATCTCCTTCATCTGCACAGAGCTGGAGCTATTGTATCGTACCTCCGTTCAGAAAGAGATGCATATAAACTAACAGAACATGTATTTTTCAAGTTTTTAACACTCATGCGACACGGCTGGGGAGGACCCAGTGCAGATGGGGCCTCGGGACTGATGTTACAGGTGAGGACTTCATCATGCCGAGGGCCGAGGATTCCAGGACACACGGTACCTGGGAGTTGCCAAGGGCACACGTAGATGGTGCGATCAATGAGAAATCAGAAACAGGACATGAATTATGGGAGGGGAAAGAAACAAAAACCTAGGTCTGCAGTTCCAGCTCTGAGACTCAAAGAACTCCAAAGGGCCCTGTGGAAATTACACCCTGGGCTTCAAGCAGGTAGCATTTGCCTCCTGAAAACCCACCATCAGGGGGATCAAGTGGCCAAACCCCAGGAGGAACCAGGCAGACAGCTGCCTTGTGCACAATCCATGCACAGAAGTGCTCCAGGGCCAGGAAGGGGCCGGCTGAGGTCCCCAACCTGGAAATAAGAAGAGTGCAGAGCTAGGCTGCGGCCCTCTGCACGGCGCACGATTGCAGACTTTGGAAAGACTAGTTGTTGATGTGGGCTGTTGATACCAATCCTGTGCACAGTTCTGTTAGCTGAATGAGGCTCCTTTTTCTTTTTTTTTCCGGTACGCGGGCCTCTCACTGCTGTGGCCTCTCCCGTTGCGGAGCACAGGCTCCGGACGCGCAGGCTCAGCGGCCATGGCTCACGGGCCCAGCCGCTCCGCGGCATGTGGGATCTTCCCGGACCGGGGCACAAACCCGTGTCCCCTGCATCGGCAGGCGGACTCTCAACCACTGCGCCACCAGGGAAGCCGAGGCTCCTTTTTTAAAGCACAATTCTGGTCTCTAGTCGGTGTCATTTTGATACATGCACTTTTCTAAAAACCAAAACCAGAACTTCTGTTTCAGAACATTGGATGTTTTGAGGGCTATATTCTTGGCATTTAGAAAAGAGTAAACAGCCTCTCTTGGCTTCTGGACTGTAGCTAAAACCATAGGTATTTTGAAATTAGTTTCCAGGCAAAGAATAAATTACTCTGCACCAGAAAGTAAAAAATGACTTTTGATTGTCATACTTTAAAAATATATCAAAGGCTGACCAACAGTCACTTAAAAGATATTCATAAAATGTGGTTATTATAAACGAATGCAACCTGGACAAACATGGTCTCTGCTAATGTGTCAAAGGATAATGTCTAGGAAGGGGTGAGAAAAGCCAGAAGTTTGGGATTTAGAGACAAGGAAAGCAAATAGGAAGATTGAAAAAGAAACCTAGGCAGAGAGGGAGAGTGAGCACACTTAAGACGTAAGGATCTTGGTCAAAAGTGCTGAAACAGAGCTCATTCAATGTCATGGCTTGAACTGTGTCCCCCAAAGCCCACAGGTTGAAGCCCGAACCCCCAGGACCTCAGAATGGGACTGTGTTTGGGAAAAGGGCCTTTAAAGAGCTACTTAAATTGAGGTCATGAGGGTGGGCCCTAATCCAGTGACTGGTGTCCTTATAAGAGGAGATGGGGACGTGCAGGGAAGGCCACGTGAAGACACAGGGAGAGATGGCCCCCTGCAAGCAGGAGCGACGCCTCGGAGAAAGCAGCCCCGAGGACACTTTGATCTCAGACGTCTTGTCCCCGGGGCTGAGAATACCTCCCTGCTGTCTCAGCCCCGTGGTCTGTGGTACCGTACCGCAGCCAGGCCGACTAGTACATTCATCCAAACCCAGTGGAGCCCCAAGTTCACCCCACCATGCTCGACTACATCACATACACTGCCCGAGTCCGCCTCCCCTGTGCCCCTGCAGCCCCTAGAGCTGGGGTAACAGACGAAGCCCCTTGTTGCTGGTGTCAGCCTCCAGCCTCCCAGGAATCGGGGCTCGTCTGGCACTACCGCCTCCCCTGCAGGCTCGAGGGGGGTGTTTTGCCCAACGTAGCAGAATCGACGCCAGACACATACATCACATTCACACGACACTTGCTTTTAGAAATAAGAGCCCCAGTCCTTTTGTGCTAAAACGTACCACTTGGAGCATACGGACAAACGAGTATCAGGACAAGTGCCTGAAAGGGAGGGACAGTGGCGGGTCCTGGCAGCTGGCGCTGGCCGAGACCCCAGACGCAGAGCGAGGCAGCCACGCAGTGGGAGGGCCCAGGAGCTGGGGGCGGCCAGGCCGGTGCCGTGGCCTCGCGGCTGGGGCAGCTCGGGGTCTACTGGGTCTTTCACACGAGCCGGGAGATCAAGTGGCACAATTCTAATAGGATTTCCTCTGTCCCCGCAAACTGCACCCGGGTTGGCCGTAGAAAGCAGGAACGCCTAGGTGGGCTTGTAACAGATGAAAGTCATAGGAGTGCTTTTCTCTTTTTACAGGACTCTGTTAAGGCAGAAACGTGGACACTGAGATATCCGGCAGAGGCCCCCAGGCTGCGTGTAAGGGGGCACGGGCCTGAGGCTCCCCTCTGAAACCTGGTCCAGTGGCCAGGAACACACAACAGAGGCTCTGAAGGGGACCCGCAATGGCTACTGCAATCACAAGGCACCTCCCTGTCACCCCCGAGCCCCCCAGGACACAGCGTCGTCTTGTGCATGGGTTCCTACCTAAGGTCCACCTTTCCGACAGGTACGTGACTGTCGCCGCCTTCTTTCTTGGGACGGGGCCGATGAAGATGCTGGCCTGGCGAGGGATGTGCGTGACCCAGACCCCACACAGCACGACCAGCTCCCCCAGCTTGGCTCTGAGCGGGCCGCTGGCCGGGGTAATGAACATGGTCGGCTGGTCGGCAAACAGGGCTCCCCGGTACCGCCCGGCAGACGAGAGGCGCTCCTGGCAGCAGAACTGTGGGCAAAGGCGGGGGGAGGGTTACTCCAAACCAATTCATTGTTCACAACAGGCCGACTGCAAGGCTCACGTCCTTTTTCAGAAAAAGAACAAACTGAAGGTGAGGTCGCACACACTCAGTGAATTCTGAGGATCCAGGGGAGATGATGCCATTTAATGATAACGACGGATAACAAGCAGTGACGTTTCCTGGAGCAGCCTACGGTCAAAACTCCAAGCAAACAAATTTATAGGCAAAAAAGAAAAAAATGTTTAGGCCTTTGAATTACTACAAATTCTAAACCAAATTATTGAAAAGTAATCAACTGTTCAACTGAGGGAGGAGAACGGCCCCTGCATTCTGAGTAACCCAGAGGACGGTGGAGGCAGGAGCCTTGTGGGACACAAGTGCCCTCGGCACCGGGACAGCATCCTTCGTCCCGGGCTCAGGGTTCCCGGAGCAAGTGACACCACAGCCCCGAATGGCTGTAAATCCAGCCTCACGGGGTCAAGGGTGTAAATGGCAAAGCACAGAGCAGAAGTCCTAGCTGTGCCCTGCTAGGCCAGGTCGGGGAGGGGTGCATCCTGATAGAGGGGGGAGATGATGGACGGGGTTCCGAGACGGGGGCCTTGAACTGCCCGCCCTTCTGTGCTGATAAAGTCACATCGGCCGGCTGGCCAGAGGCACAGTGGGGAGGCCCCGCTGTGCTACACGCTCATGTCACTAACTCCAGGTTCATAAAGACTTCTCTATGTGCAAATGCCCTCTGGGACGTGTTGACGGTTATCTGCCATCCACATCTGAGTGCTTTAACCCGCATGTTTCCCTGAGGACAGAACTGAACATCTGAGATCGGCAGCTCAGAGAAATTAAGGATCCAGGGGAGATGGATTGACAGGAGGTCTGTGGGAAAAGGGATGAAGGGGTGCCTCTCAGAGGAGGGGCCCGGGTGGGCGGGTGAGGGAGCGCCCATTACCCAGAGGACAGTGGGTGGCTAGTACGGGAGAGGGGCTGACCCCGGGGTGAGCAGGCAGCGAAGAAGGTGTTCCTCAGTCCTCCACTCCGACAAAGTCTGAGAAAGAAGTAGTTGTCCCCCTACTAGGTTTTCATGCTCCTTTCCTTTTGAAGAAGACGATCCTACTGTAACAGCGACATCAGCAACAACAAAAAACCCCCCAAGACCCCACGGCAACATCAGTGGAACTAATGTGATAAACAAGGCCGTGGATTCATTCTCTTTTCTCACCCCAGCCTTGAATTTTGCCATAAGCTTTGATGCATTTCACAGCTTCCCTTCGACTTGGGTACCTAACAGGACAAATGACCATTCTCCCCGTGGGGTGCCTTCGTTCACGCTGTCAGCTACTCCCAACATCCCTGAGATGCAGGGAGTGGAAAGGGTCATTCCTTTCACTTTTGCAGATGAAGACACTGAGGCAGAAGAGATTTGCTTTGGTTCAACGTGACTCGAGCTGCAAGGAAAACCCCACCATCCATAAACACAGTGAATCACTGGGCCAACCCTGCCCTGAAGCTGGGGATCAAGAATCTTACTAAAGTTGGATGTAGTCACACGTCCTAAAAAGTAGTTGCAGAGGCTGATGACTGAAACAATACCGAAAGGATACGGTAAGCTGAGTGTCCCTGGGCTTTCTCTTACTCAAATCCACTCCTGTCTTTTCCTCCTTAACGGCAAGGCATGGTGGTTTTTTGGGTGCTGACCTCTGCAGGGCCATGTGTTCAAGACAGGGGTCCCTTCCCAGCCCGAGGGGAAGACTCAGGCTGGGTCCAGACCAACCACAGGGATCCCCTTTCCCTTTCGAAGGACAGGGTCAAGCGTGGGCTGGACCCGATCCCGGCCAGTGGGACCTGAGAGAGAGCCTGCTGGGGGCAGTTTTTCCTCACCTACTAACATAAGCAACTTTGTCCTGTTGACAAAGGACACCCAGAATTCCTGAAGCCACCTGAGGACCCCGGACACCCTGAGAACAACCAAGTGGGAAGAGGGGATAGGCCTGGATCCTAGGTAACAAATGCTTCTAAGCCACTGGCCTGACCAAACTGGGAATTGTCCTCCTCTTGTCCTTTTAATGTCAGGAAAAAAAAAAAACTTCATTTTTAAGCTACTCTTTGTCGAGGTTTTTGTTTGCAGAAGCCCAAGCAACCGAATGCCGCAGTTCTCATGACCCTGCCCCTTACCAGAGGTGAGAGTTTGCTGTATATTTTTCTAAATTCTGTACAACACACATATACTTGGGATACAGTTTTTCTTGATCAAGGATGTATCTTGGTACACAGAGGAGCAGTAACTCAAACCTGTTTTGAATCCAGCAGAAAGGACGTAAGTGAGCCTTTCTCATGTTTAGAATGAGACTTCAGAAGCTAATTTGATGCTTCCTTCTTCTCCCGCCCACATTTATTGAACACTTACTCTCTACCAGGCACGTGCAAAGTGCCAGGAAGCAAAGCTGATTGAGATGCAGTTCCTGACCTCAGTTTAAAGCACGTACTGCAAAAGTCAATAAATGAAAATGCTTCCCTTTATTTATTTATTCAGCTTGCAATCAGGGGAAGTAAAGAATTACAAGGATCTGATTCTTCACTCAAAATAATTGAGACTCGGTGCATGCTGACTTTCCGATCCTAAGTAAAATAATTTCTGGGGAAGTTTAACCAAGATTTAGTTTACTTAAAATTAAATTTAGGAATTTATCCTCCAAATACACTCCCCGATGTATATAAGGACATGTGTGTAGAGGAGTTCATTGCCATAGAAACAGCGATGATTGGCAGGTTTTTTATAAATATAATAGGACACCTGATTCTTCTTACTGCTGAGTTTTAGTTAAAACCTTCCGCTTACTGAAATGAGTTTAAGTATGCGATACTCCCCCAATACTTCCTTTACTAGCCTCAGTCCCCGTGCTTTTGCTTCCTGGGTCCTCGTGATTGGTGGGCCTCAGATGTACCAGTGCAGCCTTACCCTGGAGCCCAGGCTCTGCTCTGAAGGCACAGATCATAAAATTGCTTTGCTACTGCCCTTGACATTGCCTTAAGGGTTCTGACTGCGGCAGTCAACTTTCCTGTCTAGCAAAGCATCATTCTGTCCCCACGGGTACGTTGTAAACAATGAGAATTGAGAGGCTGCAAGCAGCCCAGGTTAACAGAGTGGCCGAGAGAGCTCTACATGCCCTCTGACACGTGCCTCCATCCAGTTTCCCCCGACAGGCCTGCTTTCACTGCAAGCCTTTTGGTACAACAATTCATGGCCATTTGCTCTAAATCCTAATTTCATTTCAAACTTTTCAACACACATACACCTGCCACCAACGGCCAGGAAAAGGAGTCTGGGCGGGGCATGTGGGCATTATTACAGGGTGGTGGAGGGTGGTGTGTTATTGTTTCCCTCTAAGGTGACCTCAGAGATAACCAGGTTTATCCATGTGGACTTAGAAGGTTCTGGCTAAAAATGATTAAAAGACAAGTTAAAAAAATCATAACTCATATCACTGTAAAATGAACATTTAAGATGTGTTCATTTTATTTAACTCTGACAGACGCTATACTGGTTCAAAGGAGAAACAGGTAACACATTTATAGATTAGGAATACTGAAATGAAGTTGCAAATGGACCAAGATATTGGCTTTTCCTTGGGGTAAGGGGATAGTCCCTTCGCCAGACATATCACTTCTAGCCCACAGACAAGAAGCGTGAGCACTGACAGTAGGTCTTTACGGCCTAGGCTTGTGAAACAGCTCAAAGGCAATGAAAGCTGGAATCAGATAACCTGGGGATGGGGTGGGGTGCACGGGCTGAGACGTAGAGTTTTCCAGTGAAGTGCAACTTTTTCCCCACAGAGCCCAGGATGCTTGTTTACCAAAGGAGGTCATGGAAGGAAAGAGGATTAAGTGGCATTTACTGACAGCTCTGGACTAAAGGAGCCTCCAAAATAACAGGCCAGGCCAGTAGTCTGGGCGAATCTGGGTGGAGCCCCCCCCTTTTCTCTGTGAATGGTAGCATAAGATGATCGGTACGCAGATGTGTGTGTGGACGCATGTGTACATACATGACAAGGAGGCAGAAATCTCTCTCTGTCATGAGATCTTCGTTTGAACCCTTGGTTGTAGCGGATCAGTACTACTGAAGGGTCTCAGTTAAGGCCAAAGAGCCACTGGCTCTGCTTTATAAAATGTGGCCTTTGCATTTGTGCCTTCATTAAAAAAGCTATACTGACTTAATAGGTTAGCTCAGAACCTTCCAGCCTCTTCACGTAGAAGTCAGTCAAGGGGGACCACACTGTTTACAGAGCAAAGCTGAGGGGAACCGCCCCCTGCCAACCCTGTGCTTCTAGCTTCAGTGACCCCCGGGTATTCATCCCCGACCCAGACGTATCCCCACCCTGAACCCCAGACAGGGGAGGGTGTTGACGGTTCATTTACTCCGGACGTGGGTGTTAGAGTTCACTAGCGATTCTGCTTTTCCCTGTGGGTAGAGTGCACCTTGAGTGTTAGTTTCCGCAGGTAGTTTTGAGCCATATGGGGAAAAGGAGGTACACATCCTTCACGTGGAATTCTCATGGCAAACTATTTCCCGTGTTTGGGACCCGCAGCTCAGGGAGGTTGGCTGCTTCTGTTTTGCCTGAGATCACACACCACAGAATTGAGGGCTCAGGCCCCAAAGCCCTGGCCCTTCCCAGAACTTCACATGATCTCTGCTCCTTGTGGCAACAGAGGGACAGGAATACCCATCTGTGAAACGATGCCACACCTCTTCAGAGCTAAGACGCACTCTCCCACATTTTAGCAACCATAACCTTAAAGATGGGGCTGACACCGCACCATGGGGTGTGGTTCCGATTGGCCAAATATACCACAGAACTCTCTAATTTGTGCCTTGGTGTTTTTCAATTCCCTGTGCTTAGTTAGGGTGGTTATACAAATCTATGTATGTTAAAACTTATCTGTATACCAAAAAGCCTCAATTTCTACGGTTAACTTAAAAGACAGAGTAACAGTTAAAAAGTATACTTTTTTAGCATTATGTTTGTCTACATCCCATTTTTCTTTCAAGGACAATTTAAGTGCTTCGTCTGTGGAGCCTTTTCTGAAGGGCACTGCTCTAAAATCCTATCCAGCGCAGACTGGTCCACTGAACTGGAACTCAGCACGTCCCAGTGGCCATAATCCAGTGGTGCAGAGAGGCCAGGCTCGCAGTGACGACAGTCGATAGGGCATTTGTAGCTGCTGTGGCTGCGGAGGTTTCGAGGGAGAGAAACTGCGTGACTGATGTGATGGTTAATGTGTCAGGTTGGGGGCGGGGGCTCAGGGATGCCCAGAGGGCTGGTGATACATGATTTCTGGGTGTGTATGTGAGGATGTCTCTGAAACTTCCAAGCCTTTAAGGGTCTAAATAGAACAAAAAGGCAAGGGAAGGGCGAATTTGTTTTCTCTGCTTGAGCTGGGCCATCGGAGCTCCTGGCATTGGGCCTTTGGACCTGGGCTGAACCTTCCTGGTTCTCCGGGCTGCAGACAGCAGGTCCTGCGAGTTCTCAGCCCCCGGAATCATGCGAGCCCACTCCTATAATCCGTCTCCTCCTGCATGTCTCCGTGTGTGTATCTGTCTCTCGAGAACCCCTGTGAACACAGCTGAGTCGAGGAAGAGTGGGGCGGGCCAGGCAGAAGGTTGCCTGCCAGAGGAGACGCGTCACATGGGAGGGTGATTCTGGGGTCTTTTCCTTCATACTTTTCAATAATAAAAAGAGAGCTGAAGATGCCCACCCCAGAAGACGTGGCTCACCCGCTCCCACGGCGCACACGCAGTGCCTGGCCCTGTCGCAGGGTCCAGGTAGGAGGCTGAGCCGGTGAAGTGTCCCCTCGGTGTGAGGACAGCTGCACCCGTGTCCCACGTGGCCTTGCACTTCATTGCTGAGCCCAGAGATGCACATGAGAGGGCCTGGGAGGAGAGAGGGGGCAGAGCCAGACCACGAGCCACAGTGGACGCTTTAGCTCAACTGGGTACCTTCTGGCTGGGGGGCTGTCACAGAAGACAGCAGGGACCGCGAGTACCGGGAAGGATCCTGGAGATGGCCTCAGCCACGGCTCAGCTCGCCTTCACAGACGAGGAACCCGAGGCCCGGGAGACGAAGTTCCTTATCTGACGTCACAGCAGAGCTTGCCTGCACTGCCTAAGGTACAAAATCCTGGAACCGCTGCCCGCTACCCTACAGTCAGGGCTGGGTCCATGACGTAACCTGTTTATTCGTTTGTCTGACTGTCAGGCTACGTTACCAGGATACAGCAACGTAAGGACACAGTGTCTGCTTCCCCAGGACTTCCTAGAAATCACAGCAGGACAGGACACGTGACCTCATGGGATGGGAAACGAGAGCCAGGCAGGCTTCCTGGAGGCGGCATGTGATTTGGAGATGGGACAGGAGGATATTTGCTCAGGGAGGGGCGTGTGGGGCGGCGGTGTCTGGGATCGCACACGCTGGCACGAACAGCTCCAGATCACTGGGAGGGTGTGGGGGGGGTGAAGCGCATGGGACCAAGGGCCTGGTGGGGGACCACCGTGACAAAAGCTCACTGTTAAAAGCCTGTAAGTCTGTACCAAGGTGATGAGGCTAAGTAAGCAGGCACCAGACGGATCGTGATTCTACTGCATGACGTACGGTTCACGGGGAGCCACGAGAACCGTGGGCACATCAGGGCACGAAATCCAGATGTTAGGAAGATCGTGCTGCAGACGGTACAGAGGGGCTGAGATCAGAGACAGACGCCGCCAAGGAAAGGACTGCAGTGATTTCAGCAAGAAATGAAGTCAGGCAGGGCACGGGGAGTGGGAAGGGCATGGATTCTAGATGCAGTGAACCTGTTTCAAGCTTCCTATTACTATGTGGGGTTAACAGACCCATGCACGCGTTTGTAGGGGTGCTCAGCTGTTGAGGTTCTAAAGGTTCCAATAAATAATGCCCCTCTTTCCCCCCACCCCAGGTTCAATACCAGCCGGGAGACAGACACAGGTGTCTAACACAGATCAAACCCACTTTCATCATTCATAAAGCCAGCGGGACACCTGGGCCTTAGACCTGTGGTGCGGTGAGTTTGCTGGCCCTGCCCAGAAGGAGGTACCCACAGGGCCGCAGCTGGCACTGGACCAACTGCAGGGGCTGTCAGCGTGCCCCGCTCCTCTCTGCAAACCCTGCAGTGTGAGAAGCTGGTCTTCCTCTCCTGGGGGTGGGGTGGGCAGAGAAGGGGAGGCGGCAAGAGACCATGGGGCTCCTCTCTGACACCCACCCAGAAGGCAAATCTCTGAAACAGTGACTTGAGTGGCTCTCACTGTAACTCCCCCAGGCAGTTGGCCCCAGTGAAACCGCTAGCTCTGGAGGATACATCTCAGAAAACAGATCCTAGTGCTGTTTCAAAGTAGAAAAAGGTAGACCCAAAGGCACCTGTTTGGAAACACAAAATACAGTTAGAAGTTTCACCTTCTAAAAATGTCATTGCCAGGCTTCCCTGGTGGTGCAGTGGTTGAGAACCTGCCTGCCAATGCAGGGGACACAGGTTCGAGCCCTGGTCTGGGAAGTTCCCACATGCTGCGGAGCAACTAAGCCCATGCGCCACAACTACTGAAGCCCACGTGTCTAGAGCCCGTGCTCCGCAACAAGAGAAGCCATCGCAGTGAGAAGCCTGTGCACCGCCACGAAGACCCAATGCAGACAAAAATAAAAATTAAAAAAAAAAATGTCAGTGCCTCCACTTGACCACATTAGGGGGACGGACTAGATCACAGGGAAAGTGAGCTGCCTGTGCCTAAGAACAAATGATGTCTGTCTGTGGTCCTGGGAAACTTTTACAAAGCTAAAGAAACAAACGGACACACCTTTAACAATTCTGATATTTGCCTAAATCCCATAAAGACAAGGTCTTCAAATGAGGAAACATGATCCCTAAAATGCTTACGTCCCCACAATTTTCCATGTAAACCTGTCCTTCTCTCTGCAGCTTCCAGACCCCCCCCCCTCCCCAGCTCGGAACCTCTCACTTCTGACCTTTTGTTTCCGGGCTCCCTGTCACCTCCATGACCTCTCCTGTCCTCTCAGTTCCTAGGACCCCTCTTTCCTGGTGACCTTGTCCACGGCCCCTCACCCGAGCCTCAGCCCCGGGAGCTGCAGACTCTCCTCCCTCCCAGGCGCATGCCCCTGTCCTTCCCGCAGCCACTGCCTTCTCACGGTCACCCCCGTGGTGCCCTCTGCCCCCCGACCCAAGGCTTAACGTCCGTGGTCAGTGGGTGTAATTAGCCCCTATGACGCCAGCCTTCACCCCCAAACGCGGTCAAAGCACAGCCCTGGTTAAACCCAGCCGCCAGCTGACCCTGCCCTGCAGTGGCGTAGCTGGAGGACAGCCACCCCGGCGGAGTCCATGCCCGCCCCTAAATGCAGCCGGATGCTGCTGTCCCTCCCCCCCACCCCCCGTCCCTCTCCTGGCCGGCTGCGTGCACACCTCGGCCCTGCAGCCCGGGATGGGGACGTCATGCCGGACATCCGTGGCTTCCCTGCAGCACGTGGTCCCGCGGACGCGCCGGCCCTCCCGAGCGGATCCCGCGGCCCCTCCCTAGGCCAAGACCCCGCTCACCGTGGTCCTCCACGTCCCCGGCCCGTGTCTCTGCGCCCCCCCCCGTGGCGCGTGGCCCACACTGCCAGCCGTGAATCTGTCTCCTCCGCAGGCCCTCGTGCCGCTGGTGCCCCCGGCAGCTCTCCGCCGCACCTCGCGGGCGCCATCGGGACACTACACGCCCTGGGTTTCCGTTTCCCCGGCGGCTGCCTCCTTCCCGACGCTCCCCAGCAAGGGCCGGGCTCAGGGCTCGGTCCTTCTCCCCCCCCACTCACCCCACCCTCGGTGACTCGAGCAGCCGCTGCGCCGAGGGCGCCCCCGCTCCCCTGCAGACCCCAAGCCCAGCTGCCTTCTCTTCAGGGCCCCTGGACGCCGCAGACCCCGTCCCGGCCCCTCCTCCTCGCTCGGGCCTCCACCTGCGCCTTCTCCAGCTCAGCTTTAGCCGGTCCACCCTTCCAGGCACACCGGCCGGAAGCGTGAGGTCGCCTTGACGCCTGCCACCTCCCATTGCGCGATCGGGACGCCTTCAAATACACGCGGACTAGGATGTTCTCGGTGCTGTGCTCTCTGCTCCAAACCCGGCCAACGTCACCTCTTACCTGGACCAATGCCGCGGAGCTGGTCTCCCTGCTTCTAAGTCAGACTCGCTTTCCATGCCAGTTAGGGAAGCCAAACTTACCCCCCTGGGGGGATCAGGGCAGCAGTGACCAGACAAAAAGGATTCCAAACAAGGGCAGCGCTCAGGGTGGGTGGGAGCCCGGAGAGAGTCCCAGCGGGTGGCAGGGCCTTCAGCCAGCCTGAAGGAGCAGGAAATGGAGAAGCACCAAGAGGAGACCGAGCATCCCAGGGGTGGGAAAGAGGGAGACACGGTGGGCAGGGGGGTGGGGCAGCGGAGCAGAGGACGGGCCGGCAGCTGACGGGCAGGGGCTGCTAGAGCAGATCCTCAGCTGAGGGAGATGGGGGTCTAGGAGTCCGGAATAGAATCTACAGAGGATGCGTCAGAAAGGGCAGGTTCTTCTAAAAACAGAACTACCGTACGACCCAGCAATCCCACTACTGGGCATACACCCTGAGAAAACCATCATTCAAAAAGAGTCATGTACCACAATGTTCACTGCAGCTCTATTTACAACAGCCAGGACATGGAAGCAACCTAAGTGTCCATCATCGGATGAATGGATAAAGAAGATGTGGCACACATATACAATGGAATATTACTCAGCCATAAAAAGGAACGAAACTGAGTTATTTGTAGTGAGGTCTAGAGACTGTCATACAGAGTGAAGTAAGTCAGAAAGAGAAAGACAAATACCATATGCTAACACATATATATGGAATCTAAAAAAAAAAGTGGTTCTGACGCACTTAGGGGCAGGACAGGAATAAAGACGCAGACGTAGAGAATGGACTTGAGGACACGGGGAGGGGGAAGGGTAAGCTGGGACGAAGTGAGAGAGTGGCATGGACATATATACACTACCAAATGTAAAACAGATAGCTAGTGGGAAGCAGCCGCATGGCACAGGGAGATCAGCTCGGTGCTTTGTGACCACCTAGAGGGGTGGGATAGGGAGGGTGGGAGGGAGATGCAAGAGGGAGGAGATATGGGGATAAATGTATATGTATAGCTGATTCACTTTGTTATACAAAGTGTTATACTTTGTTATACACCAGAAACTAACGCAACATTGTAATGCAATTATACTCCAATAAAGACGTTAAAAAAAAAAAGGGCAGGTTCTGGTGCGGAAGGTGCAGAGTGGGTGAGGCTGGATGAAGCGTCACAGAGCAGAGAAGGCAGTGACTCTAAGGTAGATCTTAGGAGATAAGAACTATCGATCGCAGAGTGCAGAGATCGCAGAGCAAAGGGGAGCTCCTGATTAATTCTCTAGTCGGGCGATCCTAAGGGCAGTGATTCCACTGGGAGAACTGGGCGGCACCGGGGAGCCGGCGGGAGGGTGAGGGCTCGCTTCTAGGTACGCGGAATCGGACAGGGTGGCGCGTCACCACGTCGGGGGCTGGGAGGGCGGTTCTGGAAGGTAGCTCACAACTGGAGAGCTGGTCCAGGAGCCACCTGAACGGCGGGGACAGCAGAGCCGCGAGCGGATGGGATCGTTTCCTGCTTTAGTTGGAAGTTCAGAAGTTTGAGGTTTGGATGTTGTAATTTGTAACACTGTTAGTGAAACACTTTTAAAGAGGACTAGAAAGGGTTTTTGTAAGGAAAACCCATGTCTCATGTTCTCAGATTTGGGGAAATGGGCTAAGAGATACCTTAAATGACCTCAGGAACGTAAGAAATGGGTTCTGTTGATTCCAGGCCGGTGAGACCCACGGGGAAGCTGATAAAAATCCTTCCTTCGGCTGGAAATGGTCTTAGAGGGCTGTATTTTCTAAGCAGATGATGTTAGTTTTTTTGTTTTTTATCATGAGGAAAGAAGAAAGTCTTAAACCAGGGAGCTGGAAAGAAGGAAGGTAGGAGCTTTCCCCTCTCTGGTTAGTTTTGTCATCACTGAGAGGAATCTGATTTAAGGAAGATTATGGCTTTGGCCAAATGTTGAACTAGTAAGGCTGTAGAGACCAGCTAACTGCGTACCATGAGCCTTGACCCTAAACTCTGGGAGCGCTGGGACACAGAAGATTTAGGGTACGTGAGGATAGTGTGTTCTAACCAGTAACCGAGAAGACGGTTTGCAAGGGTTAAGAGAAAGGTCAAAACCCGTGAATAAACACACCTAATTGTAATGAACAATTTCTTAGTTTCATTTCACCAGGGCTAGCGTTCCCCAAACCCTGTGACAGCAGAGCACAGAGCAGCCCTCGTTAGAGTAATTTTCCTGTAGGGTCTCGTATGTCGTTGTTCTGCCCTGTAATATATCTGCTTGTTTTACTATTAACATGTTTTAAGTTACTTCTCAGTAAGTGAACATAACAGACACGAGAAGGACGGGGCACAGAGCTCAGTGTAAAGAGCACAGCTGCAGCAACATCTACAAGTGGTACACTTCTCAAAGCTGCTCACATTTCCGATGAAAGACTCCAACACGAAAAGGATTATTCGAGTCCACCTTTTTCATCTGACTGGTAAGCAGAGCAAGGTAGGTGCACGGGACTGCATTTGAGTAAACTAAATGGGTGTGGAACGACGGGCCCTGGACCCTGATTCCCAGGTCCCCACTGGGGTGGTGCCCGGGCTGGGGGGGAGGAAGACGATGGGTATAAAACAAGGACACCCCCCCAACCCCGTCAGATCCTTCTCTGCCACCGAAGCCTCGACCCTGAGCTTCAGTCTGTGCAGCCTGGGCGACTCCAGGGCTGCCCGGGGGTGGGAACAGGGCGGAAGCCCACGGCCATGGAGTTAAGGTGCTCAGAAGAGTGTCTGGCAGAAGATGCCTTCACCCTGGCTGGATTCTCAGCAGCTTTCGACACTTGGAGACGTCCCCGCCCTGCTCTGAACCTCGTGTCATGTCCCCTTGGCCCTGGGACCCGTCACCCCTGGTTTTCTCCCTGGGCTCGTCCCCTGTCTGGGCTTGTCCTCCCCACCGGGCCATTAGGTCCTGAGGACGGCTCACAGCCCAGGCGGTTAGAGCCCTCCTGGCAACAGATGGCCAGCGATTCACTTCTGTCCTCGCTGCTGACCTTCCCTGAGCTCTGGGACCAGAGCAGCGTCCCCACCCAACTCTCTCTCTGGATGACTTACAGGCGCTATACACTCCACACGTCAAACCTAACTTAACTCAGGTCTTCATTCCCCAGCCCGGTCCCATTACATAACAGCTAACAGTTACTCAGAGCCTACTGTGTGCAGCCCCTCTAAGCGCTTGATGTGAATTAGCTCACTGAAGCCTTGTCACTGTTTCCAGTTCACAGATGAAAATAAGGTGCAGAGGGTACAGGGTCACACAATTAGGAAGTGAAGGAGCCTTGGAGTCTAACCCAGGCAAGCAGCGTTCGTGATAGTTACATCCGACAGCTTTCAGAATCTCAGGGGACGGAACCAGGAGCCGTCCTGGACCTCTCTCATCCCCTCACTTTCTGTATCCAGCTCATCACAAGCCTTGTGGGTTGTAGCATTCCAAGTCCAATCATTCGTCTTCACCACCACCACGAGCATCCTAGTAGAGCTTCAATAATTTCTGTTCCAGGTGACTGAAGTAGCCCACGAGCTGGGTCAGGCATGTACCCCTGCATCCTTATCACTCACCATTTTTCTTTTTTAAAATTGAGGTATTAAATGCATACAGTTAAGTCCACAAAGTACGCCAATCTTAGGTCACAGCCTAAGTTACGTACGCATCTACCTGTTTAACCACGGCCATCAAGGTGGCGGTCTCCAGGCCTCAGGGGGCTCCCCCGTGCCCACCGCAGAGAGCTCTCCCCCTGCTGCCCCCACTGACATAACCTCTGTTCTGAGCCCTGTCATCATGGATGCCCCCGTCTGAGACTCGACCACAACAATGGAGGCATGTGGCACACACTCTTTTGTTTCTGGCTTCTTTTGCTCAACACGCTGTGTACACACACACACACACATACACACACTCCCTCCTTCTCTCTCTCTCTCTCTCTCAAACCCTCCAACAGCTTCCCATTACTTGGAGCAAAACCCAAAACTCCTAAATGCTTTCCATGGACCAGCTCCTACTTCTACCTGCAGCTGAATCTCCACCCTCCGCCCCACCTCTGTTCCGTCACACCAGTCTCCTGCCAGCCTCCTTCTGGCCACGGGGACTTTAAAACACGCTGCTCTTTCCTAAATGTCTTATAAATACTAACTTTTAGAACACATACAGATAGCCAACAGGCACATGGAAAGATGCTCAATGTCGCTAATTATTAGAGAAATGCAAATCAAAACTACAATGAGGTATCACCTCACACTGATCAGAATGGCCATCATTAAAAAGGCTACAAACCATAAATGCTGGAGAGGGTGTGGAGAAAAGGGAACCCTCCTACACTGCTGGTGGGAATGTAAATTGATACAGCCACTATGGAGAACAGTATGGGGGTTCCTTAAAAAACTAGAAATAGAGCTACCATATGACCCAGAAATCCCACTCCTGGGCTTAAATCTGAAGAAGACTCTAGTTTGAAAAGATACATGCACCCCAGTGATCACTGCATCACTATTTACAATAGCCATGTAAATAGTCATGGAAGCAAGCTAAGTGTCCATCGACAGATGAATGGATAAAGAAGATGTGATACATATATACAATGGAATAGTAGCCATAAAAAAGAATGAAATAATGCCATTTGCAGCAACACGGATGGACCTAGAGATTATCATACTAAGTGAAGTCAGACAGAGAAAGACAAATATCGTATGTTATCACTTATATGTAGAATCTAAAAAAATGATACCAATGAACTTATTTACAAAACAGAAACAGACTCACAGTCGTACAAAACAAACTTATGGTTACCAAAGGGGAAAGGGGGAGGATAAATTAGGAGGTTGGGATTAACATATACACACTACTATATATAAAATAGATAAACAACAAGGACCTACTGTACAGCATGGGGAGCTCTACTCAATATCTTGTAATAACCTATAATAAGAAAAGAACCTAAAAAAGAATATATAACTGAATCACTTTGCTGTGCACCTGAAACTAATACAGCATTGTAAATCAACTCTACTCCAATAAAAAAAATACTTTCAATCCTCATAAAAATGTGAAGAGGCATTTTCTCTCATTTCCCTCATTTTCTATACGAGAAACCGAAGACGTGGAGAGGAAGTAAGTTGCCTGGGGTCACAAAGCCAACGGGTATGGAGCTGCTGGACCATCCACCGGCCCTCGGGGCCACACTGCTCCCCCTCGAGCTCCCCCAGGATGCGCGTACCTGTCACTCCAGGCGAGGTGCCTGGCCCTGGGGAGGCTCTCAATGAACAGCTGCATGGATGAATAGGCGTCAGCTCTTACTTTCCGATGACACAGCCCAGGTACCTTGTAGCTTACTGGTGGCCATGCATGTGTGTACGTGTGTATAGGTACATGTGTATGTATTTATAATGCTGCAGGGGCACATTTTGTTTTTTTTGTGTGAGATGCCACTTGGAAGCTGAAGCTATAAAACTAGCCACGAGGCGACAGCTTTGTTACGAACTCACTTCTATGGGACACATCCCCAGGCTCTGTTGCACAAGTCTGCGGACGTCTAAGGTAACGCCTCTCTCATGTAAGTCATCTTCCTTCCGTTCCCGTTTCTCTTACTCAGTCACTCAGTCTCGAGACTTCAGGAACACCTGTGATTTCTCTCTCTACCTGCAACAACTCCTGCGTCACCTCCGTGCAGCGCCTGTCCCCGGAGGCCAAGGGACACGGGGAGGCCAGAGCAGGCCGGGCTCCAGGAAGAACCTGGGTTTAAGTGTCGGCTGCCAGTGAGGCTCTCCAGTGGCCTCGCGTGAGACCTGAAATCTCTGAAGTCTCAGCTTTTGCCAGTGTAAGCGGTCATCCTGTCTACCTAGCAGAAATGCTGGAAGGCAGGGTGAAAGTCGAGCCAGCACGACGCCTGGCTCCCAGGGAGCTGCTAACAAACGCCAGCTGTCGCTCTACCACCTTAGTTCAGGCCCTGCTTCCTCTCTGGCTGGTGTGTCTCCGGGAGCAGGACGCCTAGGGGTTCGGTGGGCATAGCTGGCCGGCTAGTGGTCCCGGTCGTGGAGATTAGGGAGGCAGCGGCTGTTCAAATGGACAACTGAGATATTAAATGGTAATCCACATTTGCTGAGCATTTACATACAGCACATTTGTTAAACTATTCCAGCTGTGTCCCGCAAAGCATCCCATTTTAATTGCTACAAAAATCCTGTGAGGCAGAGACCATCACTAGTCACATTCCAGTCGGAAAACTGGGGTTCTGAGGAACGTGGCCAAGGTGCCGTGTCGGCAGGTGGAGGGACGGACATCCAAACCAGATGCGTCGTAACAGACACAGAGTCCTTCACTGCATGAATGCCCTTCGCCGCACCATGTACTGCTTTAAATGACACCCCCGCACCACCCAGGGAGGACCAGCAACCTCGGAAGCCCAGAGTAGGGCCGTCGTTTCACACCCATCAGTCCTTGTGATAGAAATTATCTGAGGATGCTCAGGTCTTCTATTCTAGAGCCATCTTTGTCTTTCAGAAAAGTCTGAAATCATGAAATTTCCCTAGTCCAACCTGGAGCTTGATTTCCTTGCTAACGTGGGATTGGGATTTACGAAGATCGCACGCGGAGTCCCAGCTTCTCATCCCGAGGCCAGGTGACGTCTCTGTCCTTGCCCTTCTCACCATCACACAGGAGCCTAAGAGAGTGCCTGGTACCCGACGGGCCCGCACAGCGCAAGGGCAGGGCAGGGAGCTGCCCGGGGTGCCGTGAGGGAGACGGAGGCAACTGGGGCTCGGAGCCTGCGCTCCAAGAAAATCACAGCACCCCCGGGGGTTAGAACAAGATCCATGTCCTTAAGGAACCTCGCTCGCGTTGCCCAACGTGCTGAGCGCATGGCGGAGAACGCAGTCTGCACGTGAGACGGCTGCCACGCCCTGTGCACGCAATTCCCCACGTCTGACTGGGGACAGGTGCAGTTCCTATCAGTGAGGTGAGACGACCTGGTGGCTAGTCACCCTCACGTCTGCGTCGATTTGGGAGAAGTGGAAGCAGGCCGCTGCAACAGTCTGGCAACGGGGAGATCAGAGCACCACCAAGCAAGAAGACTGAAGACCAGTAAAAACGGCGCGAATGCCTTCAGGAATCCTTAGGGTTCTCGGCAGAAAAAGCCTCGGGCAGAAGTGTGTGTTGCCAGGCATGCAGTATGGTTTCTATAAATCTCCGTTGGTTTTTGACATTTTAGCATTATTTTCTGTCCTTTTCCAGCTTTATTGAGATATAGCTGATACGCAGTCAGCAGAGGTTTTCACACTACAATGTTTTAGAAAAACAGCTGAAATTCCGAAGAATTTAAACAAAAAAACCAAAACAAACAAACAAACAAAAGAGAGATGAGGGTGGAGGAGAGGCATATACAGTAACCCTTGGTGTTGGCGCACCTGGCCCTGGCAGAGACGGGTGACATCTCTCGGTTGTGCAACTCCCAGTAAACATAAAATCCGAAAAAATGAAAGGAAAGGCACATCCAGCGTGAAGGCTCCACTTTCCTAAGACATTTTCCTCAAATTCTCATTTTATGCAGACCGAGAAATAAAGTGCCCAAGGAGAATCACCCCTGGCTTAGCTTTCCCCAAAGTTACACATGAATGAGCCTTCCTGTCTACCCCTCGCAACAGACCGTGGTTTAAGCAAAGGCAGAGGCATTTTCCCCCTGACTTTTACTGAATTAAGACGACCGACATTGGAGCTCGGCGCATGCCAAGCTTGGATTTTTTCAAAGCGTCATTTGAGTTTTAAAAGCTACATAAGTGATGGGAACATAATCGTCTAGGGAATCCACAACTAACTTTTTAAAAAGTCATAAATCTGGATTTCATGCCTCATAGTTTTCAGCAACTGCAAGAAATAGGTCAAAGCTTGGAACACGGTGGGTTCTTTCCCTCCCGTGTCTGAGGGCTGGCTGCCCCGGGCCTGCCCCACGCGCTGTAGTGGCAACCACATCGGCTTTCAAGCTGTACTTGGTTCTCAATTGCTTTTCATTGCTCTAACGCTCATTTAAAAGAAAAAAATGGTGATAAAATACACATGGAAATAACTCCTTGGCTTTGTAGAACTTCTTAATTTGATCCTTTAAAACTTGTCAGGTAGTTGGCAAGAAATTTGCAAACTTATAAAAACACTAGAGCAAGTCCATAGAGTAATTTAAAGTTGGGGGTTCTTGGCAAAATTTTGGAAAGGGCTGAAAAGCCAACCCCGCGGCCAGGGCTCTGTAGGTCTTGATTGTACGGGGCAGTCTAACTCGGGCTGCGTGGTAGCATCCCTTGAGAAGCTTTAAAATACTACTGCAAGGGCTTCACCCCATGGCAGTCAGGTCAGAGCACCTGGCGGGTGGAGGCCTTGGCCTCAGGAAGTTTTAAAGCCCCCTGGGTGACTCTGGTGGGCTGCTGGGCTGAGACAGGATCATAACCCTGGTTCTTAAACTGGCCTGCATCCTACAGACCACCTGGGGAGTTTAAAAAATACCAGTGCCCAGGCCTGGGTAGCAGGAGTTGAAAAAAAAAAACAAACCCCCCCCCCCTCAGGTGATCCTAATGGGTGAGAACCACCGTATTATAATCCTAGAGGCTCTGCAGAGTGGACGGCTTCACCCTGGACGGGCCCGTGTGCAGTTCCAGCGGCCACAGGCCGAGAAGGCATCTGTACTAAATGCGTAGCAAGTGGGCACTAGTCGCCCTACATTGATCCATCGCCCAAAGAGGAATAAATACGGTCCATGACTCAAAAAGCTTGAAAGAGGAGGGGGCAGAAATCCTGACATGAAATCAGTTCAGCCAGTGCGATGTCCATTCCAAGGCAAATCGGCACCCGCTCAGAGATGAGCTTCCTTCCGCAGAGCTCTGTCCTCCGCTCTCGCTGGGGTGTTCTCTCTGGGTCGTCCTTCCTCTCCTGCCCAGGAGTCCTCAGGCCCGGGAGCCAGGCTCTCTGCTGGCAGCAGGCACGGTCTGGGGCTGGTCGGTCAGGGGTCCAGGGGTCCAGGGCTCCCTGCAGCTCCGGCCAGCCCTCGCCTCCCGGGACTGCCCGACCAGGGCCGGTATCCACCTGGCTGGCCCTCCTCGCCCAGAGCCCAGCCGAAGCCCAGCTTCTCGCGGACATACTTGGCTGCTTCCCTGCCAAGCACATCCTGGACAGGACCCAGCTTTGTGACATGGGCCTCCTGGTTTCCCATGGCTGTCAGTCCTTTTTTGGGGTTTGTTTTGGTCTCCACGTTTTCTCCCCCCGAGGTAGCTGCGTTCCATGCTGCCGCTCCCTGTGGGGACAGAAGAGGCGTTTGCTTCTGTCCCCTCCCTGGGGTTGACCATCACTGGCCGTCTGACTAGGGAAGTCCTCTAACTAGAGCACCATGGCGTTTTCATAGAAAGCGACCGTGGCACCTGACGCAGGTCAGGTGTTTTAATGAAGCTTTTATTCAAAGCCATATTTTGGATTGAGATTTATGAGATGGCCTACTGTGAATTTTATTTTTAGGTCAACTTATATCCGCCATTCATTCTTAGTTCACTTTAAAATCCACTATTGTGAGTTTGCAGGTCTGAGTTGAGATGGATTTGCTTTCTCAAAAGGTCCCTCCCCCTCTTCTTTGAGGGTTGCTAGATGCTTTAGGTATTTTATTCCACATACAGATAAATGAAAGAACTTTGTCATTTGCAGGTTTCAAAAACCTATCTTTCCTTATGCTTACCATCAGGCATATTCTTCAGAGTATGAGAGAATATAGCAGCTTCCAGAATCTTGGAGTGCTATTGGATTTAGCAATTTGTGGGCTGCCGACAGGCACCAGTGAACTTACCAAACATTTAAAACCTTGCTTACACACTTTTTCCTATTAAAATAAAACTTACCAGTCTAGATTTATTTTTTTACAAAGCAAATTAACGTTTTTTATTTTATGGAAACAACTTCTTTAATTCCCAGTGCTTAGAAATGAAACACGACTTCTCTATATCCTTCGAATGACGGCACAGGTCAGTGTCCACAGACCCCTTCCCTTCCAAGACACAACCTGGAAGGCAAACGTCTCCCTTCGGAGGCCAGCACGCGTGGTCCAGCTGCTCAAAGCATAAGAGGATTGTTTCAGAAGATACTAGGGGTTTGCTGCGTCACGCCGGGGGTTTAAGCATTGTTCACATCTGTGATTTATTTGCTGCTGAGTCTCTGGTCAGAAATGCAACCCGGGCCGTAACATCTTTCTGATGATCTGCCTTGTTGTGTGGTTTCTGGGAACAAGTCACAGAGAAAGGCCAGGGGCCCCCGGCTCTTAAGTTTCAAAATAATTATCCCTGGGCTAAACAAGTTCTTCTTCAATGGATGTGAAGCCCCAATGGCGTAGGGGCCTAGGGAGGGAGGAGAAGAAGGGCAACTGAGAAACTCACAGGAAGGAGAGATCCCTTCAGGATGTCAACAGTTGGAAAAAGGGATAACAAATGTCCCAAACATGACGATGGTTCTAGATTTTAGGGGCCCAGGAAGAACGGGGAGCTGGGTGCCGGGAGGCCGGGCTTCCTTCTGGTTCTCTGCTCACAGCCGGCCGCGGGGTCATGATCCTGATGCTTCACCTGACCCTGCATTCCTTACGGGGGGGGGGCGTAAGCATGACAAGGAGTGATCGGCTTTCCAGGAAACAGCACAAGGGGCTGCAGCTGGTGGAACGACTTCTCCAGGCTTAGTTCTCACCTATAACGTGGGGCGATGGTGCCGGATAAGTTCCTAATGCTCTCTCGTGTGGCTGTTTTGGATCTGATGGTACCTACTGATCGACTTCTTTGCTGTTACTCCTTTGTACTTACAGCGACTCATTTCATCCCCCAGCTAATTCCAAAAGCTTCTACTGCACTTAAGTTTATAATTCTCAGAAGTTCTGTCTGGATTACAAAAATGTGCTGGGGAATTCAGGTGTTCACTGGAAGGTTCCATCGTACTGTAACCCACTCAAGCTAATAGTCCTGGAGGTTTATTACAGAATTATTTTTTTTCCCTTAAATTCATCACTTGGGTACTGGAGTCCCTACACAGACCAGATTTGAATGGTCTTGTTTCTGCTCCTCTTTCAAAGGCTTTGCTTTTGGCTAAAGCATCGCGGGCTAGTGGGCGCACACATCCGCTGGCCTTGGGGAGAGCTGTCACTGGGAAGCACAGTATGGCAGCCATGTGATGCCTGTGGCGCCTGCCACTGCGTGTGTGGCTGCAGCGGCGGGCAGTGGGGACGGCTGAGCTGGGGGGCCGGTCCAAGGACCGGGACGCCCAGGTCTCCAGCCCAATCATTACAAAAAGCCCACTGACTTCAATGGAGATTGAATACGAATACCTTATCACACCTGCTTAGTGTCCCGTAGAATCACCTGCATACGGAATAGTGACTGCGCCAAGTTCAGGAAGGAGAGTGACTCGGGACGGGTTCAGAGTTACCGGCCGCCTACTTCCCATCTGTTTGTTGGAAACCCAGCCCAACCTTGTAAATAAGTCATATCTATGTAACTTACTGAAGGTGGGAGATGCTTCCACGCCCAATCCCCCGGCCCAACCCCCACCCCCCAGCCTTCACCATCAATTACATCTCACAATGCAAACGTCCCTGGCACAGGGCACGTGCTGCCTTAAATTCACGTGAACGCGTAAACCACCAACGGTCTCATTTTCTGGCAATGCGTATGTGCTTAATTTATTCTTTTGTGATTAGCTTTTTTAAAATGGACTCTATTGAGGTATAATTTACAAAGGATAAAATGTTCCCAGCTTGGACGCACAGAGTCTGATGCTTTTGACAGGCGTACACACCCATGCAATCACAGCTCCATCAGGGTGGGCGTGTTCGCGTCATCCCCAATGTCCCCTGTGTCCCTTTGCATTCCTTGCTGCCCCCATCCCTGGACCACCACGGGCCAGCGGACTAGTGTGGCCTGTCCTTGAAGGTCACGGAAAGGGAAGGACACGGCCCACGCGCTATGCCCGCCTTCGTTGGCTCGGCACAAGTGTTTGAGATTCAGCTACGTTGCTGTTTGCTCCTTTTTTTTTTTTTGCGATAGGCGGGCCTCTCACTGTTGTGGCCTTTCCCGTTGCGGAGCACAGGCTCCGGACGCGCCGGCTCAGCGGCCATGGCTCACGGGCCCAGCCGCTCCACAGCATGTGGGATCTTCCCGGACCGGGGCACGAACCCGTGTCCCCTGCATCGGCAGGCGGACTCTCAACCACTGCACCACCAGGGAAGCCCCTGTTTGCTCCTTTTTACGGTCGTATTTATTGTTGTGCTGTTGGATGAACATACCATAGGTTTCATGCATTCACCAGCTGATGGACATCTGGGTTTTTCCAGCTATTAGATATTATGAATAAGGCTGCTATGAACAGTTACACATCTTTCTGTTGACAGATGCTTTCCTTTCTCCTGGATAAATACCTAGCAGTGAAATTCCTGGGTCATTTGCTAGGTATGCATTGAACTTCGGTAGGAAACTGCCGCACGGTTCTCTACAGGGTTTTACGCTCCTGTCAGCAAAGTACGAGTTCTAGTTGCTCTGCGTCTTCGCTGTAACTTGGCATTTTAGTTTTGGCATTAATTTGTCCAGAGTGGGTGAGTGTGGCCATAGCTCACTGTGGTTTTAATTTGCATTTCCCAGATGACCGATAATGTTCAGCATCTTTTCATGTGCTCTTTGTCATGGACACAACTTCTTTCGTGAGGTTCTGTTCTTACAGCTTGCCCGTTTTTAAGAAACTGGATAGGCTTTAAGAATTCTTTATACATTCTGAATACAAGTTCCTTTTCAAAAATATGGACTATGAATGTTTCTTCCCTGTCTGGAGCTTGCCTTTTCATTTTCTTAATGGTGTCTTTCAAAGAACGTAACTTTTCATTTTCATGAAGTCCAACTTATCAATTTTCCTTTTATGGTCAGTGCTTGTGCTTGGGTTTGTGTCCCAAGAAATACACAACCCAAAGGTCATGAAGATTTTCTCCTACATTGTTTTCCAGAAGTGTTTTCAACCAGTATTTTTTTTTTTTTTTTTTTTGCGGTACGCGGGCCTCTCACTGCTGTGGCCTCTCCCGCTGCAGAGCACAGGCTCCAGACGCGCAGGCTCAGCGGCCATGGCTCACGGGCCCAGCCGCTCCGCGGCATGTGGGATCTTCCCGGACCGGGGCATGAACCCATGTCCCCTGCATCGGCAGGCGGACTCTCAACCACTGCGCCACCAGGGAAGCCCCTCAACCAGTATTTTTTGACGAAAGTGTAAGGTATGGAAACCTCACTAGAGACCAGACATGGAACAGGGAAGAGGAGGGAAAAAATAAGAAGGAGGATGAGAAATTTGGTGACAAAACAGAGCTGGCCCTCTTGATAAGCAAACATATTAATGGGATCATGAAAATAAGCACAGTCCTATAAACCCCAAGACCTCACAGAAACAGATGTACCCTAAAGGAGAATCAGGAGGCAGTAGGCACTTATCACTTTCTGATTTTTCTTCCTTTAAAAAAAAATTTAGAGTGAATTCATTCCTGGGGAAACTGGGAGAACACAGGCTGCAGACTATTGCTTGGGAAGTGCCACAGCTGCCTCAGGCTTATAACACACTCGATACACACAAATATATATAAACATATACATGCATAAGATTTATTTTTTTACTTCAAGACCATGCTTGCTGGGCCATATTTAGCTTACCGCTTGTCTTAAAATAATCAAAATGGAATAGATTCCAACAGCACAAACAAGTCTCCTCGAAAGGGTAGTGAGAGGTCAGCCCCAGGGGCAGAGTTGAAAAGAGTAAAACAGGCAGAGTTGGGCCAAGTAGTGACTAAGAGGGAGGGAGATAAGATCTGTCTACAAATACCTGGAGGCTGTAAACAACGGAGGGTGACACACCAAACCAGCTCACAACAAAGGCGGCCCAGGAATTCGCTGTGCATTCAGGAAAGGAAGTAGACAGGCAGGGGAGCCTTCCCACTGGCGGGCGTCTCGCTGGGATGGGCAAGCCCGGCCCTCCTCCCCCAACTCCCGCCCGGCCACTCTCCCCAGCTCCCTGGCGCTCCTCATCCCCTTTGCAGGGCCACCATCTAGATCATGGTTTCACATGACACGTGGCTGTCAGGCCACCTCCCACCAGGGCTCTCAGATCTAACTTCATCTGCCTTCACTCCACTGCCCAGAAATCCTCACAAAGACTGTGGAGACCATGTTCCTCTCTGGCTCCAAATGCTGCAGATAAAAGTATAAGGACCTTGGCAGCGACCTTGGTTTGGTCTTCAGGCCTCTACCATGTGGCCCCTGGAGACCTTCCATCCATCCCAACAAGCACCTGTCCTGAATCTCTCTGCTCAAGGAGACTGGCCTTCCAGACCTCGACCCGTTGGCACCCACTGCCATGTCACCCCCTTCCAATCGGATTCAGTTTCAACCCAAGATATTATAGGTGTCTTCAACATAAGATGCAGGGGATTAAAAAAAAGAAAGCAAGTATGTGGACCTTGCTTTCAAGAAGCTCATAATCTAGCAGTAAGAGACACACATAAACAATTAATTATAATTAATTAATTATATATGAATTATCCTTTTTATACTATAGTATTTATACCAGTGATATGAAAACAATACTGTAAAACCATAATAGAGGGTGAAATTAATTTTTCCTGGAAGGTCTGGGGACTGCTTCCCAGAAAGGCTTGTCCCAGGATAATCAGGAAAAGGATGTGTGTGTGCGTGTGCGTGTGCGTGCACGTGCGTGTGTGCGTCTGTGTGTGTGGTGTGATGGGGGATGCTGATGGTGTGGCCTGGCAGGGGAGAGACGGACACACACAGCTCGGTGCCAGGCATGGTAGTGGGTCCCGGGTAGCCAGCTGGCACTGAGGGGCAGGGAGGCAACGGATGGTGGGAAGGTGGGCTGAGAACAAGTGTTGGGAAAGGTCTTGAATGCCTTGTTGCAGAGTTTGAACTTGATCTTGCAGGCAAAGGTAAGTCACCTGAAATGTAACATGACGAGATCTGTGTTTTCCAGAGACGCATCTATAAGGACAGAAAGCAGCGACAGCGGAAGTGGAGGGAGAAGGCGTCTGGAAGACACAGCTGGCGTGCCCTGCAGCCCCCGGGGGTTAAAGACGACTCCCGGGTTTCTGGTGTGTGTGGCTTGCAGGGCTACGGATGCAGTTCCGGGAGCCCCTCCTTCCCGGGGGACGCAAACCTACGTCTCTTCCTCGTCACCTCTTAATGGCCATTTTCTCTCTCTCTGCGTGGGCGCATTCAGCATTTATGGACTGACACTCACCTGCTTTTCTCTCACCTCAAGGTTTGCTCATCCAACTGTGTTAACAAGCACCATGCTGCACTTTTTCCAGGTGATGCCTCGTTCAGCAGGGTAGCCAAGGTGGAGATTAAGTCAACACACCCACCTTTAGGTGGGGGGTCTGTAGCTGTAAAAGCAACCAAAAAGCATCTTTGGGGGTGGGGTGGGCTTCCAGACCTTTCCACATTGCCTCATAGCAGTTTTTGGAATTATCTTATGTATCTCTTGCATCGTTTATCGATCCAAACAATGTTAAAAAGAAAAAAAAAACTGTATTTATACAAACTCAGAGGGGTGTATTACTTTCATTTCATAGTAATATTGTTTTGTTCAGTGTTATTCAGTCAATGAAGGAAAAAAACCCCACCTGACCAAAAGAAGTCTTTCCACGCAGAACCATAAAGTTTCTGTCTTGTCACATTTAGTGTCAGGCGAGTGTAAAAGCAGGAGGTGAGACATTGCAAGCCCAGACCTTCCTGCGGGACGGAGGCTTTGAGGTCCCGCTCAGTGCAAGCAGGATGCGCACGTCAGGGTGATGTCCACGATGCTGCGGCCTCGTAAACGTGCCCAAGGCGGCAGGCTTGCAGACTTCAAAAGGAGGTACTGCCTGGGTTAGAAAGCGAGCCAAAGACCTTAACAGACACCTCATCAAAGATGGTCCTCAGATGGCAAAGGAGCGTGTGAAAAGATGCTCCGCATGGTGTGTCATCAGAAAAATGCAAACTAAAACAACAGTGAGGTAGCACTGCACGCCCATTAGCATGACCGAAATCCAGGCAAATCCTTGTCACCAATGCTGACAGGGGTGCGGGGCAGCAGGAACTCTCACTCACTGCTGGTGGGAACGTGAAACGGTGCAGTCACTTTGAGAGACAGTTTGCTGGTTTCTCATCAAACTCAACATACTCTTATCGTCCAGTCCAGCAATCACACGCCTCAGTATTGATCCAAAGGAATGGAATACTTATGTCCACGCGAAAACCTGCACACGAATGCTTATAGCAGCTGCGTTCATAATCGCCAAAATTTGGAAGCCATAATATCCTTCAGTGGTGAGTGGATAAGTAAACTGGGGTACCTCCAGACAATGGAATATTATCCAGCACTAAAAATAAACGTGCTATCAAGCCATGAGAAGACACGGAAGAACCTTAAATGCATACTTCTGTGTGAAGGAAGCCAATGTGAAGATGCTATATGCTGTATGATTCCAGCTCTATGACGTTTTGGAAATGCAGAACTGTGGAGAGAGTGAGAAGATCAGGGGTTTCCCGGAGTTGGTAGGGGAGTGAGTAGGCGGAGCACAGAGGATTTTAGGGAAGCGAGACTACTCTGCACGATACTGTAACGATGCACACACGCATCTGAACCATAGGATGTACGACACCAAGGGCAAACCCTAATGTGAACTATGGGCTCTGCGGGATGCGATGTGCCAATGGAGGGCCATCAGTTGTAACAAACGTACCATCTGGTGGGGATGCTGTTAACAGGGGGAGTCTGTGTGTGTATGGGGACAGGGGGTGTATGGGAAACCTCTGTACACTCCCTTCAATTTTGCTCTGAACCTAAAATTGCTCTTAAAAAAAGTCTTAGTTAAAAACAAAAAGAGGAGCGGCACAGCTGCTTCTGGGAGGGGTACCACTTGGTTAGCACCTGCCCCTTTTCAAAGCCTCCTGTCCCACTGTGTCTCTGCATCTTTCTGAGGTGTCTTTGAATGGACAGCGCATCTGTAACTGTGCGAATTTAGCAAAGGGCTGAGGCCCAGGCCACACAAGTTAGAGGACGGGGGATCACCGGCAGGAATCCTGACTCCCAGGCATTCTCCGGGGACCCCGCCCTGCACTCCTTGCGAAGTTCCCCTGGAAGCAGCACCTGGCTTGTTAGTGCACCAGCAAGTTTTCATAAAGCTGAGCTCTTGCCAGGGTGGCTGCAGCTTCTGCATGTTTTAATACACCATCCCGGTCTGATCTTTCAGAAAAGGGTGGGAAATTAAACCTAAAGATTTCTGTGTTGACACAAACTCAGCTCAAGTCATTCCTATAAGGTGTTTTTTTTTTTTGGCTGTGTTGGGTCTTCGTTTCTGTGTGAGGGCTTTCTCTAGTTGCGGCGAGCGGGGGCCACTCTTCATCGCGGTGCGCGGGCCTCTCACTGTCGCGGCCTCTCTTGTTGCGGAGCACAGGCTCCTGACATGCAGGCTCAGTAGTTGTGGCTCACGGGCCCAGTTGCTCTGCGGCATGTGGGATCTTCCCAGACCAGGGCTCGAACCCGTGTCCCCTGCATTGGCAGGCAGATTCTCAACCACTGCGCCGCCAGGGAAGCCCTCCTATTAGGTTTTAATACTAGGAATCAAATTGCTATCTAGCTTCTGCTATTAAATGTTTACTAAACAATAGCAAATAGAACATGAATCCACAATGCTTTTCATCTTTATTCATCTCAAATCCATTCCCCTGACCAAGGGTTGCTTTTGAAATAGCAGTAGCATTGAGGTAAACGTTTGTTTCACTTTGTTTTCCCTTATGTTGTACATAGGTAGCTACCAAAAATGCGTATATACAAATGTATAAGGAGAGAATTCCCCCTGCTTTATTTATTTCGTCTTGATAGCGGATATATATATTTTTTAAAGTATACAATCTCTATGCAATTTCCTATACCCATCCAGTCCCACTGCTTAAAAAATACCAAAATGAAGATAAAAAGTAAATCCAGGGGAAAACTACCAGGAGACTATTTCCAACAACAGATGACTCAACGAGCACCTGAGAATTTGTTGTACTTGTATGTGCCGAGGTTCTGAACTTCCCGTTTCAATAAAATACCAAACAAGTTGTGTTTCCTTTATAAATAAGCTATTACATCAAGCCCTGTTCCTATAATTTCAGGTTTTTGTCTCCATTCCAACATTTTCTTTGGCAAATGTAGAAACATTCTAATTAAAGTGGAGAGGAAAACAAGCATCATTCATCACGATAAGAATAATGCACAAAAGCACATCCTCGTTTTTTCATTCTTTCGCGAAGTTACGCTACACTTTGAACAGAGTGGGACTGGCGTCATGCAGTCCCAGGCTAATTCCCAGGTAATGACTTGAAGCAAGCCTGAGTCACTGGAGAATGGAATTAATTCCAAAGGTATCAATAATTCCTGTCACAAGCTTAACATTCTCTTAAACATATCCTTCCGGGCCGAAGAGGAAGGCATTCCTTTAGGTAATCACGTAACAACATCAAGGTTTTCTTTTTAAGATTCCGAGATTAGAAGAGGCCTTCCTATTTATAACCACGCAAGCCCAAGTTGAAAGGAATATTCTCATTTCCCAGGAGTCTTTAAGTGTTCACGTTTATCAAAACTTTTAAAAGCCATATATTCGCTCTAAGAAGTACCATCTAAATAGGTGCAACGCTTTTTAAAATGCACGGTTGAATCACAGTTAGGATCTTCTCACTGCTTTCCTGCTTCTCCCCAGTTAAGTAGGGCGTCTGTGTGTGTGCGCGCGTGAGAACACCTGTGTATACATGTACGCGTTTTATGCAAATGAGAGCCAAAGCTCCTTTTCTGTTAATTTAAAAGCATTGTATTTTGGAAAGTCAAAATCTGAACTGCCCCCAAGGGGGAAGCTGCAGTTCCGGTGGGACTGCAATAAGAAACGATCAAGTTCTTATTGCAATAAGAAACTGGAAAGTTCGAGGCTTTTCCACTCCCATCTGTTGCCAACCCTTTTCAGATTCCAGTTTCCTATTCTTGGGTTACAACAGGCAAGGGAAAGCCCACCTGCTCACTCTGCACCCACTCTGTACCCTCCTTCCCTGGGGGATGTGCCGTGGCAGCAACATACAAGGTACACGTGTCCCTCCGCCTCTGCCTGCAGACCCAAAGCTAAACGCGGTGCAGATGTGCGCGCTTCAGCTGGGAGAGCCGCAGAGCCAGGGTCTGGCCTGCCCTAAAGCACCGAGAGCGCCGAC